>NC_081413.1:555465135-556665135 GCF_030272615.1 Cryptomeria japonica
TTGAAGTGGATCGGATTGCACCAAAGTGGAAGAACCCATTATGCATGTCGAGGGTTCATGAACATCTTGCACTGACATGTTAGAATCATGAGGGGGATTAGAATCATGAGGGGGACTAGGATTATGTAGTGGACATGGTTCAATGACAGGCTCTTCAATAGATGGAATGGGAGAAATAATGGGATCATCAAAAGAAATACAATCTTGGAGTGTATATGGAGCATTAAGACAAGGATCTTGTGGAGGAATTAAAGGAATAATTTGATCTTGACAAGGAGGAAGATCATTGGAATCCTCTTTAAAGGTTCTTTGCTCTTGACTTTTAATGGGGTCATCGGAAAGGATGGAAAGGATATCTTGATCATTCTTAGGAAGTGGAATGTCAATGGGATTTGAAAGGGCATTGTGTTCATGAAATGGAAGGGGATTGTTTGGGATTAAATGGACTGGGATATCTTGATCTTGCTCGGGGAATGGAGTGTCAATAGGGCTTTGGATAGGATGGACAAGAATAGGGGAATCATCGTGAGTGTTTGGGAAGATGGGGTCCTGGTCAACAATTGGATGGGATGATAAGGTTTCAGGACCTTGATCTTGATCTATTCCAAGACACGTTTCTGCATGCTCTAAATTGTCCTCTTGACATGGGGTTGGACTTTGGATATGCATGGGGAATTCTGACAAGGGATCAATGTTTTGGCATGAAGGAAATGCATTTTGAACATTTGTGATGGATTTCGGCAATGAATCAATGTTTGAACATGAGGAAGAGGGACTTTGAATGGGGTCCTCTAAAATAGGTAATGGCAATAAAGTGCATGGTGGCATTGGATCTTGTATTTTTGAAACATGACAAGGATGTGCATCATGAATTGGATTATCTTGGCAATCAATTATGGATAGCTCTTGGATAATTGCATCCTTGGGTGTATTGTTTGATGAGGAAAATATGGAAGGTTCTTGGGAAACTTCTAAAGGTGTAGGGATAGATGCCATTGGAGAGTCAATTTGTTTATGGGGGGATGAGGCATTGCTAGACATAAGTGTATTATTTTGATCTTCCTCAATAAACTCACTTGGTAGTTTCCTTAAGAGCCTTGCAATAAAGCCACCTTTCTTTCGAGGTTTTGACATAGTTGTATCTGGAATTTGAACTTGCTTGGAAAGAATTTGGTCTTGGTCTGATGTCATGTTGTGATATTGGCCTTGGTTCAATTGTTCTGACATGTTTGAAACTTGGGTTGGTGCATGTTGAAAATTTTGTTGTTGAATGTTTGATGATTGTGGTTGTTGACATTGATATGTTGATTGAACTTGTTGATATTCCACCATTGGTTGAACTATTTGTTGACATTGTATAGTTGGTTGGACATATTGTTGAAATTGGACCATTGGTTGTATTGGTTGTATATGTTGAACAATTGGTTGAACCATTGGTTGTATTGGTTGAAAATCTGATTGATAGTAAACACCTTCTTGTTCTTGTTGTGGAGGCACATAATGTTGAAATTGATGTTGTCTCTTTTCTTGAAATTGTTTCATCATCTCTATTTGGGAGAGGAGAGCTGGTATGTCTGATCGTTCAAGACGAGATCTTACATCAATTGGCTCAATCTTTAGATTTTGACCTGGAAAGTTTTGAAACATTTTGGACATTTGTGATCTATTCTTCACAATGTTTTTCACTCTTTGTTCCAAAATCTCATTTTCTTGAGCTAGTTTCTCCTCTAGTTTTTGTATTTGGAGACTTGTTTCATCATAAAAAGTTTGATCGATATTGCCTTGTTGTTGGGTTGGATAGAATTGTGATTGCATTGTCGGTTGATATGTCAAACTTTGTTGCATCATTGGTGCTTGGAACCTTGTTTCAATAGACATGTCACTATGCAATGCAATATTTTTGGAATTTTTCAAGGATAGTGTATGATATGCAACTAAATGCAAACTAAATAAATGAAAATGCAATCTATGTTTTTGGTTGTTTTTCAAGATTTTGACAAACTTTTTGGAATGCAAATCTAAAAGAGACCCTTAGAAAATTGAAATGATGTCTAGATCTCAAAGGAAAAAAGGACCAAGTGACAAAAGGAAAAAATGACAATGTCTCCCCTATATGCTTGGATACTAAGCTAGGTTTGATGAAATGACATTGATGACAAAAGGACAAAAGGTTTGATAAGGGCTAGACTTCTTAACAATGACTTAGGGTTTATCAAAGATTTGGATTACTCAAGGATGACAAAACCTAGTTTTGGCACTATATGTAAAGGGACAATTGCTATGCAAGCGATCCTAATATGATATGATAATGACTTAAGCTTAATAAAGAGACTTGGGGTATGCAAATGTAAATGTATGACAATGGTATTACTCTAATGCAAGAGGACATATGCAAGTGGATGACTCTTATTGATATGCACAGGAGTATGACTTAGGTGAAACCTAACCTTGGTACTTCACAATGAGCTTTGCAAAATGCAACCTAGGATGAACCTAAATGTAAGTGACATAGATGTTGAGACAAGTTTTTGAACAATGTTGGATAACCATGTTTTAGGAAGATGATCTTTGAATCTTGTTGAATTTTTGTTGGATGAATGTCTCTTGTGTTTAATCTTATGTTAGATCAATTTGCCTTGTTCTTGAAATGAGATAAAATTCAACTTTTGACAATCAAAGAATACAAGATATTGCAACTTAGACTCAAGACAATCATGCTCATTCCCACATTTCTTATGGTAGGCAAGAACATTAGGTACTTGAGAGGTAGACTCATTATGGGATTCAAGGAGAATACATAGATGCTTGACCCCACGGGCTCCCCTCCACGGCACTCACTTCTCAGGGCAGCCAAGCATCAGTCGCCATGGAAATCTCCCCATGGCGAACTTAGTATCTCTTCCAAGTATCCGAACTTGTCCTTCTCAAGCAACTAGAAGGGTTTTTGGCCTCTAAAAACAAGGTGTTTAGTAAGGATTTCTGTTAAGTATTACTCCTTGATGTCATGCAAGCGTGATTGAGACATTAAGCCCATCAAGATACCAAACAAATGTAGTCGTGCAAGCATGATTTAGACCAAGAGGCCCTACTTAGATGTTGATATGGGAAAGAGTTCAAGGGTCATCACTTCCCAAGTAACTGCAATTCCCACGTAACACTTCCTTCAAAGCTTTCCCTCATCGGGTATTTTTTTATAGTGAGTTAGAATGCCAAGGAATTCTAGCCGTACTCACTTTGGGTCGTTCCCTTCTCACGATTATCACTTGCTTGCAAAAGCAAAGTGGTCAAGAAGGTAGGCCCTCTAAAGGAGACACACAATCAAAGACACGAGCATGGTATCGAAGATCTAGATTTCTGATCACCCTAAGAAGGATGAGAGCATACTCTCCTACTCCAATGTCACACTCAATAATCAAAGCACAAACACGTTTATTCCAACCTATTTATAAATCACTAAGTGCCTAATTAAAAATCATAAACACAAAAGTTTGGTTGTTTCTCCAAGGCAACCTGCAAAAACCCAAGTTAGAAGTTTGATACGCTTATTCTTTGACTTTCGAATCTGCACAAAGCATGTTAGTAGTTTAATTTATTGTCTTTGCCATGCGTATGCCAATATTATACATAGATAATTAGTACCAAAATCCAAAGCATAGAAAATAGAATGCAAAAACACAACAAATTTCAAGTAAAAACTGCATTTTTTTACCTCTGTTCTGGACTTTACACGGGCACAGAAGTCATGACACAAGCGCAGAATGTCTGACACAAGTGCAGAATGTCCCCTACACAAGCGTAGAATGTCTGACACAGGTGCAAGTTGTCTTACACAGGTGCAGAAGTCTCCAGAATACCCTGCACGACCCTGTTTTTGGGTTTTTGGCCTGCAAAATCAACTTGAAAGCACTCCAAAACACAGTTAAAGGGTTAGATGGTTAGTGTTCACATCGGGTTGACCAATTAATGTGGTGTTAGGAAATAGGAATCATGAAAGCAATATATATAAAGACATATTAATCATTATTAGCTCAATCACAAACACACATTGCAATGATCTATCCTAAACAACACTATCAATAGAGACATGAAATAAAACATTCAAAATCAAAGATCATGCAAACCAAAGATGGGGTTCAAATGCTCCTTCATGTGGCTCCATTGTTCTTCTTTCTTCTCCAAATAGGTTTGTTGTGGATCTCACCTTCAAGTGCATACACCTAATTGTGAAAGCAAGATTGACATTGACACAAGAATACTCGAAGCGTAAATTCAATAGTCTAATTAGGGATTATTATCAATTACCAATTAGCCTTGATTGATGAAGAGCATCCAATTTATAGACAAATTGGAGAGATGACAAGATTAGCATGATAGTGATTCGAATGGAAATTCAAATCAAGAATAGCAAAATTATGACATGTCTATGACAAATTGCTATGCAAAGATTTATGACAATTTATGACAATTTATGACAAATTGCTATGCAAGGATTTATGACAAGATTTTGGAATAGAAATAGACATTTAGGAGAAATTAGAAAATTAAGTTGGAAATAATGACTTGGAAATTAGGAAATTGATGAAAAATAGGTAAATTAATTAATAATTTCTCATTTATTAATTAATTCACAAAAGAGGAATAATTAGCCAATTAAATGAACATTTAATTGCAATGAGAAGACTTAGGATAAATAAATAAATTATTAATCCTAGAGGAAGAAATGACAAATAAGATTAAATGAATAAATCATAAAACCTTGGAAGATGAATTAGCCATGCAAGAGCGACAATTAGGTCTTGATGTAAGATTGATTTGATGTCGATTCGATCATGATTTTGAATTGTTAAATGACCAGTGTTGATAAATGATTTGATTGAGATTGGTTGACAAAAATCAATGACAAATTGACCAAATTGACATGATTGAAAAGGACAAGGACCGATGACGAATCGATCGCAATATGACAAGATTGACAAGGACAAAGGTCGACCAAAATCATGACTGAAGGTTGTTGTCGACAAGACCAAATTCGAAGGCGAGATGAATGAAGAATATAGAAGATTGACTCGATGGAAAAAAATGATAAAAACCAAGTGTGAATCATAGGAGAAATGTTAATGTGACGCAAAAACCTAAAATGAGGCAATGCGCAAATGTTAAAGTATGACTCTGCAAGCATTGACCATTTTTAGGTGTCTACAAATATATTAAAAATTATGCTATTTGGAAAGCTTATAATAAGGGCTAAATAATTTTTAAAAAAAACTTCTAAATGAATTCATTTGACCTCCCAAAAGCTAATGTAAAATTGGTTTTTTATCAACATTTGATAGATGCAAAGGTGGCTCCATTGCAAGTATGATTTAGAAGTAGAGAGGTTTTATCCAAGAAATTTTGATCTAAGAGCCTTTGATATAAATCTCTTCAATTAATTACTTCTAATGGAACATCTTAAAGCTTAAATGATTATATTTTCTAAAAAATGTATGATTTCAACAAAAATCAGGATGTACAAAAAAAGTGGGAACCAACATTGTTATTTCACCTAGGTGACTTATTCAATAGAAAGAACAAAACTAACTATAAGATTTATCTATAAAAGAAACTCTTCTATTGAACGACTACAACATAACATAAATAAAATCCTTTTCATCACTCTAGAAGTGATGGCAGATAATAGTAGACTTATTCAAACAAAAAAAATATTTTGATAGAGGCAGAGTCCGCAAAGACTCTTCTTCTTCTGCTTTGACCATTTCTACTACCGATTGTTCCATGTGCATGTGCATTCAGTTTGTTGCCCTAGGTTAAGGATGATTGATGCAAAATAACTCTTCCTTCCTTCATTTGGCTTCATGCTCCTATGCCACATTAGTACAAGACAATAATAAGACACAAAAAAAACATTATTCACAATCATTTAGTTGCAAGCATTAATCAAAAACATAATATATGTATACCATTATGCCACATGTATATATTATAATTAATAGTATTTGTAGTCTTTTAAATGCACAAAGTATAAAGAAGTCTTAACTATAGTCTGAAAGTGGCATAAACTAGAGACATCAAATTGTAAAACCTAGTACATCAAACAAACTCATCATATCCCCCAACTTTATCACTTACTTGTCCTCAAGTAACCCAACTCCTAAGAATTTCTCCCTAAGACAATTAGCCTATTGTCAATGTTTTAAGTTACTCTTGATGTCTTATGTAGGTAGAATCCCCGGTCTCTAGAAATTTGTTTCTAATGGTATTTTTCTTCATCCACATTTATCACATGTTGCTCGGTCTAATGGTGTATTGGATGTAGAAGTAATGGAGGATGAAATTGAAAAGGTAACCATTCAATCTTGCATAGCTATGTTGCTGTAATGTATCCTCTAGCCCTTAATTCCAATGCAATGAAGTGATATAGGGAATATGGCTCTCTATGTTTTAGTTTTGGAGTTAATTCACTTCATTGTTGTTGCATGTGCTCCAAAGTCTTCTCCTTTACCATAATTCTAATGAGCACTTGGATCCTTTGATAATTATCCTTTTCAATATCATGAACTTTTGCATACACACCAGGCCTTTGAATTATATCAATCCATTCATTTGCAATGACAATTGAATCCTCACACTTTGAGCTTATGCTTTAAGGGATATGTCTTTTCTTTCTCTTTGTATTGTTGAATAAATACTCTACATAATACAAATGATTCTAATTTGGGTCATAAGGGACAACCAAATTATGTAAGTAAAAATCACACAGTTGATCTTGCATATTGGTGTCGGCTCTAGGATAAGCATGAAAAAATAATTGAGGGTCCACAACTTATATAGAGTGATCATTCACTATCCAAGTAAGTTGAAAAGAGAGAAATTTTACTTTTTAAGTATAGAGCATACACTCTAGCAAGAGGCCTATTAGGTCCCGGAGACAACTGAGAGGGGGGGGGGGGGGGGGTGAATTAGTTGTCAATTAAATTCAAACCAAGAACTTATTAACCAACTTAATACTTGATACCGGTAAACCAGTTAAGCATGTCGGTAAACAGTGTTAACAGTAGATTGCTATATCGGTAATGATTAAAGAATGAAACATAAACATAAAGTCATCCACAACACATGACACCAAATATTTTTACGTGGAAACCCTGTAAGGGGAAAAACCACGGTGGGAAACCTTACCCATAATCAGATGATACTATTGCAGATAGTAAGTGTACAAGAGGGGTCTACACATGCAGAAAGGCCAATAGCCTAGAGCTCACTGCTCAATCACAAATGAGAGTCACGCTGACTATAGTTGGATGGTTAAATCCAATAAAAATGTACTACACAAAATAGCATCTTCATATGCTGGATTCAGTACCGGTGTAATGCTAATATGCCTTCACAAAAACCTAGCTTCACCTTCAAATGATGTCTTCATGTATATCTTTGCTTAATCTCGCATATACCTTCACAATATATCTTTTTCGCATTCACACACGATCTTACAAATAAGATCTTACATTTATACCATACCCTAAGACCAATTTTAGTAGGTCGGCTCTACAAGATATTACAATAAATTTTTTTTACAAATAATACAATATCCGATGCAATAACCAATTAAACATGTCAACTTGATGCATTTACAACAATAATAAATCATCTCCATAGCATGTCATGTTGTTTTGGAAAAGATAAACCTGCTGGTGAAACCCTTAGATAACCTGGTCCTATTTGCCGATAAAAGCAACTATGCAAATATGAATATACCATTGATTATTATTTCAAAATAAAGTGTCCACATGATGTCTTCGACATTACCAAGTATCTTCCATGTCATTCCAGGTACTGGTGAACAATATATCCTGTTGGTGAACCATATACCAGAAACTATTGCACAGTACCGGTGAACAATATATCCTGTCGGTGAATGTTGTTGGATCTCCAAAGTATGTGTGTTTAGTAAAGTGTAGTCATCAATGAAAAAACCATACCAAAATACCAACAATCTCCCCCTTTGGCATTGATGGCAACACAAGATGGAAAAACCATCAAAGTGCCAAAATAGAAATGCCAAGTACAAAACAATCTCCATTTCTCCCCTGGGAGTAATAGTACCAATTTCTCCTTAAATGTGATTTCAAAAATTCTCCCTTGAAATATTTTACCAAAGGAATAATGTGTTTTTCCATAGATATCTCTCCCCCTTTGACATCAAATGCCAAAGTCACAAAAGTTAGGTTCATACAAAATACCAATCAATTCAATATACCAACTACTTCCCCTGGGAGGTAGTTTCCTCATCAAATATCGGAATAAATATTTGTCCATTAAATTCTGTCGGTTGATGATAATCATCAACTGTCTAAGTTTCTACCGGTGGTGGTATGACTCCAAGCTGATCTTTGAGATACTCAAAAGTCTCCTTAGGCAAAGGTTTTGTGAAAATGTTTGCAAGCTGTTCTTTAGTATTCACATAGACTAGTTTTATCTCTTTTTCTTCAACTTTTTCCCTTAGAAAATTTAGTTTGATAGAAACGTGTTTTTTTTTAGAATGTAATACTGGATTTTTAGATATATCAATTGTTGCAATGTTATCACAATATATAGGAATAGATTCCTTGCATTCCACCTTTATATCTTTCAACATTTGCTTAAGCCAAATTACCTGTGTATAGTTTGTTGCTGCTGCAACATATTCTGATTCTGCTATTGATAAAGATGTACAACTTTGTTTCTTACTTAACCAAGAAACTAATCTCTTTCCAAGAAATAATGCTCTTCTAGTGGTGCTTTTTCTATCATCCACATCTCCTGCCCAATTTGCATCTGTATATGCACATAGATCAAAATTTTCATCTTTAGAATACCATAATCCAAGATTTGTTGTGCCTTGTAAGTATTGGAAAATCTTTTTCACTGCTGATTCATGATTTTCTCTAGGATTACTCTGAAATCTAGAAACAATACATATTGCATTCATAATATTAGGCCTGGTTTGTGTTAAATACAGTAAACCTCCTATCATAGATTTGTATCTAGTTGGATTAATAGGTGTAGATTCATCCCTTTGAGATAATTTGTCATTTGTAGTCATAGGTGTGCTTACCGGTTTAGAGTTTTCCATCCCAAATTTCTTAAGTAGTTCTTTCAAGTACTTAGATTGACTAAAAAATATACCTTTATCAGTTTGTGAAATCTGCAAACCTAAAAAGAATTTAATTTCTCCAATCATAGACATTTCAAATTCTTGCTGCATCTCAAGAGAAAATTCTTTACATAATCTATCTTCTCCTCCAAAGATTATATCATCAACAAATACTTGAATAATCAAGATGTCATTATTAGTTACTTTGTAATATAAATTGCTATCTGCATTTCCTTTAGAAAAACCAATCTTTAAAAGATACTTATCCAATCTTGCATACCAAGCTCTTGGGGCTTGTTTCAATCCATATAAAGCTTTTCTTAACCTACAAACCATATCATTTTCATCTGTCAAAGAAAATCCATCAGGTTGTTCAATATAAACTTCCTCTTCAAGATCTCCATTCAAAAATGCACATTTAATATCCATTTGATAAACTTTGTAATCCTTGTGAGTTGCAAAAGCCAAGAATAATCTAATTGCCTCAATTCTGGCTACCGGTGCAAAAGTTTCATTGTAATCAACTCCTTCTTTCTGAGAATATCCCTTACACACTAGTCTTGCTTTATTTCTGACAACCTTTCCATCTTCATTAAGTTTATTTCTGAATACCCATTTGGTTCCAATTACATTTTTAATTTTGGCTAGGGAACTAATGTCCAATTATTATTCTTCTCTATTTGTCCTAATTCTTCTTCCATAGCTTTAATCCAAAATTTGTCTTCACATGCCTCATTTATAGATGATGGTTCAATTTGAGAAATAAGACATACCTCTTCATTTGCCAATCTTCCTCTTGTCATAACTCCTTTAAGTTTGTTTCCAATTATTTGATCTTCAGAATGATTTAGTCTTACATACCAGGGTGTCTTAGTTTGCTTTTGTTCTTCAATTACTATGGAATCCTCTAGTGATGCCGAGTTAACTGGATCTTCATTCTGTACCAGTGGGTTCAGTGTAGGTTCACTTGTCATAACTTCTATTTCCGGTTCAAAGTCTATATACCTTGAAGTTCCTTTGAAATGTTCATCAATCTTTACATTTGTGCTCTCAACAATTTTCTGCAATCTTTTATTAAAACATCTATATGCCTTGCTCTTAGATGAATAACCAAGAAATATTCCTTCATCACTTCTAGGATCAAATTTGCTAATATACTCATCTCTTCTAATATAACATTTACCTCCAAAAATTTTGAAATACTTAAGAGTAGGAATATTACCAAACCATAGTTCATGAGGGGTCTTATCGGTTTCACCTTTGATGTGAACCTTGTTGAATGTATAGACAACAGTGTTCACTGCCTCTCTCCAGTACACATGTGGTAGATTTGCTTTTGATAACATACTTCTTGCTGCATCCAAGATAGTTCTATTTTTCCTTTCAACAACCCCATTCTGTTGTGGTGTCCAAGGTGCTGACAACTGTCTTTTGATTCCATTCACTTCACAGAATGTATTAAAGTCTTTGGATGTGAATTCTCCTCCTTGATCTGATCTTAAACATTTGATTTTCTTACCGATTTCATTTTCAATCATTGCTTTGAATAGTTTGAACTTCCCAAGTGCTTCTGATTTTTCTCTAAGAAAAGTAACCCAACACATTCTAGAATAATCATCAATAATTAGCATAAAATATCTATCACCTTGTAAGCTTTTAGTTCTAGCTGGTCCACATAAATCAGTATGGATTAAATCAAGAGCATTATTGGATTTTTCTGGAATACTTTTGAAACTAGCTCTAACTTGTTTTCCAAATTGACATTCCTTGCAAATTGTATTCTGAGGTTTCACAATTTTAGGTAGATCTCTAACTGCCTTGGAAGTACTGATTTTTACCATGCAATCAAAATTTACATGACATAGTCTCTTGTGCCATAACCAACTTTCATCTATATGTGCAATTAAGCATGCCTTTTCACTATTATTCAAATGAAAGATATTACCTCTAGTCTGATTACAGGTTGCAATTTCCAAACCAGTTCTATTCATGATTTTGCATTTTCCATTTTTAAATTGTAACTGAAATCCCTTCTCAACTAATTGACCAACACTCAAGAGATTATGCTTTAATCCTTCAACATAGTACACATTATCAGTGTTATGTTTACCATCAAGAGATATTGAGCCCTTACCTTTGATTGAACAGGCTTTGTCATCTCCAAATCTTACTAAACCTCCATTGTATTCTTGAAAGTTCAAGAATTTACCTTTGTCTCCAGTCATATGATGTGAGCATCCTGAGTCAATAATCCATTCATCCTTTGATTCAACTTTAGCTACTAGGGCTTGTTCTACCGGTTGAGCAATAGGTGCCGATTGATCTTCTGTTATAGCAACAAAAACCCATCCATTGTTTGCTGGATCCTCATCAGAATCATCAGTTACACCTTCATTAGCAATGTAACAAGATTTATCTTTGTTCTTCTTAAATCTGTATCTCTGATATTCAAGATTAGGCTTGTATGTCCTTCTAGCTTCTTCTCTTAATCTAGCATGTCTGTCAGGGCACCTTGAAGCCATATGACCAATTTTATTGTAATTAAAACATTTAAAGGGTGTCTTACCTTCATACTTACTTCCAATTGGACCTTTTGGCATTTTCCTTGCAAATAGTGCTTCAAGTTCTTCAAGTTCTTCATTCTCCTTTCTGGCTTCTTCAAGTTCTCTTGCATAAAAGGCTCTCCAATATGATTTGTCAAATGATGGAGCAGATGATGTAGATGCTTTAAAGGCCAAATCAGTCTTTATAGTGGCAACAGGACCAAATTCCTCAATTTCAAAGGCTAAAAGTTTTCCAATCAATGTATCCCTAGTTACTGATGTATTAGGCATTGTTCTCAACTCATTTATAGTAGTAACTTTTATTTTATATGCCGGTGGCAAACCTCTTAAGATTTTTGAAACAATTTCATCCTCACTCAAGGTTCCTCCACAACACTTGATACCCAAAACAATTTCATTTACTCTTTCCATAAAAGCAAAAATCCTTTCATCTTCTTCCATTTTCAGATGTTCATACCTGACCCGAAAGCTTTCAAGTTTTACAATTTTGACTGTGGAATCTCCTTCATTCAGTGTTTCCAAGTGATCCCAAATAGCTTTAGTAGTAGACCTATCCGATAATCCCATGATTTTTTGATCTGATAATGCGCTCAAAAGTGCTTCTCTTGCTTTACAGTCATTTTCTTCATCTTTAGCGAAGTTGGGTGGATTAGGCCAACTTTGAGTAGGAGCAATATAGCCATTCTTGGTAACTTCCCAGATGTCTTTACCGATGCAGTTTAGATGTGTTTCCATTCTGATCTTCCATATCCCATAGTTGGTTCCATCAAGTTTAGGACTGTCCTTCCTGAAATAGTTAGTAGAAATTGGATCTCCTCAAGTTGTTAAACTTCTGCAAAAGAGGACCTCACTCTGATACCAATTGTTAGGTCCCAGAGACAACTGAGAGGGGGGGTGAATCAGTTGTCAATTAAATTCAAACCAAGAGCTTATTAACCAACTTAATACTTGATACCGGTAAACTAGTTAAGCATGCCGGTAAATAGTGTTAATAGTAGATTGCTATACCGGTAATGATTAAAGAATGAAACATAAACATAAAGTCATCCAGAACACATGACACCAAATATTTGTATGTGGAAACCCTGTAAGGGGAAAAACCACGGTGGGAAACCTTACCCACAATCAGATGATACTACTGCAGATAGTAAGTGTACAAGAGGGGTCTACACATGCAGAAAGGCCAACAGCCTAGAGCTCACTGCTCAATCACAAATGAGAGTCACATTGACTATAGTTGGATGGTTAAATCCAATAAAAATGTACTACACAAAATAGCATCTTCATATGCTAGATTCAGTACTGATGTAATGCTAATATGCCTTCACAAAAACCTAGCTTCACCTTCAAATGATGTCTTCCTGTATATCTCTGCTTAATCTCGCATATACCTTCACAATATATCTTTTTCGCATTCACACACAATCTTACAAATAAGATCTTACATTTATACCATACCCTAAGACCAATTTTAGTAGGTCGGCTCTACAAGATATTACAATAAAAACATTTTACAAATAATACAATATCTGATGCAATAACTGATTAAACATGTCGGCTTGTTGCATTTACAACAATAATAAATAATCTCCATAGCGTGTCATGCTGTTTTGGAAAAGATAAACCTGCCGGTAAAACCCTTAGATAACCTGGTCCTATTTGTCGGTAAAAGCAACTATGCAAATATGAATATACCAATGATTATTATTTCAAAATAAAGTGTCCACATGATGTCTTCGACATTACCAAGTATCTTCCATGTCATTCCAGGTACCGGTGAACAATATATCCTGCCAGTGAACCATATACCAGAAACTGTTGCACAGTACCGGTGAACAATATATCCTGCCGGTTAATGTTGCTAGATCTCCAAAGTATGTGTGTTCAGTAAAGTGTTGTCATCAATGACAAAACCATACCAAAATACCAACAAGGCCTACAATTCCTCAACTAATTAGCCAAATCGCCCATTTGTACCAATTGATTGGTCAATTTCCTTATTTAAGTGTCTTTTTTGTTTGTGTTAACTTCATACTATTGTTGAAGCTTCTTGTTTTCTCAAGTCCATTGGGCATTATCCTTTGCATATTTCTCCTATTGTTTCCATAGTTCATAGCCAAGTTTTACTATATTTACCAGTGCAGGTGTATTATTTGTATTGGCAGTGGTGCATTCCCTTCTTTGTGATTCAATAATGGTCATGATAGCCAAATACTTGAGTCCAACACCATCTGCCTACACATAATATTGAATATAGAAAAGGATGTAGAACATAATATTGAATCCAATTTGGAGAACTTATTACCATGCACTTATCACATTAACAATTTAAGAAAAGAGGATTCAATTTAAGCTTGCATGATTGTCCATTTCATTATCATTCAAATTGGTAGTCTTTGATTTGAGGAGATAGAGAGGTGAGATACCTATAGGGGGAGAGAGAAGTGATATACCTAGAGAGGGGAGAGAGAGGTTAGATGGGGGTTTAAGGAGGGAAGAGGAGATAGAGATGAAGAGGGGAAGAAAGTGGAAAGACTTAGAGAAGGGAAGGAAAAAATAATAGATAGAATAACAAAGAGAGAGAGAGAGAGGAGATAGAAGGGAAGAGTGGTGAGAAACCTAGAGGGAGAGGGAGATGGGGGTTTAAGGAGGGAGGGGGAGACATAGAAGGAGAGGGGAAGAAAGGGAGGAAGAGACAAAATATCAAAGAGAGAGGGGTAAGTAATAAGAGATGGAAAGAGAGTGTAATGACAACCCCAGAAAAGATTCAAAATCTGCACAATTTTTTTTAAGAACATGATAGCAAAAGAGTAATGAATAGTTAAAAGCCACAATGTAATGAATTATCACTAACTTGTAATTCTCCTAAATCATACAACTTAATATATGCCTTGAACAATTTAAAATTTACCAATTGATTACATGACAAGAGAAATGACGTGCTAATAGATAATGTTACCTTGATTCATACCATAATTGTTGTCTGATCATGAAGACTCTTCACTTAAACCTTCCGGTGTTCGCTTCAAGGGTGCAATGCAAACCCTCCAATGTGAATATAATCCCTATCTACCCCTCCAATTGGATTTTGTGGCCCACGGTGAGAGATTAGATGTTTAGACCATCTTACTCAGCAAAAGGGATAGGCAACCACCCAAGACGAGCTACACAGGGTGTTCTTACCATTTTAAAGGAAAGTATTAATGACATAACACTACTACTTAGTGAAGCTTGGCATGTTTTCTACTTATGCCTCATTAGAATCTCTTCTTTCTACAATCCATCAGACGACTAAGCAACCATGGACATCCATCATCGACATGTTGTTGGCCCCAAGACCCACATGCTCCTGGTGGAATCCATCCTATCTATGCGGTACGACTAATAGTCATCTGGCATCATATGCTTCTTGACTACTATCAATCTTGAGCATAGATAAGCTTATCTCTTTATGGTTCATAGGATTTCCATCGATAATCACCTTAGATGGAGAAGGGTAGCATATGCAATGAGGTATACAACCTTTACCTATGCCCCATAGGGCCCTTACTCTCTTTGTAGCTGTAAAAGCTAGCACCTGTACCTTTCTTAGCACATTCTAGAATAGAGGTTCCTAATTTGGAATAAGTAGGTACCAACTCAGCCATCTTTATGTTAAAACTACCCATTTTGGTGTTGTTAGACATAAGGGTTTCATAATCTACTCAATCTTTGGTTGTTAAGTTGTCATTTAATCAAGAGAAGCCTATGTTTGAACAAAACCAACTTGTAACACAACAATGATAGTTGCTACTACCATTGCAGGTTTTCTAAAAAAAGTAATTCGGTTGTTCTATGTTATATTACAGCAGTGAGTAGGTTCCAAGATGTGTTGAAGGGAGGACACACTTGCCACATAATCCCTTGGTCGAAGTTTTTGTTAACTAAATTCTCCATTTTCAGCTTTGTTGACAACCACTCCTACTTATCACCACATCATAGGATCTCTTACAATTTCATATGCAATAATTTAACCATCACATGACCAATTATACCATTTAAACTAATCAAGACTGATTTAGCAACTGGCTAATCACACCATAATAAAATATAGCTTCATTTACATTAAATAATAGAGTTGTATACTTGGATTCTCATCCAAAATATAGCAATATGGTCAAAGTAGAATTATCAAGGTAGAAGTTTCCTACACTTAATTTATTTACTGAGCTCTTCCTTTTCACAAAATATATATACACCTATTGTTAGACTTGCAAGGTTGTCTTGAGTTAACCTTGAGTTCACATATCTAAATTTCATTGTGCCTAAAGTTACATCTCTATAGAAAGATGTAAGAACAATGATTACTTAAATCAAACATTAAATCAGCTCTAAATAGTACCTCCAGTAACCACACAAACCATATAACATAGTTTGTTGTTTTTATGAAGGCTTATACAATCACAGGGTATTAAGTAATTTGATTCTATTTTCTTGGTTCATTAATTGGTAGCCACATATGATATCCTGATGTGTTTGTTGTTGTTAAGCCCATAGTCTCCATCATAACCTATTTTGGCCATATCCTACACAACAAAAACTCCACCAACAGTATATGTAATACCCCTCCTCGATCAGACTCTTTTTGTATTTATGTTTGACTTTAGTTGACTGTTCAGTGGAACATTATTGTATATTGATTCAGACTTTATGCGATGTTATTTCATGCTTTATCTGGATTTGTGGTGTATGCTTTCATGCAGTATCTCAGTGCTTATGATTAATGTTATTTTTATGTATCATTATCATGGACTAACACTTTTACCTTATATGCGCGATGCATTATTTATATGTTGTGTGTTTGCAAGTGTATGGGATGCAAGGGGATGATTTTCTTTCACTCACTCCAGTGAGAGAAGGAACACCACGATTCTCCTTCATCGGTGTGCATGTTGTGTCTATCTATATGAACGTGTGGTTCTTTGGTGCAGGACATTGTAGGTACTAGTAGTGGGTAGGTATAGGGTATCGACTCCATGTGGTTTCACAGGTCTGAGCATGCCTTATTTGTCTGATGGGAGTGGAGGAGATAGCTGTGGTACCTTAACTTGACCCATAGCTAGACTCATGTGAGTGTTGTTAGTCGGTCATCTTTTTCGTTGGACTAGTTTGCGAGTCAGAGTGCTTTGGTATTGTCGTTGTGAGTCGTCATTTAATCGTTCCTCATTTTACGTATTTCCGTTTATTGGAATAGTTATTTAATTGAGTGAATGATTCTATTTTTGTGCTGGCGTAATTAGTTAATTATTATGCTCTTGAGATTATTGCTTTAACTAAATAAATGAGTTGCTAGAATTAAATGGTTAAATTGGCTTATTTTATTGTGTAAAGTTGTATTAAAATATTGTGAAAAGAAATATATGAATGTCTTGCCATTTAAATTTGGAATGCTTATGTTGAAATAAAGTATAATGTGAAAATAGAAATGAAATAAAAATAAAAGTTTTTCCTTTTTACCTTTCCATTTGACTTTTGTATTTTATTTTGTTGGAAAATAATTGTTTATGGAAAAAGGTAAATCTGATTTCTTTTACTTTTTAAATAGTTTAATCTGATTGGTGGAGAAAACTTTTAACCTAAAAAGTTTAGGTTGAAATATATTTTTCTCATATATTCCTGGGAGTTCATGGGAAGAGGGAGGTAGAATTTTGAATGAGAAATTTGAAAAAACTATTTTGGAGGAGGAACTTGAATTTGGATTTGGTTGGAAAGATTGGAAACTCTTCCTCAATTTGCTTCCTAGTTTGCTTGGAAGGTTGGATAATCTCTTCTTGTTTTGCAATTTAATTTTCAATGTTTAGTTGCTTCCTGTGTGTTTGAAAAATTGAAAAAACTCTTTGTAGATTCTTGTTAAATGTTGGATTGAAAGAAACAGTAGTTGTTATTGATGATTTTGTTGAATTCATATCAAATATGTGCATATGGGAAGGAAATGGTTCATCTTTCTATTTGTTGTTTGTTATTTGTTCTTGCAAAATCAAGTTCTTGAATTATCTCTTCTATTTGGTATAGAAAGGAATAGATTTAGATTTTTTTCTAATTTCTATTTGCCCAAGATTTGGGGTTTATGGCAGCAAAAATTGTTTATTTGCCTCTTGCAAGTTGCAAGGAATTCTTCCTATGCAATGGAAGTGAAGAAATTTATCAAAATCCTTCTCCTATCTTTAAATTCTTCTTATGTTGCCCAAAATCTTTATATAATTGGGGCTCTTGTGTGTTATCCATTTACCGTTTACCTTATTGAAAAATATCCCTTCTTATTTTGGATTCTACCACTGTGTGTGTGCCCCATGAATTCAAAAGGGGATGGTTTAGTTTAAATTAAATTGTTTAAAAAAAAAAGAAAATATATTATAAAATAATCTAACCCCTGCCCATGTGGCAGGCTAGCCCCACCACGTGGGATGGTAGTGGCTGGCCACCATGGTAACAACACTACCGAATAGTAATGACTGCTATGCGGGCAGTAGCACTACTGGTCAGTAGCAACACTACCAGTTGATAGGGCTACTACCAGTCGGTAGTGGCTACTACTAGCGGTAGCAGCACTACTGGCAACAACACTACCGCGGGTAGGGCTTGGCCCACCACATGCCTTTTCCCCCTTTGCAGTGTTGTTTAATGCAGGTCATTGATTTATTTTATTAAATGCTATGAAATTTAGAGTTAGTTATAATATTAAGTTTTAATATTAGTTTATAGTTAACATTTATATGTTAGCATTAATATCAATATATATAGATTTATTTATTGAAATCAAGGCTTTGGATTTTTAATTCAAATTGATAAATTTGGATGTAGTTTTTGAAATAGACAACATGTTTAATGTAATTCATATTTTTATTTGGTTGGATATTTAATATGGATTTTATTCTATGTTGGAATTTTGAATTGGAAATTATATAGAAATGAATGATGTTTTTGAATGACGCATTAAATGAAGAGTGTTTTTATTTAATTTTCAATCAATGAATTTGCAAGTGTTTATGATGTTGTTTTCTCAAAGATTGTTTGAGTGCGGACTTAGTGAAATTAGCTTTCCTTGCAAAGAGTTTTATTTGTGGTTATTTCTCATCTATGATTCAGTCATCCTATTGTGGCGTATCAGTGTGGACTTAGTGAAATTAGCTTTCCTTGCAAAGAGTTTTATTTGTGGTTATTTCTCATCTATGATTTAGTCATCCTATTGTAGTGTATCTTTGTATCTTTTGATCAAGTGATGTATGATGACCTCATTGTCTTAACCATGTAGTGTTTTTCCTTATGGTTAACCAAGAGTTAGTATGTCTTTGTTTTGACCACTTGTTTTTGGATAGTGGTGTTATGGCTGTCTGCTTTGCCATAGGGTCCTTGTGGAGGGACCATGTTTGTTTAGTGTCCTTTGAGAGAGTGGCTTTTAAGTGGGGGCCATGCTCGAAGTGAATGGCAGGATAACCCCTCGAAAGTTAGATAATAAGTGATAACCTAATAATTAATTAGGTGGGTAGATTATAACATTATATAAGATATTGTACCCCATGCATGGTTGAGTGCCCATATAGGCTCAAGATGTAGTGGGAAGGCCTTGAATGGAAAACCGACCACCTTGTCTTCACAAAAGGTTAGTAGGGTCCGCATGAGACTTAGATGGAGTTAGAGGTTCGGGAAAGGTTACCAAGATAACCTAGGATGGGAGTCGGGACCTATGGAGGCCTACCATGGTAACCATCATAAGCTATGCGATGACACTCTCTCTTTAGGGTCACTTGTGTATTGTGATGTCGAGTCACTTGTGTATTGTGATGTCGAGTCACTTGAGTATTGTGATGTTGAGTCACTTATGTATTGTGATGTTGAGCCACTTGAGTATTGTGATGTTGAGTCACTTGGAATATTGTGGAGTCATATTGTACTGTCATGGAGTTGTATTGTTTTGTCGACCATGTCATGCTTTTGATTGCTTGAGGGTCCTCTGCTATCTCCTAGCACAGTGGGGTGATTCTAGTTTGGGGATCACATGGTCAGGTGGTAGTGCCACTTCCCATCGTATATTGTTGTTCATACCTTCATGCGAGGATTGGCTTCGCAGGTGTTCATGTGGTTTGTGACTCATGCTTTATCTCATGTTGGAGATTATTATTATTTGGAGACCTATGTGGTCAATTGTATTAATGAATTTATGTAACCTTGTAATTTGATGTAAGTTGTTAGCTTTGATTTTATTATTGGAAGCCGTGTAGTTTTTGGTCAATGTAATCCTAGTTTTGGATGTTATTTATTAGCCATCTATATGATTGGTGTAAATCCTTTATTAAAGAGAAGTTTATTGTATCCTTCAATCTTTTAATGGTGAAATTTGTTATTGCATATGGCTTATTATTTTCTTTGAGTAATTGATGGTTAATTGGACTAATCGTATTTGTGGAATTTAACTTTGAGTTTTTATTCTTTGTTGGTAACCCTTTAGGAATTATGGTGTAAGTCTTCTGCTTGTGTTATTATTGTGCTATTGTAGTAATTAATGTGATGAATAATGATGAACAAATGATACCCTAACTGGTACTGAGAGGGGGTGGGGTGAATCAATACAAGCAAAAACTTTCTCAACACTTTATCATATTAAAACAATGCTCACCGGTTGTCTTCACCACTGAACTTAACCATGGGTATATTGGTTAAATGCAAATACTTTAGAAAACATTTGACATACCTTAAATCTTGATGACTACTTCCTAATATAATCAAGCATGAGTTGTATCAACAATACCATAATCATTTAGCATTGCATGCATAACTAACTTAATCAACAACTACTCAATCATCACATGAAAACTCACAACCCATAACACACAGATTTTTCACGTGGAAACCCAAATGGGAAAAACCACAGTGGGGATGAATACATATAAGCTTGTTTTGAACTCTTTTGAAGTTCACTCTGTTAGGATCCTAGTCCAATTAAAGACTTTACAATAAGGTTCTATTAGGAACCAATCCTATTAGAGATCACCTGGTTAAGGGATGGCTATAAACCCTGTTAAAGGTTACCTTGCTAGAGGATTTAAAGATCTCAATGAACTTGAGTCACCTGTTTAGAGGATTTGCAACAAGCCTGTTAAAGCTACCCGGTCAAGGGATTGTCCTTTTGTTGAAATTGTTAGAAGTCAAAAGGTAAATCTTTGATCCGATAACAACACTACTTGATAGGGAAGATCCTTTTCAGCTCCTCTCCTCTGCAATCACACTTTGCATATTCCACTCTTTGGTTTGGCAGGTATCTCAACATGTGGACATAAACACATCATCTGCCAACCCAAACAATAACAAACATCATCGACCTTATAGACAATAATTAGGTCGGTAGCATAAACCCTAAACGTTAAACATTTTAGGTTTACAATTACAAACGATCCAACCCTGACTATTAGATCCATTGCATAGAATGAAGTGATCTAAAATAGATATTAAGTCGTTCTACATCATCCATTCTTCACCACATCTGGAAATCAGTAACCCATCACACGCACTTCATACACCACTCTGAATATCACGCATTCTTGAGGTAGACATTCAAATGCATTTGATCTTCATGCTCACAAGCACATAGCTGATGTGGCACCATGATCTCATCCTTATCTCTTAACTAACTGATCATAGAATGTCATTGGTTGCACTGCCTAGGCCAAACCGGAAACCCTAGAGCTGAACAGGGACTACCAATCGGTAGTCACACATAGTGAACCCCGACTCTGATCCACTCCATCCCAGTTGACCATAACCGTTTCCAATCTTCATACCAGTTCATACTGGTTCACCTATTGACATCAATGACAACATACATTGTCACCGCTATTAATAAGATGAGAGGGGGGGGGGTGAATCATATAAACTCAATAATGAATAAATTCATTAGATTCAACCTTGGTAGCCTTTACTTCTATATGTATCCAAAACTGTAAATCATTCAAACTCATAAACAGATAACCTTAAAACATCACAACACATTTAACACCATATTTAATGTGGAAACCTAAGTAGGGAAAAACCACTGTGGGATTTCGGACCCACTAAGAAATATACCATTCTAGAGTATGCTCGGTTAAAAGCCAATCCTGTTATAGATTACATACACATTGCTAGATGTGACCCGGTTAAGGGATTTCCCTCAGATTTGTTATAATCTTGCATTTTGTTAGAAGTGACCTTGTCAAAGGATTTCAAACACTCAACTAGAATGTTACCTTGCTAGAGGATTTACAAATAAGACTGTTAGGTCCACTCGGTTAAGAAATTTTCTGTCACTTACAAAATAAATAACAATATTAAATATATTTGCAACTTCACATCTAAAATGCTAAAGCAGATTCTATATGCTCAAAATAATCTTGTCATAAAACTTATCTTGCTCCTTGCTGGGCTTCTCTATCTATTCTTCAATCTTCACTACTCGATGATCACTGTTGTAGTATCATTGTTCTTCTATTTGCTCACATACATTGTTCATGAACAATTCCTTATTTATAACAATCCCTAACCACTTAATCTCCTTGATCACATTTCCCATGATCAATCTTAGCCATCAGATCTTCAAACTAGACTAGGTTCATTGTATCCTTCGATCTGAAAAACATGTTATCTCGCCTTGGAACTTGTATTCCTTCCTTTGTACTTGTGCTAGGTTATGACTGTTTAATCTGCACTATAGATCTAACTTCTGTATTTTCATTGTTGTAGATCCTCAACAAACTTCTTGCACGACATACCAATCATCTATTCATCTCCATCTTATTGGCATCCTTCATTTAATAATGTTTTTATTCATCCAATGCATTCTGTTACTACTTGGTTGTAACTCTGTTGATACTGAACATCACTCGGTGGACATTCTACCTTCTTTAACCGATATTGATAACCTTAGGGTTTACTGACTAGGTTCTTTGCTCGGTAACATAGAACAATATTAAACCTATATTCATCTACTAAATGAAATCTTTTCTTATTCTTATTCAGTCAATGAATACACATATATAGGATATTAAAACAATCAAAACAATAGAATCTCATCACTGTCTAACTCGGTAATAGTTGCCCATTGAATAACTTATTATTCCCCTTCACATTCACATTCTTTCTGTGTCACTTACCAACATATTTATACTCATCAAAACATACTTCTTAAGATATGGCAACATCATACTGAATCAGAAAATCAATTTCTTAACATCAATGACAAAATAATATTATTAAGACAGTAATCATCCTTTATCAATTATATCAATAATCTCCAACAACCTTCTCAATATCCTTATACCAACAAACTTATTGAAATGCCAAAAATCTCCCTTTGTAATGCCAACAATCTCCCCCTTTGGCATTGATCGCAATACCAACTTGATTTATTCCAATTGATTCGGATTGCTATAAATTTTCTCATGTTATCCTTGATTTCTCCTGAAATTCTCTCCCCCTGTCATTAGTCTTCTCCTATCTTCTCCATTTAGTCTTCTCCCCCTTTGACAACAATGCCAAAAATTAAAAAAACTATTTTATGATTTTTTTTTAGAAGTAATTTCCTTGCAGTTAAAACATATACAAATGTTTCATCTCAGTCTCGGTCAGAGTAACTTGTCTTCAATCACTATTTCCTGCACAACTTTAGAAAACTTCCTAAAGTGCGTAAAACAACATCAACTCACAAATGGTATTCTATAGAGTCATAGAATTGATGCTTTCACTGAACTCTGTCAATGAGTAGAAGATAGGGGTAGGACCCCTAACTTGCTTCTGAGATACTCAAAAGTGTCCCTTGGTAGTGACTTTGTGAAGATGTCTACTATTTGTTCCTTTCTGTTAACATATTCCAGCACAACTTTCTTTTCTTAAACTCCTTCTCTGAGATAATGATACTTTAAAGAGATATGCTTTATCTTAGAGTGCATTACTAGATTCTTTGAAATGTTAATAGCACTAGTATTATCACAGAATATAGTTACTGGCTCGGTAAATTTCTCATTCATACCTTCCATCAGTTGTTTGATCCATTCTATATTGGTGCAATTCAATGTTGCAACGACATATTCATGATAGTTCTGATACTTAATGTAAGTATAGATCCAATAGCCAATAAGATGAGAGGGGGGGGGGTGAATCATACAAACTTAATCATCCATAAAAACATCAGATTCAACCTCGGTAGCATATATATCAGTCATAAAACCAAAAAATGTCAAACATGTAAACTCAAAAGCATATAAACATCATAAACCTCATAACACCAGATTTAACATGGAAACCCAAATAGGGAAAAACCACTATAGGATTTCAGACCCACTAAGAAATATACTCTTCTAGAGTATGCTCGGTTAAAAGTAAATCCTATTTAAGATTACAAACACATTGCTAGATGTGACTCGGTTAAGGGATTTCCCTCAGATCTGTTAGGATCTTCACCTTGTTAGAAGTGACCTTGTGAAAGGATTTCAAACACTCAATAAGAATGTCACCTTGCTAGAGGATTTACATATAAGACTGTTAAGTCCACTCGGTTAAGAGATTTTCTATCACTTTTACAAAATAACAATAATAAAAATCTATCTGCAACTTCACATCTAAAAATGATAAAGTAGATTCTTATTTGTTCAATACAATCTAGACATAGAACTAATCTTGTCTATCTGTTGGGCATCAATACTATGTTATTCTAACAGGTCTTCAAGCTTCTATGCTTGGTTATCACTATGTAGCATCCCTGTGCATACACTCGCCACATACATTGTTTATCAACAGTTTCTTATTTATAAACAATCTTCCAACCACTTAATCTCCTCGATCACATTTTCCATGATCAATCATAGCCATCAGATCTTTAATCTTGTCTAGGTTTAATGCATCTTTTGATCTGAAAATGTTTTACCCCTCCTTGGAACTTGCATATTCTTCTTGGAACTTGTGTTAGGGTAATGCGGTTCAATCTGTGCTATAGATTTTCATGCCGACTTACCATTGCCTTAGATTTGTTAACAAACTTCTTCCACGGCTTACTAATCATTGATTCATTCCAACTCATCAGCTTTCTTCATTAAATATAACATGTAAACATTTAATGCATTCTGTTATAGCTCAGTTACAACTCGGTGAATACTAAACTTTACTCGGTAGATATTCTGTCTTCATTAACCGACTGTGATAACCTTAGGGTTTACCGACTAGGTTCCTTAGGGTTTACTGACTAGGTTCTTTGCTTGATAACATAGTATAGTATTAGCCTTCACATTTTACAACATATGTATGATGTTAAAACAATCTAAAACATCATGATCTTATCATTGTCTAACTCGGTACTAGTTGCCCATTGAATAACTTATCCCTTTTTCATCATATTCTTTCCTGTGTCTTTACCGACTTCTTTATAATCTTCAAATCATATTTCTCAAGATATGGCAACATCATACTGAATTAGAAAATCAATTTCTTGACATCAATGACAAAATAATAATATTAAGACAGTAAAACATCTTTAATCAATTATGTCCATAATCATCAATAACCTTATTGCAATGCCAACAATCTTTCATTGTCTGTTAAAATGTAATATTGCCAACAATCTCCCCCTTTGGCATTGATGGCAAAACCAATTGATTTGACCTGTAAAAGATTTATTCTGAAATACTAAAATGCTCTCCCCCATACATTAGATGTTGGTATTTTGGTATGGTTTTGTCATTGATGTCAACACCTGCTAACACACCTACTTTGGAGATCCAACAACATTCACTAGCAATCAATGAACTATTCAAACAATCATCGATATATGGTCAACCGGCAGGATATAATATTCATCGGTACCTACAATGACATGGAAGACACTTAGTAATGTCGAAGACATCATGTGGACACTTTTCCTTGAAGTAATAATCATTGGTATATTCTTATTTGTATATTTGCTTTTACTGGCAAATAGGTCCAGGTTATCTAGGGTTACACCGGCAGGTTTATCTTTTCCAGATCAGCATGGCACACTATGGAGATGATTTATTATTGTTGTAAATGCATTAAGCCGACATGTTTAATCGATTATTGCATCAGATATTGTATTATTTGTAAAATGTTTTATTGTAATATCTTATAGAGCCGACCTACTAAAATTGGTCTTAGGGTATGGTATAAATGTAAGATCTTATTTGTAAGATCAAATGTGAAAATGTGAAAGAAAAAGATTTAAGGAAGGGTATATGCGAGATCAAGTAGAGATATACATGAAGACATCATTTAAGGTGAAGTTAGGTTTTTGCAAAAGCATATCAGCATTACACCGGTACTAAATCCAGCATATGAAGATGCTATTTTGTGCAGTACATTCTCATTGGATTTAACCATCCAACTATAGTCAGTGTGACTCCCATTTGTGGTTGAGCAGTGAGCTCTAGGCTGTTGGCCTTTCTGCATGTGCAGACCCCTCTTTGTACACTTACTATCTGCAGTAGTATCATCTAATTGTGGGTAAGGTTTCCCACCATGGTTTTTCCCCTTACAGGGTTTCCATGTACAAATATTTGTGTCATGTGTTGTGGATGACTTTATGTTTATGTTTCATGCATTAATTCTTACCGGTACAAGCATTTTTTGTTAACTCTGTTTACCGGCACAACTAACTATTTTACCGGTATTAAGCAATAAGTTGGTTAATAAGATTTTGGTTTGAATTTATTAGACAACTGATTCACCCCCCCCCTCTCTCAGTTGTCCCCAGGACCTACATTAGACTTCTTCTGTTTCTTTAGTCTTCTTCCCAATCTGTAGTCTGCTCAGTTTTCTCAGTTTTCCTCTAGTTGGTCTTCTCCCCATATAGATCTTCTCCCCCTTTGACAACAATGCCAAAAAGAAAAGAATTAAAATATAATCTCTTTCTGTAAGAAGTTATTTCCTACTGTTGTGTATCAACTAAGTCTCGGTCAGAGCATTTGTCTTCAATTCCTGTTCTCTGTATCATTTTCTGTATTATTCCAGTAGTAATTCCAATCAATACACTTTCAGAAAAAAAACATTCTAAAGTGTATCACTCCAGCATCAACTCCAAAAAAAAAAATTCAATAGAGTCATCGAAGTGATGCTTTCACCGAACTCGGCCAGTGAGTAGAAGATAGGGGTAGGACCCCTAACTTACTTCTGAGATATTCAAGTGTCCTTTGGTAGTGGTTTGGTGAAGATATCTGCTATTTTCTCCTTTGTGCTAACATATTCCAACACCACTTTCTTTTCTTGAGCTTCTTCTCTAAGATAATGATATTTGATAGAGATGTGCTTTGTCTTAGAGTGCATAACAGGATTCTTTGAAATGTTAATGGCACTAGTGTTATCATAGAATATAGTTACTAGCTCGGTAACTTGCTCATTTATGCCTTCCAACAATTGTTTGAACCATGCTATATTGGTGCAATTCAATGCTGCAGCAACATATTCAACTTCGACTGTTGACTAAGAAACACATCCTTGTTTCTTGCTAAGCCAACTCACTAGTCTTTGTCCTAAAAAGAAAGCGCCACCACTTGTGCTTTTTCTATCATCAATGTTGCCTGCCCAATCAGCATCAGTATAAACTTTTAAATCAAAATCATTTCCTTTTTGATATACTAAGCCATAATCTTCAGTACCTTTCAGGTATCTGAAAATTCTTTTGATTGCTATCATGTGTGTTTCCTTAGGATCTGCAGAGAATCCTGCAACAATACTTACTGCATGTGCTATATCTGGCCTACTGTGAACAACATATTGTAGTTTTCCAATCATAGATTGGTAGAGTGTCTCATCAACAGATGCAGATTCATTATTCTTTGATAGTTTACAGTTGGTAGTCATAGGAGTACTTACTGGTTTTGAATCCTCCATTCCAAATTTCTTCAAGATCTCCTTTATGTACTTGGATTGGGTAATGAAAATCTCATTTTTCATTTGCAATATCTGTAAACCTATAAAATACTTTATCTCACTAATTAATGACATCACAAACTCTTTACTCATTTGATTTCCAAAGTTTCTGCATAAAGAGTCATTTCCACAAATTATAATATCATCAACAAATATGGCTGAGATCAGTATTCCATTTTCATCATTCTTCATGTACATGTTGTTGTTCTCATTTGTCCTTATAAAACCAATCTTAATCAAATATGAGTGCAATCTTTCATACCATGCTCTAGGTGCTTGTTTCAGACCATATAAAGCTTTGTTCAATTTACATACCCGATCTTTATTATTGTCTTCAACAAATCCTTTAGGTTGTTCAATAAAAACTTCTTCTTCTAATATTCCATTCAGAAATGCAGATTTGACATCCATTTGATATACCTTGAAATTCTTGTAAGCAGCATATGTCAACAATGTTCTTACTCCTTCAAGTCTAGCAACAGGTGCAAAAGTCTCACCATAATCAATTCCTTCTTCTTGGGCATAACCTTTGCAAACTAGTCTTGCTTTATTCTAAATGACCTTACCTTTTTCATTTAGCTTGTTTCTGAAGATCCAATTTGTACCGATTACATTTTTGTCCTTCGGTCTTGGGACCAGTGTCCATGTGTCATTCTTCCTGATTTGATTAATCTCTTCTGTCATAGCATTTATCCAATCTTCACTGTTAAATGCCTCTTTCACTATTCTTGGTTCAAATTCAGATATCAAACATGTGTTCTTCCTTAGTTTGTTCCTTGTCATCACTGGATCATTCTTATCTCCTATAATCTGACTTGGTGCATGGTGTCTTCTGACATACTTGGCTAATATAGGATTGGTAGGCTCTCTATGATCTTCTTCATCACTCGGTAACTGGATATCTTCTTTATTTTCTTCAACAGTCTTCTCGGTAAGACTTCTTGATTGTACATAGACAAATTCATCATAGTCTTCTGGTTCTTTGAAATTTCCTTCATCATTTCTTTTTGCAAATTCATCAATTTTTACATTTGCACTTTCTACCATTTTGTTAGATGATTTGATCAAACATTTAAATGCTTTGCTTTTAGAAGAATAACCTAGAAATGTTCCTTCTTCACTTTTCTGATCAAACTTGCCATTTCTATCATCTTTATGAATGTAGAATTTACTTCTAAAGATCTTAAAATAACTTACATTAGGTTTTTTGTCATACCAGATTTCATAAGGTGTCTTCAAAGTACCTTTCTTCAATTGAACTCGGTTCAAGGTGTAAACAACTATGCTTATTGCTTCTCTCCAAAATGTTTGTGGAACTTTCTTTTCAATCATCAGTGTTCTAGCACAATCCACAATAGATCTGTTTCTTCTCTCAGCTATTCCATTCTGCTGTGGAGTTCTCGATGCAGAGACTTGTCATTTAATACCATGATCATTGCAAAATAAGTTGAACTCATCAGATGTGAACTCTCCTCCTCTATCTGATCTAAGACATTTCAGTTGTCTTCTTGTTTCATTTTAAACTCTTGCCTTGTACCATTTAAACATTTGAAAAGCTTCTGATTTTTGTTTTAAAAACATTACTGACATCATTCTTGAATAGTCATCCACAAATAATATGAAATACTTATCACCATAATAACTTTGAACTTTCATAGGACCACAAAGATCAGTGTGCACAAGAGCTAAAATTCCCTTCGAAGTGTAGGACTTACTTGTAAAGCTTGATCTTGTCATCTTACCCATCTGGCAACCTCGGCACATAGCATTCTCAGGTTTCTCAAGATTCGATAGACCTCTTACTCAGTGCTTCTTGCTTATTTTGATTAGATTATCAAAATTAACATGACAAAACCTTTTATGCCATAACTAGGTATCATCAATCTTTACATACAAACACTTATTTCGAGTTGAGTCAAGGTGAAATGTATTACCTTTTTTTTGTGTCCTAGTAGCAGCTAGCTTTCCATGCTTGTCATGAACTTTGACAATTCTTTTTTCAAACTCTATTCGGTCACCTGTGTTGTTTAGCTGTGCTACACTCAACAAATTGTATTTCAAACCTTCAACCCAATAAACATCATTGCATCTTGCATTATCAAGAAGTGTTATGGATCCTTTATCTCTTACCGGACATGGTGCATCATTACCAAATCTAACATAGCCTCCATCATAATCTTCTAACATAACAAACTTGTGTTTATCTCTTGTCATATGATGTGAGCATCCACTATCTATAATCCAAGAATCATTAGTGTTTATGTGAGATATTAGGGCTTTTTCTTCATACCTCTCTTCATCTAATCCATCCTTGATAGCCACATAAACAACTTCCTTTGTATCAGTTTCATCTAATTTATCATCATTAGATTCCTCATCAGCTATTAGGCATGTCTTTCTGTCTCTTCTTCTAAAATCTTAGTGTCCTCTGTAATGATTATCTTTTTTTCTATCATCTCGGTAATCTCTCTTTTCAGTGAAATCTTTGTTAGGATAGTTAGAAGCCATATGTCCAATTCTATCACAATTGAAACATTTCAAAGGTAGCTTTCCTTTATATTTACCTTTGCCTCTCAGTAACCTTTTGGCCAACAGTGCTTCAAACTCTTCTTTCTTTTTGATTTCTTCATATAGTTTGTGTACTTCTTCCATGTTCTTCCAAAATCTTTCACTTGCTCCACTATGATCTCCTTCAGAGTACTTATACTTTCTTTCATTGTAATCATTAGGTTCATCAAGATGAAAAGAACTAAATGCAGATTCAACTTCATTTACTAATGACCCACTGTTATCAAAATTACTTAACTCAAATGCATGTAGCTTACCAATAGTATCATCTAAGGAAACTGGCATATTAGGTACAAACCTCAATTCATTGTTTGTAGAGACTCAGATTGCATAGGTAGGTAGAAGGGTTCTCAGCAAATTACTTGTTACATCCTTTTCTTCAATAGTTCCTCCTGCTCCTTTGATTTGATTTACAATCTCCTTTAGTCTTGTACTATACTGGGTTATGTTCTCACCTTCATTCATCCTCATGGATTCAAGTTGTCCTCTTAGACTATCTACTTTTGCCCTTTGAACATTTTCATCTCCTCCGTATACTGATATGAGCTTTTCCCACATTGCCTTTGCATCCTTCCAGCCTTCTAGATCATTAAACTCAAAATCGGTCAATGCAGATGTTATTTCAATCATTGCTTGAATATGTTCTTTCTTCGCCTTTATTTCTTCCATGGTCAATGGGTAGGTGCTCGGTGTGATGAAATCATTCTCCAAATAATATATAGCATATTCTCCAATCCCTGATAGATGTAGTTTCATCCTTTTCTGCCATGTAGAGAAACTTGACTTGTTCAGCTTAGGTGCATCCCTCTTATACATCTTTGGATCTTTAACTCAAGTGCCTTTAAACTTCCTTTCGGAGTCCAAAGCTCTAATACTAATTGATAGTTCTGATACTTAATGTAAGTACAAGTCCAATAGCCAATAAGATGAGAGGGGGGGGTGAATCATACAAACTTAATCATCCATAAAAACATTAGATTCAACCTCGGTAACATATATATTAGTCATAAAACCAAAAACTGTCAAACATGTAAACTCAAAAGCATATAAACATCATAAACCTCATAACACCAGATTTAACGTGCAAACCCAAATAGGGAAAAACCACTGTGGGATTTCGGACCCACTAAGAAATATACTCTTGTAGAGTATGCTCAGTTAAAAGCAAATCCTGTTAAAGATTACAAAGACATTGCTAGATGTGACCCGGTTAAGGGATTTCCCTCAGATCTGTTAGGATCTTCACCTTGTTAGAAGTGACCTTGTGAAAGGATTTCAAACACTCAATAAGAATGTCACCTTGATAGAGGATTTACATATAAGACTGTTAAGTCCACTCGATTAAGAGATTTTCTGTCACTTTTACAAAATAACAGTAATAAAAATCTATCTGCAACTTCACATCTAAAAATGCTAAAGCAGATTCTTATTTGTTCAATACAATCTAGACATAGAACTAATCTTGTCTATCTGCTGGGCATCAATACTCTGTTATTCTAACAGGTCTTCAAGCTTCTGTGCTCTGTAATCACTATGTAGCATCCCTGTGCATACAATCACCCACATACATTGTTTATCAATAGTTTCTTATTTATAAACAATCTTCCAACAGCTTAATCTTCTTGATCACATTTTCCATGATCAATCATAGCCATCAGATCTTTAATCTTGTCCAGGTTCAATGTATCTTTTGATCTGAAAACATTTTACCCCACCTTGGAACTTGCATATTCTTCTTAGAACTTGTGTTAGGGTAATGCGGTTCAATCTGTGTTGTATACTTTCATGCCGACTTTCCATTGCCTTAGATTCATTAATAAACTTCTTCCACGACTTACTAATCATTGATTCGTTCCAACTCATCAGCTTTCTTCATTAAATATAACATGTAAACATTTAATGCATTTTGTTATAGCTCGGTTACAACTCAGTGAATACTAAACTTTACTCAGTAGACATTCTGTCTTCATTAACCGACTGCGATAACCTTAGGGTTTACCGACTAGGTTCTTTGCTTGATAACATAGTATAGTATTAGCCTTCATATTTTACAACATATGTATGATGTTAAAACAATCTAAAATATCATGATCTTATCATTGTTTGACTCGGTACTAGTTACCCATTGAATAACTTATCCCTTTTTCATCATATTCTTTCCTGTGTCTTTATCGACTTCTTTATAATCTTCAAATCATATTTCTCAAGATATGGCAACATCATACTGAATTAGAAAATCAATTTCTTGACATCAATGACAAAATAGTAATATTAAGATAGTAAAACATCTTTAATCAATTATGTCCATAATCATCAATAACCTTATTGCAATGCCAACAATCTTTCATTGTCTATTAAAATGTAATATTGCCAACAATTCAGCTTCAGCTGTTGACTGCGAAATGCATCCTTGTTTCTTGCTAAGCCAACTTACTAGTCTTTCACCCAGAAAGAAAGCTCCACCGCTTGTGCTTTTTCTGTCATCAACGTTTCCTGCCCAATCAACATCAGTATAGACTTTTAAATCAAAATCATTCCTCTTTTTATATACTAAGCCATAATCTTTAGTGCCTCTCAAGTATCTAAAAAATTCTCTTGATTGCTGTCATATGGGTTTCTTTGGGATTTGCAAAAAATCTTCTAACTATACCTACTGCATGTGCAATATCAGGCCTGCTGTGAACTACATATTGCAACTTTCCAATCATAGATCGGTAAAGTGTCTCATCAACAGATGCATATTCATCATTCTTTGATAGTTTATAGTTGGTAGTCATAGAAGTACTTACAGGTTTAGAATCCTCCATTCCAAATTTCTTCAAGATTTCCTTTATGTACTTGGATTGAGTAATGAAAATCTCATTTTTCATTTGCATTATTTGTAAACCTATAAAATACTTTATTTCACCGATTAATGACATCTCAAATTCTTTGCACATTTCATTTCCAAAGTTCTTGCATAAAGAATCATTTCCACAAAAACTAATATCATCAACAAATATGGCTGAAAGCAGTATTCCATTGTCCTTATCATTCTTCATGTACATGTTGTTGTTTTCACTTGTTCTCACAAAACCAATCTTGATTAAGTAAGAGTGCAATCTCTCATTCCATGCTCTAGGTGCTTGTTTCAGACCATATAAAGCTTTGTTCAATTTACATACCTAATCTTTATTCTTCTCTTCAATAAATCCTTTAGGTTGTTCAATATAAACTTTTTCTAATATATCATTAAAAAATGTAGATTTAACATCCATTTGATATACCTTGAAATTTTTGTAAGCAGCATATGCCAACAATGTTCTCACTCCCTCAAGTCTTGCCATAGGTGCAAAAGTCTCACCATAATCTATTCCTTCTTCTTGAGCATAACCTTTGCAAACTAGTCTTGCTTTATTTTGAATGACCTCACCTTTTTCATTTAGCTTGTTTCTAAAAATCCACTTTGTGCCGATTACATTTTTCTCTTTCGGTCTTGGGACCAGTGTCCATGTTTCATTTTTCTTGATTTGTTCAATCTCTTATGTCACAGCATTTACCCAATCTTCATTGCTAAATGCCTCTTTTACTATCCTTGGTTCAAATTCAGATATCAGACATGTGTTCTATCTTAGTTTGTTCCTTGTCATCACTGGATCATCCTTATCTCCTATAATTTGACTTGATGCATGATTTTTCTTAGCATATTTGGTTAATATAGGTTTGGTAGGCTCTGTATGATCTTCTTCATCACTCGGTAACTAGATATTTTCTTTATTTTCTTCAGCAACTTTCTCGGTAGGACTTCTTGGTTGAACATATATAAATTCTTCATAATCTTCTGGTTCTTTGGAATTTCCTTCATCATTTCTTTCTGAAAATTCATCAATTTTCACATTTGCAATTTCCACTATTTTGTTAGATGATTTGATCAAACATTTAAATGCTTTACTTCTAGAAGAATAACCAAGAAATGTTCCTTCTTCGCTTTTCTGATCAAATTTTCCATTTTTGTCATCTTTGTGAACATAACATCTACTTCCAAATATTTTAAAGTAACTTACATTAGGTTTCTTGTCATACCAAATTTCATATGGTGTCTTCAAAGTTCCTTTTTTCAGTTGTACTCGGTTCAAGGTGTAGACTGTGGTGCTTATTGCTTCTCTCCAAAATGTTTGAGGTACCTTCTTTTCTATCATCAGGGTTCTGGCACAATCTACAATAGATATGTTTCTTCTTTCAGCTATCCCATTTTGCTATGGAGTTCTCGGTGCAAACACTTATCTCTTTATACCATGATAATTGCAAAATAAGTTAAATTCATCAGAAGTGAACTCTCCTCCTCTATCAGATCTAAGACATGTCAACTATCTTCCTATTTCATTTTCAACTCTTGCCTTGTACCATTTGAACATTTGAAAGGCTTTTGATTTTTATTTTAAAAACATAACTGACATCATCCTTGAGTAATCATCCACAAATAATATGAAATATTTATCACCATAATAACTTTGAACTTTCATAAGACCACAATGATCAGTGTGTACAAGATCTAAAATTCCTTTAGAAATGTAGGACTTACTTGTAAAGCTTGATTTTGTCATCTTACCCATCTGGCATCCTTGGCATATAGCATTCTTAGGTTTTTCCAAGCTTGGTAGACCTCTTACTCGGTGCTTCTTACTTATTTTGATTAGATTATCAAAAATTACATGACAAAACCTTTTATGCCATAATCGGGTATCTTCTATTTTTGCATACAGACAATTGTTCCGAATTGAGTCAAGATGAAATGTATTACCTCTTGTTTGAGTCCCGGTAGCAGCTAACTTCCCATGCTTGTCATGAACTTTGACAATTCCCTTCTGAAATTCTATTCGGTATCCTGTATTGTTTAGCTATGCTACACTCAACAAATTGTATTTCAAACCTTCAACCTAGTATACATCATCACATTTAGCATTGTCAAGAAGTGTGATAGAACCTTTACCTTTCACCAGACATGGTGCATCATTACCAAATCTAACATAGCCTCCATCATAGTCTTCTAGTTTAACAAACTTGTGTTTATCACCTGTCATGTGATGTGAGCATCCACTATTTATGATCCAAGAATCATTATTATTTATGTGTGATATTAAATATTTTTCTTCATACCTTTCTTCATCTGATCCATCTTTGATATCCACATAAACAATTTCCTTTGTTTTAGTTTCATTAGATTTATCATCGTTGGATTCCTCATTAGCTACTAGGCATATCTTCCTATCTCTCCTTCTGAAGTCTTAGTGTCCTCTGTAATGATTATCTTTTTATCTGTCATCTCGGTATTCTCTCTTTTCACTAGATTATTTTTCAGGGCAGTTAGAAGCCATATATCCTATTTTATCACAATTAAAACATTTTAAAGGTAACTTTCCTTTGTACTTACCTTTGCCTCTTGGTAACCTTCTGGCTAATATTGCTTCAAACTCTTCTTGCTTTCTAATTTCCTCATATAGTTTGTGTACCTCTTCCATGTTCTTGCGAAATCTCTCACTTGCTCCACTGTGATTTCCTTCAGCATACTTATTCATTCTATCATTGTAATCATTAGATTCACCAAGATGAAAAGAACTGAATGTAGATTCAACTTTATTTACCGAAGACCCACTGTTATCAAAATTACTTAACTCAAATGCATCTAGCTTACCGATAGTAGCATTCAAAGAGACTAACATGTTTGGTATAGACCTTAATTCATTAATTGTAGAGACTCAAATGGCATAAGTAGGTAGAAGTGTTCTAAGCAACTTACTTGTTACATCCTTTTCTTCAATAGTTCCTCCTACTCCTTTGATTTGATTGACAGTTTCTCTTAATCTTGTACTGTATTGGGTTATGTTCTCACCTTCATTCATTCTCATGGATTCAAGTTGACCTCTTAGACTATCTACTTTTTCTCTTTGAACATGTTCATCACCACCATACACAGATATGAGCTTAGTCCACATCGCCTTGGCATCATTGCAACCTTCTAGATCATTGAACTCTGAGTTGGTCAATGTTGATGTTATTTCAATCATTTCTTGAATATGTTCTTGCTTTGACTTTATCTCTTCCATTGTCATCAGGTAGGTGCTTGGTGCAATGTAGTCATTCTCCAGATAATATGTTGCATATTCTCCAATTCCTGATAAGTGTAGCTTCATTCTTTTCTGCCATGTGAAGAAACTAGACTTGTTCAGCTTTGGTGCATCCCTTTTATACATCTTTGGATCTTGCCTCAAGTGCCTTTAAACTTTTCTTCTGGAGTGCAATGCTTTGGTACCAATTGTTAATAAGATGAGAGGGGGGGGTGAATCATATAAACTCAACAATGAATAAATTCATCAGATTCAACCTCGATAGCCTTTACTTCTATATGTATCCAAAACTGTAAATCATTCAAACTCATAAACAGATAACTTTAAAACATCACAACACATTTAACACCATATTTAACATGGAAATCCAAGTAGGGAAAAACCACAGTGGGATTTCAGACCCACTAAGAAATACACCTTTCTAGAGTATGCTTGGTTAAAAGCCAATCCTGTTATAGGTTACATACACATTGCTAGATGTGACCTGGTTAAGGGATTTCCCTCAGATTTGTTAGAATCTTGCACTTTGTTAGAAGTGACCTTGTCAAAGGATTTCAAACACTCAACTAGAATGTTACCTTGCTAGAGGATTTACAAATAAGACTGTTAGGTCCACTCGATTAAGAGATTTTCTGTCACTTACAAAATAAATAATAGTATAAAATATATCTGCAACTTCACATCTGAAATGCTAAAGCAGATTCTATGTGCTCAAAATAATCTTGTCATAAGACTTATCTTTCTCCTTGTTGGGCTTGTTGGGCTTCTCAATCTGTTCTTCAATCAGATCTTCAATCTTCAGTACTCAGTGATCACTGTTGTAGTATCACTGTTCTTCTATTTGCCCGCATACATTGTTTATCAACAATTCCTTATTTATAAACAATTCCTAACCACTTAATCTCCTTGATCACATTTCCCATGATCAATCTTAGCCATTAGAGCTTGAAACTAGACTAGGTTCATTGTATCCTTCGATCTGAAAAATGTTTTATCTCGCCTTGGAACTTGTATTCCTTCCTTGGTACTTGTGCTATGTTATGACCGTTTAATTTGTGCTGTAGATCTAACTTCTGTATTTTCATTGTTGTAGATCCTCAACAAACTTCTTGCATGACATACCAATCATCTATTCATCTCCATCTTATTGACATCCTTCATTTAATAATGCTTTTATTCATCCAATGCGTTCTATTACTACTCGGTTGTAACTTGGTTGATACTAAACTTCACTTGGTAGACATTCTTCCTTCTTTAATTGATATCGATAACCTTAGGGTTTACCGACTAGGTTCTTTGCTTAGTAACATAGAACAATATTAAACCTATATTCATCTACTATATGAAATCTTTTCTTATTCTTATTTAGTCAATGAATACACATATATAGGATACCAAAACAATCAAAACAACAAAATCTCATCACTATCTAACTCGGTAATAGTTGCCCATTGAACAACTTATTATTCCCCTTCACATTCACATTCTTTTTGTGTCACTTACTGACATCTTTATACTCATCAAAACATACTTCTTAAGATATGGCAACATCATACTGAATCAAGGCGATGGTGGGAACAATGCACGCAGAGGGAGGAAATTTGAAAACAGGAAATGGATAGAATAGCGAGGCTGGATCCCCTAGCTCTGATGCCACTGTATCTCAAGGACAAGCAATGGATGATGAGGATGGGTCAGTGGCTCATGTTCTCTTTTCATTGCTTTTAGCTGATCAGTCAGTGCTTTGTTCTTTTCCTTTAGATCTGCAATCATTTCTTCCGTTTCTTCAGATATACTGTTCTCAGATGATGTCTCAATTTTTTCCACCAACTCCTATGAGTCCTACAAATCATCAAATAATATTCTTCTAACTTTTAGTGATCTTTGCATTTATTTCTGCATGTTTGCAATCACTTGATTAGCATGATCCAATTCATTTTGAAGATTCAGAATTCTCCGAGATTGTTTGTAGCCTTCCATTGATAAGATCTTTCTCTTTAGGCAGTTAAACCCTTTTCCAAGATTGAAGCTCTGATACCAATTGTTCGGCCCAATATGGAAAGCTAATGTACTAAAAGGGGATGGGTGAATCAGTACTCCAAAACTTTTCTTCAATAATAACCTTACTGTTAAGCATACACTGAATATTGTTGAAACATAACATAAAACATATAAATAACATTCATACATTATTCACTCCATAACTCATATATTTTGGTTATGCAGAAACTCCTTTTTAGAGAGAAAAACCATGGTGGGGATGACACCCACAACTTCACTACTGCAATAACGAAGGTTGCTTGGTTAGAGTTATATGTTTAGCTATTTTTGATAGCTTACCATTTGAGGAGTATCAAGATCTTTAGATCTACCTTGCTAAAGGATTTTACAACACTTATACTAAATGCTACACCTAATTAAAGGCTTTACAATTTATAGACCTTGTTAGAGTCTTTTACCCTGTTAAATGTTTCTCTTACTACAAAGTAATACAATCAAATCTTTACAAAATATCTGTAACTTTACATCTGAAATGTTATAGCAGATTCTATGCTCAATTTGAAATTACCTTGCTCATAGCATACCTCGGTAACTCATAAATCAACTTGGTAAACCCTTCTGTTTACTTTTGTTCCTTGACTGTTCTCTGAAATCCTTCTCGATGACCTCTGAATAACTTTGTCAATCGTAACAATCACTATACTTTGTGCTTTCTTATGATCTTTTTTTCAACTTATCTAACACGTAAGTCTTGATTCATATATTTGATCCTCAATTCATGCTATATAAATAGATCTCTTATGATGGTGATCTGATCCTGCTTCAATCTTTACAAACATGATTCATTAAATAAATAACCATGCAAATTATTTGATTGGATATATGTCCTCGAAATCATATAAAATCTTAAAGTGCAATTTCCAATTGATAACGATTTTCTATTCCTCGATCTTTGTAACACATTTCCCATATATGTCTAGGTTCAATGAATCTGGTAACACGTTTCACTCGGTTCATATAAACTTGGTATACCATCTTTGTTGCTCGATAGACATAGAAATTTACTCGGTAGACAAATCGGTGTATATTGAACTCTGTGATTTCTTCCTTCTATTACCGACTTACTTTAGTGCTTACCGACTGAGTATTTCGATAGTATTAACTGACTAGAGTATATAGAATGACTTTGGACATAAAACTAATGACAACTTAGTAAATAGTAACAATCTCCCCTTTTGACATTAGTTTTGCATGTTTGACAAAACTCCTTTCAAAGTCATAACTCTAAAATCTATATACTTTACAAAATTTTGACTAAACTAAGAGTATATATAATTGTCAATAAATAGTATACTCATATATACTCCCCTTATTAATATACTGTATATAACTCAGATTTTGTATGCTCGGTGTTCATTGATCCCTATTCACTGCTCGATGTTCACTGCTCCCCCTGTCAAATTCACCTATATATTCTGATACTCTCATCTGCTCGGTGTACTCGCTCTTGTATACACTATAATACACTATACTTTGGTATACACTATACTCCCCCTTTTTGACAAACAACAAAACTAGTTACCATTTAGTGGGGGCAACTGGTCAAAAATGGATTTATACTTTGTCCTTGCATCAGTGAGGGAAGTAGAGAGTGTAGTCTTGACACTATCCATTAAAGAATTCTGAGCTGTAATGTTAGCTAATAATGAAATCAAACCATCTAAAGTGCTTCCCTCTTGTTGAGTCGATAAGGAGGTAGCTCAGTGGATTTGTTCTTGGATAGAGGACAAGTGTGGAATGAATAAGGTTTGAAGAGTCATTACATCCATTCTTATTTTGTGCTCTTCATTCTGTAATTCCAACTATTGAGCCATGAGGGATTGTAACTTGGTATAAAAATTTTGAATAGAATTTGGCTCAGTGGTCAGCTTATTTGAGAGATCAGTGATCTCTTTTTCAATAGCATCGGTTTTATTCTTGACATCTTTAATGAATAAAGAGAATGTACAAAGCTTTTGAAATAAATAAAGAATATGTTTGAGTTGAGGGGACAACTCAACAATGAGTCCTACGAGCTTAATTTTACCTAAAGCAATGGATTTTTGTACCTCTTCAATCATTTTGGTTGTGAGCTCTTTGTCCTTTAATTTGCTTAGGTACTCAGATGCATCTACTCTAGATGCTTCTAATTTAGTAAGGAGTTCATCTAGTTGCACATGGATGGCTGCATCTTTTGTCACGGTAGCTTCAGGTAGCATTTCTGTTAATAGTGCTTTTACCTTCTGAAGTACTTTGTTTTTCTTTTGTATAGCCATTTGTTTCTCTTGCTCTGCTTTGGCTTTGCATAGTTCACCGAATTCAATAAGTGCTTGCCCTTTTAGTTTTGATATGTCTACATTTGGCAACACAATCGGTTTTGACAAATCTACTTTGAAACTATGCTTCCTCATTTTCTTCTCTTTAGAGGATGAGGCTTTCATCAGTTGAACCAGTACAATGGCTTGGGAGGCTTGTTCACCCTCGGTAGGTTGCTCGATAGAGACAACACTTTTGTTTGTTTCCTTTGCCTTTGTTGTACTTTGTGGTGTTTCCTTGCTTGGGGTCTCGATGGCAACAGTCTCGGTGCTAGTTGGTGCTTGAGAAGTGCATTCCCTAGTGGCCACAGAAGTAGCTTCTCCTTTGGTAGACTATTGACCATCTGTGCCTTGTTCAGTGTCCTGAGGTGTCTCAGTTGAAACATGTGGAGTCACCGAAGGATAGGCCTTGACTTTCTCCAAAACTGATTCACTTGATACCAGTTTGGCATAGACATTCCCTTCTATCATTTCTATTTCTGGTGCTTCGGTGTCCATGACATTCTCATGAAGTTGTATAGTTGACACAGGATCTTGCTTGGTGATATCAACTAGTTCAACTTCACTTTGGGTTCCTTCAGGCTGAATTTTGAAAATGTTTTCCCATTTTTCTTTTGTTTCCTTCTCCACTTCAAGATACAAGCCATTCATCAGTTTCAAGGCTCTTTGTTTGAATAGGAATTTTGCTTGGTGGGTTTTTAGATGTTCACTTACTTCATCCACCGTCATGTCTAGAAAGAGATGTACCAGACATCTTTCTCTCATCTGTATTTCTGATTCCATAGCATATTTCCACCTGTTGTCAATGTGTAAATATCATTCTTTTGGAAGGGAATTATTTACTTCCAATGGTACTAATCAAAATTTAAGAAGTGTACAGATTACAACTTCTTCAATTTGTCTCTTTTCTGCATCAGACCTGGAGTCATATTTCACATACCTGAATGCTCCAAATCCACCATATTATTTCAAGTTTGTGCAAAAATTGTCAACACTATGTACATTTTCCTTCTTACTCTTGACAATCTGAAATTTACTTAAGTCTTCAGATTCGGTGTCACTGGACTCTTTGCTCAAAATGAGTCTCCAAGTAGACTTCTTATAAGTTTTTGTTACCTTAGGCATGGCAACATTTTTCTCTTTCTTACTTGGTGACACTGCAGATGATCTTGTGTTTGGTCTTTTCATAGGAGGAGTCAGTGATACCTATGATGTATCCTATTTCTTCCTTTTCAAAATTTTCCCTTTAGGCAACTCGGTGCTCAATGTAATTGTTGCTTCTTGGGCTTCAGATTCCTCCTCGATGATGAGTTGATCGGTCTTGATAGGTGTAGAGGAAGAACCTTCTCCAAATTTTTCTGTTAAAACTTTAATCATCTTTGTTGCTTTCCTTGTAGCCTTAGGTACTACAATGCTCATTTTAACTTTTTCTTTTACTTCTTCATAAGTACCATACTGGATCTCGGTAGCATGCCTTGGAAGTGCAAGAAAGGCATCTATCTGTTGTTGTGTTATGTCAAAATCAATTTCATAACCCATCAGTGGAAAAGATTGAATTCTTGGTTCTACTGCATTGACATAGCAGTAGTCGGTATCCGCTTCAAAACATATTTCATTCTTGTATTTTTCCACTAACTGGGGTGGAATCCTGTGCCTGTTATGCATTTTCTCCTGAAACTTGCTAAAATAGTCATCAATGATCTCATTGAAGTTGTCATCTAGCTGCTTGATGAAGTCATTTATTTGGTGAGTGATTGGTAGGTGAAGCTCCCAAACTACATTACCAATTGATGGAAAGAATTTCTCAAAGTAGAAAAACATGCATAGCAAAAGTGATCCAAACTTCAATGTATTTGCTGAGTTGTTCTTCTTCAGCTTCCTAATGGTGTTGAGATTTTCAAACAGATTTTTCAACAACACTTCACATAGATCAATTTTCATTCCCTTTTTCACAATTTTGTATGCTATATCAACTGCTGCACAAGGTACACTATTTTCCCTTGCTGATTGAAAGAAACAATAACCTATGACTCTAATTGCGAACTTTAACTCAGCATCTGTAACATTTTTCAATTTCAGACCTTTGCAATCAGATTCAACTCCGGTTAAAGTGATCAATTCTTTCTATGAAATCATCTTCTGTGCTCGGGCATGATCGAATATGGGATATCTGGTGATCAAGTGGATGATTTCCTTGGTAATTTTAAATGGTTGCTCCTCTAACCACATGAAGTCATCATGAACTTTGCTCAAAACAAATTTAACCCATTGGGGTTTGAAGACTTGTGGGTAGGTTAGGGCTTCGGTCAATCCCTTGATTTTGATATGTTCAAATGCTATCCAATTTCCCATCGGTACACAATTCATCATATGTGTCTTTTATCTTTGTATGACCTAGTTCTTCAACTCGACACTTAGTGAAGAATCTAACATCCTCAACTAGTAAAACCCTATTCAGAATGAGTGAAAATGCAGTTTTGTCATCCGGTTCAGATGCAACTTTGGGAGGTAGAGAATATTTCACTGAGAGTTTCTCAATGCTCTCAACAACAATAGGGTTCTGAATCTTAGGGGCCATCTAGATGAATACTAACAAGATAGTCTTAGGGTTTGAAAAACTTAACCAACAAACACTTTCAATGTGGTAAATAAAATAGATATTCACAACTAATATGATCAATTAATTGGTTCTGAGAAATGCGTTATGATTGATGTAAATACCTTGAAATTTCACTTCGGAAGAGTTTGATCGCCTTTGTATCGCTTGCTCTACTTCTTAAAAACTTGGTATGTAAATACCTTGAAATTTCACTTCGGAAGAGTTTGATCGCCTTTGTATCACTTGCTCTACTTCTTGAAAACTTGGTAAGTGTAAAATGATCACGTAAAAGGCATTAAGTACACATTTTTCCTTCTTAGGCTCCATGCAGGTAGGTCAGAAAATATTAAATGCACTTGGTTCCATTAAACCGATTACCTTTTTTTTTTTTTCTTTTATTGACTAGACAAGCTTCTTTTATTTACCGACTTGACAGGCTTCCTGTGTTTACTGACTTGTCTAGTATTTCAAAAACTAGTTAAAATTTCAAAACAAGTTATTGCATCTTAGCTATGCAGATTTTGGAATTAAGTACATGAAAAAATAGGAACTGTTAAGATATAACCTTAGAGAATGCAGTCCCTTCATACCTTTACCGATTAATTTGGAACAAATACACCTAACTCAGTAGGTAAGGTGCTTTCTTCATTAGTTGACACATTTTCTTTATTTTTCCAAATCATCTATAATTTGCCTTTTATTTCCTCGGCATCTTCTTTGGATTGATCTTTGCAATCTTTAGTCAAGTGTCCAACTTTGTGACAACGAAAACATGCCATACCAGGATTCCTCCATGATCTTTGGTTGTTCATTCCAAACCTTATAAAGCAGTTGACACTTATATGTCCATATCTTCCACAACATTCACACCATATTCTTGTATTGTAATCCCATGGTAGTGCAGTATACTATTGATTAAGATCTGTGTGAGTTTTGTAGCCTTTAGTATTTGCTCGATGTGCATACAACTTATAGTTCTTCTGCTTAAACCAACACTTCTTGTTACTATGTCCATATCTATTGCAGTTTTTACAAAATCCTTTGAATTTTGCCTTCTAATAATTGTTAATAGACTTTGTCCTACATTGGTTAGAAGTGTGACCATACTTATTGCAATTGTAACAATAACCATCAGACCTAGTGACATTTGGTTACTTACCTTTTCTGATATGGCACATGTTGGCAGTATGTCCTTGTTTTCCACAGTAGTTGCAAATAGGTTTCTTCCCTTTGATGTTCTTCTTATTTTCACCTTTCTTTGATGATTCTCCTCTCTCGGTAGTGTGGATTCCTTTCTCGGTAAAGTCTCTTCCTTTGTAACTGAGTCCTGCAACTTTGTTGGGTCGCTTTGTATTCAGTTGCTCATCCAACATCTTTGATGCTTCATAACTTTTCTTTAGTGTTTCTTTGGATTTATCCTCTATTTCAAGTTCATCGGTCAACCTTGATACTTCAAGTTTCAATGCTTGATTCTCATTGACTTTCAGATCTACTTCATGATGTGCATAACCTAATTGATTAGACAGATTTGTTGAATTCTAGTCATCCTAGTGATTTCATCATTCTTTTTAGATACTAATGCTTCAAGCTATTGTTTTTCTCTTTCAATATCTCCTAATTTATCCTCGGTTTTCCTTAATGCATCAAGATTTTCAGTCATCTGTGTGCTGAAATTCTCATGTTCTCTTTTCATTGCTTTTAGCTGATCAGTTAGTGCTTTGTTCTTTTCCTTTAGATCTGCAATCATTTCATCTGTTTCTTTAGATATACTATTCTCAGATGATGTCTCAATTTGTTCCACCAACTCCTATGAGTCCTACAAATCATCAAATAATCTTCTTCTAACTTTTAGTGATCTCTACATTTGTTTCTGCATGTCTGCAATCACTTGATTAGCATGATCCAATTCATTTTGAAGATTCAGAATTCTTTGAGATTATTTGTAGCCTTCCATTGATAAGATCTTTCTCTTTAGGCAGTTAAACCCTTTTCCAAGATTGAAGCTCTGATACCAATTGTTAGGCCCAATATGAAAAGCTAATGTACTGAGAGGGGAGGGGTGAATCAGTACTCCAAAACTTTTCTTCAATAATAACCTTACTATTAAGCATAAACTAAATATTGTTGAAACATAACATAAAACATATAAATAACATTCATACATGATTCACTCCATAACTCATATATTTTGGTTACACAGAAACTCCTTGTTAGAGAGAAAAACTACAGTGGGGATGACACCCACAACTTCACTACTGCAATAATAAAGGTTGCTTGGCTAGAGCTACATGTTTAGCTATTTCTGATAGCTTACCCTGTTAGGAGTATCAAGATCTTTAGATCTACCTTGCTAAAGGATTTTACAACACTTATACTAAATGCTGCACCTGATTAAAGGCTTTACAATTTATAGACCTTGTTAGAGTCTTTTATCCTATTAAAGGTTCCTCTTACTACAAAGCAATACAATCAAATCTTTACAAAATATCTATAACTTTACATCTAAAATGTTATAGTAGATTCTATATGTTCAATATAAAATTACCTTTCTCATAGCATACCTTGGTAACTCATAAATCAACTCGATAAACCGTTTTGTTTACTCTGTTCCTTGACTATTCTCTGAAATCCTTCTCGGTGACCTCTGAATAACTTTGTCAATCATAACAGTCACAATACTCTGTGCTTTCTTATGATCTTTTTTTCAACTTATCTAACACATAAGTCTTGATTCATATATTTGATCCTCAATTCATGCTGTATAAATAGATCTCTTATGATGGTGATCTGATCCTGCTTTGATCTTTACAAACATGATTCATTAAATAAATAACCATGCAAATTATTTGATTGGATAGATGTCCTTGAAATCATACAAAATCTTAAAGTGCAATTTCCAATGTGATAACGATTTCCTGTTCCTCGATCTTTGTAACACGTTTCCCATATATGTCTAGGTTCAATGAATCTGGTAACACATTTCACTCGGTTCATATTAATTTGGTATACCATCTTTGCTGCTCGGTAGACATAGAACTTTACTTGATAGACAGTTCGGTGTATACTAAACTTTTTGATTTCTTCCTTCTGTTACCGACTTGCTTTAGTGCTTACCAACTGAGTATTTCGATAGTATTAACCAACTAGAGTATATAGAATGACTTTGTACATAAAACTAATGACAACTTAGTAAATAGTAACAAGATTCCCCAAAATTGGGTCCCGAGGCTGTGAAAGTTGACTCAGAAAAGATCAAGGAGGCGCAAGCCCTCAAAAACTGGAGTAGTCTTTTTGCAAGGAAAACAACTGGTATACCGACTGGTAAATCATCCTTTCCCTTTCTCAAAGACATATTTGATAGAAAAATGGGTAAACTTGCTATTGAGATTCCAAACTTGGTTATCGATCATAGCATTTCTTTAATGGCCATCTCTTTGGTGGGGAAGTTTGTTGGACCACGACCCAATATTGAGGATGGTCGGTCTTTTGTAAAGAGAAAATGGAGAATGAAAGGTCAGGTTGATGTTTCTGCCCTTTCCAGAGGTTTTTTTGTCTTCTCGTTCTCCTATGGGGAAGATATGGAAGCAGCTTTAAGCGGTGGCCCTTGGATGTTTGGTAAATCCTCTTTATCTTTGAGAAAATGGTCTCCTAACATGGAACTCAATGACTCTTTCTTCGAATCTTCTCCAGTCTAGGTAAGGTTGCTATTTTTGCCAATGGAATTTTGGGTTGAGGATGTTTTCTCAGGGATTGCCAACTCCTTTTGGGAGCTTGTTGTGATAGATCCAATGACTACTGCTCGTAAAAGATTGGTTTATGCGCGCATCTGTGTCAATATTTTGCAGAAGATGGATCTTCCTAGCTCTATTGATATTAGTTCCAAACTTGGATTATGAGAATAGATAATAGAGTTTGAGTCAGTCCCCTTTGTGTGCTTCTCTTGTAAAAAAGTTGGTCACTGGGCTAAGGCCTACCCTAGCAACCCTAAAAAACCTGTGATGGTTAATACCCACAAACAGGTCTGGAAAGAAAAGAATAATAATAAGGATGGTAACAAAGTGGAAGGAAGAAGTGGAAGTCTTGGTAATATACTAGACCTTTTAGAAGGAGATATAAATGACCCTCTTAAGAATCCCCCCTTGAAGGAAGATAAAAAGAATGAAATTATGGAGCTTGAGATCAAAACAACCAATACTTTTGAGGCTCTACAAACTCGGGGGGCGGAGAATGCTATCAGTGAAGAGTCACTTGAAGATGGTGAGATTGAGAATATTACTGAATCTCATCATGAGGCCCCTCAAGTCCCTATAACAAATAGAGATGAACAGTGCCCAAATGAATTTGAAGGACATGATATTAAACTTGGAAGGAGTAACAAGTTTGGATCACCTAAGGTTAATCTAAATACATTATTCTAGAATACTGGAGTTGAAATGCTCACATCATCCCACAAAAGAGGAGAAATGTGGAGTAATATGCAAGATGAGCCCAGAGAGGAGCAAGAGGAAGAAATAATAGGGAATGGAAAAAAGAAAAACAAGAAGGCAGGATACCTTAATTGGGTGAAAACTAGGACCAGATCCAAAGCTGATATTGGTGCATCAAAATCTCTGCCGAGACGTAAAACTATGAAATGGCACAGGGAACAAGAGAGAAAGCAAAATATATCTAATGGAAGGCAGTGAACTATTCAGGAATCCTGCCCCCAGGTTCCCAAATGAAAGTAATATCATGGAATATCAGAGGCCTAAATGGTCTCAATAAATAGGATATATTACAGAATCTCATTCGAGACCAAAAACCAGATATTATCCTTGTTTAGGAAACCAAAATGAGTAAGGAGAAAGTGGATAATTTAAATTTCTTTAAAAATGGAGGGGTTTTTGGTAGTAGCTCGAATAAGGCATCTGGTGGGGTGGCTATTTTCTGGAACAAGAAAACTATTTTAGGGGAAATGATTGATGAAGATGGTAACATAATATCCATGAAAGTTAAAAGCATCTATGAAGGAAAGGAATGTTTGGTTACAAATATCTATGCTCCTAATTCTAAATCTGCTAGAAGCAAATTTTGGGATAAAATCCAGCAAAAAAGAAGATCTTTCCCTAAGAACAGTTGGGTTGTGATTGGAGACTTCAATACTCCTCTGCAAGGCTCTGATAAATCTGGAGGAACTCAAGCTCAACCGGACAACAAATCTGATTTAATGGACTTTATCAATGTCAATGCTCTTATTGATATGGATCTTAATGGAGCGTCCTACACCTAGTCTAACCGCAGGGATGGTGAAGACCTCATTCAGGTAAGACTTGATCGATCCCTTGTCACTAATGTTTGGATTCTTTCTCATAGATGTTCCCTGTCTGTCATTAATAGAATTGGTTCAGATCATTATCCCATTTCTTTTGTTGCTGAGAATATTAAGAGTAATTAGATTTTCCCTTTTTGGTTTGAGAAAATGTGGATTTATCACCCCTATCTAGAAGAATCTATTGCCAACTGGTGGAATATTGATGTGGCTGGAACTGCCATGTATAAAGTTGCTAAAAAACTTAGAAACATCAAAGTCAACATAAAAATATGGAACAAGAAGGTCTTCGGTGATATTTTTTACTCAAAGAAAAAGCTGAAGGAGGAACTTGAACAGATCCAAATCTCTATACAAAAAGATGGCTATAAAAAGTATCCCAAAGCTATGGAAGATGATGTTTTAGTCAAGCTTCATAACATCATCTCTAGGGGGGAAATCTATTGGAGGTAGAGATCTAGGGCGATCTGGTTGGAGGCTAGGGATAGAAACACTAAATTTTTCCACATGACTTCTTTGAAACGCAAAGCTGCGAACAAAATCTCTAGGTTAATTGCTGAGGACAAAATTCTTCTTAATAAGGATGATATTAGGGATGAAGCTGTGAGTTTCTTCTCTCAGCTCCTCAATGGGAAAAAGGATATTGATTATACTCAACAACAAGATTTGGTTAATGACATTCCCAAGATCATTAATCCTAATCAGAATAAGGCCCTTTCTGCTATCCCTTCTGTTGGAGAGATTAAAAATGTTGTATTGTCTTTTCAAGGGGATAAAGCTCTGGGCCCTGATGTCTTCCCTATGTTTTTCTTCCAGGAATATTGGCATATTGTGGGAGAAGACATGGTCAATGCAGTAAAAGAATTCTTTGTCTCTAGAAGAATCCTTAAGGAATTCAACTCCACCTTTATTTCTTTAATTCCTAAGGTTGTTGGGGCAGATTCAATGGGAAAATTTAGGCCAATAAGTCTATGTAACTCTTTCTATAAGATCATATCTAAAGTTTTGACTACTAGAATTTTGGTTGTCCTTCCCTTCATCATCTCTGAGGAATAGAAAGGTTTTGTTCCTGGCAGATAGATTTTAGACTCTATTATCCTTGTGCATGAGAATATTCACTCCCTCAATGTTGCTAATAAAGAAGAATTTTTGATAAAGTTGGATTTAGCAAAAGCTTATGATAGAGTGGAATGGCAAGTTCTTTTCAGAATCATGGAGGCTTTTGGATTTGATGAGAAGATAATCAAAATTATCAGAGAGCTGGTTTCCACTCCTATGTTTTCAATTCTCATTAATGGATCTCCTACTAAATTCTTTAAATCGTCAAGGGGGCTTAGACAAGGAGATCCCATATCTCCTATTCTTTTCACCATCGTGGCGAAGAGTAGGAGTAGGTTGATACAAAATTTGAAAGTGAACAAAATCATAAAAGGCCTTCAAACTTCCTCTGCTAATGTCTTTTGTTCTTACCAATAGTTTGTTGATGATACTATCCTTATGGGATATTCATCTGTTGGGGAGGCTGAAGCCTTTAAAATTTCTCTTAAATCCTATTCTTTGGCTACAGGCCAACAAGTCAATTGGGACAAATCAGCTATATACTTCATGAACACTCTAGTCATAACTAGACAATAGAGAATTGCTAAAATTATTGGTTGCAAGGTGGACATGCTCCCATCTAACTATTTGGGTCTTCCACTGGGGTTAGTTCCCCCAAGCTCCTTCTAGAACATGCTTATTGATAAACTTAATAAAAAACTTTCTGGATGGAAAGGAGCCATTTTATCTCAGGCTGGGAAGTTGCAGCTTCTTCAAGCTACTCTCCAAAACCTCCCTGTTTATGCTCTTAGTCTATTTGGTATCCCTGCTAAATTTGCTGAAGCAATAGAAAGAATCCATAAGAGATTTCTTTGGTTAGGAGTTGAAGAAAGAAAGAGGATATCCTTGGTTGCTTGGGACAAAGTGTGTAAACCAAAGAGAAAAGGAGGGCTTGGGATTAAAACTCTAAAAACTTTTAATAAAACTCTTCTAGCAAAACAAATATGGAGAGCTTATGATATCAAGAAAGATTGGAACCGAATCTGGTTTGACAAATATATTTAGAATCAGCCTCTCCAAGATTTCCTTAACTCTAAAGACAATCCCTGTCAAATCTTTCATTTGGAATAGTATTATAAAATCCATAAAAGTTGCCAAAGCTGGAGCTGGATGTGTTCTTGGTAAAGGTGATAAAATAAGGTTTTGGGAGGATCCTTGGATGAACAATGAACCTCTATTTGATCAAGATAATAGTCAACTCATTGAGGAATGTAAAAGGAGGTTTGGACCTATGTTGTGTGACTACTAGAAGGAGAACAAATGGGTTAGGCTTGATGTCATACATGTTGGATTCTCCCTGCTCCAGTGGGAGTTGCTGTCTTTTTCTATTAACAAAGACTATGATGATGTTTTTCTCTGGAAAAGTAATCCTAGAGGTGACTTTACAGTTGCTTCTACCTACAAAAACACTTTCACTCAGACCAGTAACCCCATTTGGGGTAAAGCTTGGAACAGAATCCTGATCCCCAAAGTCAACTTGTTCCTTTGGCTTGCTACTCACAATAGAATCCTTACTATTGACAATTCGGTCCGAAGAGGTTTCATGTTCCCTAATAGGTGCAAGCTTTGCCAAAAAGAGGAAGAATTAGTTGATCATCTATTTTTCCACTATTCTTTTACTTGGGACATTTGGAGTAAGTTTTGGGAGATTTGGAAAGTTGATTGGGTCATGAACAAGAGTCTCAAGGAAATTACCTGGCAATGGATATTCCCCACCAATTGTCCTCTTATCAAGAACCTTTGGTCCCTGATCCTCCCCATGACTTGCTAGGGAATTTGGAAAGAAAGAAATAACAAAATATTTAGGGAAGCTAAGTGCACTTCTTAGGTGGTCTTTGAAAAAATTTGTAGGGCTATAAAAGAAAATATAAATGTTCCTCCTACTGATATGAATGAAACTGAAAAAGGCATCCTTACGGAATGGAATTTAATACACAAAGTTTGCAGATATGACAATAAGAATAGGAGAGACAATATTGTTTGGCTCTTTCCTGATCATGATTGGATAAAGGTGAACTTTGATGGGGCGGCTAAAGGCAACCCTGGGAAGTCTGGTGGTGGAGTCATAAGAAATGCTCAAGGTGTCTGTATTGCTCCTATTGCTTCTCCTTTTGGGGTCCAAAATAATCATGTGGCTGAAGCTCTGGCCATGCTAAAAAGCCTCCAGCTTGCTTAGGGATTCAAATTTTAAAAAAATTGGTTGGAGGGGGATTCCCTAAATATCATCCAGGCCCTTAAAGGTACTAGCTCTGTTTCTTGGAATATTACTAACTTAGTTGAAAGTGCTAAAAAATTACTAAATGAATATGCTAGTATTATCATAACTCACACTCTAAGAGAGGGTAATAAGATTGCGGACCTTTTAAAAAATGAAGGGGTCAATTTAGAGGGGGAGGTTAAATATATCGAAAAGACTCATTGCAAAAGGGATGTTAAAGAGCAATTATATTTTGATTGCATCTATGGGTCCAGTTAAAGTCATGATTATTTTTTGGGGTCTGGATTTTGAAGACAAAGCTTGGAGGTAGATGAACTACCATTTAATGATTTCTCTAAGGCATCAATTCTATGATCAAATGTGTGAGGGGGATTATAATAATAAATGCTAGTTTTGCGTGACTATCAACATTAGCTTTAAAACTATGAAAGGGACTCTGTCCTATTATTCTAGAATTTTACACAAGAACTTATGGTTATACCTGCAGATTGTGAGATAGATCCTTAGATACTACTACTTGCTATTCAAAATGGGTGGCAACTTAAACAGGAATGAGCCCCCTGGCTACGAAAACTGGAAGAGTGAACGAAAAGTATGGAGGAGGCTTCATAGATATGGTTTTACCGACTATATGGAAAAGCTACATGGAAGCAGAAATTCGGTTTAACATGGATTTGCTAGAGGCTGGAACAACAATAGAGTCACATTGTTTGGGGAGACATGTAAAATTGATGAAGATCTGGTTGCGGAGGTCACGGGCCTTCAGAAGGAGGGCACTAAATTCTATAGAGACCGGAAGTTTGCTGTTGAAGCTTTCCAAAATTTCCTGAAATCGGAGGATGAGAAGGCCAAGCTTGTCAAGAAAGACAACATTTCCTACTACCTTCCCCAACAGGTAAAGTCTTTTTGGTAGAAATTTTTAAGGGTTTTGATGGAATTTCTCACTGTTGATGGTAGATTCACTAAAATTTATAACTATCATTTTGCAATTTTAAATCACTTCCGACATGGGGTTAAGATTTTCTTGCCATTTTACTTAGCATCTTCTCTGAATGAGAGTCTGGCCGATCATGCTAAAAAGCCTAATTCTTACCCCATAGCCCATCAAGGGCTTATCTTGCTCATTTATGAATATTTGAAGGAAAAAACTAGGGCTAGCAAGGATGACCACCTAGTTACTAATGCACATATTTCTGAGAGCGGTAAAGATTCTGAGTCAGATGAGGATCAGTCTAATGCCTCTACCCATTAAAAATGAAGAGATGATACAGATAATGTGGAAACAGAGGTGCATTGTGATTTGGAGGAGGAAAAGGGGAAGGATATTGAGACAAAAATAGAGAGTGAGAAGGATGAGAATGTTGGAGAAGAGAAAGAAGGGACTGAAAACCCTCATTCTAACCCTATGGGCTCAGATAGTAGGAATGTTGCCCTGGATTCTAAGGAGGAAGACAACCCTAATTTTGTGGGCACTGAGCAGGGTAGGGACTCGGTGAACACAATCCTGAATACTGCCCATAATTATACTCTAGAATCCTTCAACTTCTAGAAATGGGTTATTGACAACATTACTAGCATTCAGCACAAATAGAGGGATCTGAAAAATAAGATGCACAATTTGATTAGGGATACAAATTCGGGGAATAAGAATGAGGAGAAGGAAACCAGTGAAGCTGAGGAGGAAATTGAGAGGGAGGGCTGGTTGGAAAAAGACCTGATAAAAGGGGATTTGCATCTAGAGGATGTTATCAAAATTGTAAAAGAACAGGTTGAGGAGGATAAAGACAATATCAATAATCAGGTTGCTCAGACTAAGAAGGCTCTGAAAAGCTTCATGAACCACAACCTTGAGGTTTTACGAGTTACGTCCCATAATATGAATGCCTTGGTGGATCACTTAGAGAAGAAAAATAAGGATAGGAACTTGGTAATCATTGAAGATGTACCGACCTCCAGCTCCACCCATCAAATTCCTAGGTGAAGGACTAGGCAGAACACCACTGAGATGGAGACCAAAGCGAAAGACATCTAGCTGAAATAGGAGAGCAATGATCTGAGAGAAGCTACTAAGGCGATGATGCTTCTCGTTCAAAATGTTGAGGAGTATATAAAAGTTTTCATGAGTTGTAATATTGGGTTTGGGATGCCAATTTCTTGTTGGCTCCTTGCTGTCTTTTTGTCCTTGCTGCTGGTTTTTGTGCTGGTCTTTTGCAGCTATTTTGTCTTGTTTATTTCATGATCATCTTTCGTAATGTAACTGGGTTTCGGGTCCCTTAAAACCTATTTTTTCTTAATCAAAAACATCATACTAAATCAGAAAATCAATTTCTTGACATCAATGACAAAATAATATTTATTAAGACAATAATCATCCTTTATCAATTATATCAATAATCTCCAACAAACTAATTGAAATGCCAACAATCTCCCATTGTAATGCCAACAACCACTTCATCATATGCCAACAATCTCCCCATTTGGCATTAATGGCAATACTCAGTGTATCATTTCTTAGTATCTGCATCATGCTTAATAACATATACCGGTTGACATATACCAGTTCAAAGATCACAACCACCACCATCTGGACTAGTCAGTGTGCATTCTGCCATATATCTTCATCATCAGATATCTTCTCCCCCTTTGACAATGATGCCAAAGTGAAGGGAGAAGCTTCCAAGCTCCACTATGCTACTTCCCCTGTGGAGTAGCATCCTTCAACACATCAATCCTATAATATTTATCATTGTAGTACCTGACTGATGTGGAGCACACAACTTTAGTTTACTTTATGAAGAGGTAGAACCCCTAATTCACCTCTCAAATAGGTAAATGTAGTCTTCAATAAGGGCTTAGTGAATATGTCTGCTAGTTACTCCTTACTGTAAACATGTTCTAATACAACCTCTTTATTTTGAACCTTTTCTCTCAAGAAATGATACTTGAGTTCAATGTGCTTTATCCTAGCATGCAATACCGGATTTTTGGAAATATCAATTACACTAGTATTATCATAGAAAATACTCACCGGTTCAGATATAGGCACTTTGGAGCCATTCAGTACATGCTTCATCCAAATTGCCTGAGTGTAGTTCATAAAAGCTGCCACATACTCTGCTTCAGCTATAGACTAGGAAATACAACTCTAGTTCTTGCTCGTCCATGAGACTAGTCTTCCACCAAGGAAGAGTGCTCCACTAGTTGTGCTCTTTCGATCGTCCACTTTACCTTCCCAATTTGCATTGGTAAACACTTTGAGACCAAAGTCACCATTATATGGATACCACAAACCATAATCAACCATCCCTTTCAGGTATCTAAGAATCCTCTTTACCGCTACCAAGTGGTATTTTCTTCGACTCTTATGAAAACGGGCTACTATGCCCACTACATGAGCAATATTCGGTTTGTTGTGCACCACATAGTGAAGCTTACCGATCATCGACCGGTACTCCTTCTCATCCACCAACACTATATCATCCTCCTTTGTCAGTTTGCAGCTGGTCACCATCGATGTTCAAATTGGTTTTCTCTACTCCATGCCAAAGGTCTTCAATACCTCTTTGATATACTTGGATTGGGTAATGAAGATACCCTCCTTCATCTGTTGAATCTGTAGACCAATGAAGAAATTTATCTCTCCAATCAGAGACATCTCAAACTCTTTCTTTATTTCATCTGCGAATGCATGCCTCATTTCATCATCTCCTCCAAAGATTATGTCATCTACAAATACTTCACAGATCAGAATCTGATCACCTTCAGATTTTAGGTAGATGTTGTTGTCCTCACTAATTCTCTAAAATCCTATCTTTACAAGATGAGAGTGTAACTGTTCATACCATGCCCTTGGTTCTTGTTTCAATCCATATAGGGCCTTGTGTAATCTACACACCATGTTACTATCTTCTGACAAAGCAAATCCATCTGGTTGCTTAATACACACTTCTTCTTCTAGGATTCCATTAAGGAATGCAAACTTCACATCCATCTGGTATACCTTAAATCCCTTGAATGCTGCAAATGCAAGTAGCATTCAAACACCTTCTAGTCTAGCCACTGGGGCAAGGGTTTCTCCATAGACTTCTCCCTCTTACTGAGCATATTCCTTCATACAAGTCTTGCCTTGTTCCTTACCATAGTTCCTTCTTCATTCAACTTATCCTTGAAGACCCATTTGGTACCTATAACATTCTTGTGTTCCGGTTTGTGTACCAAGGACCATGCTGCATTCTTTTCAATCTGGTCCAACTCCTCTTACATTGCCTTTATCCAATCTTCATCGGTAAGTGCCTCTCTAGTGGTCTTAGGCTCAAATTTTGAAACCATGCAAGAGTTTTATTTCACCGTTCTCCTTGTGAGTATCCATGCATCTTTATCTCCTATGATCTGCTTCTAATCATGATGTAGTTTCACATACTAATTTTGCTTGCTTTTCCTCTTCTTTTTCCGCTTCATCTTTTTCTTCACCTGCTGCAGCTTCTACCAGTATAGGAACACTGAGGTCTTTCTAGTGTTTGCAACTTGTTTCCTTCTTAATCGATTCCCAGAAGGCTACACGTCGTTCATCTTTCACTTTCTTGTTGCAAGTTTCCTCAGGCTCCTCAGGGGATTCAACAACCTTGACATTGATATTCTCAACAATTTTCTGAGTCCTGTTGTTGTAGCATTTGAGAGCTTTTCTTTTAGTGGAATATCCCAAAAATATTCCTTCATCACATTTATCATCAAACTTACTCAGATGCTCACCTCTCCTGATATATCACTTATTGCCAAGCACCTTGAAATAACTCACATTAGGAGTTCTCACGTTCCAGTACTCATAGGGGGTTTTGTCTTTACCTTTCTTGATGAGTACCCGGTTCATGGTATAGACTGCAGTGCTCATCGCTTCTCTCCAAAAAGTTTGAGCAACCTTTCCTTGGATCAGCATAGTTCTAGCCGCTTCAACTACATTCCTATTATTCCTTTCTGTTATGCCATTCTGATGTGGTGTCCTTGGGGCAGAAAACTGCCTCTTGATATTGTTCTCTTCACAATACTTGTTGAATTCATCAGAAGTCAATTCACCTCCCTGATCAGTTCTTAGGCATTTTATTCTTCTGTCGCTCTCCTTTTCCACCAATGCTCTGAAGGCTTTGAACTTTCCAAATTCCTCAGACTTGTCTTACAAGAATGTGACCCTCATCATTCTTGAGTAGTCATCAGTAAGAATCATGAAATACCGATCTCCCTGAATACTTCTAGTTTTTATCAGACCACATAGATCAGTGTGCACAAGATCAAGTAAGTTCTCTACTGAAAAAGACTTACCTTTGAATGTTGAGGAAGACATCTTCCCAATTTGACATTCTCTGCATAAAGCATTCTCTGGTTTGTTCAGCAAAGGCAATCCTCTTACTGCCTTGATCTTAATAGCTTTTACAATATTATCAAAATTCATATGACAAATTCTCCTATGCCATATCCAACTATCATCAAACTTTGCCATCAAGCACTAACTAATATTGGCATTTAGTTGAAACAAGTTACCTCTGATCTGCTTACCGGTGGCAATAAGTTCACCACTCTTTCCAATTATTCTGCAAACTCCACCTTTGAACTCTAGAATGATTCCTTTGTCATTAAGCTGAGAAACACTCATAAGGTTGTTCTTAAGGCCTTCCACCCAATAGACATCATCTGCACTAATTTTTCCATTTAGTGAGATGGATCCTTTTCCTTTCACCATGCAAGGTGCATCATTGCCAAATCGGACAACACCTCCATCATATTCATCCAGAGACAGAAACTTTCTTCGGTCACCAGTCATGTGGTGAAAACACCTACTATCAATGATCCACTCATTAGAGTTGTCAATGCGAGAGACAAGGGCTTTCTAATCAGACACCTCTTCCTTTATAGCTACAAACACTATGTCCTCATTCTCTTCATCCTCAGATTCTTCATTGGTAACACCTTCATCCACTGCAACAAGACAATTTCTCCTACCACCTCCTTTATACTTTCTAAACCTTTCTGGTTTATCCTTATTGTCATTGTTAGGATAGTTAACAGCCATATGTCCTATCTTATTGTAGGAAAAACATTTTAGAGGAAGCTTACCTTTGTATTTTTTGGTGCCTTTTGGAAGTCTCTTGGCAAGAAGAGATTCAAACTCCATCAGAATTTCCTCATCATCCATCTCTTTGTTTGGCCTAGATTCATAACTGGTGCTAACTTCTTTTCCTTTTCTAGTTGGTGCGGATGAAACAAATGCTCTAAAGGATGACTCTATCTTCTGAACACTACCATTATAGCTATTCAATTCATATGCAACCAACTTTGCAATGATAGAGTCTAGAGATACCTTTGTCTTGTCGATAGATCTTAACTCCTGAATAGTGGCAATCTCGATTGCATAGACTAGTAACAATGATCTCATAACTTTATTGACAATGGTGGCATCATCAATTGTTCCACCAGTGCTCTTGATATCTCCAACCACAACTTTAATCCTTATGCCATATTGTTGAATGGTCTCACCTTCAACCATCCTCATGTCTTCAAATTTTCCTCTAAGGCTTTGTTGAATGGTTTCCAATGTGTCCCATTCATCCTTAGGAGTGTCCTTATCTTGTACATCAATGAACTCAATATCAGACAGGTTGCTAATAAGGGCATCCACGACTTGCCCATTTTCTGGGATCTCTCTTTTCTGATCATTGGTTAGAGTGCCAGTCGGGATTACATAGGCATTCTCAACATAGCTCTAGTGTTGAGCACCCAAACTCTTGATATAAATCTTCATTCTGTACTTCCATATTTTGAAATTATCGCTATTGAACTTAGGACCTTCCATCTTCATCATTAAAGTAGGATCTTTTTCCTCAAGTGGTTAAGCTTATATCACCGAGGACACGGAGTCGCTCTGATACCAATTGATGAATAATGATGAACAAATGATACCCTAAATGGTACTGAGAGGGGGGGGGTGAATTAGTACAAGCAAAAAAATTCTCAACACTTTATCATATCAAAACAATGTTGATCGGTTGTCTTCACCACTGAACTTAACCATGGGTATACTGGTTAAACATTGATACTTCAGACAACATTTGACAGACCTTAAATCTTGATGACTACTTGCTGATATAATCAAGCATGAGTTGTATCAACAATTCCACAATCATTTAGCACTTCTTGCATAACTAACTTAATCAACAACTATTCAATCATCACATGACAACTCACAACCCATAACACACAGATTTTTCACGTGGAAACCCAAATGGGAAAAACCACGGTGGGGATGAATACCCACAAGATTTTTTTGAACTCTTTTGAAGTCCGCTCTGTTAGGACCCTAGTCCAGTTAAATACTTTACAATAAGGTTTTGTTAGGAACTGATCTTGTTAGAGATCACTTGGTTAAGGGATGGCTATAAATCTTGTTAAAGGTTACCTCGCTAGAGGATTTAAAGAGCTCAATGAACTTGAGTCATCTGGTTAGAAGATTTGTAACAAGCCTGTTAAAGCTACTCGGTCAAGGGATTTTCCTTTGGTTGAAATGGTTAGAAGTCAATAGGTAAAGCTTTGATTTGATAACAACACTACTTGCTAAGGAAGATCCTTTTCAGCTCCTCTCCTCTGCAATCACACTCTGGTTTGGCAAGTATCTCAATATGCGAACACAAACACATCATTTTCCAACCCAAACAATAAAAAACATCATTGACCTTATAGACAACAATTAGTTCGATAGCATAAACCCTAAACCATAAACATTTTAGGTTTACAATTACAAGCGGTCCAATCCTAACAGTTAGATCCATTTCATAGAATGAAGTGATCTAAAATAGATCTTAAGTCATTCTGCATCATCCATTCTTCACTGCATTTGGAGATAAGTAACCCATCATGCGCACTTCATACACCGCTCAGAACTTCACACATTCTCGAGGTAGACATTCAAATGCATTTGATCTTCATGCTCACAAACACATAGCTGACATGGCACCATGATCTCATCCTTATATCTTAACTAACTCATCACAGAATGTCATTGGTTGCACCACATAGGCCAAACTAGAAACCCTAGAGCTAAACAGGGACTACACACTGGTAGTCACACTTAGTGAACCCCAACACCAATCCACTCCATCCCGATTGACCATAACCACTTCCAATCTTCATACCAGTTCATACCAGTTCACCTATTGACATCAATGACAACATACATTGTCACCGCTTCATCACATGCCAACATAATGCACTTAATGTGATTTACTCATTTAATTTTTTTTTATTTCACCATTAGTTGTGGTTATTCCTTTGGGGTTCCTGGCAAGGCATTACATTTGGTATCAGAGCCCATGTTTCAACATTGGGTACTTTGGGTTTGTAGTGAGCCCATTGAACTATACCTTTTGATTAGGTATGTTGTGTTTTCCCTTGCTTTTATCCTTGTCGTATATCTAAACCTTTTTCTCTTGTGTAGTGTTAGGTCATGGCTAGGAGAGCCAAGGGTAGTGGTTGTGTTGGTGGCCACAATAGAGGCAAAGGAGGAGGATGGGGTCAAGATTCCAACCCCAATAGTGCTTCACCACCACCCACTCATGCGAGTGTGGATTAGGATTAGTTTGTTCATTAGGATGAACAACATTCAGGAGAGAAGGTTCCCAAAAGGGAAGAGTTGCGACAGATGTTTCAAGTGGTTCTAGCTAGACTAGGCCCCAGGCCTGAGGTTGATCAGCCCCTCCATGCTCAAGTTGAGGAGTTGCATCAGTAGATTCTAGAGGAGAGAGAGAGAGAGATCTCCTAGAAGAAGAGAGGTCCCAGTAGACCAGGACCTATACCATGGGGCACATGAGGGACTTGATGAGGTCCAATCCTCCTTTATTTGATGATAAAGGTACAAGTCTTGAGGTAGAGACCTGGCTTATCAATTTAGATCGGTGTTTTGCCATGTATCCATATGGGAGAAATGCCAAGGCAAGATGCACTATCATGCATATCGAGGGGTTCACATCTATTTGGTGGTGGTTAGAGGAGGAGATCGGTGTGATCATTAACACCATATCATGGGAGAACTTTTTGGAGAGGTTTAGGGCACGATTTCTCTCACCCCAATGGAGGTAGTCTCGGGTAGACGAGTTCTATGCTTTGCACCAATTTGGTTTGACAGTAGATCAGTTTGAGCACAGGTTCTATGAGCTTATACAATATGTTGGTATTGGTAATGATGAGGTGATGCTTGTTCAATACTTCTTGAGGGGTCTAAACGACTAAATTAGTGGAGGAGTGAGAGTGTTTGAGCCTGCTTCAGTACAGGTAGTTGTGGCAAAAGCAAGGCTGGTGGAGCAGAACCTTAGCCATGATCATGGTGGTTAGTCTGGAGTGCAAATCAGGAGTGTGCCTTTCAATGGGCCTAGAGTTCGAGGGAATCAGTCCCAGATTGCTACACCTTTTAGGGGTTCTCAGGCACCCGCTAAGGGTGGACAATAGTAGTAGCCGCCAAGAGCGAAATAGTTTCAGGGCCAGCAGGGTGGCAACTCTTAGCATAGGAAGAGCAAGAACTAGAAGAGTTTTTCAAGGTAATCCTCTTAGAGTGCATCTCAGGGCCCTAATAGGAGAATCTTTCAGCAGTCCAGTGGGCTGACTGGAGGTAGAGGACCTAATAGGGGAGCTTTCTTCACCTATGGACAGTTTGGTCACATAGCCACTCAGTTCCCTTAGCATTCTCACTAGATGGGAAGTCAAAGGCCAACAACATCAGAGCCAATAGTGGGTGATGCAGGTAGATCTCATAGAGTATTTGCAGCGATTGATGACCATCTAGTTGAGCATCAAGGTACAATGATTGAGGTTGTAGGTGTGTTGTGTGGTATCCCTATCTCTGTAATTTTTGACTCTGGTGCTTCAGATTCTTTTATTTCTTCATCCATTATGGAGCAGTGCGGACTCGCGTCTACTAAGCAGGCAGATAGGTGGCAAGTAGAGTTGGCTACCAGTGTGCATGTGTCTGTTGATGCCTTTGTTCCCAGTTGTGAGTTGGACGTAGGACCCTTTGTTACTTCAGTTGACCTTTGAGTCATTCCTTTGGGGTCCTATGGAGTTGTGTTGGGGATGGATTGGCTATCATCTCACAATGCTCAAGTAGACTATCGTCAGAAGACAGTAGAGTGTTTAGATGACCATGGTAGGAAAGTGGGTATCATTGGAGTTCAAAGATCGATATCCTTAGGTATGATTTCTGCTATGCAACTTAAGTGATTTATGTGTCAACGGTGTCAACTTTTTGCAGTTTCTCTTGAGGATGTGGATGAGGAAGAGAGTCTATAAATCACTCTTGATGGTCACCCTATGCTTCGAGAGTATGTTGATGTGTTTTTGTTGGATATTCCTGGTATACCTTTGAAGCGAGACATAAATTTTTGCATTGACCTGGTTCCTAGTGCGGAACCGATTTCGAGAGCTCCATATCAGATGACTACTTAGGAGTTGAGTGAGTTGAAGTTGCAGATGGAGGAATTGTTGGCTAAGAGGTTTGTTCATCCTAGTGTTTCTCCTTGGGGTGCACTTGTTATCTTCGCTAAGAAGAAGGATGGTTCTCTTTGGTTATGCATTGATTACCGACAACTAAATAAGGTAACCATTAGGAATCGACATCCATTGCCTTAGCTAGATTATCTTTTTGATCAAGTAAAGGGAGCCAGGGTGTTCTCTAAGATTGATATGAAATCTAGGTATCACCAGTTGCGCATTCACGATGCAGACATTCGTAGAATGATGTTTCGTACTTGTTATGGTCATTATGAGTTCACAGTGGTGCCATTTGGGTTGACAAACTCACCTTTAGTTTTCATGAGCCTTATGAATGGGGTTTTCACACCTACCTTGATCATTTGTCATTGTATTCTTGGATGACATATTGATTTATTATAGATCTATGGAAGACCATGAGGACCACTTGCGATAGTTATTATAGTGCTTGGGGGAGAAACAACTTTATGCCAACTTGGTGAAGTGTGATTTCTTCTAGTCAGAGGTGAACTATCTTGGTCATATAGTTTTGGGAGAAGGTGTATCTATGGATCCTTCTAAGATCCAAGCCATTGTTCATTAGCCAGCACCGACCAATGTTTCAGAGGTTCAAAGTTTCATGGGTTTGGCTGGATATTACCATTGCTTTGTTCAGAGTTTTTCTTAGATAGGCCACCTGATTACTTCTCTTCTGAGGAAAAGGAAGAAGTTTGTTTGGTCAGAGTAGTTTGAGTCATCTTTTCATACCTTGAAGGAACTCCTTGTTAGTGGTCCATTTTTGGTAGTTCCTGATCCATCCAAAGATTTTATGGTATGCACAGATACCTCTTTAGAAAGTATACATGCAGTGCTTATGCAAGATGGACGGATGGTTGCCTATGAGTCTTGCAAGATCAAGGATCAGGAGTTGAACTATCCAGTTCATGAATTGGAGTTGGAAGTTGTAGTGCATGTGTTGGTTATATGATGACATTTCCTATTGGGGCATTAGTTTGAGCTGCACTGTGATCACCGTAATTTGCAATATATTTTCACGCAGCTGAACTTGAATTCTCGAAAGCGAAGATGGATGGAATTCCTCTGCGAGTATGATTTTGAGGTTCTATATATTCAGGGGAAAGAGAATATGGTGGCGGATGCCTTGAGTTGTAGGTGGCATGAGGTTTTAGCATTGTCCCTTGGAGTGGACTTGAGAGAGAGAATTCTTGGAGTTCTTCCTCAGGACATCTGGTATCAGGATGTTAGAGCCGTGATGGAGTCCAGAAGGCCATTAGAGGGCAGATACTCTAGATATAATCTTGAGGCAGATGGCCTTCTTTGACATCTTGTATTGGTCTATGTACCTCCTTTGGAGGGTCTTCACACTTTGATCATGACAGAGGCCCATCTTGTACCTTATTTAGCACACCCTGGTGTCAAGAAGATGCACATAGATCTTAGACAGATATATCATTGGGCTGGTATGAAACATGACATTACTGATTTTTTTGTCGAAGTGTTTAGAATATCAATGGGTAAAGGTGGAGCATCAACACCTTGCAGGGCTTTTATAGCCTAATTTGGTACCAGATTGGAAATGGGATATCATTTCCATGGATTTCATAGTGGGGTTGTCTGATTCTTTGCATCATCATGATGCCATCATGGTCATTGTTGATAGATTGAACAAAGTTTCTCATTTTGTTCCTATTCGATCTTCTTATACAACAATAGTGGTGGCACAAGTCTTTTTAGAAGATGTGGTGAGTTTGCATGGGATTCCAAGGCCAATCATTTCTTATAGAGACCATGTATTTACTTCAGCATCATGGACCTCACTCCAGCATGCTTTAGGGACCTCATTGAACTTCATTTCATCTTATCACCCAGAGATCGACAATCAGACTAAACGTGTGAATCAGGTCTTGGAGGACATGCTTTGCATGTATGTTATGGACCAACAGTCATGCTAGGAGGAATATCTTTGCCTTGTGGAGTTTTCTTGTAACAATGGATATCATATCTCTATAGACATGTCTCCCTTCCAAGCATTGTATGGTCATCCTTTTTGTACTCCTTTGAGTTGGGATCGGTTAGAGGATAGGGTGTGTTTAGGACCGGATATGCTTTGTGAGATGGAGTAGTAGGTTGAGCATATTCGTGGGCATTTGGTTGTTGCTCAGGACAAGCAGAAGAAGTATGTTGATGCTCATAGAGTGGATCGTTAGTTTTTTGTTGCCAACCATGTGTTCTTGAGAGTGCATCCATAGAAGAGTCCGATCCGTTATGGAAAGGGTTCTAAGTTGGTGCCTCATTTTGTTGGTCCTTTTGAGATCCTTGAGAGGATAGGACCCATTGCCTATCGTCTTGCCTTGCCACCGAGTCTATCCTGCATCCACAATGTCTTTCATGTTTTTGTTCTTTGACCTTATCATCCTGATGTGACTCATGTTCTTGATTGGAACACTTTGCAGGTTGAGGACGGGAAACTTTCCATGGAGCCCATGCACATTCTTCAGCATCGGGATTTGACCCTCAGGGGTCGTACCATCGACCAAGTAAGGGTCCTATGAGACCCAAGTGATTGTTTGCCCTCTCGGGTGAATACTTAAAGCATGAAGTACGTAATGCAAAACAATGTCATAGATATTAGACAAGTATCAAATATGTTATTCCATTCATAATTCATGTTCTTTACAAGTTACAATGAGGAGTATATAAAGATACTGAGGGGGTGTGAGCGCCAACCGCCGCATCGCAACTGCCACCCCTCGGGTGCCAACTAACAAACCCAATTTACAACTTAATTAACTATTTGTATTCCCGTATACAATAATGCGGCTAACATCATCCCCCCCAAAAAGAAAAGTCATCTCCAGGTGACTTACAACAAAATGGAGAATACATGGAGCTCGCAAAATCCAGAAAAGAAAAAAGAACTAAGGAAGTGCAGAAGGCGTCCCTGATGAAGAAGGCATTGGTGGTGGTGTAGTAGTGGACGCCAAGTGCCCACGGAGCTCATACATCTACTTCGTCCTCCTCTTGAAATCTCGTTATGCGACCATCTGCCACTCCATCGCAGTCTTTACCATGTAGGCTGCCTCGAGCACCTCCTTATCCTTCTTGTCCACATTTTCTAGGGCACTGACCAACTGAGTCTCCAACAGCTCCCTCGAGGCCCTCTCCTCCTCCAATTGTGCCAGCAAGGTAGACTTTTTGGCTACTAAATTGTCCACTGCTCCTTGGTTCTATGCCATGGTAGCCTCGAGCTCGTGAAACCTGGTAGCCAGCTCCTCCCGAGCTGTGACTGCTGCCACCCTCAAAGCATCAACTATAGTTGCCATCTATTGTGACCTCTGAAGCTCCAGATAACCTTCATGGAAGGTCTTCTCTACCTCTCTCACCAATGACTGCATCTGGGTCTCGTCAACCCCCTCAGTGAGGCACCAAGCCTCTAGCATCGCTAGGTTCTCTGTGTCCGGCCACCCGGCACGCTTAAAACACCTCTCAAACTCGGCTTGGCATCTCGTGTGGGCAAAGGTCAACAACCCTTCCATCTACTCAACCATGGTAGCATTGGCCTGGAGCATGGTAGATGACACAAGCCGCTATGCTCCCAAAGTCATCTTAGTAATAAACTGCTCCAACTCTGTACCCTACTGACTTCCCACTGGCACTTCCTCTACTCTATATGGACTGGTTACTACCACTGCCGGGGCTAAAGCAACCCTTTGAACTACCCTACTGCTCGGGGAACTCCCTTCCTTGAGATCAATGACATCCAAGGAATACACGATCCACCCTGGGGATAGAGTGGCCTCTCCCGGTGCCATGGGTGCCATTTGGTAATGGCTCAACCAGCTAGTGAGGTCATCATGAAGAGTGCCTGCTGTCGTCATTGCCTCCTGCATATATTTGGGTAACCTTGGCACATTCTGTCCTTCCACATCCGGCACCTCATGCACCATGGAAGCCTCTGCACTCGCCAAGGTCTCCATTAGTGGTGGTGTCATGGCTATCGTCGCCTGAGGCTGCCTGAAGCCAGGAACTGGTACCGTGGTAACTACACTCACTGTCCCGAAGGACCGTGGCATCGCCAACTGACAAGTCTCTGGTAAGTGGGCTGGTCTAAAGTGGACCTGCACCTCTGATGCTATAGTAGACCCTACTGTACCTGCAGACTCTACTACCCCTTCTTCAGGCAACTGGTCGCCCCTTCTCTCGGTTAGTCAGAAACTCCCTCCACTTACCTGGGAGGTGTCTGCGGATTCCTCCCTACCACTGTCTACATCCTCAGCCTCAGACTCTTCTGTGTCAAACTCCGTATCAGACATGGCGGCCTTCTTTCATTTGGTGCCCAAACATGCCTCCGTTCCATGTGCCAAGATGTCTAAGTGTGACCAGTAGAATATGGGCGGCTGGTCTGGTGCAACATGACCCTGAGGCTCCAATGGCTGTGAGCTCGGGGTGATCTGTGTGCGGACTACGTCTAAGAATAATCCAATGGCATGATGCGGCATGTAGAATTTCTTGTATTGTAGCGTCATGAACTTGTCCATCCTATCCGCCAATAGTGACGCCCAATCATATACCACTCCATTGTGCAGCCCATTCATCAGTACTATCTGTGTAATGGCTATGTCCGACGCACGGGTGGCACGTATGAGGTGACTCTTCACCACCAACAACAGGCATCGCCATACTCCCTTGGCAAAAAATTGTTTCTTCACTCCCTGACTCTTGCCTGCACTCTTGAGGCTATCTTTCTCGACCTGGGTAAGGTTATCGCACAACATCAGCTGGAGTAGTGTAGCACGATTCTCGGGGGATATTTTCTAGGAGGTGTCTATCTTCTTTCCTTTTATCCCTAGTATGCCAAATACCCTAGTGAACTCACCTGTCGTGAATGACATTGTTATCTACTGATGTTGATAATCAAATACTGACTGGTGGCAATGTCTATCATAGCTGTCAATCATGGCACGCAAAACCACCTCAAAGTCTTTTATCGAAAAAACTGGCATCTGGACCGCCTAGTGTACTTGTGCCTAGCGAAGGCTCTTCTTTATTAAATCATCCGAAGGTGTCTTTGCCCACCAGTTCCGACAGTCGATTCCATTCAAACCCTTGAACATAACATTATCTACCATTATTTCATCTCTGTCCTTTGTTGCCAAGGGTTTGGGACGACGCTTCTTACTTTTTGACTGGTGCTCATACCGAGACTACTTGCAATGCACACCCCAGATGGTAGAATTTGTTTGTTTGTGTCTGTACTAGTTCCTTTTTGCCCTCCCTGCAACTTGTCTTCTAATGGTTGCAACTGCTTTTGCCAATCTGCCTTGTTCCTGTTTGTGTCCATTAGTACAAATTACTTCTTCAATTCTATTTTTATAACCCCCCCCTTTTTTTTTCCAAAATAAAAAACTGGCTGCCTATAATCGGCACAGACTCATGCGGCTTGGTGCGTGCTAGCTTGTGCCAGTTGCGGCTGCGTGCTAGAGGTGTGCGGTTGGTGGTTGGCAGTGTGCGATGTGCAGTTGGCGGTGACCACCATACAGTGGTGTCACTGCCGATGGTGCCACTGTCAATGGTTCCACTGTACGGTGGGCCGACTTTTTTTTAAAAAAAATTTATTTATTTTTTTTTATAATTTTTTAAAATTTTTTTTAAATTTTTTTAAATTTTTTTTAAATTTTTTTTATTTTCAGAATATCCTAATTTAATTGTCTAGAGAGTCATCTGCTCGGGTCCCCTGTCTCTCAAATTGCCCTTCATCCTTCTCAGTTTTCCTCGCCCGAGAGTCGCCTGCTATGGTCCTGTGCCTCTTGAGTCGCCTGCCTGGCCTCTCGAGTCCCCTTCCATCCTCTTGGGTCCCCCTCCGAGCTCTCGGGTGTTCGTTTGGCCTCTCGGGTCCCTTGCGCGCTTCGCGTGGTAGGGTTTCAATTTGGGTCCATTGGTGGCCAATCTATTTTCAATGGCCATCCAAAGACCTGGAACCACAAATTCTACAGGGACCACGATCTCCTTCCCATACATAAGAAGAAGAATGATAAAGATTTTGAAAGCTGCGACCTTCCACATAAGGTTCCAATCATTGCCGACACAATTGATCTTCAGATTATCTACGTCACCGAGGTTTGGGGCGTCTCCCTTCCAATATTCTATGTGTTTTGGAAGGTATGCCTCCTTTGTTACTTGCTCTAGTTCCTCTACTTTGAGCCAATAGCTCTGGAACATTTCATAATCCTCCATCTGCCAATGGAAGAGCCCGTTCAATGACCCTATCTCATCCTTGGAGCACTCTCCTAGTTTGAGAATCCCTTCATCATTGGGCTCCCTGCAACCCTGTCCTTCATCCCTCAGGTAGCCTTTCCCTTCACCCTTCGATTCTAAAGATGATGTCAGTTCCTCGTCAACAACCTGGGTCTTCAGATCAATGGTGTACTTCCACCCCCCTTTCTCCATAGAAAGGGTGTTGTTTTTCCAGTCATGGTTCACCTTTGCTGTAACCAGCCACCCTCTGACTAAGATGGCGTCGTACCCCTTCTTCTTGAGTGGGATTACCACAAAATCTAGTATGAAAGGTTGCATGCCGATGGTAACTGGCTGGGCCATCAGGGTGCTAAGTGGCTTGATGTCGTGCTGGTCTGCACCTACCAAGTTGAACGTGGGTGGCCATAGTGTTGGCTTCCCTAGCTTCTTCCACGTATCCTCTGGTAGTACATTCACCCCCGAACCTCCATCCACGATGGTATCTTTGAGGATAGCCCTGAGAATTCCCATCTCTACTACAGCAGGATGCCGACCACTATTTAAGGCCAACAACATTGGGTCAGCCGAGGGGCTGACCGGAACTTCTGTGCATGTGGGATGCAAAGGTGCCTACACAATGGTTTGTATGGAATTAAAAATGGTGGTTCTTAACTGTGGCATTATTTCTAGAAGGTCCTTTACCCTTATAGGTACTTCCATCTACAGTACTTGCCCAATGATGTTATTTTTCGCTTCTGTACGGGATGATGTACTCGCCACCTTGTTGTCCTGTCGTTCGACTGTCATCTCACGTTCAATATTGACCTTTGCCTCCCATAATCTCTCCTTCTCCGTACGGGGGTCAGGATAAGTGGCTTTTTTCATCTAGGCACGGGGGATCACCAGTACTTCTTTCTCACCAGTCTTTTCAATGTTGAGGAGATTAACCCCTACCCGTGGGAAATTTGCGTCCTCATGGTCGCCTAGCCCACACCATCGGTAGAGGTGTTGAGGGGTGGCTTCCTATGTACAATCACGGGTGAAGTGCCCCCACTGATTACAGGCCCTACATTGGATAATTGGCTGGCCCTTGGCGTCATACTGGATATGGCTTCCGTTATTGTTATTGTTGCTATTCCTTCCGCCACCGTGTCTGTTGTCTCGGTAACCTCCAGATGATGCCATTGTGTTGGTTTGCGAAGTTTTGATCACCAGCTACTCTTGTGTGAAGAGAACTTGTTGGCTCCTAGTTTTCATATTGTAGGGACATTCCTTTGTCAAATGTCCCATAATCTGACAAATGTCGCAGAAAGCCTTCTTGGGACAAGACCCCTTGGTGTGTCCGTCACTCCTACAGTCGGTACACCACACATCATTTTCTTCCATCTTACTTGTACTCCCTTTCATGGCTTTGAATTCTTTCAGCATTCGTTCCATGTCCTTTTGGAGAGCATGCACCTTTTTAATCGATTCACCACTACTACTACTTTCCCCGTCAGAATCTTCATCATCGTTAGATGAATATTTATTACTTTTCTTCTTCCTTGATGTTTTGTATTCACTCTCTAGGTCCATCGCCCTATAATAAGTGTCGTCATATGATGTAGGTGGAATGATTTTCATCTTCCTTTGGAGGGAATGCTTTAGTCCCTCCACGAACCATCGCTTTTTCAACCCATCTGCTGGTTGACTCTCTATTTTTCCTAGCAATTCCTTCAGCCTCCTGCTATATGCCCATATTGTCTCCTTGGTACCTTGTTTAGTACTGTATATCTTTGTTGCAATTTCTTTGTCATCATGGAGAAACCGAAACTCCTCCGTGAATTCCTTCTATAGGTTGGCCCACGTGGCCACTTTTTGCTTATCTACATTGGAGTACCAATCTATGGCAACTCCACGTAACATGGCTGGGAACTGCTATACCCAGTCATTTTGGTCTGTCACTCCATTGGCAGACCAAATGGTTTCACATGTATGACAATGCCGTAAGGGGTCTTCCTTGCCATCCCCTGTGAACTTTGGCAATTTTTGTTTACTCGCCATCCCACCGCTCGGTCTTGCTCCTCTGGTGCCTTATGTGCTTGTACCTAGTGATACTCCGCCTCCGCCTCCTGCACCTGACCCTCCACTCATGGGTCCTTCGGAGAAGGTTGTTGACCCCGAACCAAACAAATTGCCTCTCATACGGTACCCTTGTGCTCCCTTGGCACCATCGGCTGTTTCGTCACCTTCGGTCGTCTCCCTCCGGTTGTCCTCTGAAATGGACAAATTCTTTAGTAGGTCTCTGGAAGCATCGATCAAGTTTAGATTTCACCTTGTTTGTTCCACTAGCTCTTCGCGACTTCTTACCCTATGGTGGTGGTATTCAGGTGAACTATAGAGGTCGCCTTCGGCACCCTCCATGACTCCTAGGTTCCTTTCGGGCAACCCTACGACAGTGTAGAGAGTGTACTTCTCTCTGTCTATCTTTGCCTCCGCAACCTCCGTGACACCTCCTGGGTTCCCTTCGAGCAACCCCTCGGCCGATCGTCCCTCAGCAAGCTGCCTTAGCCTATCCCTTTGTTCTACTTGCTGCTCCAGAATCAAGGCCCACTGCGCGGCCTCCCACTTGTCCATTTCTACTTTTTTTTTTCTATCTTTATTTAATATATTTGGCATAAATCACTTCCGTACATAGCAAGCACATGCCATGTCCACAAAAAAAACTTCTATTATTTTTCCTATCAGCCACAATTTATCTCAACATTGTGCCGGGATTATTACAGGGTTCAATTTCCCCTTTGCCGATTGTTCCGTGGGTGCATTGTCGGCCTCTGGGTTCATCTCACTGATGGGTAGGCCCATTGCATCTGTGCACCATCCGCATCTTTCATTCCCAAGTACATCTAGGCAACAGCGCCAAATGTTTGCCCTCTCGGGTGAATACTTAAAGCATGAAGTACGTAATGCAGAACAATGTCATAGATATCAGACAAGTATCAGATATGTTATTCCATTCATAATTCATGTCCTTTACAAGTTACAATGAGGAGTATATAAAGATATCGAGGGGGTGTGAGCACCAATCGCCGCATCGCAACTACCACCCCTCGGGTGCCAACTAACAAACCCAATTTACGACTTAATTAACTATTCATATTCCCATATACAATAATGCAGCTAACAGTGATGAGGCCTCAGTGACATGGAAGTATGTAGTGAAGATGAGAGAGATTTATTCTTATCTGTTTTAGGCTTCTAGGAGTAAGCCTAGTTTTGGGGAGGAGGATGTAGTACCCCTCCTCGATCAAACTCTTTTTGTATTTATGTTTGACTTTAGTTGACTGTTTAGTGGAACATTATTGTATACTGATTCAGACTTTATGCGATGTTATTTCATGCTTTATCTGGATTTGTGGTGAATGCTTTCATGCAGTATCTCAGTGCTTATGATTAATTTATTTTTTATGGATCATTATCATGGACTAACACTTTTACCTTATATGCACGATGTGTTATTTATATGTTGCATGTTTGTAAGTGTATGGGATGGAAGGGGATGATTTTCCTTCACTCACTCCGGTGAGATAGGAAACATCATGATTCTCCTTCATCGGTGTGCATGTCATGTTTGTTTATATATTTATCTATATGCACATGTGGTTCTTTGATGCAGGACATTGCAGGTACTAGTATCGGGTAGGTACGGGGTATCGACTCCACCTGGTCTCACAGGTTTGAGATTTCCTTATTCGTCTGATGGGAGTGGAGGAGATAGTTGTGGTACCCTAACTTGACCTATAGTTACACTTGTGTGAGTGTTGTCAATCGGTCATCTTTTTCATTTGACCGATTTGCAAGTTAGAGTGCTTTGGTATTGTCGTTGTGAGTCATCATTTGATCATTCTTCGTTTTGTGTATCTCTATTTATTGCAATAGTTATTTAATTGAGTGAATGATGCTATTTTTGTGCTGGCGTAATTAGTTAATTATTATGCTCTTGAGATTATTGATTTAATTAAATAAATGGGTTACTAGAATTAAATGGTTAAATTGGCTTATTTTATTGCGTAAAGTTTTATTAAAATATTGTGAAAAGAAATATATGAATGTCTTGCCATTTAAATTTGGAATGCTTATGTTGAAATAAAGTATCATGTGAAAATAGAAATGAAATAAAAATAAAAGATTTTCCTTTTTACCTTTCCATTTGACTTTTGTATTTTATTTTGTTGGAGAAGAATTGTTTATGGAAAAAGGTAAATCTGATTGGTGGAGAAAAATTTTAACCTAAAAAGTTTAGGTTGAAATATATTTTTCTCATATATTCCTAGGAGTTCATGGGAAGAAGGAGGTAGAATTTTGAATGAGAAATTTGGAAAAACTATTTTGGAGGAGGAACTTGAATTTGGATTTGGTTGGCAAGATTGGAAACTCTTCCTCAATTTGCTTCCTGGTTTGCTTGGAAGGTTAGATAATCTCTTCTTATTTTGCAATTTAATTTTGAATGTTTAATTGCTTCCTGTGTGTTTTAAAAATTGAAAAATCTCTTTGTATATTCTTGCTGAATGTTGGATTGAAAGGAACAGTAGTTGTTATTGATGATTTTGTTGAATTTATATCAAATATGTGCATATGGGAGGAAAATGGTTCTTCTTTCTATTTGTTGTTTGTTATTTATTCTTGAAAAATCAAGTTCTTGAATTATCTCTTCTATTTGACATAGAAAGGAATAGATTTAGATTTCTGTGTGTTTTGTAATTTCTATTTGCCCAAGATTTGGGGTTTATGTTGGAAAAATTTGGTTATTTGCCTCTTACAAGATGCAAGGAATTCTTCCTATGTAATGGAAGTGAAATTTTTTATCAAAATCCTTCTTGTATCTTTAAATTCTTCTTATGTTGCCCAAAATATTTATATAATTGGGGCTCTTGTGTGTTATCCATTTACCATTTACCTTATTGAAGAATATCCTTTCTTATTTTGGATTTTGGCACTGTGTGTGCCCCATGAATTGAATAGGGGATGGTTTAGTTTATATTAAATTGTTTGAAAAAAAGAAGAAAAATATATTATAAAATAAGTTAATCCTTGCCCACGTGGTGGGCTAGTCCCACCATGTGGGATGGTAGTGGCTTGCTACTACAATAGCAACACTATCGATCGGTAGTGACTGCTACACGAGTAGCAGCACTACCAGTCGGTAGGGCTGCTATCGGTTGGTAGTAGCACTACCGGTTGGTAGTGGCTACTACCGGTGGTAGTGCCTTCTACTAGCGGTAGCAGCACTACTAGTAGGTAGTGACTGTTGCTACCGACAACAACACTACCGCGGGTAGAGCTTGACCCACTACATGCCTTTTCCCTCTTTGTGGTGTCGTTTAATGCATCATTGATTTATTTTATTAAATGCTATGAAATTTAGAGTTAGTTATAATATTAAGTTTTAATATTAGTTAGTAGGTAGTGACTGCTACTACGGGCAGCAGCACTACTGCGAGTAGGGCTTGGCCCACCACATGCCTTTTCCCTCTTCGCGGTGTTGTTTAATGTGTCATTGATTTATTTTATTAAATGCTATGAAATTTAGAGTTAGTTATAATATTTAGTTTTAATATGAGTTTATAGTTAACATTTATATGTTAGCGTTAATATTAATATATATAGATTTATTTATTGAAATCAAGGCTTTGGATTTTTATTTCAAATTGATAAATTTGGATGTAGTTTTAGAAATAGATAACATGTTTAATGTAATTCATATTTTTATTTGGTTGGATATTTAATATGGATTTTATTCTATGTTGGAATTTTGAATTGGAAATTATATAGCAATGAATGACATTTTGAAATGATGCATTAAATGAAGGGTGTTTTTATTTAATTTTCAATCAATGAATTTGCAAGTGTTTACGATGTTGTTTTCTCAAAGATTGTCTGAGTGCGGACTTAGTGAAATTATCTTTCCTTGCAAAGAGTTTTATTTGTGGTTATTTCTCATCTATGATTCAATCGTCTTGTTGTGGCGTATCTTTGTATCTTTTGATCAAGTGATGTATGATGACCTCGTTGTCTTAACCATGTAGTGTTTTTCCTTATGGTTAACCAAGAGTTAGTATGTCTTTGTTTTGACCACTTGTTTTTGGATAGTGGTGTTATGGTTGTCTGCTTCGCCATAGGGTCCTCGTGGAGTGACCATGTTTGTTTAGTGTCCTTTGAGAGAGTGGCTTTTGAGTGGGGGTCGCACCCAAAGTGGATGGCAGGATAACCTCTCAAAAGTTAGTTAATAAGTGGTAACCTAATAATTGATTAGGGAGTGGGTAGATTATAACATTATATAAAATATTGTACCCCACGCATGGTTGAGTTCTCATATAGGCTCAAGATGTAGTGGGAAGGCCTAGAATGGAAAACCGACCACCTTGTCTTCACAAAAGGTTGGTAGGGTCCGCATGAGGCTTAGATGGAGTTGAAGGTTCGGAAAAGGTTACCCGGATAACCCAGGATGGGGGTTGGGACCTATGGAGGCCTACCATGGTAACCATCATAAGCTATGTGATGACACTCTCTCTTAAGGGTCACTTGTGTATTGTGATGTCGATTCACTTGTGTATTATGATGTCAAGTCACTTGAGTATTGTGATGTTGAGTCACTTGTGTATTATGATGTCGAGCCACTTGAGTATTGTGATGTTGAGTCACCTGGAATATTGTGGAGTCGTATTGTACTGCCATGGAGTTGTATTATTTTGTTGACCATGTCATGCTTTTTCTTGCTTGAGGGTCCTCTTCTATCTCCTAGCACGATGAGGTGTTTCCAGTTTGTGGATCACATGGTCAAGTGATAGTGCCACTTCCCATTAGATATTCTTGTTCTCACCTTCATGCAAGGATTAGCTTCGCAGGTGTTCCTCTAGTTCGTGACTCATGCTTTATCTCACGTTGGAGATTATTATTCATTGGAGACCTATGTGGTCAATTGTATCAATGAATTAATGTAACCTTGTGATTTGATGTAAGTTGTTAACTTTGATTTTATTATTGGAAGCCATGTATTCTTTGGTCAATGTAATCCTAGTTTTGGATGCTATTTATCAGCCTTCTATATGATTGATGTAAATGCTTTATTGAAGAGAAGTTTATTTTATCCTTCAATCTTTAATTAATGGTGAAATTTGTTATTGCATATGGCTTATTATGTTCTTTGAGTAATTGATGGTTAATTGGATTAATCGAATTTGTGGAATTTAACTTTGATTTTTTATTCTTCATTGGTAACCCTTTAGGAATTATAGTGTAAGTCTTCCGCTTATGTTATTATTGTGCTATTTTAGTAATTAATGCACTTAATGTGATTTATTCGTTTAAATTTTTTTTATTTGACCATTAGTTGTGGTTATTCCTTTGGGGTTCCTGGTGGGGCATTAGAGTATATCAACATTATTTTGGAAGTGTATAAGGTTGGGGTTTTAGTACATGTATTGGTGAGTTTGGCTTAGTTGCCAACAATGAAAATAAAGAAACCCCTTTGTTTTTTTGTTTTTTTCATACTGGTTGGAACAACTAAAACTACAAAGCAACAAGGTAAAAAGGAAACTAATAACCATCAAGAATTTTCCACAATACCAAGACTTCTAAGATAAAGAAAATTTTCAATAGATATTATCAGATTTCCTTTACTCATAACCAACAACATTATTAGGTAAATGATTGACAAACAAAGAGAAGAATAAGGAACCTGGAAATTAGAAGTAGCTGAAATTTCAATGTCTCAAAACCTTTTCCAAATGTGGAAGTTAGAAGTTGCTGGAATTTCAATGCCTGAAAACCTTTTCCAAATTGATTTGTTTCCCTTCCACCAAATATCCTCACGCTTAGCTGATTAAATATCCTTTTTCTACCTCCATCTTGTCTCCAACTACTGGCTAAGAAAAAATTATGGCCATAAGAGAGGTCGTGAGGGCTTTTTAATCAATTCAGGATACCATATTTCTTCAAAACCTACAAAAACGTCCTTCCAGCAACTTCTTAGGGAGTGGTCGACCTTCGTCTTCATGCCCATGGCCATTCCCATTGATGGAAGATTGTCTCCTATCGTAGGAAGGGTATGTAGCTTCTTAAATTGAAGTATTTTTTTTTTCCTCCATTGATGCCCTATGGTCTGTGTTTTCTCTTCTTCGTGGAAATTAGAGAAAATGTATTTCCTCTTTACCTTGCTCGCTTCTATTTATTTATTTATTTTTTCCTTTCTTTGAGATTTGGAGGATTTAATAATTTATGAGACTTAGGCATTAATAAGTGGAGCTTTTGTTTTTATTTTATATTACTTGACTTAGGTTGTTTGGTAATTGTTTAAATCTTATTTAGCTAGCCCCTTCATCCATGCATTGATGTCTTGATATAAATGTTGTTGTTTTTTCAGTTTTTTTCATTTAGTGTTTATTTATTTTTAAATTAATCGGATATAGCTAAACATTTATAAGCATCCAATAATTTTCCATTTATACTCATAGTTCATTTATTTGGCCATATAATAATTATGAATATATACATATACATATATATATGTATATGTATATGTATACATATATACACATATGTATATATATATAATACACACACACATATAAAATGTATACGTATATATACATATATGTATAAATATATATATACACACACACACACACATATATATATACATATACATATGTATATATATATATATGTATATATGTAAATACAAATATATATGTACACACACACACACACACACACACACACACACACACACACACACACACACATATATATATATATACATATATGTATATATATGTGTGTGTGTGTGTGTGTGTGTGTGTGTGTGTGTGTCCATTTGTAATGATTCTTCTATCATCATATCAAACGCCTACAATTTAATTGTATTGAATTAAGTTCTTATCTATATCTCATAGACTTAGCCAGGAACAAATAAATAATGATGACTATATGAAAGTCTAGGGTCCTAAGGTTAAACGGTGACTTAAAACAATCCTCGCTAGATTTGCTAATCCTTCTAAGGAGATTATTAGATATTGCAAATTCAATTTAACTGGATAGCGTAAGTCTAAAAGACAACAAGGGTTAACCAAAGACCTTGACAGAAGGACATCACTGGACTACGTGTCTCTCACCAACACAACCACAAAATCCATTCGTATTGCACCCTTGTACCTACAACCAATGACAAACCTCACACAAGTCCACCCACACATTATTAGTCCAAGTTAGAATAAACAAGGTAAATGCATTAAATTACATAAAGAATAATAAAGACAATAATTGTATTCTATAATATGAGCATCAAGTTCATGACTGGCACACACACACATGTCCATATAACAAAGTCCAGAACTCCACCGCTAGTCCAAATTACATCGGGGCTAGGGTCATACAAAAGTATCAATATGGTTTCCTAGGGCTATGATAGAGAGGTTGATATGCAAGAAGTGAGAGACCTGGAGAAAAAAGAGATAGAGAGGGAGAGGGAGGGGGAGATAGACATGAATAATACAGAGAGAGATAGGGGTTTAAGGAAGGGGAGATAGAAAGGGGAGAGGAAGAAATAGAGGAGGAGATAGACATCAAGAACAAAGAAATAGATGGGGGTTTAAGGAGGAAGGCAACAATAGAGAGGGAGAGAGGAAGAAAGGGAGGGAAGATCCTAGATAGGGGACAAATAGAGAGGTGAAATACATAGTGGGGGAGAGAGAGATTAGAGACCTAGAAAGGGGAGACGTAGAGTGAGATATGGTGGGAGGAAGAGTTGTTGACCTATAAAATCAAGAGATAGAATAAAAGAGAGTTGGGGAGATAAACTTGGAGGGAGAGGTAGACATGGAGGCAGCGAGCTCTATTGGATGTATGGGAGATTTCTGGTTTAGTATATGTGCTTGAATGATATCTGAGAGATGTGTTGTCATTGATGTCAACATATTTTCTCTATCTATGCCAGTGATGTTGTGAGTTCAATGTGTTTGTTTCTCTAGTAAAGCATATATGTTTGAGATTAGAGTTTTTGGATTAAACATTTTTTAGAGGGATGTCTGTAGTTGATTATATTCAATTCATAGAGGTCTACATGATGATTGGGTTGAGTTATGAGTATCTGTGTTGTGGCCAATTTTTTAGTTGTTTAGTGATGCTAGTGTGTTCATTAATTTGATCTGTATTGGTCTTCATTGTAATATCTTATTTTGTGGATTTGGAGATATGTTTGGGATGTTCATATATATCCTCAATTCAAATGGTTCATGATTTGGAGGTTTGCAAGTGATTTTTCAAGTTGACAGTCATTGTTGTTGGTGTTCTTGAGTTCCGATATAGAGATGATGATGATTCTAGTAAATTTGAGTTGGTGTGGCAGTCGTTGTGGTAATTCATGATGGTTTTGGATGTTTCTGGATTGTGTTCCTTTTGTTTTCGTGGTCTACATTTATCACTGAGCATGTTATTGATGATTTTCTTTGGTTTGGTAGTGTTCTTCATGTTCTTGGCTGAAAAAATGATTGTAGCATGTTGCAGATGTTCATGTCATAATTTGTGGAGGTGTTTCATGTTCAAGGTGGTTATTTAGGTCCATGTTATTTCTAAGCCGATGTTGTTTTGGTCTACATATGACATTGTATCGTGTATGGTTATATTTTTGTGATTAGGCGATGAGTGTTGAGCAACCTTGATGATCTTGATCCAAGGTTGATGTAATGTATAAATAAATGTAATAATCTTATGGAGAGTGTATGGAAGCGAATAATGTATTGATCTTTCTGTAACACAAAGGAAGTGTGAAGAAGAAGAGAAAAGTTGTTATGTGCTTAATTGGAATTGTAACCAAGCATTAAGGATGCTATTTCTCAGTTCATGATTTTCTAAAAGTGATCTAGATATGTTTGTAAGGAAGTGAGCCTTCCCTAGCTTGTAGCCCTTGTTGTTTTTGAGTAGTGATCTCTAGGTAGTGTGCCTGAATGCATGTGCATTTCCCATTGTAATAGTTCTAATAGAGTAGAATTATTTTGTGGTTTTTCCCTTAACAGGGCTTTCCACATCAAAAATCTTGGTGTTTTATGTGTTCATTATTTATGCTTTCATTTCTAATTATCAGATCTAGAATTAAAGTAAGTTTCTGCAAGATTCAGTCACAACTGATTCACCCCCCTTTTAGTTTTCTATCCTATTTTCATCAATTGGTATTAGAGAAGGTTCCTCTGAAGAAGTTTAACAACTTGAGGTGATTGGGGATGGCGACTTAAAAGAAGGATAGTCCAAGATTTGATGGCACTAACTACTCTCTTTGGAAGAATCACATGGAGTGTCACTTGATATGTATTGGTGAATTGTATTGGACAATTACTAAAGACAAGTATACCATTCCTAGAAATGGTCCTTCAACTCCAAATGAGATAAAGGAAGCCGAGTATAATATTAGGGCTAAGGAAGCATTATTGAGTGGTCTAACTGATTCTAAGATGACAAATGTTATGTAACTGAAGATTGCTTATGTGATCTGGAAGAAGTTGGAAACTTTGCATGAAGGTGACAGTTATGTGAAGATTTCCAAGTTGCAGAGTCTGAAGGGAAAGTATGAGATGTTGAAGATGGGCAAAGATGATAATATCACTTCTTTTATGCAAAAGATGAATAAACTTGTGTGCAATATCAAATATGTCGGTGGGACATTGGAAGAATCAGAGATTGTCGCTAAAGTGCTCAGATCCCTACCTGCATCATACAAACACAAAGTTGCTTCTATTAAGGGGATCTCAACTGTAACTAATGTGACTAGAGATATGTTGATTGGTATTAGCCTTTGAATTGATTGAGTTTGGAGACTCTCTTCCTAAGACATAATCTTCATTCAAAGCTACCATATCTGAGAAGTTGAGAAGCGATCCAGATGAAAGTTCTTCTATGAGGATATCTAGATATGAGAAAGAGATGAAGGAGATTGAACAAGAAGAGAGAGAGATTGAGGAGCTTGATGCCCTTATTGCCAAGAGATTATCCAAAGGAGCCAATAAGTATGAAGGAAAATTGTCTCTTAAATTTTTATCATGGAACAAGAGAGGACATTGTCTAAAAAGTGTTCCTAAAAAACCCTACAAGCCTAAATATCAAAAGAGGTGTTATTATGCTAATGATGAAGGTGTGATAAATGATGAATTTGACAAAGTAAATTCAAGTGATAATGAATGGGTGTTTATTGCTATCAAGGAAGATGATCCAATACCTACTGATTCTACTAGTTGCATGAATGTGGAAAAAACTTTGGCTACACAAGTTGAAGAAAAAGATGAATGGGTGATTGACAATGGATGATCTCATCATATGATAGGTGATAAGAATACGTTTTTGAGTTTGGAAAATTATGATGGTGGCATTGTAAGATTTGGTGATGATAAAGCTAGTATAATTTGTGGCAGAGGTTTCATTTCTCTTGATGGTAAGCATAATACTGATGATGTCTTATATGTAGAAGGTCTAAAGCATAATCTTTTAAGTGTTGGATAGATGGTTGATAAGGGATATGATCTACAAGTCAAGAATGGCAAATGTAGAATCTTGAGTAGCTCTAGAATTGAGATTGCATCACGTACAAAGATAAAAGGTAATATCTTTCACGTAAATGATGGAGGTAAAAGTTGTTTGATTGCTGAAAATGACAAAATTTAGTTGTGGCATATGAGGGTGTGTCAAGTGAATTTTGATAGCATGATTAAGATAAGTTCTACTCAAGCAGTGAGATATCTTCCCAAGTTGATGAAACCTACTAATCCTATATGCAAGGAATGCCATTTGGGAAAGCTAACCAAAATTAATTTCAAGAGTAAGAATCATTGTTCAAATGGATTGTTGGATCTTGTGCATACTTATTTATGTGGTCCTTCTAGAGTTAGAATTTTGCAAGGAGATAGATATTTCATGTTGTTAATTGATGATTATTCAAGGATGATGTGGGTCACTTTCTTAAGGGAGAAATTTGAAGCTTTAGAGAAATTCAAGATTTTCAAAACTATGGTTGAGACTAAGATAGATTTGAAGTTGATCTAAGATCTGATAGAGGTGGTGAATTCACTTTTGGTGAGTTTAATGCATTTTGTGAAGAGCAAGGAGTAAATAGATAGTTATTTTCTCCGAGAACCCCTCAACATAATGGAGTTGTGGAAAGGAATAATAGAACTATTCAAGAAGATGCAAGAACCATGATGATTGAAGGAAATGTTTCGTATGTCTACTAGAGAGAAGCTGTGAGTGTTGCTGTTTACACTCTTAACTAGGTGCATATTAAAGGTGACACCAGTAAGACTCCTTATGAGTTATGGTTTGGTCAAATTCCTACTGTTAGATATTTCAAAATTTTTTGAAGTAAATTTTATATTTTAGGGATGAAGATCTAAGAAATTTTGATGCTAGATGTGATGAAGGAATATTTCTTGGTTATTCTACTAAAAGAAAGGCCTACTTGTGTAATAACAAGAGATTGAGAAAGATAGTTGAAAGTGCAAATGTCAAAGTTGATGAAGGAAATGAATATTAATCTAGATCCTCTGGATATAATTTAGATTATCAAAATGATAGCTCAGATAAAGGGAAGCAACCTTAGACCTAGAATCAAGTTCTAATTGTTTTGATGAATCCAATGCCTCAGGAAGAAGGAATGAGTAAAAGTGTTGAAGAAAAATCACAAGAATCATAAATTCAAGAAAATCATAAAACTCTCAAGTATGTAAGATTGAATCATATAGAAACTTAGATCACGGGAGATAGAAATAAAGGTGTTCAAACTATAAGAAGAGTTGCTGCAGATAAGGTTGAGTACTGTTTGATTTCAAAGATTGAACCTAAGGATATGAATGAAGCATGTAAAGATGAGAATTGGGTAAAACAAATGAAAGAAGAATTAAATCAAATTGAAAAGAACAATACATGGATTCTTGATCCTAGTCTACCTAAGGAGACAAATATAATTGGAACAAAATGGGTCTTCTGGAAAAAATTGAATGAGAAAGGTGATGTTGTTAGAAATAAAGCCAAACTTGTGTGAAAAGGTTATTCACATATGGAAGGTATTAATTTTGAGGAGACTTTTTCTTTGGTGGCAAGAATTGAAGTTGTAAGATTATTTCTTGCTTATGCTTCTTACAAAGATTTCAAAGTCTATCAGATGGATGTCAAGTTAGCATTCCTAAATGTCAAATTGGCAGAAAAGGTGTACATTAAGCAACCATATGGATTTCAGTTGATTGATCAAGAAGATATGGTTTGCCAGTTGAAGAAACCATTAAACGGATTGAAGAAAGCCCTATGAGCATGGTATGCCAGATTACATAAGTATTTTCTAAAGCTACGATTCAACAAAGGTACTGCTAATAGTAATTTATACTTCAAGATTGATAATGATAATATTCTGATTGTTGAAGTTTTTGTTGATGACATTATTTTTGGAGGAAATGATAGCTTGTGTAAAAAGTTTGCAGATGAGATGCAAAATGAGTTTGAGATGTCTCTGATTAGAGAGATGAAATTATTTTTGAGATTGCAAATCATACAATCTAATAAAGGGATATTTATATCTCAGTCTAAGTATGTGAAAGAGTTGTTAAAGATGTTTGATTTAGATGATTCAAAATCGGTTAGTACTCCTATGATGACTAGATGTAAGTTGACCAAGGATGATGATTCTCCAAAGGCAAATCAGACTAGATACATATCTATGATTGGTGGATTTCTCTATTTAACTCAAACTAGACCTGATATCATGAATGTGGTTTGTCTTGTTGCTATATTTCAAGCTGATCCTAAGGAATCTCATGTTGTTGTCAAAACAAATTTCAGATATTTGAAAGGCAAAGTTGATTTTGGCTTATGGTATCCTAAAGATGATGATTTTACCTTGAGTGCTTCTACACATGTTGATTAGGTAGGTGATGTTGTTGATCAGAATAATACTAGTGGTTGTGCATTATTCTTGTGAAATAGATTGGTTTCATTGTTGAGTAAGAAGCAGAATTCCATTTCTTTATCTACTACAAAGGTTGAGTATATTACCATTGCTAACAATTGTACTCAGATGGTATGGATGTAGCAGATGCTAAAGAATATTAGAGTTGAGTATGATGAGTCTATTTCTATTTACTATGACAATTCAAGTAAAATTAACATTTCTAATAATCTGGTATTGCATTCTAAGACTAAGCATATATCTATCAAGTTTCATTTACTGAGAGAGAAGGTTAACGAGAAGGAAATCAGATTGGAGTATGTATGTACAAAGGAAAAGATTATAGATATCTTCATGAAGTCTTCGCCTAAGAATACTTTTGAGTTCTCATAGGAAAGTTAGGGTTAATATCCCCTCTCAATCAAAACTAAGATGCATTTGGTGTGCATCAGTCCAGTGCATTTCATAGTCATCTCTTGTGATCCGGATTGATGGTTGATGGTTGCTACTCAGGGGGAGCAGTTAGTGTGGTGAGTTAGATGTTTAGATTCAGTTTTATGATTTTTGTGGTTTGATTGCAAATATGTGCCTTTTCCATTGATGTCAAAGGGGGAGAAGAGTCATGTGAAATTTTATGTGTGCAAGGTCAAAGGGGGAGCTATTTATTTTTCTTTGTCATTGATTGTTTTTCACATTATATGTTTCTATCAATGCCAAAGGGGAATATTGTTGGATGTATGGGGGATTGTTGGATTAATATATGTTCTTGAGTGATATCTGAAAAATGTGTTGTCATTGATGTCAACATATTTTCTCTATCTATGCTAGTGATGTTGTGAGTTCAATGTGTTTCTTTCTCTAGTGTAGCTTGAAATATGTTTGAGATCAAAGTTTGCGGATTAAAGGATTTTTAGAGGGATTTTTGTAGTTGATTTAGTTCAATTTGCAAAGGTCTACATGATGATTGGATTGGGTTATGAGTATTTGTGTTGTGGCTAATTTTTTCAAATTTTTAGTGATGCCAATGTATTTAGTATTTTGATCCATATTGCTCCACATTGTAATATCTTTATTTTGTGGATTTGGAGATATGTTTGGGATGTTCATATGTGTCCTCAATTCAAATGGTTCAAGATTTGGAGGTTCACAAGTGATTTTCAGGTTGACAGTAATTGTTGTTGGTGTTCTTGAGATCCAGTATAGAGATGATGATGGTTCTAGTAATTTGTGTTGGTGCAGATGTTGTGATAATTCATGATGTTTGTGGATGTTTCTAGATTGTGTGCCTTTTGTGTTTGTGGTCAGTATTGATCGTTGAGCATGTTATTGATGTTTTTCTTCAGTCTAGTGGTGTTATTCATGTTCCTGGCCAACCAGATGATTGTAGCATGTTGCGGATGTTCAAGGGATACTTATTGGAGTTGTTTCATGTTCAAGGTGATAATTAAAGTACATGCTATGTCTTAGCTGATATTGTTTTTGTCTGCATATGATATTGTATCATGTATGGTTATATTTTTATAATTAGGTAGTGAGTGTTGACCCAACCTTGATGATCTTGATCCAAGCTTGATGTAATATATAAATAAATGTAATAATCTTATGGAGGCTGTATGTGAACAAATAATGTATTGATCTTTTGGTAGTAGGAAGGAAGTGTGAAGAAGAAGATGAAAATTGTTATTTGCTTAACCAGAACTGTAACCAAGCATTAAGGATTCTATTTCTCAGTTCATGATTTTTTGAAAGTGATCCAAATTTGTTTGTAAGGTAGTAATCCTTGTTAGGATAACTGGTGAATAATTGAGAGGGGGGGGGGGGATCAGTTGTTAACAAATTATGTGAATTAAAGCACTTAAAACCTTATATCGGTATAACTGATTAAACATTAAAAAGCATAAATGAAAACTAGAGAATCAATACCATGCAACCATAACACATAACACCATGATTTGTATGTGGAAAAAATCATTGAGGAAAAACCATGGTGGGAAACCCTACCCATACTCAGATGATATTGCTACAAAAAGTATACGATTACAATAGAAGCTTGCACATGTAGGAAGGCACACTACCTAGAGTGCACGGAAGGCACACTACCTAGAGTGCATTGCTCATCACAATGGAGTTTCACTGACTACAGATATGCCAACCACCTCAAGATTTTTGGATTACAATCTAGAGAGAAGAACTGTTGGTAATAGCATCAAACATGCCAGATTATAGTTTTGGTTAAGCTCAATACCAGAGGTCTAAAACCTCTTACATAAACCCAACTCGATCACCTATGATTGACCAAATCCTATGCACAAATGATTATTACATTATTTTCTCCTTGCCATGATACATGATCTACAATGAGATCTTACATACATTTATACTAACCTGGGACATAACCAATTAGGTCGGCCACAAAAATGATAATACAATAGATCCATTACATAATCCTAAAATAAAATCATAACACATGTCGGACTAAGGCCAAACAAATAATATCTAATCAATAAAACATCTCGGAAGCGCATCGAAGGATCCACCAACACGTTACATACAAACCAATCCATAACCTAGATAGCATCAGACCTAAATTAGATTCACACATGCCAAAGCATTGGCACAAATCACATGAAGCATGGATAGGATCACCAACAACATCCCAAATCCCTTCTAGAAGTTGCACCAACACCACTTATGCATAACTGATAATATGATGAATCAATAAGGATCTGGTCAACTACTGAGATTGGGGGGATTGAATCAGTAGATAGAAAACAAACTAAACTTTCACCAAACTTAAACCCAACTCATAAACAAATCATTGAACTAAACGGTTTAGACACTGTATCAAAAACTGCAATTGGACTGTCAAACTTTACTGGTTGACAAAAACATCAAAGATACAATGTAACAAATCTGAAACTCACATACCATTTAACCAAAACATTAAACCAATTTACTAAAATCAGTAATAGCTCATTCCAGATTACTTCTAGTCATCTAAACATATCTAAGTGGCTTTACCAATTAATCATATCAACCATATCAAAACATATCCACAAAGTCATTTACCACTTGACAAAATGATTTTTCACATGGAAACCCAAATGGGAAAAACCACGGTGGGGATGAATACCCACAAATATTTTGAACTCTTCTAAAGTTCACCCTGTTAGGAGCCAAGCCTTGTTAGAAGCTTATATAATAATATTCGGTTAAGAACAGATCCGGTTAGGGACCACCCGGTTAAGGGATTGACTACAATACCCTGTTAAAGGCAATACCCTATTAGGAGTAACCTTGATAGAGGAATAGAAATCCAAGATAATGGATCACCTGGTTAAAGGATTAGACAACACCAAGCCTGTTAAAGGTTACCCCATTAAGGGATTTAACTGGTGTAATGGTTAGAGAACAAGAGGGTCTTTGTTGATATGGTAATAGAACTATCTTGCTTAGTCAGATCCTTTTGCTCCTATCTACCTTCAAAACATTCTGCAGACACTCCTTCTGGTTCAGCAACAATCACACTACCACACTTAACCAAAATTTCCAACACACTTACAAAATAACTCATCGACCTAATAAGAAAATACAATAGATCGGTAACACATCAAAAAACCTACAACTCTCATCAAGATTACAAACATAACAGTTCAAATATGACTGTTAGATTACATAGCAATCAACTACACATTATTCTAGACAACTTCAACCATTGTTGGATCACCACACATTGAATCCTGTAACTCATCATGTGGTTATCACTTCATGTTATGCATTTGCTCATTCCCAAGACAAACAATTATCTTCACATGCCAAAACCACTTTGAAACTCATCACACACATCCTTCTTATGTGGCATCTCCATCTCTGATCACCATTCAATCATAGATCAACATAACTGATTCACCAAGCTCCATCAATTAGGGTTTGCATATCAACTAGTTAGGGTTACCGGTTGATCACTCTTCTTCAAATACCAATACTGGTTTCCTTCACTGTTCTACTACTGGTTGCACTACTACATCATTATCGGTTGCAATACAACTCCATTACTAGTTACTATTGACATCAATGACAACACTATAGTTCATCAATTCAATCTTCATGCAATGTTAACAATCTCCCCCTTTGGCATTGATGGAAATACAAATATCAACACCCTTTGATTTTGATGATTGAGAGTAATGCACATACACAGGTATAGGAATCCTGGTTTACATTTTTCCATGTACTCTCCTTCAACTATATCTCCATGTCTTTAGATGGTAACTAGCTATTCAATCATATACAATTATTTTCCCTATCAATCATATAGCTCTTCTCCCCCTTTGACAATAATGCCAAAGTGAATACCAATATCAGCTAGTTTAACCATTCCATGCTTCACTGATCTACAACAACAATCTGCAACTTGTTGCTCCCCCTGTGGAATAGCTCCACTCTACACCAATCCTGCTTCAATATTTTCAATAAGCTCCAGGACTGATGTCTTCCACATCTACCTAATTGACTTCATGTAGGGGTACAACCAGTAACTTACCTCTAAGATACTCAAAAGTAGCCTTAAGTAGAGGTTTAGTAAAGATATTGGCTAGTTGTTCCTTAATAGATACATGCTCTATTGACACATCTTTACTTTGCACTTTCTCTCTCAAGAAATGATACTTAAGCTCAATATGCTTTGTTCTAGCATGCAACATCGGGTTCTTAGAGATGTTTATTGCACTGGTGTTATCATAGAAAATCCTTACCAGTTCTAAAATCTTCAACTTGAAACCTTCCAAAATGTGTTTCATCCTGATTGCTTAGGTAGAATGTATATAAGCTGCAACATATTTAGCTTCTGCAATTGATTGTGATATACAACTCTGTTTCTTGCTGCTCCAAGACACTAGTCTTCCTCCAAGAAATAATGCTCCTCTGGTTGTACTCTTCCTATCATCAAAATTTCATGCCCAGTCTGCATCTATATAGACTTTTAAATCAAAGTTTCCTACATATGGATACCATAATCCATAATCAATTGTGCCTTTCAGATATCTAAAAATTCTTTTGGTCACTACCATGTGTGTCTCCTTCAGGCTCTTCTGAAATCTGGCAACCAATCCTATTGCTTGAGCAATGTTCGGTCTACTATGGACAACATAATGCAGTTTACCTATCATTGACATGTACTCCTTTTCATCCACTGATGTGAAATCATCATCCTTAGACAGTTTATAGCTTGTAACTATTAGTGTTCCAATTGGTTTACAGTCTCCCATTCTAAAAGTCTTCAAAACTTCTTTCACATATTTTGACTGTGTAATAAAAATACCATCCTTCATCTATTCAAATTGCAGACCTATGAAGAATTTTATTTCACATACCAGTGACATCTCAAACTCATTCTTCATTTCATTGACAAAGTCATGACACATATCATCATTTCCTCCAAAAATGATATCATCCACAAATACCTCACTTACTAGTATCTTATCTCCTTCTTAATTGATATATATGTTACTATCTTCACTGGTTCTCTGAAAACCTATCTTCACCAAGTGAGAGTGCAATCTTTCATACCATGCTCTAGGTGCTTGCTTTAGTCCATATAATGCCTTATGTAATTTGCACACCATGTCCTTTTCTATAGTTAAAGCATAACCATTTGGTTGTTAAATGTAGACTTCATCTTCCAATATTCCATTTAGGAATGCTAACTTCACATCTATCTGATATAATTTGAATCCTCTGTATGCTGCAAATGCAAGTAGAGTCCTAACTCCTTCCAATCTTTCAACTAGTGCAAATGTCTCACCATAGTTTTCACCTTCTTCTTGTGGATATCCTTTGCATACCAGTATGGCTTTATTTTTGACTACTACTCCATCTTCATTCAGTTTATTTCTAAATACCCATTTTGTTCCTATAACATTCTTGTTCTCCGGTCTAGGTACCAATGACCATGTATTGTTCTTCTTTATCTGGTCAAGTTCTTCTTCCATTTCCTTGATCTAGTCTTCATTTGCAAATGCTTCCTTTGCAGTTCTAGGATCAATGGTGGAAATCATACAAGAGTTCTCTCCAAGCCTTGTTCTTGTTTGCACAATTGCATTCATGTCACCAATTATCTGATTGGGTCTATGATTGAGTCTAACATACCTTGGAATGACATGATCTTGATTTCTAGGTTCTTCTTCACTTTCTTCTTCCTCTGTTGGACCTCCCTATTCCAGTTGAATTGGGGCTTCTGTGTTCTGTTCAACAACTTTTGGCTTCACCAGTTCTAGTTCCAAAAATAGCATGTAAGGTTCTTCTTCTTTTTTCTCCTCACTGGTTTCTCCTGATTTCTCAAGAAACTCATCAACTTGGACATTTACACTTTCAATGATCTTCTTGGTTTGGTTGTTGTAACACTTGTAAACTTTTCTCTTGGTGGAGTAACCAATAAATATGCCTTCATTACTCTTGGCATCAAACTTACCAACATAGTCACCTCTCTTGACAAAAAACCTGCTACCAAAAATCTTAAAGTAACTAACATTGGGTGATCTACCATACCAGTACTCATAAGGAGTTGTATCCTTACCTCTTTAACCAGTATCTGATTTATTGTATAAATAGTTGTGCTGACAAGTTCTCTCTATAATTTCTTAGCTACACTTCTTGTATTAGCATAGTCCTAGCAGTTTCAACAACTAGCCAGTTGTTCCTTTCTGCAATACCATTTTGTTGTGGTGTCCTAGGTGCAAAAAGTTGCCTCTTAATTCCATTGTCTTCATAGTAACTAGTGAATTCCTCTAAAGTAAATTCATTACCTTGATCAGTTCTTAAGTACTTTATCTTCTTTCTACTCTCATTCTTAACTAAGGCTCTAAATGCCTTAAAATTGCTAAAATCTTATGTCTTGTCTTTCAAGAATGTGACCCACATCATCCTTGAGCAATCATTAGTAAAAATCATAAAATATCGATCACCTTGAATACTCCTAGTCCGTTTTGATCCACATAGGTTGGTATGAACCAAGTCTAGCAAATGTTCTGCTAAGAAATATTTGATCTTGAAGGTTGAGGATGTCATCTTCCCTAACTAACATTCCTTGCACAAAGCATTCATCAGTTTGTCCAACTGAGGCAAACCTCTTACAGATTTGGACTTACTAACTTTTACAATGTTATCAAAATTTACATGATAGAATCTCTGATGCCAAAGACAACTATCTTCTATTTTTTCAATTAAACAATTATTGACTTTAGAACTTAAATGAAATAAGTTACCTCTAGTTTGTTTGTTGGTTGCAATCAATTTACTTTTGCTTCCATAAATCTTGTAGACTCCGTTCTTAAATTCTAGTGGGTAACCTTTATTATTGAGTTGAGCAACACTCAAAAGATTATGTTTTAGTCCTTCAACCCAATAGACATCATCTGCACTTCTCTTTCCATTCAAAGAGATGGATCCATTTCCTTTTACCATGCGGGGTGAGGCATTTCCAAATCTCACAACACCTCCATTAAACTCTCTCAAAGTAAGAAACTTACTCTGGTCACCAGTCATGTGGTATGAACAACCAATGTCTATAATCCAATCATCATAACTATCCATGTGAGAGACTAATGCCTTTTGATCTGATGTCTCTTCTTTAATAGCAACAGAGACAATGTCCTCATTTGAATCTTCTTTAGATTCCTCATCTATAATTCCTCCATCCACTATAATGAGATAATTCCTTTTACCTTTGCCTTTTTACTTCTTATACTTCTCACATTTCTGCACATTATCTCCATTTGGACAGTTAGTAGCAATATGTCCGATCTGGTTACATGCAAAACACTTCAAAGGTAATTTACCTTTGTACTTACTGCTAGGTAACCACTTGGCCAACAGTGCTTCAAGCTCAATCAGACTGTCTTCATCATCTACCTCTCTGTTGGATCTAGACTCATGACTATAACTAGCTTCTTTGCTTTTTCTTACGGGTGGGTTTGAAACTAAAGCTCTAAATGCAGATTCTGATATTTGAACACTTCCATCAAAACCATTTAATTCAAATGTAGTTAATTTACCAATGATGGAGTCAAGAGTTACCTTTGATTTATCAATAGACTTGATTTCTTGAATGCCTGCAACTCGGATAGCATAGACTGATAGAAGGGTTCTCAACACCTTGCTAACCACTATGGTATCCTCCACTATACCACCAACACTTTTTATCTCACCGACTATCTCCTTGATCCTCTGACCATACTGTTGAATGTTTTCACCTTCAGTCATCTACATATAATCAAATTTACCTCTCAAACTCTCTTCTTTGGCAATCTTAACATGCTCATCACCCCTATAGATATCCTCAAGTTTCTTCAACACTTCACAAGTAGTCTCCAATCCATGGACATCAACATACTCTAAATCAGACAAGAAACTGATAATGGCCTCCAATGCTTAATTATTCTCTTGATGCTCCTTTTTTTGATCATCTAACAAAATCCCACTAGGCAAGTTATATTTAGTAATAACATGTTCCCAATATTGACTTCCTAAGCTCTTGATATAGATCTTCATCCTATCAATCAACTACACATTGTTCAAATATGACTGTTAGATTACATATCAATCAGCTACACACTATTCTAGACAACTTCAACCACTCCTAGATCACCACACATCGAATCATGTAACTCATCACACGATTATCACTTCATGCTATGCATTTTCTCATTCTCAAGATAAACAATTATCTTCACACACCAAAACCACTTTTAAACTCATCACATGCATCTTGCTTATGTGGCATCTCCATCTTTGATCACCATTCGATTATAGATCAACATAACTAATTCACCAAGATCCATTGGTTAGGATTTGTATATCAATTGGCTAGGGTTACCGGTTGATCACTCTGCTTCAAATACCAATACCAGTTTCCTTCACTTCTCTACTACTGGTTGCACTACTGCATCATTACCGATTGCAATAGAACTCCATTACTAGTTACTATTGACATCAATGACAACACTATAGTTCATCAATGCAATCATCATGCAATACCAAAAATAACATCAAAGATCTTCAATAAAGCTCTACTGATGAAACCCTTACTGGACCAATAAAGAAAGCTTACTAGAACATAAGATAGCATCCTATCATCAAGTCAATACCAATTGACTGAAACATACTTTACAAGTATATGAACCATCCATACAAACATATTCCATCAACCAAATCATACTGGTTGCAATCAACTAATTATCTTCCCAATCCAATCCACCTACTAGAAGCTGGTAACCAACAAAAACAACGAGTGTTGACATCAATGACAAAACATCATCTCCCCCTTTGGCATTGATGGAAACACTAGATGTGAAAAACATCCAAGTGCCAAGAAAATGCCAAACAAGTCTCCCCCAATGGAAGACCGCCAACAATCTCCCATGAAATGATACATCAATGAAGCTTTGAACTAAAAATGAAACAAAAGGACCAAATACCGCCAAACTCCCCCTAAGGAGTAAAATCAGTAAATAGCAATGGTTTTTCACATATATTCCTCCCCCTTTGATAACAATGCCAAATAATCAAATAGAATAAATAACTCTAAATATCAATTCTGACTACTCCCCCTGAGTAGTAGCACTGATTCATCAATTTGGAGCAGAAGGTAGCTCTTATAATGCATATCGGACTGATGCACATCTACATCAATTAAGTCTCTCCTGGAGGGGTAGAAACCCCCAATCTATCTCTCAAATACTCAAATGATTCCTAATACAAAGTTTTAGTGAAGATGTTTGCTATCTGCTCTTTAGCGTTCACATAAACCAATTTGACTTCTTTTACTTCCACCTTTTCTTTCAAAAAGTTATACTTGATTGATATGATCTTAGTCTTGGAGTGAAATACCATATTATTTGATATGTCAATAGTTGTAGAGTTATCACAATGGATAACTACTGAAAGATTACAACTCACTTGTATATCCTTCTACATTTGCTTCATCCATAGAACTTGAGTACAATTGGTTGTGGCTGCAACATATTCAACTTCAACAATAGGTAAGGAAATGCATGACTGCTTCTTGTTGATCCATGAAACCAACTTCTTCCCAAGGAAGAATCCACTAGAAGTGCTCTTCCGATCATCAACATCACCTGTCCAATCTGCATTTGTGTATGCACATAAAGCAAAGTCATCATCTTTAGGGTACCATAACCATATTCAGTTGTTCCTTGCGAATACCAAAATATCCTTTTTATTGCACTTTCATGATTTTCTCTTGGATTACTTTGAAATCTTGATACAATACTGATTGGATTTATTATATCCGGTCTAGTCTGAGTTAAATATAGAAAACCACCAATCATGGATTTATATCTTGTAGAATTTACTGAAGGGGATACATCCTTGAGTGATAATTTTTCACTTATAACCATAGGAGTACTAACTGATTTAGAATTTTCCAAACCAAATTTCTTCAATAATTCCCTTAGATACTTGGTTTAATAGATAAAGATGCCTTTGTCAGTTTGAGTAATCTGCAAACCTAGAAAAAGTCTTATTTCTCCAGTCATAGACATTTCAAATTCACTCTGCATATTATCAGAAAATTCCATGCACAATTTTTCTTCACCTCCAAAAATGATATCATCAATAAACAATTCAATAATCAGAATATCATCATTAGTGATCTTATAATATAGGTTAATGTCAGCATTACCTTTTATAAAATAAAGCTTCAAAAGATACTTATCCAACCTTGCATACCAAGCTCTAGGAGCCTGTTTTAGTCCATATAGGGCTTTCCTTAATCTACAAACCATATTTTTATCATCTATCAGTAAAAATCCATCTGGTTATTCAATGAAGACTTCCTCTTCAAGTTCTCCATTCAAAAATACACACTTAACATCCATCTGGTAGACCTTGTAGTTCTTATAGGCTACATAAGCAATAAATAGTCTAACAACTTCAATTCTAGCTACTGTTGCAAAATTTTCACCATAATCAATTCCTTCCTTCTAAGAATTGTTACTACTTATCAAATTGCCATTAGTTTTTATATCCAAAGTCATACTATATACTCTAGTCGGTTAACACTACCAAATCATGCAGTTGGTATACACAGAGAAGTTGGTATGCACAGTCTAGTCGATTACAGAAGAACGCAGTCACAGAACACAGTATACACCAAGCTGTCTACCGAGTATCTTTTTATGAAAACTGAGCAGCAAAGATGACACACCGAGTTGATATACACCGAGTGAAACGTGTTATTAGATACATTGAACCTAGACATGCATATGAAAATGTGTTACAAGATCGATGCACATCTAACCATTATAACATTGGAAATTGCACCAAAAGATTGTGTATGATTTTAAGGTCAATCTAACCAATGAAATATTTTGTATAGTTATTCATTCAAGAAAACATGTTTGTAAGATTGAAGCAATGAATTGGATCACCATCTTAAGAGATCTATTTATTCAACATATATTGAGATCATAAATATACATGCAAAAAGGAAGATATAGTAATACATATGTGTGTAAGAAGACTATTACAAAGACATAGAGGTCACCGAGAAGATTTTCAGAGAATAGTCAAAGAACAGAGTAAACAGAAGGGTTTACCAAGTTACTATATGGGTTACCGAGGTATGATAAAAGAAAGGTAATCTATTCTGAGCACATAGAATCTGCTATAACATTTTAGATGTAAAGTTGTAGATATTTGTAATGATTTTATTGTAATATTGTGAAGTTGAAAGAGAAACCTTTAACAGGGTAAAAGACTCTAATCAACTCTATAAATTGTAAATCCTCTAACCCGGTGCAACATTCAGATTAAATGTTGTAAAATCCTTTAGCAAGGTAGATCTAACATATCTTGTTACTCCTAATAGGGTAAGCTATCAGAAATAGCTAATATGTAGCTCTAACTGAGCACTCTTTATTATTGCAGTAGTGAAGTTGTGGGTGCCATCCCCACCATAGTTTTTCTCTCTAACCAAGAGTTTCTGTGTAACCGAAATATATGTGTTATGGAGTGAATCATGTATGATTGTTATCTATTTGTTTTAACTTTATTTTATGTTACTGCACTATTCTGTTTATGCATAACAATAAAGTTATTATTCAAGAAAGGTTTTGAAGTACTGATTCACCCCTCCCCTCTCAGTACATTAGCTTTCCATATTGGGCCTAACAATTGGTATCAGAGCTTGAATCTTGGAAAAGGGTTTAACTGCCTACAGAGAAAGATCTTATCAATGGAAGGCTATAAACAATCTTAGAGGATTGTATATCTGCAAGAAGAGTTAGATCGTGCTAATCAAGTGATTGCAGACATGCAAAGGCAAATGCAAAAATATCTAAAAGTAAGAAGAAGATTATCTGATGATTTGCAGGACTCTCAAGAGTTAGTGGAACAAATTGAGACATCGTTTGAGAATAGTATATCTGAAGAAACTGAAGAAATGAATGGAGTATTGAAAGAAAAGAACAAGGCATTGGCTGATCAACTAAAAGCAATGAAAAGAGAACATGAACATTTCAGCACACAGATGACTGAAAATCTTGATGCATTGAGGATAGCTGAGGATAAAGAAAGAGATCTACAAAGAGAGAAACATCAACTTGAAGTCTTAGTATCTAATAAGAATGATGAAATCACAAGGTTGACTGGGATTCAACAAAACCTATCAGATCAACTAGGTTATGCACATCATTAAGCAAATCTGAAAGATGATGAGAATCAAGCATTGAAACTTGAAATATCAAGGTTGACCGATGAACTTGAATCAGAGAAGAAATCCAAAGAAACACTCAAGAAGAGTTATGAAGCATCAAAAATGTTGGATGAGCAATTGAATACAAGAAGACCCAACAAAAAAGCAAGACTCGGTTACAAATGAAAAGACTCTACCGAGAAAGGAATTCATACTACTGAGAGAGGAGAATCATCAAAGCAAGCTGGAAATAAGAATAACATCAAAAGAAAGAAGCCTATTTGCTACTACTATGGAAATCAAGGTCACATTGCCAACATATGCCAAATCAGAAAAGGTAAGCAGCCGAATGTCACTAAGTACAAAGATTATTGTTACAATTGCAATAAATATGGTCACACATCTAATCAATGTAGGACAAAGTCTGTTAGCAATTATTAGAATGCAAAATTCAAAGGGTTTTGTAAAAAATGCAATAGATATGGACACAGTACCGAGAAGTGCTGGCTTAAGCAAAAGAATCACAAATGGTATGCACACCGAGCAAACACTAGAGGTTACCGAACTCACATAGATCCTTACCGACAATATGCAGCAACACCATGGGATTACAATACAAGGATATGGTGTGAATGTTGTGGAAGATATGGACATATAAGTGCCAACTATTTTATAAGGTTTGGAATGAACAACCGAAGATCATGGAGAAATCCTGGTATGGCATGTTTTCATTGTCACAAAGTTGAACATTTAGCTGGAGATTGCAGAGATCAACCTAGAGGAAACACTGAAGAAATAAAAGAAAAATTGAAGATGATCTGGAAAAAGAAGGAAATTGTGTCAAATGAAGAAAGCACCTTACCTACCGAGTTAGGTGCACCTATTCCAAATTAATCAGTGAAGGTATGAAGGGACTGCATTCTCTCAAGGTTAAATCTTGACAGTTCCTATTTTATCATGTACTTAATTCAAATCTGCATAACTAAGATGTATTAGTAAGTTTGAAATTTTGTCAAGTCTTTTTGAAGCATTATACAGGAAACCTGTCAAGTTGGTGAATACAAGAAACCTGTCAAGTCCGTGAATATAGGAAGCCTGTCAAGTCAGTAAATGAAGAAAATTTGGTTACTCGGTTAAAATGAAAAAAAGGAAAAAAAGCTTAGTGGGACCGAGTGCATTTAATGTTTTTGACCTAACCCGCACAAAGTCCGATAAGGTATTTTGTGTACTTAAAAGCATTTTCATGGTCACTTTCACTTAACAAGTTTTCGAAAGAGCAGAGCAGAGCGATTCGAAGGCTATCAAACCTCATTCAAACCAAATTCAAGGTATTTACATCAAATCTCATCACATTGTTAAGCTGGTTTACCGATCTTATCAAATTGTTATTATCTACTGAGTGTAAAGTGTCTATCGTTTGTAAACTGTCAAACCCTAAGGATAGTTTGCTAAGTTTTACTTGAAATTTACAATGGCGCCCAAGATCCAAGATCCCATAATTGTCAAGAATGTAGAGAAGCCCTCACTGAAATACACTTTGACTCCTAAAGTCGCCTCCGAACCAGATGACAAAACCGCCTTTTCACTCATCCCAGATCAAGTCTTGTTAGTTGAAGATGTGAGATTCTTCACTAGATATCGTGTTGAAGAACTTGGTCATGTTGAGATAAGAGACACCTATGATGAACTATCTATCAATGGTGTATTAAACAACAAATATGAACACATCATAATCAAAGGATTAACTGAAGCCCTAACCTACCCTCGTGTGTTCAAGCCCCAATGGGTCAAGTTTGTTTTGAGCAGAGTTCATGATGATTTCATGTGGCTAGAAGAGCAACCATTTAAAATCACCAAGGAAATCATTCATGTGATCACTGGTTATCCTATCTATGATCATGTACGAGCTCAAAAGATGATATCACAGAAGGAGTTAATCAGTCTAACTGGAGTTGAATCTGATTACAGAGGATTAAAACTGAACAATGTCACTGATGCAGAACTTAAGTTTTCCATTAGAGTAATCGGTTACTGTTTCTTCCAATCCGTAAGGGAAAATAGTGTACCCTGTGTAGTAGTTGACTTAGCTTATAAAATTGTGAAAAAGGGAATGAAAGTTGACTTATGTGAAGTGTTATTGAAGAACCTATTTGAGAATCTGAACACAATAAGGAAGCTGAAGAAGAACAACTCGGCAAATACTCTAAAGTTTGGTTCACTTCTTGTATGCATGTTTTTCTACTTTGAAAAATTCTTTCCATCAGTCAGTAAAGTAGCTTGGGAACTACACCGACCAATCACCCATTAGATTGATGACTTCATCAAGAAGTTAGGAGATAATTTCAATGATATAATGAATGATTATTTCAGCAAATTTCAAGAGAAAATCCACAACAGGTACTGAATTCCACCCCTGCTAGTGGAGAAATATAAAGATGATATATGCTTTGAGGGAGATACTGACTATTGTTATGTGAATGTTGTGGAACCAAGGACTCAATCTTTGCCACTTATGGGTTACGAGATTGACTTTGATATCACACAACAGCAAATTGATGCATATCTTTCATTACCAAGGCATGCTACCGAATTGAGGTATGGAACCTATGAAGAAGTGAAGGGAAAAGTTAAAATGAGCATTGTAGTACCCAAAGCTACAAGGAAAGTAACAAAGATGATAAAAGTTTTAACAAAGAAATTCAGAGAAGAATCTTCCTCTACACCTGTCAAAGGTACTGTTGCCATAACCGAAGAGGAATCTGAAACCCAAGAGGCAACAATAACTCTAAGCACTGAATTACCTAAGGGTAAAGTGTTGAAAAGAAAGAAACAGGACATTTCAAAGGCCCTACTGACTCCTCCAACAAAGACACCTAATACAAGAGAATCAGCTGCATCATTGAGTAAGAAACAAAAGAGTGTTACTGCTCCCAAGGTAACCAAGACTAGAAGAAATCCACTCAGAGACTCATTCTGGCAAAACAGTCTAGTGATACAGAATTTGAAGATGCCAACAAATTCCAAATTGTCAAGAGCAAGAAGGTAAATATACATAGTGTTGAAAACTTTTGTGCCAATCTAAAAGAATATGGCGGATTTTGTTCTTTTAGATATGTCAAGTATGAAACAAGAAATAATGATGAGAACAAACAAATTGAAGAAGTTGTCATTGGCACACTTCTAAAGTTTTGACTAGCTCCATTAGAACTAGTAAAGTCACTTCCAAATGAACTTTACTTGCATATTGATAACAGGTGGAAGTATGCAATGGACTTAGAGAAACAAATCAGAGAAAGAAGTTTAGTCCATCTATTTCCTAATATGTTTGTAGCAGAAATAAAGGAAAATTTGACAACCTACAATTCAAAATTTCTTGTCAAACAGAGAGCCTTAAAACTAATGAATGGGCTATATATTGATGTAGAAAATGAGACAAAAGCAAAATGGCAAGAAATATTCAAAATCAAAGTTGCTGATGAACAATCTAAAATTGAAATCATTGATGTCACCGAGCAAGATCCTGATGTCACCAAGCATGGTCCTGATGTTACCGAACAAGACCTGGCTAACACTATTCAAATTGATGAAGATGTCATGGATACAGAGGAACGGGAGTAGGAAATGATAGAAGGCACTACATATGCAAAACTTATATCTAGTGAATCTATTTTAGAACAAGTTCAGCCTTATCCACTGATCACTCAACCTATTTCTACTGAAGCTCCTCAAGATATAGCACAAGGCACCGAAGGTCACAAGTCTACAACAGGAGAAAAGACTACTCAAGAACAGACCTCTCAAGCACCATCAAGCACTGAACATGTAGTAGCTGAGACACCTAGTACTGAGACACCAAAAGACACCACAATGGCTATAGGAACCGACCAAAGTATTTCCTCTACCGAGCAACCTATCGAGGGTTAGAAAGCCTCTCAAGCTATTGTCTAGGTCCAACCAACCAAAGGTAAAGAGAAGAAAGTGAAAAAGCATAGTTTCAAAGTTGATTTATCTAAACCAATAGTGTTGCCCAATGTGGATATATCAAAATTAAAGGGGCAAGCACTCATTGATTTTGGTGAACTATGCAAAGCAAAGGCCGAACAAGAAAAATAGATGGCCATACAAAATAAGAATAAAGTACTTCAGAAGGTGAAGACACTACTATCAGATATCCTACCCATAGCTATAGTGTCAACTGATGCAGCCATCCATATTCAACTGGATGAACTCTTTAATCAAATAGAAACATCCGGAGTAGATGCATCTAAGTACTTGAGCAAGCTCAAAGACAAGGAGCTTACTGCAAAAATGATAGAGGAGGTACAGAAAGCTCTAGCTATTGGCAAAATCAAACTTGTCAAATTCATTGCTGAGTTGTCCCCTCAACTCAAGCATATTCTTTATTTATTTCAGAAACTCTATACATTTTCTATATTCATTAAAGATATCAAGAATAAAACTGATGCAATTGAGAGAGAGATGACCGATCTCTCCAATAAGTTGACTTGAGCCCAATTCAGTTCAAAACTTTTATACCAAGCTTCAACAGCTCATGGCTCAACAATTGGAACTAAGAAATGAAGAACATAAAATCAGGATGGATATAATGACACTCCAGACATTATTCCTTCCTCATCTTTTATTAGTTCAAGAAAAAATTAACTGAGCCACACGCCTATCCACTACACAAGAGGGAAGCACTCTTGATGGCTTAATAGCACTATTGGCTGATATTCAAGCACAAAATTCTTTAATGGAAAGTGTAAAAGATGCACTCTCTGTCACTCTCACCGACACTTGGAAAAAGTACAAATCTATTTTTGACCAGTTACCACCCCCGAATGGAAATTAAGTTTTTGATGTTTGACAAAAAGGGGGAGTGATATATATTTGGGGAGTGATACATTTTTGATCAGTATTAAGAATGATATAGTATTTGAAGTATTGTATACAAGGGGAGTATACCAAGCAGAGTATGCAGAGTAACCAAGGACAGAAAGCAGAGCACACAAGCATAGAACCGAGCATGGAAAAATTAGAGTTATGTATAGTATAATGACAAGGGGAGTATATTTGAATATACTATTTCATTGACTATTGTATTACTATTAAGTATAGTCATTTTACAAAGTATATAGATTTTTATTTTTTTTGAGTTATGACTTTGAAAGTAGTTTTTTGTCAAAACATCTCAACTAAAGTCAAAAGGGGAGATTGTTATTACTTATCAAATTTCCATTAGTTTTTATATCCAAAGTCATACTATATACTCGAGTTGGTTAACACTACCGAATCATGCAGTCGATATACACAGAGAAGTCAGTATGCACTGTCTAGTCGGTTACAGAAGAAAGCAGTCACTATATGGGTTACCGAGGTATGCTATAAGCAAGGTAATCTATTCTGAGCACATAGAATCTGCTATAACATTTTAGATGTAAAGTTGTAGATATTTGTAATGATTTTATTGTAATATTGTGAAGTTGAAAGAGAAACCTTTAACAGGGTAAAAGACTCTAATCAAGTATATAAATTATAAATCCTCTAACCAAGTGCAACATGCAGATTAAATGTTGTAAAATCCTTTAGCAAGGTAGATCTAACAGATCTTGTTACTCCTAACAGGGTAAGCTATCAGAAATAGCTAATATGTAGCTCTAACCGAGCACTCTTTATTATTGCAGTAGTGAAGTTGTGGGTGCCATCCCCACCGCAGTTTTTCTCTCTAACCAAGAGTTTCTACATAACGAAAATATATGTGTTATGGAGTGAATCATGTATGATTGTGATCTATTTGTTTTAACCTTATTTTATGTTACTGCACTATTCTATTTATACATAATAGTAAAGTTATTATTCAAGAAAGGTTTTGAAGTACTGATTCAACCCTCCCCTCTTAGTACATTAGCTTTCCATATTGGGCCTAACAAGAATATCCTTTGCAGACGAATCTAGCCTTGTTTCTTACAAGTTGTCCATCCTCATTCAATTTGTTCCTAAAAACCCATTTAGTTCCAATAACATTCTTATTTTTAGGTCGAGGAACTAAAGTCCAAGTATTGTTCTTTTCAATTTGGTTTAATTCATCTTCCATAGCTTTCATCCAACATTCATCTTTACAAGTGTCAACTACTGATGTCGGTTCAATATGAGAAATGAAACATACCTCTTAATTTTCCAATCTTCTCCTTGTCATAACTCCCATGTTTTTGTCTCCAATGATCTAATTTTCAGAATGATTTTGCCTTACATACCTTGGTGCTTTCTGATTTTCAGGTTCTTTGTGCTGCTCTTCAGTTACAACTAAGTTTTCTGATGACGTCGAGGCAACTAGTTCAGTATTTCATTCCGGTATAGGCACTACCGATTTAGTTATGATCATTTCCACTTCTAGCTCACAGTCATAAGATTTAGCTTGGTCTTTCTACTACTCATCCACTTTCACATTAGCACTCTCCATAATTTTCTGCAATCTTTTATTATAAAATCTACATGCTTTGCTTTTAGTTGAATAACCAAGAAATATTCCTTCATCACATCTAGGGTCAAACTTTCCAATGGAATCATCTCTTTTGATATAACACTTACTTTTAAAGATTCTAAAATATTTTAGAGTAGATGAATGACCAAAACATAATTCATAAGGGGTCTTACCGGTATCTCCTTTGATATGAACTCTATTGAATGTTCTTTCTTTGCACAATGCCATTCTGCTGAGGTGTCTGGGGTACAAATAACTATCTCCTAATGCCATTTTTCTCACAATAACAGTTAAACTCATCGGATGTGACTTCACCACCTTGATATGATCTCATACACTTGATTTTCATTCCTGTATCTATCTCAACCATAGCTTTAAAGATCTTGAACTTCTCAAAGGCTTCAGATTTCTCCCTTAGAAAAGCAACCCACATCATTCTAGAATAGTCATCAATGATTAACATGAAATATCTATCACCTTGAAAGTTTCTTGCATTAGTAGGACCACACAGGTTAGTATGAATCAAATCAAGAACATCATTAGATTTGTCAGGTATGCTCTTAAAAGAAGTTTTGATTTTCTTAACCATTTGACATTCTTTACATACCGGATTGTGAGGCTTCACAATCTTAGGTAAATCTATAACTACCTTAGTTGAACTGATCTTTACAATGGAATCAAAATTTACATGACACAACCTTTTATGCCATAGCCAACTTTCATCAGTATGTGCAATCAAACATGTCTTTTCACCGGAGTTCAAATGAAAGATTTTACCTGATTTGCTAATGATTTTACACTTTCCATCCTTGAATTGTAATTGAAATCCTTTATCTACCAACTATCCTACACTCAAAATATTATGTTTTAGACCTTCAACATAATAGACATTATCACTGTTATGCTTACCATTCAATGAAATGGTTCATCTTTCTTTGATCATGCATGCCTTGTTATTACCAAATATGGCTTGACCATCATCAAATTCTTGCAAGGTTAGGAACTTTCCTTTGTCACCTGTCATATGATGAGAAAATACACTGTCTATTACCCATTCATTTGTGTCTTCAAATTTTCCTACAAGGGCTTTTTCCTCATTCTTGATAACTAGTTCTGGATCATCTTCTTTCATAGCATAAAATGCGCAGTCTTTTCCATTGTCAAGTCCACTAGCTGAATCTCTTGTCAGTTCTTCTTTTGAGTCATCAATTGCTCCTTTCTCATCAACATAGTAGCATGATTTGTTTTTGTATTTCCTGTACTTATGCTTGATATTCAAGGTTAGTCTTAAAATATCATCTTTCTCTTTCTTGCAATTTTATATTCCTTTCAGGACTTCTAGATGCAAAATGACCTATCTTATTCCATGTAAAAAATTTGAAAGGAGATTTTCCTTCATACAAGTACTTCCCGACGGACCTCTAGGTATCCTTCTAGAAAATAGGGCTTCAACTTTCTTCAGCTCTTCATCTTCTTTTTTGATCTCTTCCAATTCCTTTGCATACAATACTTTCCAATCTTGCTTGTCGGTTGATGATGTAGATGCCTTAAATGCACTATCAACCTTTGTAGCTCTAGGAGGACCAAATTCTTCAAGCTTAAAAGAAGATATCTTCCCAACAAGAGTATCTCTATTGACAAAAGAATTAGGCATGGTTCTTAGCTCATTAATTGCAGTTACCTTTATCTTATATGCCGGTGGTAAAACCCTTAATACTTTTGAAACAATCTCTTCCTAACTCAGTTATCCACCATAACACTGAATTACCAATACAATTTCATTAACCATTTCTATGAATGCATAAATTCTTTCATCTTCTTCCATCTTCAAGCTTTCATATCTTACTCGATAACATTCAAGTTTTGCAATTTTAATAGTAAGATCACCTTCATTCAAAGTCTCCAACTTGTCCCACATAGCTTTTGGTGATGATTTATGTGATAGTCTCATGATTTTGTAATCTGATAGGGCACTTAAGAGGGATTCTCTAGCTCTGTAATCATTCTTAATGTTCTTATCCAAGTCTGTCAGTGCAAGAAGGCCAGATGTCGAATTATGAGGAGTGTAACCATTTTGAGTTATTTCCCAAATTTACTTTCCAATGCATCTTAAATGAGTCTCCATCTGAATCTTCCATACTCCATAGTTTGTTCCATCAAGACTAGGGTTGTCCTTCCATAAAACATAGTTGAACTATTAGATACCATAGGATCTTCCTCAAGCAGTTAAGCTTCTGCAAAAAGAGGACCAAGCTCTTATACCAATTTTTAGGATAGCCGGTGAACAAATGAGAGGGGGGAATCGGTTGTTAACAGATTATGTGAATTAAAGAAATTAAAAAATTATATCGGTATAACTAATTAAATATTGAAGCATAAGTGAAAACTAGAGAATCAATACCATGCAACCATAACACAACACTATTATTTGTACGTGGAAAACCTCAATGAGGAAAAACCATGGTGAGAAACCCTGGCCACAATCAGATGATACTTTTGCAACAAGTATATGATTATAATAGGGGCATGCACATGCAGGAAGGCACACTGCTCATCACAATGGAGTCTCACTAAGTACAAAGATGTCAACCACCTCAAGATGTTTGGACTACAGTCTAGAGAGAAGAACTATCACTAATAGCATCAAACATGCTAGATTATAGTTATAGTTAAGCTCAATACCAGAGGTCTAAAACCTCTTACATAAACCCAACTCGATCGCCTATGATCAACCAAATCCTCTACACAAATGATTATTACATTATTTGCTCCTTACCATGATACATGATCTACAATGAGATCTTACATACATTTATACCAACCCAAGACCTAACCAATTAGGTTGCCCACACAAATGATAATATGATAGATCCATTACATAATCCTAAAATAAAATCATAACACATGTCGCCCTAACACCAAACAAATAACATCCAATCAATAAAACATCTCAGAAGCACATCAGAGGATCCACCAACACATTACATGCAAACCAGTCCGTAACCTAGATATCACCGGACCTAAATTAGATCCACACACGTCAAAGAAATGACACAAATCATATGAGGCACAAACATGATCACCATCAACATCTTGAATCCCTTCTAGAAGTTGCACCAACACCATTTATACATAACATCAAATATCTTCAATGAAGCTCTATCAGTGAAACCCTTACTAGATCAATAAAGCAAGCTTACTGCAACATAAGATAACATCTGATTGTCAAGTCAATACCAACTGACTGAAACATACTTCACCATCCATACAAACATATATTACCAACTAGATCATACTGGTGGCAATCAACTGACTATCTTCCCAATCCAATCCACCTATCGGAAGCCGACAACCAACCAAAACAACAAGTGTTGACATCAATGCAAGACATAATCAATTCCATCATATGGCCAACTTCCTTGGGTTATAGCCCTTGTTGTTTTTTAGTAGTGAGTTCTAGGCAATGTGTCTGAATGCATGTGCATTCCACATTGTAATACTTCTAATAGAGTATACTTATTTTGTGGGTTTTCCCACTATGGTTTTCCCTTAACCGGGTTTTCCATGTCAAAAATCTTGGTTTTGTGTTTGTTCATGATTCATGCTTTCCTTGCTAATTATCAAATCTATAATTAAAGTAAGTTGATGAAAGTTTTGGTGACAACATATTCATCTTCCCCCCTCTCAGTTGTCTTCCCTATTTTCATCAAGCTCGACCCAAGGAAAGAGGAGATAAAGGGGAAGATATGTGAGTGACCTAGAGGGAGAGATAGAGGGTGGTATAGAGAGATAACTAATAAGACATGGATGGATTGGTAGGGACGTTGAGAGGGGGGGAAGGGAGAAACTTAGGGGGATAGAGAGAGAGAGAGAAAGAGAGAGAGAGAGAGAGAGAGAGAGAGAGAGAGAGAGAGAGAGGAGTAAGAAGAGATGAAGGGAGAGGTATACATGGAGGGAGTGAGAGACCTTGGGAGAGAGGAGATAGAGTGGAAGAGAGGTGAGAGACCTAGAGGGGGAAGAGATGTGAAATAGGGGTTTAAGAAGGAAGGGGGAGATAGAGAGAGAGGGGGGGAGAAATGGAGGGAGAGACCTAGAGTGGGGAGGAATGGAGAAAAGGAGAGATATAAGAACACAAAGAGAGAGGATTAAGAGTGCATGGAGAGAGAGTTAGATATGGAGTGAATTAGAGACTTAAAGGGGGAAAGAGAGGTGAGAGGCCTACATTGTGAAAGAGGGGTGAGATAGATAGAGGGGGAAGAGAGGTGGGTAATGAGACATGAATGTAAAGGTAGGTAGGTGGATAGGAAGAGAGGGAGAAACCTAGAGAGAGAGAGAGAGAGAGAGAAGGGAGATAGAAATGGGGTTAAGGAGGGAGGGGAAATAAACAAGGAGAGAGGAAGAAAGTGAGGGAGTTGACCTAGAGAGAAGAGAGAGGTAAGAGAGAGGAATATGGAGAGATAGAGAGAAAGGAAGAGAGAGGGGAGGGAGATGAAATGAGAGGGAAAACAAATAGAAAGAGAGGGATAAAGAGGGAGGGAGGGAAAGGTAGATAGGGAGTGAATGAGAGACCTGGAGAGAGTAGAGATAGAGAGGTGAGGGAGAGATATAGAATTTCACAAAGAGGGAAAGAAGGGTAAGGACATAGGGGGAGAAGTGGGAGGGATAAGTAGAGGTCAATATAATAGAGAGAAATAATAAGAGAGGGATATAGAAGAAGAGAGAGGGAGAGAGGGAGGGAGGGAGGGATAGAGATGGGGGTAAGAGGTAAGACAAGGTAGAGATATAGAGAGAGGAGATAAAGGTGAGAGGGAGATTGAGTTTGAAACATTTAATCAAAGAATAATAGAGAGAGAGAGAAAGAGAAACAATTTTCTTATGCAGAACATTTAGCGACCACTAAATATGGTATGCTAATATTTTGCATTAGGAAATACCAACCCTCTGGGTTTGATTTTCCTTGGGCATCCAAGGGTTGGATGACCATTTCATGCCAATTACATGTTTTAATAAAAAATGATTAAAAAATCACATATTTTTGTCATTCTATCTATTAGGTTTGCACATTTTTCAATGCAAATAAAAAATACCACAATAAAATTAAGCTCTTTGTTAGCTTTCTAACCATATAATTTTTTTTACATTTTGATTTTATTAGGGTTTCTATGTTTAGTATCATAAATTGTACACCCTTGCTAGGGTGGTACAATTCCACCCTTAGTTTAGCACCTGCCTTAGTGTATTTGCATCTTGCATTGTAATCTACATTTAAGAATTTAATTAATTAATTTAATTAGATCTAAAGTCATATTTCATCACTCCCCACATCATAAAATTGGGCCCTTTACCCTAAGTGTTGATGAATACTAAGAGGGGGGTGAATTAGTATACAAAAAAATGTTGTACTAAAGCACTTAAATAATCTACAAGATAACCAGTAAGACAGTTTAACAAACAAACCGGTTATGATACATGTAAACCAAATAGAAAATAAGACATTCACCCACAGGAGAAACACCACCATAACATAATATATTAGATGTGGAAACCCAAATGAGAAAAACCACGGTGAGATGAAACTCACAATTCACTATGTGCAGAATAGGAACCAGACCAGTTAAGGTCTTACAATGTTCTTTACCAGAACAAAATATGTTAGGAATCTCAATCTTTGTTAGGAGATAAGTCTGATTAAAGACTACCTTGTTAGAGGATTTTAGATTCACAGATGTGAACCACCTTGTTAGAGGATTTTACAAAAGGCTTTTTGAGCATACTCGGTAAAGAGCTTCAGACTTGTCGAAGAGATGAGTAATCAACAAGTGAGTGATCTAGCATATAGCATAGATTGCTTGATTAGATCCTTGATAGTTCTCTCTTAGTGCATTCCAACATTACTTCAGTCTTCAACTGAGTCACACTCTTTCTTCTCTCATGGACCTAACTTCTTCTTCTTGGTCACACAGATAAAAACTCATCCATAACCTAAAAACCTTCGCTTCCCATGAAATCCTAACCCTAGACATGATGTTCATATAAAGGAACCTGATTTCATGTCGGTCAAATAGGATTACAATACAATAACCTAGGTGCGGTGCATATGGACACATTTGGTAACATGATACAACATCACCGCCAAAGTGTCGGCACCACCAAAATAAACAGTAGAAGAGTACTTCACAAATATTACCAGTTCATACAAGATGCCGATTTACATAAAATGTTGGTTGCTAGTTTCACAATGTGAAGACTGGGAAACATGAATTGTGTCACTTCATTCCATCGATCCACTTGGAGTCTTTATACCACTTGAGAGCAGTAAACACTTTATGCAAAACACCTATAGTCAAAAGACTACAATATATCACACTGGTGAAACACATACCGGTTGAGCATAACATGTACATACAAAAAGTGATCTCTAAGCAAGTGTGTGTCCATCAATGAAAATCACAACAAAAATGGCAAGCAATGCCAACAATCTCCCCCTTTGGCATTGATGGCAACACTTAGGAAAATTTTGACATCTAAGTGTTTTCCAAAAATAGAATTGCTCAAAAACAGAATTGCTCCCCCTAAGCATTTACACAATCCCTTTGCCAAAATACAATGTATACTATTCCCTTACAGAAATAAACAACATGAAAGTTTACATCATGAAAATCATCAAACTTTATATCCTTCTCCCCCTTTGCCAACAATGACAAATACAGTTAACTAAGTCATGTTCAGTTTATATGCAAATAATAAGAGTTTATGACAACAAGGAGTGAAATTTGTCAAAAACAGATTTAAAGTCCTTCAAAAATTGCTTCATGGAGAGGGACCATGACTCACGTAGGGAGCCAACCACTTCTTTCTCTATCTGCATCTGGGAGACCTCTTCTTCCATGGCATCAAGAGTGCTCATCTCCTGAGTCACTGTTAAGGTGTCCAGATTTAGATAGCATTCTGGAGTATTTGCAGACGTGGGAATAGAATCTGTTGGAGTTCCTGCAAGTCTCGAGTCCTGTTGCTGATTTAAAGCTCTACCTTTGCAAACTGGATACAAAACCGGTGAACGGTTTGTCCATAAGCTGAAAAAGAGTCATATGGTGGTTTGAAGGTGCTTATGTAAGTCTGTAGATCTATTTTAAGCTTTTTTGTTTGAATAAGCATATCATCATAGAAGGGATGTGGTTGGCATACCTTACTAAGAAGTAGATTGCCTTCGTCCAGAGCATCACGGATATCCTTTTCGACTTTGAGAAGATCGGACCAGAGCTTAGTAAGCCTTTTTACCAAGGAAATGTTTAGGGCCTTTTGATGCTCTTTCTTTGCATTTGCCTATGCAGCCTCTTCTAGGTTCTGCACTTGATCATCCACTAATGTACATAGAAGCTTTAATTGAGCTAGTGGGGAGTCAGTATTTGGAAGGGTTGTGCCAGGTAACAATCTGGTAAGAGTGTCCACTACAATTTGGACCACATCTTTTTCCTTCTTCCTCCTTAGTTCTTCTAACCATTCTTGAGCAACGTTAATGCTCTGTAGTAGCTCCATTTCATTGGCAGACTGGACGCCAATAGGACTGGTGAGTTCAGCCGGTTTGGCTTGACTATCAGTTGCCTTTGGAGTCTCCATCTGAGTACTCTTCGCCACTTTCTCTTCTTCCTTCCTTTTCTTTTCTGCTTCGTTGTTCTTTTTCTCATCCTCTTGTTTCTTTCTCTCTTCTTCCTCTCTTCTTCCTCTCTTCTCTTTTCTTCTGCTTTCCTATCCTCTTCTTCTTTCTTCTTATGTTCATTTTCTTGCTCCTTTTTCTCTTCTTCCTCTTTTCTATCTTCCTCCTCTTTCAGTTTCTTCTCATCCTATTTTTGTTTAATCTCTTGTTCAACCTGTTTCTCCTGTCCCATTTCTACTGATGGATCCACTTCTTCTAGAGAATCGACATCAATAGTCTTTGTAGGCTCAATGATCGGGTTTCCTTCATTGTCAAAGACCTCATCCGGTTTGTTGATCTTTGGTGCTACCATAGCCTTCAGATTTGCTTGGAGTGCATTGTAGGTGAGTACATCAGTCACCATGTGGAGATGGGTGTCTTTTTCCACATCATCAACTCGGCCTTCTAACAACCAGAGTCTTCTCCTTTTTGTGAAGAACAAACCTTTATTTTGGTTGATGACTTCAAACAACTCAGAGTTGGATAGCTCAGGAAAGTATTGGGTAAATACTTTCTCCCTTATTCCCAATCCCTTTTCTATGGCAATGCGCCATTTGTTATTGTTTATGGTGAAAATGGATAACAATAATAACAATATTGAAAGGCTAAATGAATTCAACCATAAAATCCTAGCCTAACAATCAACAAAGATCCACCATAACATATGAAGATTACCTAAGACAATGCAAATCAAATGAAATCACAAAGATTATACCATCACATGTCCAATAGGGTTTGGATCTCCATTCTTCCTATCTCCATTGATCTTGCTTGATATATATTTGCTCTCAGATTTTTATATGCACAAGAGCTCAACAAAGAACGGAATGTGGTTGCAAGTAGGATCGCAGTGTAGTCGATTGCATAAAAGATGATTAGCATGAATGATTAGGGTTTGATAATGAAGGAAGCATCTCCTTATATAGAAGATAGTATATGAAATGGAGGGATAAGATTGAGAGGTGTAAAAGGAGGTCAGCTAGGATTAGAGGGTAGGTAAAAGAAATACCAAAATAATGAAAGGGGTAGGTAGTGTATGAATTAAGAGATGAATGATATGTGTCATGTGTAGAAAAAGATAATGAATTAATTAAATAAATAAAGATTTATTTAATTAATAGAAGAAGTGGGATCAATTAAATAAATAAGATATTTATTTAATTTAGGAAAATGATAATTTAAATAAATAAACGTATTTATTCAAATGAGAAATAAGGCTAGAAGAGGATAAATGAATTAATTAAATAAATAAGGATTTATTTAATTAATAGAAGAATTAGGCTTAGATAATTAAATAAATAAAATATTTATTTAATTAGACATGACAATTTTAGGTGTCTACATTTTGCCCCTCTTTGAGACAATGCGGCTTGTCGCGTTGTTTCAAAGAAGATAAGATGAACTGATACAGAGTTGCCCCAGAATGGGAATGATATGCCCCCTCAAGAGATTGGATGAAAATGTCTGAAAATATTGCAGACAATCTCTCGATAAGAAAGAGAGGCTAGAATGGACTGACCGGATAAAGTGACAAAGTCACGGGATAAAGAAGACTGACTCGGGAAATGAAAGTGAGGGCTAGGGGTAGTCTATAAGATAGACCATGGGGGAAAATACATCCTCATTGTCATCCATGCATCCACGAGAGATTAGAGTGCAGAGAGAGAAAAGAGCAACAGCAGTCAGCAGCGATGGCTTTGGTTCATAGATTTGACCGCGTTCGCCGATTCCAGAGGCCAGTAGAGGTAGGAGAGCCAGTGAGTACCACAAAACCTCCTCGTACTTTGATGCATTTATTGTTGTCATTAATGCATACTAGGTAATGTAATAAATGCACGTTTATGTCAGGAAAGCGCGTTTGCATTTGAAAAGTATGAATTTGCATCTTCTAGGTCAAATCGGCAGTTCTGTGATGAACATACACTGTCGATTGGATAAGCTACTGAGAGGATACACTCAAGCAGGTCCTCTAGGAAGACTAGGATAGATCAAGGCACTTTGTGATGAACAGTGAGTACCAAGATAAATTACTTTGTGATGAACAGGGAGTACTAAAATATGAGCAGCACTTTGTGATGAACAGGGAGTGCGAATGTGAGTAACACTTTGTGATGAACAAGGAGTGTCACACACGTAGTACTTTGTGATGAACAGTGAGTACCACTAGGATAAATAGAAACACTTTGTGATAAACAGTGAGTGTCACTAGGGTAGATAGCCATATGCATTTAGATAGTGAGTAGCATTTTGTGATAAACAGTGAATGCCACTATAACTGACATGATTGATTTGCTTGACTACAGGAGTATTGAGTAGCATTTTGTGATAAATAGTGAATGCCACTATAACTGACATGATTGATTTGCTTGACTGCAGGAGTATTGAGTAGCATTTTGTGATAAACAGTGAATGCCACTATAACTGACATGATTGATTTGCTTGACTGCAGGAGTATTTGCCGATGCTAGAGTCACGGGAGAGATTCCCGTCGAGGCAGAGGTTGCGACCTGAGTTGTCGCTCGAGGATAGAGTTGCCATCGAGGAGATGGGTTTGAGACATGTGCTGTATGTGCCTGAGTTTCGGGCGAACATGGGATTGCTGACTGCGCTGGCGGAGAGATGGCACTCCGAGACTTGCACTTTCCACTTGCCGATGGGGGAGATGACAGTCACCTTGGAGGATGTATATAGGATTCTACGGATACCGATCGATGGGGAGTTAGTACCCTATGATCGAGATGGAGATAGGGATGCACTGAGACGAGTGTTCTAGGATCCAGGACTGGAGATGAGGGTGGGACACGTGGCATGGGATACCATGACATGGACAGGATTAGCACTACCAACAGTGTTGGCAGGAGTGATCAGTGAGTTCCTCTGTATCAGTTTTGTACCATTTTGTATGATGATGTAGACACCTGCGGGTGATTGTAGCCATATGATTTTGACATCATTGTATCATGACACTTTATATATATATGAGAGATGATCCATTTTTGCGGCAGCTATATGCATGTGTACCTTATGTGATGAAATGTTCTTATGTGATACATGTTTTATGATATGGATGCTTATATGATGCAATACAATATATTTTTGTTCTTTTATGTTGTATATGTGACGCATGATGCAAATGTGAATGTATGTAATGCAAATGAATATGATAATGCAAATGATTATTTACATAATGAAAATGTGAGATGTGCTAACATGTGTTGTATGCAGGATGTGATGCAGTTGTGATATCTATATGTATGTATGAAATGCTTATATGTGGTAATGTAGGTGCAACTACATGAAATGCAAATGTTTTTGGTGTGTCATTATACTCAGTCATGTGATAGCAGGCTACGCGGACTCGAGAAGGATGATGGAAGTCAATCAAGAAAGGGGGATGAAAGACAGAAGATATGAAAGTGAAAGAGCTTCTTGTGCATTATCATCATTGAGCTTTATTATGGCAGAATAGGTTATGACAATCGAGGCATATGTTTGACCCAGAAAGTCATTGTACCCGTTTGCATGGAGATAAGACAGTCACAAACAAGGAATGCCCCAGTTCATACTAGACTCACAGTGTCCTCATATCCTTGGACAAGTCATAGCATTACTAAGAGACAATCCACAGACAGCAAATGCAAATAGGTGACGATACCCCATCCTCGCCTTTCTAGTCAAAGACATCCTGGAAAAGCTAAAAGACATGTCACCAAAAGATAAAATCAAAAGAAAACCAAGACTCGACACCAACATCCACTGTAGTCCTCAAGTTTAGTGTCTCTTGTCACTTGTATAAGTCTTATTTGATTATGGTCACAATGTTTACTTTCACAGAAAGGATAGATAGCACTGAACCATAATGTTGTCTGAGTCTGTTGAAAGATTTGATTTGTTGAAGCCCATTGTTGCTGCTGTGTCTCATCTGAAACTGATTGAATCCATGAAACTGATACTTTATTGTGGAGAAGACGAAGCTTTATTGCGGATCTGTGATGCAAATGCTGCTTTATTGCGGATTGTGCGTGGACAGACTGAAGGAAGATGGAAGAAACTGTACTCCTCGAAACATGTGATGTTCTCAGTTCCACACCCATCACTAGACGTAGGATTTTCCTTAGCCACAGATAGGATCTGATTTATTATGGATGGAAAGGGAGTGAAAAGGGAGGGTTATGGATGGCTAACCAATCTTAGGTAGATCAATAACAAGCCATGATGGGAATGGGTAAGTTTATTGTGAACGAATAGGTTGTGAGTGTGTGCAAAGTGAAAGAATGAAAGTGAATCCTGAAGGAGCGAGGAGAAATGTCTCTACGCATGGCGCTGGTGACCCAGTTTTCACCATGGTACTTGCCCAGGGCGCCACCGAAGTGGTTTTCACCGTTGGACGAAATTATTTCTCTTTACTTTTTTCAATTTTTCAATGTTTTTTGTGTCACAAGGCGCCTGTTTGCCAGGTTTTCACCAAGTAACAATTTTTTTGTTTTATAATTTCTTTTTTTGTATTTTTGAAATTTTTGATTTTTTTGTATTTTTGAATTTTTTGTATTTTTGAATTAGGATATTCTGAAGAGCTATGTGTAGAACCTGCGAAGGTGCATGCTGTTGATAGGATCCTCCAAAGGTTCACCTTTTGTAGTTGAGAGCTGATATGCCCTAGATCCATATGCTGCTGTAATGATGTAAGGACCAAGCCAATTTGGTTCAAACTTGCCCTTCTTCTCTCTGTCTTGCTGATTTTTGGGATTTCCTCTGCGAACTAAGTCGCCTACCTCAAATGTGTGAGGCTTAACCTTGTAATTGTAGTTGCAATGTTCCTTGACTGAATGATGTGTAGCTTGAGTGTCTGTCTTCCTTGATAAGGGAACTGAGATAGAATTACTAGTGTGTGGACTACACAGGCCCGTATGCGTGTCACCTGAAGAAGTTTGGGCATCCCTGATAACAAAGTCCTTCAAGGAAGCTCCATTAAAGGTCCATGATGTATCGCCAGAAGGGAAAAGATGTGTGGAACAAGTGGAAGAGTTATGAAGGCTTATGATTGTGAAAAGAAGTGAAAGTAGGATAGCATGATGGAGACTTAAGATCAACAAGTGTGCTTTTTGACTTGAAATTTTAGAACTTTTGCCCCCAGTTATTTTGATATTAGGGGAGATCAACTCTTGTTCTTTTTGCTTCATAGGAGTTTTATCCTTGACCTTGATTTTTGCAGAGTCCAATAGCTTTTGATTTTGATCTGGACTAAAGGACTTTTCTTTATTTTTGACTTTTAGATTTTTCTTTTCAAAGCTTGATTTTTGATCCCCAGTTAGTAAGGGCTTTTGTAATTCTTGTTGATCCAAGTCTAGGGGAGGAGTGGAAATGGAATGAGCAGATGATATGGTAAGGCTATGTGAGTTCTCAAGAGGGTTGGCGATACACTCAATAGATTCTTTGTTAGAACCACTCTTAGGACTATTGATATCAAGAGTTGCTTGCACCGCTAGAGGAGATTTGCATTCAGACTTAGTAGCCACAACACTAGGTGGTTCACACCCAATTCCTTGGCATTGAAAATTGTTTGTAGGTTGTTCTTGTTGACAGAATACCTTAGGAGATAATGGGAGTTGGTCAACATGAAATATATACTCACCACATCCTAGGTCTTTAATCTTGAACTTTTCTTTTAGCTCTGCTTGTTTGGATGTAGAAGCTTTTAAGGATTCAGGATCCATATATGCCGATGAAGGAACAGCTTCGCGATTGACTGGAATTGTTATTTCTGACCGAGGTTGCAGATTGTTGCAATATATGAATGGATTTGGATCCGCTTTGACGGTCACTTCAACTCCATTGTATGGAAACTTGATACATCGATGATATGTAGATGGGATTGCTCTCATTTCATGAATCCAAGGACGTCCTAGTAATATGTTGTATGTGAGATCAAGATCAAGGACTTGACAAACCACATCCTTTGTAACTGGCCCAACTCTGAGAGGTAAGGTGACCATGCCCTTGGATGAGCGCTCTTCATCATCATATGCCTTGATGGTGATTTGATTTGTTGAATTCACAGCTTTATCAGAATATCCCAATTGTTTAATAGTGCTCAATGTACAAATGTTCAGACCTGCTCCTCCATCTATTAGGACTCGCTTTATTCGATGTTTATGTATGAAAGCTTCAACGTGTAAAGGTGCATTATGTGGCTGACTTAAGGAGGCATCATCGGCTTCTGTGAACGTAAGGGAATGTGGAATGGAAAGGTATCCCACCATGGCTTGAAACTGGTCCACGTTCAGATCAGTAGGGACGGCAGTGTCTCTCAAGATTTTGTCAAGAATAGCCTTATGAGTAGGGGATATGCGTAAGAGCTCAAGGATGGAGATGAGCGCGGGTGTCTTCCCTAACTGTTCTACAAGGTCATACTCAGGTTTGGTTGATGAAGAAGCGGTGTTTTTAGTGGAGGCACCTGGCAACGTGATTTTACCTCGACGAGTTGTAACATGACATTCAGAGGTATGCTCAGAAGAAGATCCCACACCTTTTAGGACAATCTTGGGTCTCTGAGAAGGATTCTCAGGATTTTTGTTCTTGATGGTAATGGTAGAGATATGATTGTCCATTGAGATGTGATTGATATTAGAATCATAATTGTAAGGTGCTCTAGTGTAATTGGCTTGATCATCTGTGACTTTGCCTTTTCCTTTGTCATGTTTTGGGAATGGTTCCTTAAACACCTCATGTTCTTGATTAGATGAATGTTCCTCAATCTCAATATCACCTCTATCAATGAGATCTTACACAATGTTTTTCAATCGATGGCAATTACCTGTCTTGTGACCCTTACTCTTATGAAATTCGCAATACTCATCATCATTTCACCAATTTGGTTTGACCTTTGGTTCATATGGAGGAAAATCTGGAACTGTGATCACTTTGTTTGCCACAAGCTTTTTGAATACTGATTCAAGTGGTTCTCCCAATGGAGTGTACTTCCTTCATGGTCTAGAAGTTGTTTGAGTGTTCACCTGATTGTTGGTAGAACTTGATCCAGAAAAGACGAACTTGGGTCTCACTGTGTTGGCATCAACAACACCATCATTAACTGTGTTCTTATTCTTGTTCCAAAATTTTGGTTTTTCCTTTCCTTTAAAGTCCTCTTTGTTTTCTTTGAATATCTTAATGACTCCTTGTTCAATTAAGACTCTTTCTATTGCTAGGCCCTTTTCAATAACATCCTTGAATGTAGACAAACAAGCTTTCCTGAGATCATAGCCAATAGCCTTATTAACGTTTTGTGTGAACATTTCTACCATTTGTTTCTGTGTGATTTCGCAAGAGCATCTGCTAGCTAAATTTCTCCATCTTTGTAAAAATGTTGCGAAAGATTCTCCTTCCTTTTGTTTCGTATTGCACAAGGTAGTAACTGAGACATCTGTTTCTATATTGTAAGAGAAATGCTGAATGAATGCCTCTGCTAAGTCGCCCCATGACTTAATACCAGGAGGTAATTGAGAAAACCATTCCATAGCTTGATCGCCTAAGCTCTGTGGGAACAACCTCATCAAGTATGTTTCTTCTGCCACTACCTCAATGCAAGCTGTGAAGAATTGTCTTATGTGTGCCTTGGGGTCTCCTTTCCCTCTATACTTGTCAAATTTTGGCATCACAAAGTGTGCAGGAAATGGAGGCATTGGAATGCTCTTATCGAAGGGATAAGGACATATATCTCTCATAGTGTATGTTGGTTTTGATGTACTCATGTCCTCCATTTTCTTTTGTAAATCTCTTATTTGTTGCTCCAAATTATTTTTGGGAGGAGATTGATTTCTTGTAGCATACCCCACGTTTGAGACACCCATTTGAGGAGGAGCTTGCTGCATGTATGGATGATACTGATCATAGACATGTCCATATGGAGGTCTATATTGATGCGGCATATATGGAGCACTTGGCATAACTTCATGTTGAGGGACCCCATATCTGTTTTGTGCATATATACCATATTCAATAGGCATTTCATTTTCCATTGTGTTGCCCCCAAATTTGACATGAGGTTTCCTTATGTCCAAATTGTGAGCATGCCTTGGAATATCCCATTGCTTTGGTGGTTGATCCTTAGCATTGATATGTGATTGAGCATATCTATCTCCATAAGGCTTCCATGATGGTCTTCGAAGGTAAGTATCATATGTTTGAGCTTGTGTATGTGGGATCTCTGGTTTTTGAAGCAAAACTGATGGTGACTCAGGCATCATATTCGGTCCTCTATTTCCTCCACTATTTGGTCTCCTTTGATCCATGTTGGATTGAGTTTGTTGTGAGGGTCGACTTTCCATAAGTTGAGACATGTCAAAGTCATGAGGTATTTTAACTCCACTTTGTGCCATCATGTGTAAAAAGTACTGTCGATCTCTCCTCATTATCTCTTCAACCAATCTATTGAAATGAGGATTCATTATGGAGTCTTCTATGTCTGCTGATAGTATTGAAGAGTTGTCCACATTGTCATTGTGTGTAGTATTGTTGTTTATAGTGTTTGCGCTTTCTACATTTGAATTGTTTCTATAAACATCCATGTCTGGTAATGTAGTGTGCTCAGGATTGAAGAATAAATCATTGTCATACTCATAAGAACTCATGTTTGCGGATTCTTGAGCTTCTTTAGCTATTCTCCTAGATTTTTGAAGGCGGGTTTCAACCATGAACTAGGTATTTGACCAAGATGTGAGAGACTAGATGAAAAATGGAAAAAGTACGGAAGACCAAGAGTTGTATGGAGTGTAAATGAATCTGAGGTGTACTTGCAATGCCCAAAGTGTAAGACCAAGTATGTATGTAGTAGAGTAGGTGTGACTTCCAAAGAGAGGATAGTTTCTCTTGATGAGGTAAGTTGACCTTGACTCTAAGTAAGACCAAATGAGACCCAAAGGTAAGAAACCTTGATGAGGGACCACTTAGCAAAGTGTTGTTGTATGTAGTGTGTTGACAAAGTATGATGAGGACAAGCAAGTGACCTTTTGACTCAAGTTTAGACAATTGTGAATGTAATGAGAGATGTAAAGCAATGATGGGCTATGTGAGACCCAAAGACAGGTTGAATGCTAGATGAAACCTGAAGAAACAACCTAGGAAGCTCAAGTATTCCGAAACTGATTTCTTTTGTTTGCTGGACTGTAAAATTTTTCCAATTTGTGAAGTTGTTGGTTGTGACCAAATCTGAATGTTTGACTGTTTTTTGTGACAAGAGGACACAATGTTGTTGAGGACTCAATGTTTGCAAGTGTTTAGACTGACAATGACTCCAAGAAAAGTGTGTTGTTTGATGTAAAATTGTTTTGCATACACTTGAAGACACAAAAGACACAATGTTTTGTTGTTTGGTCTTGATTGTTTGAATGTTTAAAATAAGTCAAGCACAATTCTTATGGCTGGCCAAGACTAGTTGTTGATCCCACATGGGGTTTTACCCCCGAGGCTACGCTATTCAGAGCGGATACTTAGATGCTTGACCTCATTGGCTCCACCCTCGGCACTCACTTCTTGGGTCAGCCAAGCATCAGTCCCCATGAAAACTCCCCATGGCGAACTTTGTATCTCTACTAAGAACCATATGTGTGTGGGCCGCTACCAGAGGTCCGACCTCCCGCCTCAACAACTAGAAGGATTTGGGCTTCTAAAACAAAAAGGTGCTAGTAAGGGCATCCGCTCGTGTGGCCATACATGCGGCACTTTCAGCTCTATAAATACAGAAGGCTCCCAGCCGGTAGGGGTTACGCCCTACAAATGATCAAATAAATTTGATCAAACGGGTTTATGGGGAGACATAGTGTCGGTATGAACTAATCAGCACACGTTATTCATAGTTTTCACCATGAATACATTTGATTATAGTGGTTTGGATGAGGTGGGTTTTCTTCACTACCACTTGGGTCGTTCTCTTCTCACTAGTAGTCCTAATGACCACACGGGAAGACAGGCCCTCTAAAGATTAAACAAAAAGAGCCTATTGCTCAAGACACAAAAGACAATGATTCAATTTTAGTGCACCAATTGAAGTGTTTGCTAGTCTATGAAAACAAGGCACACAATAAAAATCCAAAAACCCTTGCCAAGGATCTGCAACAAAGATTTATTAGTAGTTTGGATTGTTTGAAATAATCACCCCTTCCTGCAAGCACACAAGTTAGGTAAATTTTAGATCCAAAAGACTTTGTGAAATAGGGGCCTTCAATAATGCGTTTTGTTGACCAATTAAAAGATCTGATTCATCATAAAAAAGGATCACCTGTAAAATTTCAAGAGATTTCCAGAAATGTAAGAAAATCCAAAAAAATTGCTAATTTGCTCCAAAAATTAATTTTTTATGAAAAATCATAAAAAATTCATATAAAATGAAAAATCGATCCAAAAAATCTAACATTTTTACTGGAGAGTCTTAATGGTCTTCCAAACTTGTATAAAAAATTTTCTGCAACAAATCCAAGCAGTTTGTGAGATATGAGTAAAATAATGCAAAACCCTAATTTTCAAAGATCTGATTTTTGAGGAATGATTTTGCATCAAATTTAAAATAAAAAAGAATAGATCCTATGTATAATTCTGAGATATTTTCAAAAATGTAAGAAAATCCGAAAAATTCGCTAATTTTCTCTCAAAATTAATTTTTTATGAAAAATCATAAAAAATTCATACAAAATGCAAACTAGATCCAAAAAATCTGAAATTTTTACTAAATATTTCTGATATGTTTCCTGACCTGCACAAAAAATTTTATGTCAAAATTTGAAATGGTTTGTGAGATCTGATCAAAATAAGGAAAACCCCTAATTTTTAAAGATCCGATTTTTAGGGAAATATTTTGCATCAAAATTAAAATCACAAAGAACAGATCCTATGTATAATTATGAGAGATTTCCAAAAATATAAGAAAATCCGAAAAATTCTCTCATTTGCTCTCAAAATTAATTTTTTATGAAAAATCATAAAAAATTCATAGAAAATGAAAATTTGCTCCAAAAATTCTGAATTTTGGCTTGAGAGCTCCTGATACTTTCTTCAACCTGCAAAAGAAATTTGGTGCAAAATTTCCTAGCCGTTTGTGAGATATGATCGAATCTCTCCAAGATCTTGATTTTGTGTCCAAAACCCTAGCTGCACAAGGTTATTCTCTAAATTGTTTTACAAAATAGCAATATAGGGTTAGAAAAATCTGCAAAAAAAACATAGATCTAAGAAAAATCCATGTCCCACTGGGCGTGCCAAAATGTGTATGGTGAAAATGGATAACAATAATAACAATATTGAAAGGCTAAATAAATTCAACCACAAAATCCTAGCCTAACAATCAACAAAGATCCACCATAACATATGAAGATTACCTAAGACAATGCAAATCAAATGAAATCACAAAGATTATACCATCACATGTCCAATAGGGTTTGGATCTCCATTCTTCCCATCTCCATTGATCTTGCTTGATATATATTTGCTCTCAGATTTTTATATGCACAAGAGCTCAACAAAGAACGGAATGTGGTTGCAAGTAGGATCGTAGTGTAGTCGATTGCATAAAAGATGATTAGCATGAATGATTAGGGTTTGATAATGAAGGAAGAATCTCCTTTTATAGAAGACAGTATATGAAATGGAGGGATAAGATTGAGAGGTGTAAAAGGAGGTCAGCTAGGATTAGAGGGTAGGTAAAAGAAATACCAAAATAATGAAAGGGGTAGTTAGTGTATGAATTAAGAGATGAATGACATGTGTCATGTGTAGAAAAAGATAATGAATTAATTAAATAAATAAAGATTTATTTAATTAATAGAAGAAGTGGGATCAATTAAATAAATAAGATATTTATTTAATTTAGGAAAATGATAATTTAAATAAATAAATGTATTTATTCAAATGAGAAATAAGGCTAGAAGAAGATAAATGAATTAATTAAATAAATAAGGATTTATTTAATTAATAGAAGAATTAGGCTTAGATAATTAAATAAATAAAATATTTATTTAATTAGACATGACAATTTTAGGTGTCTACAGTTATCTAATGACTTATACAAAGAATCCGGTGTCTCAGATCTAATTTCTGAGGGTGACCGGTCATTAATACACAAGTATCTGATAACTTCCTGTTCCACTTCCTCTTTCTCATCAATGGTAAAATAATCAAAACAATCAATTAAATCATTTAACAATTTTCTCCTAATATTTTTAATAGTTCTTTGACAATGTGTCAAAGGCTTGTAAGAGGAAATGTCAATAGTTACCGGTGCAGAATTTTCTAATTCATTCTTTGTCTTTTTCTTTGTCTACCTTGTCTTTATAGGCTGCTCTTGTGACTTAGTCTCTTCAGAGTTTGGTGTCCTGCCTTTTTTCTTCCACTTCCTCTCAAAAACTTCAGTGGGTGCAGGTTCCAGTTTCTTCTTAGATGGTGATTTCTTGGTCACTTTTGGACTTGCTCCAGTAACCGGTGTTGATGCTAAAGGTACAAAATTTTCCTTCTCTTCTGAGGGGTTTTCGACCGGTGTCATCCTCTCCAGATAGGTGCTAGTTCTTTTTGCCTTTGGATCTAGAGGTGAGGCAATAAGGATAGAGGCATACTCTTCCAGCATATCATACCCAACCTCATATCCCATCAGCTTAACTTCCTCCTATCTGGGCTCTACCACCTCCATTATGCACTCATAAACTATGATGGTGAAGCAGATATTATCCTCATACTTTTTGACTATATCACTGCATATCCTCATCCTTAGGCTCATCTTGCCTTTAAATTCATCAAAGTACCTATTCAAGACTTTAGGGTGACCGGATTTGATAGCTTGCAAGCTTTCTTTGATTTGCTTGGTTATCTATTGGTCCGCAGACCACTAAATCTCTCCAAATCCTAGGAAATATCCCTGAAAGTAGAAGAATAGCCCAACTAGTAGCTTCCCGAACTTAAACCTTAATGCATTGTCCTGTTTGACCGATTTTAGGTTAAGGAGAAGTTGTCTTTGCATTTCAGTGCATAGATCAAATGATGCATCCTCCTTGATCATCCTGTCTGCTGCAATTACCGTTGTAGTAGATAGAATTAATTATGCTGGTAGAGAACGTCTAGTAGCCTATCACCATTTAAGCATACTTAACCAGATCATCCTTGATGGAATTTATCATCATTCCTCTTAAGTCACCCACTAAACCGGTGAGCTTGGCCATTTCGGTCTTGCTTATCTTCCTTAGGGCTGGCACTTCACCGGTGTTGCAAAAACTGGTGATGGAATGAATAGCCTCTGGTGTTATGTCATGAGTCCTTTTGAGATACATCTTATCACCATGAATCCTACTCAGAATGATCCTGATATGATCATCTATGAATTCTTCAAGGAAATAAACAACATTGTGGAGTTTTTTCTTCTCTAGGATGCTATACTCTAGTTTGATCTTTTTATCCTTCCTGCAGAATAAACCTAGCTGTGAGTGGATTGCTAGAGACCCTAGGTCTTCAATTTTACAGTCAATGTAATCTGAAATTCCTTCTTCCACTATTACACTGGTAGGTACTTGAGATAGGGCATTATATTTGGACTTGCATTGAATGAAATTCATAGACTCCTCTAGTACGCTAGAGCTAGCATGTGATGCAGAAGACATGATAAAATAGAAAGCTCATAAAATACCTTTGGAAGTCAAAAAATTAGGGCTTGCATATTTCACTTTGCCTCACACCTTGTCGGTTACCGAATCACCGCTTTGATTTCTTCACCTAACCGTTTGATATAGGCTTCTGAATCTCCTACGGGGTTTCGATATCACTTGAATCGCAACACAAATCACCTTTTCTTCGCTCTGCTCTTTGAAAAATTTGTTGCACGAGACAATGATAGTGAAAAATAATTTGAAAATACTTTTAAACACATTCCTCACCAACCATAATAAATGCTCCACAATTAGGGCACAAACCCTAATTTTCCTTTTACCATTTCTGATCTTCTGCCAACTGACAGGTATCACACACCGGTTGAGGTCTTTTACCAGTGTAAATGAGGTTTGAAATATTTCATCATTGACTCCCCCTTAATCTTTTTTGATGCTTAGTTTGTTGGTTCATTAGCTTCTACACTAGGTGCAGAAACTGGTTCATCTTGTGACACTTCCACTTGTTTCTTCTTCCAGGTTTTGTTCATATCCACTTGGACTGTTACCACATCAACCTTTCCATCCGAAGTGACTGGTATGTCATCTGATATGTTGTTTCTTTCTCTATAGAATCTTGCAATGTGACCCACTTTGTTGCAATGATAGCAAACCATTCCAAGTGCTTTCCAAGGTCCATTGATCAACTTACCATTCTTCCTTCTGCATGTTCCAGTAGTATGACCATGACCATGAGAACTCACATAGATTTCTCTCCATCCGGTTCCAGTCTGATATCCACCAATTCCAGTCTGATGACCATAGGAGTTAAGTCAGTTCCTGTTCTAGTTCCCAGAAGATTCAGTACAGGCTCGTTGACTCCTTTGGGGATACCTTTCAGTATTGTGCATAACAGACCTACATTCAAATGCTTTGTGCCCAAACTTGTTGCATGCACAACAATTACCATTGAATCTATTTGTTCCAGGCTTATCATTTAGAAAATAAGGAAAATTGTTGTAATTCTTACTTCTACACACATTAGCAGTGTGTCCTTCTTTAAGACGGTTAAAGAAAATAGGTTTGAACTTTTGCTTACCTTTATCCTTCGGTGTTGGTTTCTTCTTAGATGTTCCATCTTTTGCTCCAGAGGTTTCACCTTCCTCATGACTAGAGAAACCAAGTCCATTGGTGTTCTTGACCGGTTTGGCCGATTCAAGCTTTTTCTCTAGCTTGACACTACTCTTGTTGAACTTAGCAAGTATTTCCTTTGACTCAACGAGTTCCATGGAAATAGCAGCATTTCTTTCCATTAAGTTTGCATTTTCAGAAATGGCTATGTTTAGTTCATCTTGCATGTCCTCTTTTGCCACATTGCTCACATGGAGTTGAGCAGTTAGGGCACTGATTTCTTGCTTCAGCTTAGAGATCTCTTGATCTTTGTCTTTTACCAAATCTTCATCTTTTCTTCTGATTTCAAGGTCCTGATTCATTGAGATAGTTAGTCCTTCCAGGTCTCTTCTTAGGTTGAGTTTTTCCACATTCAGCTTTTCTACTTCATGGATTAGGGATTCCATGTCTGCTTCATTAGAAGAACTATTTTCAGTTCGCTCCATCAATTTTTCAACATGCTCTCTCCTCTTTGCTTGAGAGGCCTTATACTTGACCATTGTAGACACCTAAAAATGGTCAACGCTTGCGGAGTCATACTTTAACATTTGCGCATTGCCTCATTTTAGGTTTTTGCGTCACATTAACATTTCTCCTATGATTCACACTTGGTCTTTATCATTTGTTTCCATCGAGTCATTCTTCTGTATTCTTCATTCATCTCACCTTCGAATTTGGTCTTGTCGACAACAACCTTCAGTCATGATTTTGGTTGATCTTTGTCCTTGTCAATCTTGTCATATTGCGATCGATTCGTCATCGATCCTTGTCCTTTTCAATCATGTCAATTTGGTCAATTTGTCATTGATTTTTGTCAACCAATCTCAATCAAATCATTTATCAACACTGGTCATTTATCAATCCAAAATCAAATTAAATCGAGTCAATTATCTTTCAAGACCTAATTCATCTCTTTAGGGTTTCGTGATTTAATCATTTAACCTTGTTTGTCATTTCTCTCTCTAGGATTAATAAATTATTTATTTATCCTAAGTCTTCTCATTGCAATTAAATGTTCATTTAATTGGCTAATTATTCCTCTTTTGTGAATTAATTAATAAATGAGAAATTATTAATTAATTTACCTATTTTTCATCAATTTCCTAATTTCCAAGTCATTATTTCCAACTTAATTTTCTAATTTCTCCTAAATGTCTATTTCTATTTCAAAATCTTGTCATAAATCCTTGCATAGCAATTTGTCATAAATTGTCATAAATCTTTGCATAGCAATTTGTCATAGACATGTCATAATTTTGCTATTCTTGATTTGAATTTCCATTCGAATCACTATCATGCTAATCTTGTCATCTCTCCAATTTGTCTATAAATTGGATGATCTTCATCAATCAAGGCTAATTGGTAATTGATAATAATCCCTAATCAGACTATTGAAGTTACGCTTCGAGTATTCTTGTGTCAATGTCAATCTTGCTTTCACAATTAGGTGTATGCACTTGAAGGTGAGATCCACAACAAACCTATATGGAGAAGAAAGAAGAACAATGGAGCCACATGAAGGAGCATTTGAACCCCATCTTTGGTTTGCATGATCTTTGATTTTGAATGTTTTATTTCATGTCTCTATTGATAGTGTTGTTTAGGATAGATCATTGCAATGTGTGTTTGTGATTGAGCTAATAATGATTGTGATTGAGCTAATAATGATTAATATGTCTTTATATATATTGCTTTGATGATTCCTATTTCCTAACACCACATTAATTAGTGAACCCGACGTGAACACTAACCATCTAACCCTCTAATTGTGTTTTGGAGTGCTTTCAAGTTGATTTTGCAGGCCAAAAACCCAAAAACAGGGTCGTGCAAGGTATTCTGGAGACTTCTGCACCTATGTAAGACAACTTGCGCCTATGTCAGACATTCTGCGCTTGTGTAGGGGACATTCTGCACTTGTGTTAGACATTCTACGCTTGTGTCATGACTTCTGCGCCTGTGTAAAGTCCAGAACAGAGGTAAAAAATGCAGTGTTTACTTGAAATTGGTTGTGTTTTTGCATTCTATTTTCTGTGCTTTGGATTTTTGTACTAATTATCTATGCAGAATCTTGGCATACACATGGCAAAGACTACAAATCAAACTACTAACATGTTTTATGCAGATTCAATGGTCAAAGACAACAAATCAAACCTCTAACTTGGGTTTTGCAGGTTGCCTTGGAGAAACAACCAAACTTTTGTGTTTATGATTTTTAATTAGGCACTTAGTGATTTCTAAATTGGTTGGAATGAACATCTGTTTGCTTTGATTGTTGAGTGTGGCATTGGAGTAGGAGAGTATGCTCTCATCCTTTTAGGGTGATCAGAAATCCAGATCTTCGATACCATGCTCGTGTCTTTGATTGTGTGTCTCCTTTAGAGGGCCTGCCTTCCCGACCACTTTGCTTTTGCAAGCAAGTGATAATCGTGAGAAGGGAACGACCCAAAGTGAGTACAGCTAGAATTCCTTGGCATTCTAACTCACTATAAAAAAATACCCGATAAGCGAAAGCTTTGAAGGAAGTGTTACATGGGAATTGCAGTTACTTGGGAAGTGATGACCCTTGAACTCTTTCCCATATCAACATCTAAGTAGGGCCTCTTGGTCTAAATCGTGCTTGCGCGACTACATTTGTTTGGTATCTTGATGGGCTTAATGTCTCAATCACGCTTGCGTGACATCAAGGAGTAATACTTAACAGAAATCCTTACTAAACACCTTGTTTTTAGAGGCCAAAAACCCTTCTAGTTGCTTGAGAAGGACAAGTTCGGATACTTGGAAGAGATACTAAGTTTTCCATGGGGAGATTTCCATGGGGACTGATGCTTGGCTGCCCTGAGAAGTGAGTGCCGTGGAGCGGAGCCCGTGGGGTCAAGCATCTATGTATTCTCCTTGAATCCCATAATGAGTCTACCTCTCAAGTACCTAATGTCCTTGCCTACCATAAGAAATGTGGGAATGAGCATGATTGTCTTGAGTCTAAGTTGCAATATCTTGTATTCTTTGATTTTCAAAAGTTGAATTTTATCTCATTTCAAGAACAAGGCAAATTGATCTAACATAAGATTAAACACAAGAGACATTCATCCAACAAAAATTCAACAAGATTCAAAGATCATCTTCCTAAAACATGGTTATCCAACATTGTTCAAAAACTTGTCTCAACATCTATGTCACTTACATTTAGGTTCATCCTAGGTTGCATATGCAAAGCTCATTGTCAAGTACCAAGGTTAGGTTTCACCTAAGTCATACTCCTTTGCATATCAATAAGAGTCATCCACTTGCATATGTCCTCTTGCATTAGAGTAATACCATTTTCATTCATTTGCATTTGCATACCCTAAGTCTCTTTCTTAAGCTTAAGTCATTATCATATCATATTAGGATCGCTTGCATAGCAATTGTCCCTTTGCATATAGTGTCAAAACTAGGTCTTGTCATACTTGAGTAATCCAAATCTTTGATAAACCCTAAGTCATTGTTAGGAAGTCTAGACCTTATCAAACCTTTTGTCCTTTTGTCATCCATGCCATTTCGTCAAACCTAGCTTAGTATCCAAGCATATAGGGGAGACATTGTCATTTTGTCCTTTTGTCACTTGGTCCTTTTGTCCATTGAGGTCTAGACATCATTTCAATTTCCTAAGGGTCCCTCTCTTAGATTTGCATTCATAAGTATGTCAAAATCTTGAAAAACAACCAAAAACATAGATTGCATTTTCATTTATTTAGTTTGCATTTAGTTGCATATCATACATTATCCTTGAAAAATTCCAAAAATATTGCATTGCATAGTGACATGTCTATTGAAACAAGGTTCCAAGCACCAATGATGCAACAAAGTTTGACATATCAACCGACAATGCAATCACAATTCTATCCAACCCAACAACAAGGCAATATCGATCAAACTTTTTATGATGAAACAAGTCTCCAAATACAAAAGTTAGAGGAGAAGCTAGCTCAAGAAAATGAGATATTGGAACAAAGGGTGAAAAACATTCAGAAGAATAGATCACAAACATCCAAAATGTTTCGAAAATTTCCAAGTCAAAATCTAAAGATTGAGCCAATTGATGTAAGATCTCTTCTTGAACGCTCAGACATACCAGCTCTCCTCTCCCAAATAGAGATGATGAAACAATTTCAAGAAAAGAGACAACATCAAATTCAACATTATGTGCCTCCACAACAAGAACAAGAAGGTATCTACTATCAATCACATTTTCAACCAATACAACCAATGGTCCAATTTCAACAATATGTCTGACCAACTATACAATGTCCACAAATAGTTCAACCAATGGTGGAATATCAACAAGTTCAATCAACATATCAATGTCAACAACTGCCACCAAAAATTCAAAAACAAAACTTGCAATATGCACCAAGCCAAGTTTCAAACATGTTGGAACAATTGAACCAAGTCCAATATCAAAACATGACATCAAACCAAGACCAAATTCTTGCCAAACAAGTTCAAATTCCAGATACAACTATGTCAAAACCTAAAAAGAAAGGTGGCTTTATTGCAAGGCTCTTAAGGAAACTACCAAGTGAGTTTATTGAGGAAGATCAAGATAATATAATTATGTCTAGCAATGCCTCATCCCCCCACAAGAAAATTGACTCTCCAGTGGCATCTATCCCTACACCTTTAGAAGTTTCACAAGAACCTTCCATATTGTCCTCATCAAACAATACACCCAAGGATGCAATTATCCAAGAGCTATCCATAATTGGTTACCAAGATAATCCAATTTGTGATGCACATCCTTGTCATGTTTCAGAAATACAAGACCCAATGCCACCATGCACTTTATTGCCATTATCTGTTTTAGAGGACCCCCTTCAAAGTCCCTCTTCCTCATGTTCAAGCATTGATTCCTTGCCAGAATTCATCACAAATGTTCAAAGTACATTTCCTTCATGCCAAAGCATTGATTCCTTGTCAGAATACCCCAAGCATATCCGAAGTCCAACCCCATGTCAAGAGGATAATTTAGAGCATGAAGAAATGAGTCCTAAAGAAAATCAAGATCAAGATCCTGAAACCTTATCATCCCATACAATTGTTGACCAGGACCCCATGTTCCCAGACACTCATGATGATTCCCCTACTCTTGTCCACCCTATCCAAAGTCCTATTGACACTCCCTTCCTCGAGCAAGATCAGGATATCCCAGTCCATCCAATCCCAAATGATCCCCTTCCATTTCATGAAAAAAATGTCCTTTCAAAACCCATTGACATTCCACTTCCTAAGAAAGATCAAGATATCCCTTCCATCCTTTCCAATGATCCCATTGAAAGTCAAGAGAAAAGCACCTTTAAAGAGGATTCCAATGATCTTCCTCCTTGTCAAGATCAAATTATTCCTTTAAATCCTCCACAAGATCCATTTGTTCCTCCATCTCCACATCCTAATCCAGCATATCCACTCCAAAATCGCATTTCTTTTGATGAAGAGCCTATCATTGAACCATGTCCACTACATGATCCTAATCCCCCTCATGTTCCTGATACCCCTCATGATTCTAATGTGTCAGTGCAAGATGTTCATGAACCCTTGACATGCATAATGGGTTCTTCCACTTTGGTGCAATCCGATCCACTTCAAGATCTCATTATTTCTCTCATATCATATCCACCTCATAATGGACTCGCGTCTTCTTCCCAAAGAAAAGAGTATCCTACAAGTCAAGATATTCATAAAGGCAAAGGAGTAGATCTCCATAAGCAAGAATCCCTCCATATCAAAGAAGATCTTAAGGGTCATGGCCTCAGTGAAATTCCTCAAGATGTTGGTACCCCTGCTAAATCCAACATCCCTTCACAATCCAAACATATCCCTTCCCCATCATCGCTTCCATCCATTCTAGGTCCCTATATCCCTCCATCTCCTATGCAACATCAGCAAAGGCACACATCTTGGAGAAATTTCCATCAATCCCACAGGCCTCCATATCATTCCCATCCACACCGACATTCATTCCCCCCTCCAAGCAACTTGGATGCCAAGTATAAAAGTCATAAGTCTAGAAATCCACATGTATTCAAGGATCAACATGTCCAATATAATCGACATGTCAAAACAAAGAACAATATGATCTATAAAGAAAAAAATATATCCAAAAGGCCACAAAGGCCCACTGAGAAAAATAAAGCAAAGTCAAAATATATATGGGTTCCTAAATCCCTTGTGTTGGCAATGCACTCCAAGGAACCACAAAAGCATGAAAAATCAAAAACCATGTGGATCCCTAAGCAGCTCCTTGAAGCACAAAAGCCTAAAGAAACATCCAACTTGGCATCCAAAATTACTATTCCTCCATCCAAACCATCCAAGTCTATTCCTCCATCACCTTCTTTATCCATTTTGGGCCCTTATGTCCCAAAATCCCAAGCTATTCCTCCATCCAAATCTCACAATCCAAGATCCATTTTTCCTCCATCAATCCACCACTCCTCAAGGTGTGTGCCAATGTCGATCTTGCCAAAATTTCTATCCACTCAAGCCCAATTCTTCCAATACCCTATCCATTATCCAATGCATATTTTCCATCCTTCGATCCCTTTGATCCCATCCTTTGCATAAATCCTTGCCTTAGTTTCATATTATTTTCCATGTCCTTATCCTACCAACGTCTTTGAGCATACTTTTAAAGGTCATGGTCCATTTTTTTTCAAAGCTACTATCCAAACAAAAAGACGCTTGAGTCCTTCTTCCATCCCCTATCATGTGTCCGTCTTCTATTGAAAAAGTCAAAAAGAGAAAAAAAAAAAGTGAAAAAAAAAGAAAAAGAAGAAAAAAATAAAGAAAAATAATTCGTCCACTGGTGAAAACCTGGCAAACAGGCGCCTTGGGCAAGTACCATGATGAAAACCTAGCAAACAGGCGTCATGTGTAATTTATGAACTTCTTACACACCACACTTGGGGGCAAGTTTTATCCTATCATATCCTTTTGTCCTTCATTGTTCCATTATCCTATCGAACCCATGTCATACTCCTTCATATCCTATTGCCCTTCGTTATCCTATCGAACCCCTGTCATTACCCTTCATTATCCTATCATACCCTGTCATTACCCTTCATATCCCATTGTCCCTCATGTCCAGTTTCCCTTTCCACCTTTGATCTTGACAAGCCTGAGGATCTTCATGAGCATCATGCATCTTGTTTGCAGCTTTTAGTCCATCATAGCTTTTGGTCATTTATCTATTTGCTTATTATAACTTTTCATCCATATTCCCTAGCATATTGCGACTTTCTGCCACTATCCTGTATCCTTCCCCGACCTTCAGTCCATGTCCCTTATCCATTCTTGGTCTTTCTTATCCTATCCATATCTTATCACTATCCATACACTCTTTTTCATTCCTTGATCTTGATCTGACATAAGGACGCAAAATTTAAACATGGTTTCAGAAACCTCTTGACATGTCCCTCATGCCATTTCACTGCTTTACATTGTCATATCCAGTCTCTTGTCCCATCACGCCATAGCCCTCGAAAATTGCATCCGCATTGTCTCCATAATAAAGGCCTTTGCCTTCCCTCTATCCACCATCATTTCAGAAAGCCTATTTATTCACCTGTCATATTCCTTGCCTTGCTAGATACTGGGGGTAAAATCCGAAAAAATCGAATAATGTCCTGAAAAAATCCAAAAAAAATTGAATAATGTCCTGAAAAAAGTCATAAAAATTGAAAAATGTTCTGAAAAAAGTCAAAAAGAAAGTTAGATAAAGTCCTGAAAAAAACGCAATTTTTTTTTGTAAAACTCCAAAAACAAAAACAAACATTTTGCAAATAATTATTCCTTTTGTGCATAGACAGATTGTTGAGCATACATCCAACGACAATCACTTCAACACTGCGCATTAATGGAATCATGCGTTAACAGATGAACTTTTTCAATCAAACCAAGCATTCAAACTGATCCAAACTTTCATATCAATTGCAATCAGCATCAAAATCATTTGTCCTTGTCCCTACTGTCATGGGTCTTATACAGGGTGTGGTATACTCGAAACCAGACTATGTCCTGTCTTAGACGGGGTACCACATGTCCTGAAACTAGACAGCATGATCGTCCTATCAGCACTTTCAACTTTTGACAATGAAGATCAAGATGTTTGTTTGATTTGTTGGCATTTGTGTATCTTATCTTTTTATTGATTTATCTTTGGCTTCGATCATGTTCCTATGTTGCTCGATGATGTCACTGAGTGATTTAGAGTGACCGGGATGGCTCATGGTCCCTTTCTTCTTTTGATTGTGATTGTCATTTGTCTGTGATGTGTCTGTCTTTTGCAAAAAGGGTTGCATTTCAGCTCTGGCCTTCAATGCCATGATGCTACACATCCATTTTGCTACATAAAAATAACGGTTCTCACCTACAAAGTGCATTACTGAAAGCAAGTTTTTCATCATCTCTCACTGTCCTCTATCTCATTTCTTACTAACATTTCTTCCGTCAGTCCGGATAGTCAGTTCGGTCTAGTGCTCCGATATCCAAACACATATGCAGTATCTTGCATTCATTGGTTAGTACATTTGCATTCCATCACATATTACATCAAGCATTTTATCCATTTCATTTCATAAATACATCAAAAACACATAAAAATATATCCATACATGTTCATACACAGTGCATAAGTCATCCATACATGGAAAATAACTTCAAATCATAACACATTGCATCCCATCATATCGATGCATATCATATCGCATATCATAATAATATCGGAGTACAAAATCGGACTGTCTGTCCTAAGTATGGCCCGTAGGCTGACTACAACATGTCAAACTACATAATGTCCACTGTCTGTCATAAGGAGCACGTGCCTCTGTCACTGGGTTCTCCCTCTATCCTCCTCATCCCTACCATGTCTCAAGTCCTGCTAATGTATCTCTGTCCGTGCTTCTGAGTCTATGTCGTAACATGAAACAGTCTGGTCGATTCTCCCGCGTGATCAACGGATACTGTCGACTTTGCATCATAATTGGGGCACATTTTGTCAGTTTTAGGGTTTGCTCCTACGGGTTGCATTTCCTCATTTTCATGTCCACCTCAGGGTGTTTTTCATCTATTCTGACCTATCCTACCCTTATCCCCCCTTTTCGGCTCATTTGCATGTTGTTTTGGACCAAAATTGAGTTCCCAATGCACAACTGCGCTTGTGTCAAGAAACCTGCGCTTGTGTCATGTAACCGTTGCTTGTGTCATGTAACCTGCACTTGTGTACCCTTACACAAGCGTAGAAGACCTCACACAAGCGCAGAAGACCTTACACAAGCGCAGAAGACCCTACACAAGCACAGAAGTCAGTTTCTGCATCCCCTGTAGGACCCGAAATGTCCCGCAAGAAAGTCAAATTCATGAAATTGAAAACATGGGTTTTTGAGATACATATCACTGCTCCCACATCATCTGGTCATTTGTACATGTGTACACGTTCTCTGAGGTGATCTACCAGTTGAATGTTCGTCATCTCTCTGCAAGTGTCCTTTTCCAGAGCAACAAATCCTCTTCTTGGGCTAGTGCAAATGAACAATTTTTACCCTCTTGGTCTCATTTATAGCTCTTTGTCATTGCATAGATGGACGTGCATCCTCTCCATCTTATGTTGGTCGTGGTCTTGTGCACCTTAAATTGCTTGTCCTTCATGCATCCGATCTCCGATTGTCAGTCCGTTCGATCCTATCATTTTTATCGACCAATTGGCCTCTTTCCTGCATGTTTCCGGCCAATTCCTCGAGGGGGCATGCATATGTCATTATTATTGTCTGGGGCATTTTCATTATTGTTCTTTGAAACAACGCTTAAAATCGCATTGTCTCAAAGAGGGGCAAAATGTAGACACCTAAAAATGGTCAACGCTTGCGGAGTCATACTTTAACATTTGCGCATTGCCTCATTTTAGGTTTTTGCGTCACATTAACATTTCTCCTATGATTCACACTTGGTCTTTATAATTTGTTTCCATCGAGTCATTCTTCTGTATTCTTCATTCATCTCGCCTTCTAATTTGGTCTTGTCGACAACAACCTTCAGTCATGATTGTGGTCGATCTTTGTCCTTGTCAATCTTATCATATTGCGATCGATTCGTCCATCGATCCTTGTCCTTTTCAATCATGTCAATTTGGTCAATTTGTCATTGATTTTTGTCAACCAATCTCAATCAAATCATTTATCAACACTGGTCATTTATCAATCCAAAATCAAATCAAATCGAGTCAATTATCTTTCAAGACCTAATTCATCTCTTTAGGGTTTCGTGATTTAATCATTTAACCTTGTTTGTCATTTCTCTCTCTAGGATTAATAAATTATTTATTTATCCTAAGTCTTCTCATTGCAATTAAATGTTCATTTAATTGGCTAATTATTCCTCTTTTGTGAATTAATTAATAAATGAGAAATTATTAATTAATTTACCTATTTTTCATCAATTTCCTAATTTCCAAGTCATTATTTCCAACTTAATTTTCTAATTTCTCCTAAATGTCTATTTCTATTTCAAAATCTTGTCATAAATCCTTGCATAGCAATTTGTCATAAATTGTCATAAATTGTCATAAATCTTTGCATAGCAATTTGTCATAGACATGTCATAATTTTGCTATTCTTGATTTGAATTTCCATTCGAATCACTATCATGCTAATCTTGTCATCTCTCCAATTTGTCTATAAATTGGATGATCTTCATCAATCAAGGCTAATTGGTAATTGATAATAATCCCTAATCAGACTATTGAATTTACGCTTCGAGTATTCTTGTGTCAATGTCAATCTTGCTTTCACAATTAGGTGTATGCACTTGAAGGTGAGATCCACAACAAACCTATTTGGAGAAGAAAGAAGAACAATGGAGCCGCATGAAGGAGCATTTGAACCCCATCTTTGGTTTGCATGATCTTTGATTTTGAATGTTTTATTTCATGTCTCTATTGATAGTGTTGTTTAGGATAGATCATTGCAATGTGTGTTTGTGATTGAGCTAATAATGATTGTGATTGAGCTAATAATGATTAATATGTCTTTATATATATTGCTTTGATGATTCCTATTTCCTAACACCACAACCATAAGTTCATCATAGGCTTTCTCAGACTAAGCTAGATGCCGAGTAAGCTCCCTCATAGAGTATTCCCCCATATCTCCTTTCAAGTGTTTAAACTTATAGAAAGGTTGGCTCTGATACCAATTGATGAATACTAAGAGGCGGGGGGGGTGAATTAGTATACAAAAAAATGTTGTACTAAAGAACTTAAACAATCTAGCAGATAATTGGTAAGATAGTTTAACAAACAAACTGGTTATGATACATACAAACCAAATAGAAAATAAGACATTCACCCACAGGAGCAACACCACCATAGCACAAGATATTAGATGTGGAAATCCAAATGGGAAAAACCACGGTGAGATGAAACTCACAATTCACTATCTTCAGAATAGGAACCAAACTGGTTAAGGTCAGACCAGTTAAGGTCTTACAATGTTCTTTACTACAATAGATCCTGATAGGAATCTCAAACTCTGTTATGAGATAAGTCTGATTAAAGACTACTTTGTTAGAGTATTTCAAATTCACAGATGTGAACCACCTTGTTAGAGGATTTTACAAAAGGGTTTTTAAGCCTACCTTATTAAGGGCTTCAGACTTGTCGAAGAGATGAGTAATCAACAAGTGAGTGATCTAGCATATAGCACATATTGCTTGATTAGATCCTTGATAGTTCTCTCTTAATGCATTCTAGCATTACTTCAGTCTTCAACTCATTCGCACTCTTTCTTCTCTCGCTGACCTAACTTCTTCTTCTTGGTCACACAATTAAAAAATCATCCATAACCTAAAAACCTTTGCTTCCCATGAAACCCTAACCCTAGACATGATGTTCGTATAAAGTAGCCTGATTTCATGTCGGTCCAATAGGATTATAATACAATAACTTAGGTGCAGTGCATCTGGACACATTTGGTAACACGGTACAACATCACCGCCAAAGTGTCGGCGTCACCAAACAAACAGTAGAAGAGTACTTCACAAATATTACCGGTTCATACAAGATGCCAGTTTACATAAAATGTTGGTTGCCAGTTTGACAACGTGAAGACTGGGAAACATGAATTGTGCCACTTCATTCCATCGATCGTCTTGGAGTCTTTATACCGCTTGAGACTAGTAAACACTTTATGCAAAACACCTATAGTCAAAAGACTACAATATATCATACCAGTGAAACACATACTGGTTGAGAATAACATGCACATACAAAAAGTGATCTCTAAGCAAGTGTGTGTCCATCAATGACTATCACAACAAAAATGACAAGCAATGCCAACAATCTCCCCCTTTGGCATTGATGGCAACACTTAGGAAAATTTTGACATCTAAGTGTTTTCCAAAAATAGAATTGCTCAAAAATAGAATTGCTTCGCCTAAGCATATACACTATCCCTTTGCAAAAATACAATGTATACTATTCCCTTACAAAAATAAACAATATGAAAGTATACATCATGAAAATCATCAAAATTTATATCCTTTTCCCCCTTTTCCAACAATGACAAATAGAGTTAACTAAGTCATGTTCAGTTTATATACAAATAATAAGAGTTTATGACAACAAGGAGTGAAATTTGTCAAAAATAGATTCAAAGTCCTTCAAAAATTGCTTCATGGAGAGGGACCATAACTCACGTACGGAGGCAGCCACTTCTTTCTCTTTCTGCATCTGGGAGACTTGTTCTTCCATGGCATCAAGTGTGCTCATCTCCTGAGTCACTGTTAGGGCGTCCAAATTTAGATAGCATTTCTGGAGTATTTGCAGATGTGGGAATAGAATTTGTTGGAGTTCCTACAAGTCCCGAGTCCTATTGCTGATTTCAAGCTCTACCTTTGCAGACTGGATATGAAACTAGTGAACGATTTGCCCATAAGCTTAAAAAGACTCATATGGCGATTTGAAGGTGCTTATGTAAGTCTGTGGATCTGTTTTAAGCTTTTCTATTTGAATAAGCACATCATCACAAAAGAGATGTGGTTGGCATATCTTACTAAGAAGTAGATTTCCTTCATCCAGAGCATCACGAATATCCTTTTGGGCTTTGAGAAGATCAGACTGAAGCTTAGTCAGCTTCTTTACCAAGGCAATGTTTAGGGCCTTTTGATGCTCTTTCTTTGCATTTGCCTCTGCAACCTCTTCCAGGTTCTGCACCTAATCATCCACTAATGTACATAGAAGCTTTAATTGAGCTAGTGGGGAGTCAGTATTTGGAAGGGTTGTGCCAGGTAACAATCCAGTAAGAGTGTCCACTGTAGTTTGGACCACATCTTGTTCCTTCTTCCTCCTTAGTTCTTCTAACCATTCTTGAGCAACCTTAATGCTCTGTAGCAGCTCCATTTCATTGGTAGACTGGAGGTCAATAGGACTGGTGAGTTCAGCCAGTTTGGCTTGACTATCAGTTGCCTTTGGAGTCTCCATCTGAGTACTCTTTGTCACTTTCTCTTCTTCCTTCCTTTTCTTTTTTGCTTCCTTCTTCTTTTTTGCATCCTCTTGTTTCTTTCTCTCTTCTTCCTCTCTTCTCTTTTCTTCTCCTTTCCTATCCTCTTCTTCTTTCTTCTTATGTTCATTTTCTTGCTTCTTTTTCTCTTCTTCCTCTTTTCTGTCTTCCTCCTCTTTCAGTTTCTTCTCATCCTATTTCTGTTTAATCTCTTGTTCAGCTTGTTTCTCCTGTCCTGTTTCTACTGATGGATCTGCTTCTTCTAGAGCATTGACATCAATAGTCTTTGCAGGCTCAATGATCGGGTTTCCTTCATTTTCAAAGACCTCATCTGATTAGTTGATCTCTGGTGCTATCCTAGCCTTCAGATTTGCTTGGAGTGCATTGTAGGTGCGTACAATAGTCACCATGTGGAGATGGGTGTCTTTTTCCACATGATCAACTCGACCTTCCAACAACCAGAGTCTTCTCCTTCTTGTGAAGAACAAACCTTTATTTTGGTTGATGACTTCAAACAGCTCAGAGTTGGATAGCTCAGGAAAGTACTAGGCAAATACTTTCTCCCTTATTTCCATTTCCTTTTCTATGGCAATGTGCCATTTGTTATCTAATGACTTATACAAAGAATTCGGTGTCTCAGATCTAATTTCTGAGGGTGACCGGTCATTAATACATAAGTATCTGATAACTTCTTGTTCCACTTCCTCTTTCTCATCAATGGTAAAATAATCAAAACAATCAATTAAATCATTTAACAATTTTCTCCTAATATTTTTAATAGTTCTTTGACAATGTGTCAAAGGCTTGTAAGAGGAAATGTCAATAGTTACCAGTGCAAAAGTTGTCGGTTCATTCTTTGTCTTTTTCTTTGTTTATGTTGTCTTTATAGGCTGCTCTTCTGACTCAGTCTCTTCAAAGTCTGCCATGTTGCCTTTAGTATTCCGCTTCCTCTCAAAAAATTTAGCGGGTACAGTTTTCAGTTTCTTCTTAGATGGTGACCACTTGGTCACTTTTGGACTTGCTCCAGTAACTGGTGCTGATGCTAAAGGTACATACTTTCCCTTCTTTTCTGAGGGGTTTTTGACCAGTGTCATCCTCTCCAGATAGGTGTCGGTTCTTTTTGCCTTTGGATCTAGAGGTGAGGCAATAAGGATAGAGGCATACTCTTCCAACATATCATACCCAACCTCATATCCCATCGGCTCAACTTCCTCCTGTCTGGGCTCTATCGCCTCCATTATGCACTCATCAATTGTGATGGTGAAGCAGATATTATCCTCATACTTTTTGACTATATCACCGGATATCCTCATCCTTAGGCTCATCTTGCCTTTAAATTCATCAAAGTACCTATTCAAGACTTTAGGGTGATCGGATCTAACAACTTGCAGGCTTTCTTTGATTTTCTTGGTTACCGGTTGGTCCGTAGACCACTGAATCTCTCCAACTCCTGGGAAATATCCCTAAAAGTAGAAGAATAGCCCAACTAGTAGTTGCCCAAACTTAAACCTTAGTGCATTGTCCTATTTGACTAGTTTTAGGTTAAGGAGAAGTTGTCTTTGCATTTCGGTGCATAGATAAAATGATGCATCCTCCTTGATCATCTTGTATGCTGCATTTACCACTGCACCAAAGATAGAATTAATTATGCTTGTAGAGAACATCCGGTAGCCTATCACCATGCAAGCATACTTAACCAGATCATCCTGGATGGAATTTACCATCATTCCTCTTGAGTCACCCATTGAACTGGTGAGCTTTGTCATTTTAGTCTTGCTTATCTTCCTTAGGGCTGGTACTTCACCGGTGTTGCGAAAACTGGTGACAGAATGAATAGCCTCTGGTGTTATGTCATGAGTCCTTTCAAGATACATCTTATCACCATGAACCCTACTCAAAGTGATCCTGATATGATCATCTGTGAATTCTTCAAGGAAATAAACAACATTGTGTATTTTCTTCTTCTTTAGGATGCTATACTCTGATTTGATCTTTTTATCCTTCCCACAGAATAAACCTAGCTGTGAGTGGATTGCTAGAGACCCTAGGTCTTCAATTTTACAGTCAATGTAATATGAAATTCCTTCTTCCACTATTACACTGGTAGGTACTTGAGATAGGGCATTATATTTGGACTTGCATTGAATGAAATTCATAGACTCAACAGGTACGCTAGAGCTAGCATGTGATGCGGAAGACATGATAAAACAGAAAGCTCATAAAATTGGTGCAAGAGCACCTATGAAGACCTATGCAGGCAAGGTGCACTAGGGTCACTGATAGGCCCTCATGAAGAATCAATGAGAAATTAATTCTAAAAGGCCTTTAAGGTCTTAAAACAATGTAATCATGGCCAATAGAGCCAATAAATGCAATAAAAGGATCAAAAAATGTAAAATTGTCAAAATTGGCAATTAGGCCTAGAAAGGGCTAAAATTGGGTTTTGAACGGTAGAATAGGTAATATGATGAATAAAACCATGTAATAATGTTTAAAAGGTCATTTTATGATCATTTGAGTTGGGTAGGATGATTATTTTCCAAAGTATCAAGTTGACAAATGAAATTGTCAATCTTGACAACTTTTGAGAGCAACTTTTATTGTCAAAAATGCAAAAAGTGACAAAAATAGGTGGTTAGAGGTAGTTGGGTGGTTATGGTTCGGTCTTGAAGGCCAAAATTTCTATAAAAGGTTGTAAAAAAATGATATTGTGGGATATGGTGAGTGTTTGGTCAAAGAGAATCATTTGGAGCAATAAAAACCATATTTTCATGTGCATTTTCTGAGTTTTCAACATGGACAGTCAGATCTTTTGTTAATTTTGATGCATTTAATGTTTGTATTTTTAAATATTCTTGTTTTTATATGATAAAGGAATGATATAAATTTGTTTTAGAGGTAGTGGAATTTTATTTTGTGTTCATTTGATAAAGATATCAAAGTTTTACTAAAAGCTGCCAAAACCTTGAACTAGGGTAACCAGTGGCTTCATAAATGTGATAGATTTTGTTTTTATGCTTAACCAATCCTCATTTTGGGAAGGGATGAGGCCAAGTATGTACTCTAATTGTCCAAGGTGTGTGCAGGGTTCCATGAAGGAGTTGGCATGTGCATGCAAGAGGTTTTATGACTGTTGCAGTCCCAATGGGGCAGATTGACTATTACAGTCAATGGTGGGGCTTTGTTTGACATGACAAAGTGTGTGATGGAAAGGAGGAATTAGGGGAGTGTTGGTTGGTATTTTTAAAACCTTCCTAAGGTGTTGGATCAATTGAAGTGCCCAAGGAAGGGCTTAAACCAGTGGGTTTCCAAAGAGAGTAGTAGACTATCATAGTGTGACAGAATGACAGTCACAGAAAATGTGGCCTGATGCAGGGGCAATATCTTCGAGTTGAACCGTTGGATTTGTCTAAATTTTTAATATGTTGTTCCAAATAAATTTGTGAAGAATATCACTAGAGAGATTGAGGATTCTTGAACCTATTCAAAAGTTATATACCTCTGTGTATAGGTATATCTGAGAGGATAGCAAGAAGGTAACTTTGGTTTTATTTAATCAAAGTGTCGAGCATTTTTATTTTATGAACCTAGTTTGAAGTTTAGGGGGTTGTAATGTTTTCAAATGAAATTTGGAAAGAGTATACCTTGGTGTTAGGGTATTGAGAAGGCTTAGGAGCCAAGTGTTGATCCTAGAGTGGGTCCAAGGGAGTGAGTAAGTTATCAAAACATGAAGAGTGCAGCCTTAGGCAATTGATGTGATGATCAATCATGATCAATGGGAGTTGGAAGGGAGAGTGTGTTTCACCTAGCATGTAGAAGGATCCTCTTGTGTTTCTCCTTGAGTGACTAAACCCTTAAGAGGCCTAGAGTAAGAGAGATCCCTCTGTATCAAAAATACCTTTGGAAGTTGAAAAATTAGGGCTTGCAGATTTCACTTCCCCTCACGCCTTGTCGGTTGCCGAATCACCGCTTTGAGTTCTTCACCTAACCATTTCATATAGGCTTCTGAATCTCCTACGGGGTTTTGATATCACTTGAATCACAAAACAAATCAACTTTCCCTCACTCTGCTCTTTGAAAAATTTGTCACTCGAGAAAATGAGGTTGAAAAATAATTTCAAAATCCTTTTAAACACATTCCTCACCAACCATAATAAATGCTCCATAATTAGGGCACAAACCCTAATTTTCCTTTTACCATTTTTGGTCTTCTACCAACTGACAAGTATCACACACCGATTGAGGTCTTTTACCATTGTAAATGGGGTTCGACATATTTCACCCTTGGCTCCCCCTTAATCTTTTATGATGCTTAGTTTGTTGGTTCATCAGCTTTTACACTAGGTGCATAAACCGGTTCATCTTGTGACACTTCCACTTTTTCTTCTTCCAGGTTTTGTTCATATCCATTTGAACTTTTACCACATCAACTTTTTCATTTGAAGTGACTGATATGTCATCTGATATGTTGTTTCTTGCTCTGCAGAATCTTGCAATGTGACCCAGTTTGTTGCAAACATAGCAAACCATTCTAGGTGCTTTCCAAGGTCCATTGATCAAGTTACCATTCTTCCTTCTACATGTTCTAGTAGTATGACCATGACCATGAAAACTCACATAGATTTCTCTCCATCTAGTTCTAGTCTGATATCCACCACTTCCAGTCTAATGACCATAGGAGTTAAACCGATTCTTGTTCCGGTTCACAGAAGATTCAGGATAGGCTCCTTGACTCCTTTCGGGATACCTTTCGGTATTGTGCATAATAGATCTGCATTCAAATGCTCTGTGCCCAAAATTTTTGCATGCATAACAATTACCATTGAATCTATTAGTTCTAGGCTTATCATTGAGAAAATAAGGAAAATTGTTGTAAGCCTTACTTCTACACACATTAGCAGTGTGTCCTTCTTTAAGACAGTTAAAGAAAATAGGTTTGAACTTTTTCGTACCTTTATCCTTTGGTGCCGGTTGCTTCTTAGATGTTCCATCTTTTGCTCCAAAGGTTTCACCTTCCTCATGACTAGAGAAACCAAGTCCATTGGTGTTCTTGACTGGTTTGGCCGATTCAAGCTTTTGCTCTAGCTTGACACTACTCTTGTTGAACTTAGCAAGTATTTCCTTTGACTCAACGAGTTCCATGGAAATAGCAGCATTTCTTTCCATTAAGTTTGCATTCTTAGAAATGGTTGTGTTCAATTCATCTTGCATGTCCTCTTTTTCCACATTGCTCACATGGAGTTGAGCAGTTAGGGCACTGATTTCTTGCTTCAGCTTAGAGATCTCTTGATCTTTGTCTTTTACCAAATCTTCAGCTTTTCTTTTCATTTCAAGGTCCTGACTCATTTGGATAGTTAGTCCTTCCAGTTCTCTTCTTAGGTTGAGTTTCTCCACATTCAACTTTTCTACTTCATGGATTAGAGCTTCCATGTCCACTTCATCAGAAGAACTATTTTCAGTTAGCTCCATCAATTTTTCAACATGCTCTCTCCTCTTTGCTTAAGAGGCCTTATACTTGACCATAAGTTCATCATAGGCTTTCTCAGACTGACTAGATGCTGAGTAAGCTCCCTCATAGAGTATTCCCCCATATCTCCTTTCAAGTGTTTAAACTTATAGAAAGGTTGGCTCTGATACCAATTGATGAATACTAAGAGGGGGGGGTGAATTAGTATACAAAAAAATGTTGTACTAAAGCACTTAAACAATCTAGCAGATAACCAGTAAGATAGTTTAACAAACAAACCAGTTATGATACATGCAAACCAAATAGAAAATAAGACATTCACCCACAGGAGCAACACCACCATAACACAAGATATTAGACGTGGAAACCCAAATGGGAAAAACCACAGTGAGATTTAACTCACAATTCACTATCTGTAGAATAGGAACCAGACCGGTTATGGTCAGACCGGTTAAGGTCTTACAATGTTCTTTACCAGCATAGATCCTATTAGGAATCTCAATCTCTGTTAGGAGATAAGTCTGATTAAAGACTACTTTGTTAGAGGATTTCAGATTCACAGATGTGAACCACCTTGTTAGAGGATTTTACAAAAGGCTTTTTGAGCCTACCTAGTTAAGGGCTTCAGACTTGTCAAAGAGATGAGTAATCAACAAGTGAGTGATCTAGCATATAGCACATATTGCTTGATTAGATCCTTGATAGTTCTCTCTTAATGCATTCTAGCTTTACTTCAGTCTTCAACTCATTCGCACTCTTTCTTCTCTCGCTGACCTAACTTCTTCGTCTTGGTCACACAGTTAAAAACTCATCCATAACCTAAAAACCTTCGCTTCCCATGAAACCCTAACCCTAGACATGATGTTCATATAAAGTAGTCTGATTTCATGTCGGTCCAATAGGATTATAATACAATAACTTAGGTGCAGTGCATCTGGACACATTTGGTAACATGGTACAACATCACCGCCAAAGTGTCGGCGTCACCAAACAAACAGTAGAAGAGTACTTCACAAATATTACCGGTTCATACAAGATGCCAGTTTACATAAAATGTTGGTTGCCGGTTTGACAACGTGAAGACTGGGAAACATGAATTGTGTCGCTTCATTCCATCGATCATCTTGGAGTCTTTATACCACTTGAGACCAGTAAACACTTAATGCAAATCACCTATAGTCAAAAGACTACAATAATCATACCAGTGAAACACATACCAGTTGAGCATAACATGTACATACAAAAAGTGATCTCTAAGCAAGTGTGTGTCCATCAATGACAATCACAACAAAAATGACAAGCAATGCCAAAAAGTGTTCCCCTTTTAATTTTATTCCTCCAATAAATCATTAAATCATAAACCCTAATTATGTCCTATTTTGACCTTTAAGGCCCACTTTCACATATCAAAACACCTTGAAATCAGCTGTATCTTTGAGATCCGCTCTAATATCATCATATCTAATGACCCTAAAAATTTGGTGGAAAGTTGGTCGAACCATGTGCAAAGTGCACATGGTCCTTGAATTTTTTTTCAAAATTTTGGGAGCATAATTCTATGATATTATAATGCTTAACCCTAAAATATTGGCGGTAAATTCAAATCCTAGGCGGCCTAAAGACGAAATTAAGATCTAGGGTTTCATACATAAGAGTTATCTTTTTTCATTTGAAGGGATCTTTCTAAGAATCTAAGAGAAGGTTTTTGGAGCACAAGGAACCTTCTATGTAGTGAAAGAGAAGCCTATTTGGAGTCTTCAACAATATTCAACAACATTTCATCAAGCATTCATAATCAATTAAGAGCCTTGAAGACATTGAAGAGTAATATGAGATCTAGTGGAAAATATCCCTCCCTTGGGGATTGGTATGATTTCATGTTATTTTCATGTTTTTGTATGAGCTTCTTTACATAAATTTGCACATTTTCATTCATGCATTAGATAATTTAGCACATTTTATTTGGAGCATTGTTATTTACATTTATATTTACATTTACATACATTTAGGGTTTACTCTCCAAAGCGTAGGGTAGCTCTAGTTTCTTACCATTTAGGATATTGCATACACACAAGGTTCTAGCACACACATTTTTAAAACATTACCGACTATTTGTGGAGGTGGAAATCACCATCATGGTGTTTTGACTGAGGCAAAACCCTATATAGCCACCCAAATCCTTTCTTTTTAGTTACAGGTGCAGAAACAGGTACTCAAAAGAACTTTCAGCTCAAAAAAAGGCACAAGTACCACCCAAAAGTCTCAGAATTGCTCAAAACTATTAGGGAAATGGGTGTGGAGCCTTGGTCCTACCTAGGAAAAGGGATTGGCACCCTAGTCCCCCTCAAAATTAGTGAATTTTGGTAGGTTGAAGGTTCAGGATCTCTAGTTTGCAGTCTTTCAGTTACAACCTCCTATCTGTAGAAACAAGACATTAGCATGGCACCCTAGTCCTAGTTAGTTTGGCTCACTTTTCAGCATCTGGAACACATTTAAATTCCTTCCCCTTGTCTTCTTTCAGTATCCCAATTTCAAATCTGCAAGTTTGTTCAATTTTAGTTCATATGTGCTTCATTATTTATCTCCTAGTCTAGTTGATCAATACAACCCTAATTTTTCTCATCACATACAACAAGAGGAATAGAAACCCTAAGAGATAATCCTTTTCTCACTCTTTCTCACAATAATTAGGCAAAGTGAGCTATCTCCCTAGTCTCTTTCGTATTCCCAATGTGTTAGCAAAAGTGGGATTAGGTTCTAGTCACCCGATCTCGCTTTTTCCCCTCCACATTTTGGTGAACCTGTCGTGAACCCAATCTTCTTTAATTATGATTTTTGTTCTTATATCTGAGTGTTTTTTCTATTTCAAATTAAAATTTACATTTACAAGTTTCAATTCCTTCCAAATTTCAAAAATTTAGAGGTTAATTTTGTTAGAACCCTAGTTTTTCAATTCAAAATTGAACTTGTGGATAGCTTAATTTGGATCATTTATTTCAGATCTGATTTAGGAACACATTTCACTCATAAATTTAATTTTTCTAAATCAGCATTTAGAGTTCTTGCATTGGTTAAAATCGAACATTTCCTTCTATTTTGCATATGTTATCATTTGAAAGAGGAAATTTTTTGTCATGATGCATTCATTTCATATATGTGATAATGGGTTAGATTCCCTTGTTTCATTTATTTCCTCTCTTAAAGAAACCCCTCCTATTTATGATAACATTTTAGCTCCTAAAAGAGTTGTTACCAACCCCTTCAAAACTCTCCCATGCTCTAAGGATGAAGATTTGAAGAGTGATGTTGACAATTCTCCTAAAATGTGCCCTTACCATCTAGCTATCTTAGAGGAAGAGGATGATATCAAAAACACCTTTCTAAATGTTACTTTACCTTCTTTACATGATTCTTCTCTAAATGAAAAGGTATTGATGGACATTGATTTATCTTCTCCTAAATTTGGTATTACCAATGGGAGCATGTTTGTGCAACAAGAGGTTATGAGCATTTTTTTCAAAGATCTCCTTCCTAAGCATGAGTCTTTGGAGAAAAATGTTAATCTCCCTCCTAAAGAGTACTCCCCTCATGAGGATCATTTTGTGCAAGAAGATGGTATTGTCCCTACTTTTCCTAGTAATGACATCTCCTCTTTTGACTTCAACAAAATTTCCACTAGAGATGATGCATTAATGAGAAATGCTTGCCCTTCTCCTAAAGTTTGTCTTACCCCTAAAGATTCCTTAGATAAACAAGATGAAATCATAATCAACTTCCTTAATGCTCTCTCCCCTAAAGATCCTATTGAACACATTTTGAGGCAAGAGGATGATTTAAACACATGTAGTGATGTTCTCCCTCATAAGGATGAAGAATTAATGAACAATGTTATCCCTTCTCCCAAAATTGGCAATAACAATAAGGACATATTTTCGAATACTTTTTTCAAAGCCCTCACTATTTGGGATGAACCATTAGAATAATGTGTTGATTATTCTCTATCCCATGAGAGAACCCTAGCCAAAGGGGGTGAAATCATGATTGATAACTGTTTGAACATGTAAAACATTTAAACTATGATAATGAAATAATGAAATAAAATGATTTTAAGAATGTAAACTATAGAAATATTAGAAAAACAATGAATTTACATAGAAAACATGAATTTACATGGGGAAAACCATTAGTGGTAAAAAACCCCACAAACATAGCATCTATATTATAAGAACACAACCTGGGAAAACTTCTCCTCAAACTTCCACAGGCCTCTCCAATAATTTACATAAATTCAATAATATTTCACCCCCCCCAAAATGGTGAGGAATCCTAGCTTAAATATAGGGAGAAAGGTTGGTTAAATACCCGAAAGGGTAGTTACCATACCTTTTCAATAACAAACTTGTTTACAATTAATAAATAAATAACTTTTTATAGTTCTTTAATTTATTAATTATTCACAATAAATGTTGAATTCTTTTCAAGCATTATGATAAAACATTATATGTTATAAGAGTTTGACCCCTAATAATATTATGTTCTAACAATAACTCCCTTGATAGAATCTCACCTTTGATGAATCTCAATCATTCTCCCTCTTAAAATAAAGAATCTCCCTCTCCTCAACTAGGTTCTATTCATAAGGATACCCTAGTTCAAGTTAAGATTGTTAACATCTCTTTCAAAGATCCCCCTCTCAAAGGTGAGACTTTAGAGAGTTATGTTTATCCTTCTCCTAGAGAGTCTACTCCCTATGTATATCCTTTGGTGATTGAGGATGATATGAACTTTCCTACTAATATTCTTCCTTCTAAAACATCAATGCCTACTCCTAGTCTATCTCCTAAAATTGATCTTATCCATGATAACATCTTAGTGCAAGAAGAGAATATCAAAAAATATTCCAAAAATCTTGTTCATTCTTCTTCTAAAATTCATAAGGACACCTTTGATATTCCTAAACCATCTTCAATTAATTTGATACATGTGAATGAAACACCTAATAAACCCCTCTTCATAGTTCAGGGTGCTTGTCCCTCTTAAAATTCCCAATGTAAGCCTATCTTAGTGGTTCAAGGTGCTTATGCTAATGATTCTTTTTGCACTCCTAAGAAACCTATTATTACCATGCAAGGATGTTATCCTACTAGGAGCCCTTATGAATATACTAAAAAAATTACTGGAGAGAGTTATCATACGGTCGCCCATACCAACAACACAAGAAACAATAGGCAACCTAATCCTCCTCCAGATATGCCAACTTCACTTCCTCCCTCTCAACCTATTCTTCCTCAAGTACCTCGTATATCACAGACTCTTAGGAAGGAGTACGATCTCATTGAACAACTTAAAGCCACTCCTTCCAAGATTTCTATTTGGGATTTGGTTCAAATTTCACCTGCTTATCATGGGATGTTACAAGATGCTTTAAAAAACTTAGATGTCCCACCTACAGTGACACCTAATAACATGGCTTCTTTTATTGATCCTACAAACAAACCCAAAGCTCAAATTATATTCATACAAGATGAGTTACCTTCTTGTGAAATCCAACATCAATATGATCCTCTTATGATTGTGATTATTATCAATGATAGTGCTATAAGATGAACCCTTGTGGACAATGGGTCTGCCCTTAATGTTTGTGGTGTGGAATTATTGGATAAGATTAATGTGGTTTGTTCTCTCATCAAACCCACTTCTCTTTCTATTTGAGGTTTTGATAATGTTGCTAAACAATGTTTATGTGTCATAACATTGTTTGTTAAGGTAGGTCATGTTATGTTACCTACACTTATTCATGTCATGCCTGGTAATTTGACATATAACCTTCTATTAGGGAGACCTTGGATTCATAGCATGCAAGATGTCCCCTCAACTTTGCATAGGCAAGTCAAGTTCATTTATAGCAATAAGACATACACCTTGTTAGTTGATACCAATCTTCAAGAACCATTAAAATCTGGATCTTGTTTTTCAACTACGTCCCATTCTTCTCCCAATCCTTCTACTTATTCAAATATATCTACTTCCTTTAATGATCTTGTTCCTTCTAGTACTCTTGATTCTTCTACTCAATCAGAATCTCCTCCCAAGGATATCTTTTCTCCCAAAAGAGTGCGCTCAGATGATGATTGGGGATCTCTAGACTTTGACCCTACTTTTGTACGAGAGTATAAAGTATCTCTAAAAGAATATAAGATTGATAAGGAGAAATATAAGGAAAAACCTAAAGAGAACCCTACTTTGTCTAAACAACTAAGTAACCACTTTGTGGCTGCTTCTAATTCAAATGATTTTTCAAATCCTTCCTCTGATTCATATAGTACTGAGACCTATGAGGTGCAACCATCTCTTTCTTATTTGGCATCCCTTTATGGTCCTAGTTTTCAAATTTTAGCTAAGAGTGGCTATGATGGCAATGGTTGTAGCACAAATGAACAAGGAATTAAAGTTCCTTTATACCATAACGTGCATGAAGCTTCATTTGGACTTGGATATAATCCTTCTAAGCCTACTAAAGCATCTAAAAGACCATCTCTCAATGTGAATACTATATTTAATAGTGATGATGACCTCAACTTAATTAAATCATCTTCTACAAGTCTTTCAACACTCATCCCCCTCATAAGGAAATCTTGGTGATGAACAAATCTCTTTATGCATCTCCTCAAGAGATTTCTAATCCCACTTATGAGACTTTATCTTCTACTCATTCTAAAATCCCTTCTTCTAGGATTAGGTCTCTAATGAATAACACTTATCCCTCTCCTAAGATTTCTTGTGTGCAAGAAAAGTATGACTTAGTGGCCTATTCTCCTCTTATAAACTTATGTCTTTCTAAGACTTTTTAACATTCACCATCTTATACACATTTTTAATCTCACTTATAATAGATAATTTAACATGTCATATTCATATACCTCATTCAATCGAGCATGCATTTAAATAACATTAATGGCTATTATGTTGCTCATCATTATGTGACACTGGTAGCTCACTTACTAGGGGCTCATTGTCATTCATGATGGTACAATTTCACGTGCAATCATACTTTTGGAAGAAACATAATAGCCTATTTCTATCTCATCTCTTCTCCCTATATATGGGGGGAAAGAGTGATTTCAAACATCTCTCCTTCTTAAGATTAAAATTTCTCCTTTGTGAAGTAGTGTCTTCTATAAGGATTTCTTATTGATTGTAGAGGTGTATTCATATTTTAATTCCTTCTCTCATATTGGAACAAGCATCCCTAATGGGGATCTTAAAAACATATCCTTAATTGGGACCTCCTCCTTGGTGTTGGAATTTTTGATTATTCATCAATTTATTTTCTTCATTGAGTAGTATCTTTTATAATAAACCCTTCTATTTTGTGCATGTGCATATCTTTGATGAGTATTGTAGACACCTAAAAATGTCTCATTGATCATGTACTAATTATTCCTCTAATTGATTAAATAATTCTTTAATTATTTAATTAAGTTAATTAATCTTATTCTTCTAAATTCATATTTCATCATAATCTTACTAATTATTCTATTTTCTTATTCTATCATCATTTTAATCATTTTCTAAATATTAATTAAATATTTATTATTTAGTTAATTGTGATTTAATCCTTTAAATTAAATAATCTTTATTATTTAATTAAATTCTATTTCTAAAATAATTAAATAGTTTCTTTAAATTATTTAATTAGTAATTAATTCTGATTAATTCCCCAATTTAAATAATCTTTATTATTTAAATAAATTACGAATTATTGAATTTCTATCTCTAGTCATATAATCATTCAACCCTTTTCTAAATATTAATTAAATATTTATTATTTAATTAATCATGATTTAATCCTTTAATTTAAATAATCTTTATTATTTAATTAAATTCTATTTCTAAAATAATTAAATAGTTTCTTTAAATTATTTAATTAATTAACTAATTGATTCTTCCAAATCTGTAAGTTCTAATTTCATTTAATTTTTTATTTTTCTTCTAAATTCTTCTAAATTCAATTACATGTGCATGATATCAAAAACCAAATTGAAAATCAAAGTCAAGTTCTAAATATATTCAAATACTAAATTGAATTAATAAATTCAATTATTTGAATTAATATCTCATGAAAAGATTAAATTGAAAATCTAAATCTAAATGCAAGCACATGCTAAATTAATTAATTACATCAATTAATTAATTAAACCATTTATCTCTTCAACTTCTATTTTCATCTTTCAGTTAGCTTTTTCTAAATTAAGCTCTCTGTGTCATCTTCTTTATTTCCTCCAATCATTCTTTTTCTTCCTTCATTCAACTTTTTCTCAATCAGTTGACTCAATTAATCTATTCAATCTATTGAGTTTCACTCTACAATCAGTAGTTCAACTATCAATTTGCATTTGAGCTCACCTGAGTTCCACCTCCTGATCAATCTGTTCCACCCTTTCAATCAATCTTCTCCAATTGTCTATAAACTGAGCATCCAATCTCCATTTTCAATAATCACAAACTTCGAATCTTTGTGTCACTTGCAGGTTACCAGTGCAATATCTGAGAGCCATCATACCATGAAGAGGAGAAGAGCAATGGAAGTTCTACATAGTCACAGAATAAGGAGTCTTGATTTGATTTGATGATTTTAAATCCCTGTTTCTTAATTGTGTTATTTCATTGATTAGTTTTTTAGATTCTTTAATTAGTAGGGATTCATGATTTCCCTTTTGCTCCTAATTGATTACTTGTTTTGGATAAGATGAATTTTGCATGCTTACATTTTGGTGAACCCGACGTGAATTAACAACAACTTAACCTTTTTCTGTGTTCTGTGTGATTTTTGTAGATTGTGCGGATTTTTTATTTTTTTTGCAAGTTGCATGAATTTTGAGAAAATATTTTCTGTCATGCAATTGATCTTACATCGTCACGCAATCGCATAGAAAGAATCACACATTCGACCCTTTGGGGTAATGCATTCGTCCAGACAAGGTCACGCATCCACAGGATTCATTGTCATTTTATTGTTCTTTTGTCTATTATTAATTGTGTATAATTCTATCCTAAATTTGGTTAATTCGGGATCAAAATTTCTTTTTACTTCAAGATTTGATTAACAAAGTTTATGGCAAGAAAATTTCAGTTCAAAATTTTAGGTGCAAGAAGGACGAAACAACAAAGGAGGGAAGCTAAATGATATCAAAAATTTCTCCAAGCAAAAAAATTGATACAGGATTCAGAAGAACAACTGGCCTTAGACAGATATAATAGCCTAGTTCTTTCTTATACAGTTAAATATGATCTAATTAGTATTGAATGGATGATGAGGGATTTGGCTAGGGCTTCACAATTGGTTTTGCAGGTTCCTGATCGAGTTTAGTTTTCTTGTATTTTTCTATTTTTTTTTGTAGTCTACATTCTGTCATGCAATCCACCTATTAGTGCTATGCAATCAAGCAGATAAAGTCACGCATTCACTCTATCATATTTACGCATTCGCTCTATCATATTTACGCATTCAATCAGTTAGTATCATGCAATCGCTCAGGTAGTATTATGCAATCGCCTCTGTCAAGTTCTCAGTTTTTGTTTTCTGTTCATTTATTGTGGTTACTAATCTTCTGTTTACAGCCTGTGGTGGATTCTCAGAGAGGATTAGATTAGTAATTTTTCATGGTTAATCTCATACTTCAATTTTTAGCACTTAAAATCAACAAAAGTTAAAATGGACATGCATGGATAATCTCACACTTTGTTTTTGGTGCTTAAAATAAACATCAAATAAAATTGACATGCATGTATCTCACACTTGGTTTTTGGTGCTTAAAAATCGACAAATGGTTAAAATTCACATGTATGCCTTCATACTTGGATTTGATATTTAAAATTGACATGCACATGCAGATCTAACACCTAAATTTGGGCTATAAAACGAATGTGAATCAGGCTGCATTAGATTAAATCATTTTCTTTTTCTTAAGGTAAATAACTTTTCATTGTGTCTGGGGTGGGCCTACAGTTGCACTAACTGACTTTCTACCTGCCATCGGGCTTTTGGGAGAAAGAAAGAAGGTGACAACGACATCCAAATTTCTTTTATTCTATGTAGTGAGGGGTATCTTTGACTGGGGATTTCATCACCCCACAGAGGTACTTCGAATTGGGATGTGTTGGGGATATCATCTCTCCTAGTGTACTCTCGAGCGGGTTTTTCGAGCCGCTATATAAATATACTGGTCAGGCAGCTAGAGTGTTGAGTGAATTTGATGCATGTGGGGGCCTTCCCTGCACCGATAAGCTCAATTAAAGTCTTAAGTGGCTTGCTCTGAGAATCCATCGTTGGATCAGGACCCCTCGAAACCTAATACTAAGAACCAATTTAGTTGCCAAAAATCCTACATTTAGTGGTTCCAGGACTGCGGATCGTACGCCATAGATACCCTTCGTGTACCTTACACTATGATATAGGAATCCCTTGGCTATAAGATCCTTGGATCTTCAGGGTAAGAGAGACTGGCATGCCCAAGAAGTGTGTGCCATGGAGTGGAGCCAGTGCTGCCAGACTCTCTATCTATTCATTTTGTTTCAATATTTTATTGTAAGGGCCTCACTAAATGGTGTCCACTATCTAGCCTAAGATTGTATTCCGTGCTTTTTTATGTATCGATGTGCTAGACTAGTATTGAGTCAGTCCCTTGGGCTATTTCAAGCCCTATCCCACATATCTCCGAATTTTCTGAGATTGTATGAAAATTGAGTCAGTCAGCTATACATACCTATCAACAATTGTTCTCAGAATTGGAAAGCTACAAAACATTGTCCTACACATGAACTTACAAAAAACAAAGTCCATTTTGAAACCAATTCTCAAAATTCCTTACATATTTGTGACCATAGGAAACTTTTGCATAGTCCCACTTACGTCCTCATTTTCATCCTACGTCTTTTTCATAGTCCCACTTACACCCTCATTTTCGTCCTACGTCTTTTTCATAATCCCACTTACGTCCTCATTTTCGTCCTACATCTTTTGCATAGTCCCACTTACGTCCTCATTTTTGTCCTACGTCTTTTGCATAGTCCCACTTACGTCCTCATTTCCATCCCACGTCTTTCGCATAGTCCCACTTATGTCATCATTTTCGTCCTATGTCTTTTGCATAGTCCCACTTACGTCCTCATTTTCATCCTACGTCTTTTGCATAGTCCCACTTATGTCCTCATTTTCGTCTTACGACTTTTGCATTATCATCCAAATTAGTTGCATAGTCCTGTATTATCATATATGTCTTCATCTAGACCTCATACATGTCTAGGTCCATTATCGGTTATAGGATCATAGCATGTGCCTTCATGGGTCTCCTAGGTGATGGTTTGCTTCCCTTTGAGCAACCTAATTTAGCTCCAAATGGCGGTCAACGAGAAATCATTGATGGTCTAGATAACCTAGCTTGGGACTTAAGAACAAGCACGCCTCAATATATAGGAGTCGAATACGAGATCAACATTGAATATAAAATTGCCCGTAGAATCGATAGAGATATTGCTATGGAACAACTCCGTCAACAATTGGAAATATTTGCATTAGAGAAAGCTAGAAACGCCCAAAAAGTATCACGTCAAAATCCTCAATAGAGATTCTAGTATAGCCTTGCATTTACATCTATAGTCTAGTCTTAAGTCATCATCTTGCATACAACCACCCTCATATCAGCAATTTTAGATGCCCATCACAAGGTTGCAAAAAGCAAAAGGAATAATGGACCCGAATAACACACAGTCTGTAAATCCTACTTGGAACATGGACATGTCAACAGGTCAACACTCAGGTACACAAACAATGTCCACACTAAGTGAATTACAATAGCACTTGACAAAGGAAGAAATTGAATCCCCACAACAGGACCCACATGTCCTTATGATCCTAGACACACTTATACATAGCGATAGGGACAAGTATCTTTTGTTGTTAATACAAAATGGGGCAAAACTATCAGAGGATTTCGACGTTACAAAGATTTTACCACCAAGAAAAACTTTAGGTCAAGATAATAGTCAAGCACCACCCTTGACACCAATACAAGCACCGACCTCCAGTATTCCTCAAAACATGCCTAGTCAAAAAAATGTCGACACAAATGCAAACTTTCAAACAAGTGTGTCATCCTTGGCGATCAATGCTAGTATACCATCACAAAGCATAGCAATAATAGCAAGTGTCTCAGCACCTGTTCAAGCACAAGCGACAAACGCAACTCAACCTACAGTGTCCTATTCAATGGGATCCACACATGGTTATCAAAGTACAAATCTAGGTCTCGCCAATACAATAGGTACAACTCAACCAAACATGGGTTCACATATCAACTATTTTTCAGTACCTGGGGGAACACACAACACACAAGGTTATAATCTCGGTACCCTCCAACAACCTCCTAGTTATACAACCACAAATCCTTTCGTTGGACATACACAAACACAAGGTATACCTTTGACACAAATAGATATTCTGACACAACAAATGCATAATTTACAACAACAAATGACAACCATGTAGACTGGTCATGATAAGAAGAGCTATACAATGCAGGACTTACGTCCTTATCCATTTGATCACACATTATATATGCCACCTTTTCCACAACATTTTGAAATGCCAAAATTTGATAGATGTCAAGGGAAGGGTGATCCTAGAGATCATATTAGAGAATTTTTTATGGCATGTATAGAAGTTGTCTCTGAAGATACTTATCTAATGAGATTGTTTCCTAAAAGCCTAGGAGGTCTAGCTTTAGATTGGTTTTCACATTTACCACCAACCATTACATCATGGGGAGAATTAGTTGAACAATTTATTGCAAACTTCTTGCACAACATTGACACCCTGGTTACTTTGATGGACTTGTGTGCCATGAAACAATATGAAAATGAAGCATTTGCATCCTTCATACAATGATGGAGGGCTCTCTATAGGAAGTGCAAGACAGTTATCCCAGAAACAGAACAAGTGGATATGTTCACAAAAAATTTGGTTTTTAAGATTAAATATCCAATACAAAATGCAATGTCTAACCACATTTAAACAAATCACGAAAAAGGCTCTAAAATGTGAGAAGGGACTAATAGAACAAGGTCTTATTAAGTATGGCACTACAAACAACAATGACAAATCTAAATTTTGGTCGAAAAACAAAAATGTGACCAATGATGGTATTGTAGATGCTAGAATGATAAATAGAACTCAACCTATTTTATCTTTGGGAATGAGTCATTCAATGAATCCACATACAGGGAATAATACAACATGAGCAAATGTAAATGCTACGCAAAACACGAACACAAGATATCCCTAGATAAATACTCTGAGAAGGAATTACACACCTCTAGGAGAACCTATTGAATCAGCACTTAAAAAGTCAATACAGACAAACATGATTACTTTACTTTAGGTAAGGGTGTATGAACCAGGTCCTTTCAAACCCACATGGTGGAATGACAATGATTTCTATGATTATCATAGGACAAAAGGTCACAATATGACAAGTGGCTACAAATTGAAAAACTTGGTCCAAGATATGATAGACCAAGGGGACATCACAATTGATATTGATAAGGCCTCAGCAAACACAAACCATGCTATTTTCAAGGATCCTTTTGTTAAGCATGACAAAGGAAAGGCTACCACATCAGGTACCCAAGACAATGCAGCTAACTATACAAAGGTCTCATACGACTATACTATACATGCCATTAGCTCAAGAGATACAGAAATTAGTGATTCACTAGAAACACTTGATCAGGATGACCAATATCAGAACATCCATACAAAGGATACTCAAATTTGCATGACATCAGAGGCACCAAAGTACGATGATGATAGAAATATTTGTCTCAGAGACTGGGGGCATGATCAACCATCTAACTCAGGATGGTTTGAAGATGACCTGATAGAACATATCATGGATATTAAACACACCCATACAAACTATGAAGAGGGATTTAAGATAAATCTTGATAACACAGCATATGATACAAATGATACAATCACTACAATCACTTTAACTCCAAGAAATAGAGACTGTGCAGTGGTTACTCGCAGATCAAAGGTAACTTTACAAGGAGTACCACAAAATCAACCACCAATAGTAGGGACTTACGATTTTGTTGAGCAACTTAAGAAAACTCCCGCACAAATATCATTATTCAAACTATTGCGTATTTCACCCACTCATAGAGCTATACTAGACAAAGCACTACAAGATTTGATAGTGGATAGAAATATAGATAAAAATACTTTCCAGTCTATTGTAGGAAATCTGACACATGGCATGCGAATAGCATTTACAGAACAAGATATTCCTAGTGATAGACTGCTTCATAATGATCCTCTACATCTGGAAGCTTACATTCATAAGCGGAGAATCAGAAGAGTACTCATAGATGGGGGAGTCGGTCTCAACATTTGTACTTTAAAATTGGTCAAAGCACTAGGATATCCTGAACTTCACATTGATTCCTCCAAGAGGATAAATATCAAGGCTTACGATGATGAAGAATGTCCATCTAAGGGAATTGTAACATTACCTGTACAAGTAGGGCCAATAACAACAAAGGTCACTTTCCAAGTCTTGGATAGAGAACTAGGATATAACATGCTATTGGGATGCCCATGGATACACATCATGCAAGCAGTACCATCCACATTCCATCAATGTGTCAAGTTCCCATACAATGGTATTGAAATCACAATAAGGGAGATCCAAATCCATTTGAACATTGCAATTATCTGAAAGACAGTGTAGATAATCAGGTAGCACCTCTCATTACACAGTTGGAAACATTATAGATCATAAAAACAAAAAAAGAAATGCCTACAACATCTTCCTTACAAATAAAAGAGATGGGTTGTGGAGATTATTCTATTGCAAATACTTTCAATGGGAAATAGTTGTCTCTTTCTCCAAAGTCCTTTAGGAAACCACAAACCATAGTACAAAAGTGAGACAAAGGAAAAAAAATTATGAGATACACAGACTCATGTTCTTTCATTAGATGGGGTGACTTACAAGATGAATCTTTGAACGAAGATGTTAACCATTGGATATATAAAGAAGGAGATCATATGACAATACCTAGAATACCCACAGATCAGTATGGTAATGGATTCAAAATGCTCCAGAGACATGGATATGATGGTACCACAGGCCTTGGGTCACAGAAACAGGGAAGACTCGAACCTGTTGTTCCCAATGATAATCCAAGAAATCAAGGATTGGGATACAAGCATGTGCAACATATCACCGAAGCAAGACAACGTACCCTTGATATACTAAATCGACCAAGCAAACCGTCAGATTACATATCACAAAGGAATTTGTCCACATGGGTGTTTCCATCTTCATCTCAAACAAGTAATCAAATACCTACATCACCAAGTGCAAAATCAGATGGAGAAGAAATGAGGCAACTCTTACAAGAACCTACTCTTGAATTACAAAATAATACAGTTATTGACACAACAGTACAAGCTAATGTAGCAACAAATGTAGGTTTACCACAACCACCTGAAACCCACCCATGGTTATTGTCACTACTTCTACCACAAGAAGCAACTCAGGCTCAACCAAATGAAACAGATGAAGAGAGATTGCAAAGACTTATACCAGGCTTAAGAAGGGTAACTAATCTCCAAAGGAGACCTATCAATATACAATAGAATCAGAGATAGGAACAAGAAGAAATAAGTGATGATAGCTCATATGATGAAACATATATTGAAAGTGAGACAGACTCTCATGACTGCGAGTTCTTATCACTACAGGATTCTAGCCCACCAGAAAGTGTAATATTACAGAATCAAATAAGGCTTATACAAGATGAAGATAACCAAAGCCAGTCAAACAATCAAGTTTTAATGTTATCACAATCTACTAAGGAAGGAAGTAATGATTTACCCCTAGTGCATTTGCACTTGATTGATTGGGGGCAAGAAGGAAAACCAATGCTAGATTGGTTTGAAAATGACGAAGCAATTTCAGAATTTCTAGGAGTCAGAGAGGGATTTCCACAAAGTGATCATAACGAAGGGTTTGTTATCGACCTGAATAGAATGACATACTTTGGAGAAGAAAGTAATTTTACAATAGAAGATCAGGATCACACTACCCATAACGACAAGAGTGATTTGGGCAATCTTCCTAGGGAAAGAGAAAGGTCAGCATTACTTACAGAGGAAATAGAAGAAGTAAACATAGCAGAAGGAGAGGTTGTACATAACATCCATCTAGCAAAAGCTTTAAGAAATGAAGAAAAAGATAGATTCATTCATTTTTTCAAACAATGGCCTATCAACTTTGCTTGGTCCTATTCAGACATGCCAGGCTTAGACTCCGAATTAGTATTACATCACTTACCTTTGATACTAGGAGTAAAGCCTTACAAGCAAAAATTGAGAAAAATGCATCCAAGTATCGCATTACTAGTTAAAATAGAACTACAAAAGTTACTGGATGTAGGTTTTATTAGACCTATTGACTATGTGGAATGGATATCCAACTTGGTACCCATGACTAAACCCGCAGGAGGCATAAGAATTTGCACAGATTTTTGGGATTTAAATAAAGCTTGTCCTAAAGATGACTTTTCACTACCTAATATTGACATGATAGTTGACCTGACAGCTGGCAATGAGATGTTATCCTTAATGGATGGTTTTTCAGGATGCAACCAGATTAAAATCGCACCAGAAGATCAACATAAAACGGCCTTTACATGCCCATGGGGAACATACTGTTGGAATGTGATGCCATTTGGTCTCAAAAATGCTGGAGCAACATACCAAAGAGCCAAGACAACATTGTTTCATGACATGATCCACAACATAATGGAAGATTACATGGATGACATATTGGCCAAATCACAGACAAGAGAAAATCATCTTGCAGTTCTTACACAGATATTTGATCGGTTGGAACAATACAATGTCAAATTAAACCTGAAGAAGTGTGTGTTTGGTGTAACATCAGGTAAACTATTAGGGTTTATAGTATCAAATAGAGGAATTGAAATAGACCCAGCCAAGGTTAAAGCAATCATTGATATGCAACCACCGTCAACACTTAAACAGCTCAGAGGCTTACAAGGAAGACTGCAATCCATAAGGAGATTTATAGCACAATTGGCAGATAAGTGTCACCTGTTCCAACATTTACTCAAGAAAGGAGTTACTTTTAAATGGACAGAACAATGCCAGGAAGCTTTCCAAGCTCTGAAAGATTATCTTTTGAACATGCCAGTGTTAATATCGCCTACTCTAGGACAACCTCTATTGTTATACATATCAGCAACAAACTCAGCTCTAGGAGCTTTATTGGCACAGCATGATAAAAATGGAAAAGAAAGAGCCATTTATTATATAAGTAGGACTCTGATTAGCTATGAGCTTAATTATACCCCCATAGAGCGAGCATGCTTAGCAGTAATCTTTGCATCCCAAAAGCTCAGACATTACATGTTGAGTCATAAGGTACAACTCATTGCACGCTTTGACCCACTCAAGTACCTATTGAGCAGAGCAACATTAACCGGGTGACTAGCTAAGTGGGTTATGATACTGAGCGAGTTTGATATAGAATACATAGACATAAAAGCCATCAAAGGACAAATTATAGCAGATCAATTAGCAGAGGATCCTATACAGGACAATCACCCATTGCTAATAGATTTTCCAGATGAATCTATGTTTACATTAACTGCCTTAGTAATGTGGAAGTTATACTTTGATGTGTCATATACGAATCACGGATCTAGAGCAGGGGTTCTCTTCATTACTCCTCAAGGGGACGTTATACCTAAGTCATTTAGGATCAATTTTCAATGCACCAACAATATGGCTGAATATGAAGCTCTTCTCATAGGACTTCGTATAGCTATACAATGGAAAATACAAGAGTTACAGGTCTATGGTGATTCACAATTGATTGTAAATTAGGTCAATGATGAGTACAACATGAAGGATGATAAACTCATGCCTTATTAGAAGTTGGTCAAAGATTACAAGAAGCATTTCAGCAAAATTACATTCGAACAAATCCCAAGGATACAAAACAAGGCCGCAGATGCGATGGCAACCATAGGTTCTCTTCTCAATATGCCTGCTAATGAAACTTAGTTTGAGTTCATCATAGAATAGTTGATGCTACCTGCATATGAGACTCCCCTATCAAATATATATGTGCAATTGTGGGTCCATAATCACCTTGGTACAATGAAATATACACATATTTACACACCCAATACATATCACTAGATTTGTCTAGAAATCAAAAGAAGACATTTATTCGTCAGGCATCTAGATATACCATTATAGCTAATACTTTGTATAGGAAGGGTTTCGATGGGACTCTTCTCTGATGTTTGGATGAGAATGAAGCACATATTGCTTTAAAAGAAGTACATCATGGAATTTGTGGGGCTCACCAAAGTGGTCCACCATTGTCAAAAACATTGTTGAGAACAGGTTATTACTGGCCAACCATGGAAAAAGATGCTTACAAGTATGTACAGAAGTGTAAACAATGCCAAATGCATGGAGACCTTATTCATGCACTAGCACAAGATCTTCGACCCATTACATCACCATGGCCATTTTCACAATGGGGATTAGATCTAGTGGGTAAAATCAACCCTACTTCTTCCAATGGGCACAAGTTTGTATTGACAGCCACTGAATACTTTACCAAATGGGTTGAATCAATTCCTCTAACATATATCACTGGAAAGCAGATATCAAAATTCATGCTCAACTACATTATATGTAGATATGGAGTCCCAATGTGCTTTGTTATAGATAATGGACATCCATTTAAGAACCAGGAAGTGAAAGAGTTATGTGAAAAATTCCATATACACCAGAGATTTTCCATGCCATATTATCCACAAAGTAATGGATAAGCAGAGGCTACAAATAAAACAATAGTAAAAATTCTTAAGAAATTAGTCACCGACACAGGATGGGACTGACACCTCCAATTAAACCCCACTCTCTGGGCTTACAAAATAGGAGTACGCACACCTACAGGGGCAACACCCTATTCCTTGGTTTATGGTATAGAAGCAATACTCCCTATTGAAATAGAAATTTCATCTCTATGAGTCTCTTTACAAAACATCATATCAAAAGAAGACTACAAGGTAGCAAGGTTACAAGAACTCGAGATCCTTTATGAAAAAAGAAAAATAGCATTCAATCACCTACAAGGATATCAAAATAGACTAAGATGAAGTTATAATAAAAGAGTCTGCCCATGAACTTTTCAGGTGGGAGATTTAGTACTTTAAGAAAATCAAAGGAATTTAGTAGAACGAGAAAGGCCAGGGAAATTTGAACCTAAATGGCTAGGTCCTTTCATTATAACAAGGGTCATAGGCAATGGAGCATATAACTTGGCTACCATGGAGGGAAATCCACTCTCTGACCCTATGAATAGCATGCATCTTAAGCGATATTATACCTAAAGGCTGGGTTAGTTTAGGTTTTACTTTCCGCATTGCATTACATATAGTTTCTTTTCACAAAGTTTCAACAATTGAATATAGAAGCATCAATAAAACAAGGAAGTTGTCCCAGTTTATCATTCATTTGCATCTAAGGAAAACAAGAGTCATCTCCTTTCTTAGATATTCGGACATGAAGTCTATAAGGTCCTAAGGTCATTCATCTTCAACATTACCCAGGTGACGACGCTTTACTTATGGTTGGGTAGTGATTTCACTATTTAAGAGTTGTTTACCCACAATCTATCAATTGCTATATCTCACACATTAAGAAAATCTCTAATTCATTCTAGACACCTAGTTGATCATATGACTAGTGAAAAATCTAAATTCTACTTTAGCACCGCTATAATTGTCACACCCTAGTAGGTTTCATGACTTACAAGTCAAGGCAAGAAAAGAAAAATAAAAAGAGCTATGCCAAATATCCATCTAAAGGCAAAAGAGAAATGATATATAACTGAAATATCATGCATACAAAGTGTGACAAAAAGCTTGACTATGGGAACATGCAAGTAACTCCATCAAGGCTATGAACGCCTACTAGCAATGGAGCAATATTTGAGAAATTACAGTCTATAACCTCGTCGGAGCTTTCAAGGCTTGCTGGCAGCGAGGCTCTATTCAGGATTCTTTTGAAGTTAGAAAATCCATGTAGCCAATCATATAGGATGCTAAGGATCTTTAGTGAACACAAGAGCAGAAATTAACTCATTTGCACACACATGGGCAAAAGAAGATCAATGTTTCAAGAACCAATGGGAAAGTTTTCCGCATCTCCATTTGTGATTCCTAGTCACTAAGTGTGTTGAGATGAATGCTCCAAGGGACCTTAGGGATCAATTGACTGCTTATCTATGAAATGTTTTGCACCTCCATTTCAATTGGTGTATTACAAATGCTAAAACAAACATAGTTAATCTTGTTCGAATAGGAAATGCATCTTCATCTTGCATTCACATAGGTCATGTCAAAAATTCATTTGTCTCCACATACATCTTGAGGATCATCATGTCATACAGGTCTGTACATTGGGGGCATAACTGAAAAAAATCCTAAAAAATTAGATAAAGTCCTGAAAAAAATCCTAAAAATCAGATAAAGTCGTGAAAAATTCCTAAAAATCGGATAAAGTTCTGAAAAGCTCAAAAAATCCAAAAACAATGAAAAACTCAAAATCCAAAAACATTTGAATATCAAAAAACTCAAAATCCAAAAACATTTGAATATCAATCTTCAAAATTCAAAAACATTGCATATAATGTCCTGAAAAAATCAATCCAAAAACATCCACAAAATGTCATGAAAAAATCAATCCCCAAAAACATTCAAATATCGATCTCCATAATCCAAAAACATCGAAAAAGCTCTTGGAAAAGAACTAAAAATTGAAAAATCAATCAATCAGAAAAACTTACAATAAAATGTCTTGTGAGAAACAAATACCCTAGTAGATATCAGCAAACACTTCGCATGAAGTTAACGAAGGATACAACTATCCAGTCAAACATCTGCAATCAACTTATCAAACTGTCTTATCAATCGTATCATATCCACATCAACATGATCATTATCTTGTCTTAAACAAAAGAGGATACACTCGAAATCAGATAGGTTAGTCTTAAATGGGGTCCGCAACTTTCTGAGATCAGACATTATCAACCATCGCATCAAACAACTGAGAACGAAGGCACAAGGTTAGTATAGCTGTTGAATTTTGTCTGAGTCAGTCTTTATCTTTTTATCATTTGGTGACAGATATTGTTCCTATGCTACTCAAGGATGTCTACAAGTGACTAGAAGAGCTATGATGGGCATTATCTTTTTCTTTGTTTGCTGTTTATGGTGTGAACCGATGAAATTCTAGGGAAATTGCTCTAGTGGGTGTCTATGATAAGAGCCTTCACATCAAGGTGAAATTGCCACACATACCTCGACCCCTAGCATAATTCCCAAAATGGAGGGTTCACTCCTTGTCTGTTACGTGTTTGTTTCTTCAATGAGATATCTTTACATCTTGGTTCCTTATACCCTGATGTGCTAAGCTTCATTGTTCGATAATAAGGCTCAATGATGAATATATATTGATGCAATAAAATATGTGACACAGGTTTGTGATTCTTCAATTTCATTCTCATTCTCATTTCATTTGCTTATTGATAATTTGTTGATTTCTCATCTCATCTTCTATCTAATTCACATTCTTTCTAGCATTATTTCTATCATCAAAAGCTTCTCTCTATCATCAGACTAACATTTCTTCAAGTTATGTCTAAGTTAAAATGAGTACAACCATTATCATACAAAAAAATATTATAGATTCATTTGCATTCATGTGCATTCATTTTAGATTCATTTGCATTTACATATGCATTCATTTTAGATTCATTTGCATTTACATATGCATTCATTTTAGATTCATTTGCATTTACATATGCATTCATTATAGATTCATTTGCATTCATATGCATTCATTATTGATTTCATTTACATCATTAAAACATACATGTACTACAATTGCATTCAGAATCATATAGGATCAAATAAGATATGCATCATAACACTCATGGTATCATATAAGCATACATAAGAAGGTAAACATAGATCATTAGCAAAACCCACATGTTATATATATGTAAATCAAAAATGATAATGTGTCTATACAATAAAGAAACCCGAAGGCTCAGATAACATGATCAACAAAATTTCTCAACCAACACTGCCTCTATCAGCAGGTGGATCCTGTCCACTAGATCCTACCCCAAGATGTCGAGGTGGTCCCATAACACCACCACTGCTAGTCCTCCATGTGGTAGACTTGCTCAAACTAGAATGACCTCTCATAGCAATAAAACTAGGAGCTCTTTGCCCCTCAGGAACAACACTGTGATATAGCTGTTGATAGTAAAAAGCCTCTTGAGCAGCATGGTAAAGTCTATTAGACTCACTTTGTCTATCGGTACCCGAAGCAAAGTGCTCATCGTATGCAACCTGAATCATCTATGAATGCCTAACTACATCATCTCTCTCTCTCTGGAGACGATCTCTCTCAGCCTCAAGAGCACCATAATCTGCATGATAAGTCTCTCACTCAATATCTTGTCTGGTGATCTCATCCTCCAAACTATGGACCCACGCTCGGAGCATTCGCACCTCATCCTCACCACCCACCCTCTGCAACAAGAACATCCTCCAACTCTGGCATATCCTCATCATCATCTCCACTCTCGCTGCTCGATGACTCAGAAGAATCATCGCTGCCCTCATTGCTAATGGACTTGGTGTCTCCACCAATGTCTACATCCTCCTCCGCTCCCTCCTCTCCACCAATGTCTACATCCTCCTCTACTCCCTCATCTCCCCCACCCCACCCTCATCTCCCACATTTCCACCGGCTCTCTCCCCTACATCTATCCTCAACCACTGTCTAGCATGGCGAATCTACTGTGTTGTAATTGGAACAGCAGGATCAGTCAAAGGCACTAGCTTGTGCCTAGCAAACCACGCATCGTACTCCGCCGTCGTCCCTAGATCTACTGCATCTCTACCCCAACCCCAGAGTAATGGCTGCAGAGAATCAAACTTAGCAAAAGCAACATGTGGCTCTATGCAAACACCCCAATCAGATACCTCCTGAGATACATGAGCAAAATACACAGTAATCACAGGTGTCACCTGTACCTCTCCAAACTGTCGCAGAACTCGCCCTGGAAGATACATCTCAATGATCCATTGGGTCTCAAAGGTCCTGCCAATAAGATATCTTTGTTGTCGGCAGAAAGACAAGTGCACTACATCATCAAGCCAACCGGGGCAATCTAAGTATGGTCTCCAAATAAAATGCTGCAAAATGTCAAACTGATGTCTCCAGTACAAGGTGTTCCCTAAACCCCTGTGTCTGATACCTGCTATATATCTAAATGCATAAGGCTCACAAGGCTACAAGTCTAAATGAATGACAGGCCTAGAAATAGAAATGTGCTCCCATGCCCATGTCTGGAGCAAAGTAACACCACAATTGATAGAATGGTATTCAAGATACACAATACCATGCATCTGATAGTACAACATGGCAAGTAGACAAGGACCCCAAGCATATAGGTGACAATGCAAAATCATATCATGGAGAACTCTACCCCATCCAAATGGAAACCCATGACCTCGTATGTCCGGTACAAGTAAACCACTGACAATATTACACAATACAATAGTCAGGTCATCATAGTCTAACCAGGCCTAAGGGATGTCATAACGACCACTAATCTGCAAGTCCTGAATCTCACACTCAAAAAGTGCACATAGTCTAGCAATGCCATCATCATGGTCATATACAACTCTCTCACCATGAATAGGAATATGTAGTATATGCCATACATCCTCTAAAGTAATCGATGCCTCACCAGTCGATAGATGGAAAGAATAGGTCTTAGAGTACCACCGCTCTATCAAAGCTGTAATCATGGCCCTGTTGGCCGTAACCTCTGGCAAATGCATAACATCATATAGACCAAGCTGCCAAATATGCTCGATCTCATCATCTAGTAAGTCTGCTCGAAGATCCATTCCAAGAGGTCTACTCTGACGATAGTATAATACTCCAATGTTCTCCTACAACACGAAATGATCAAAATCTTAGAATTCAGATCTAGGAAAACTAAAATATTTCCAAACGCATGACAAAAACTTACATATACAACGAATGTGTAACAGTTATGGCTTATGCGGTACAAATATGGTTCTTGCGTAAATGATAAAAGCTAATGCATAATGAAATGAATGCATGTGTAACAAAAAACACTTATGCGTAGTGATATATATGAATGCGACATGTTAGAGAAAATGCGTGACACTTACAACGCATGCGCAACATTTAATGCATTTGCGGTACACTTAATACTAATGTGTGAAAATCGACAAGCAAATGCATGACTCAAGGCAAAAAGTGATCACTACATTTTTTTTTGGAAAATAGAATAAAATAGGCATACAATCAGAAAATTTTTTGGAAAATACCATGCCGCCAGTCCCAGGAGGTCTCTAATATGAACGTACACGGTTCGACAGGTGCAATCGAGCTCTGTATCTAGACATGATGTCAAATACTGAGAACAAGCACATAAATTACAAAGAAATACAAAGGAAACACCAAATGGCAAATGAGCAAATGAAAACCTAAAAGTCTCTATTTATAGCTCAAAATTAGGGTTTTTTATTGACATCCCAACATCCGTGGTCCCCACTAGCTTCAAATACCTTGTAGCCTATTCAAACGAACTCAAAATCGAATGAAATTTCACACACTTGCTCATACAACTGATATCGAAAACATGGTCTCAATTCTGGAATTTTATGACCACCTTTTCCGAGGGGGCATATTTACACTATACAGCAAAACCGAGGCATACTGGGGCAAGATTTTTTTTTTCATTTTCCTTGAAACAACGTCGTTTTGACATTGTCTCAAAGAGGGGCAAATGTAGACACCTAAAAATGTCTCATTGATCATGTACTAATTATTCCTCTAATTGATTAAACAATTCTTTAATTATTTAATTAAGTTAATTAATCTTATTCTTCTAAATTCATATTTCATCATAATCTTACTAATTATTCTATTTTCTTATTCTATCATCATTTTAATCATTTTCTAAATATTAATTAAATATTTATTATTTAGTTAATTGTGATTTAATCCTTTAAATTAAATAATCCTTATTATTTAATTAAATTCTATTTCTAAAATAATTAAATAGTTTCTTTAAATTATTTAATTAGTAATTAATTCTGATTAATTCTTCAATTTAAATAATCTTTATTATTTAAATAAATTACTAATTATTCAATTTCTATCTCTAGTCATATAATCATTCAACCCTTTCCTAAATATTAATTAAATATTTATTATTTAATTAATCATGATTTAATCCTTTAATTTAAATAATCTTTATTATTTAAGTAAATTCTATTTCTAAAATAATTAAATAGTTTCTTTAAATTATTTAATTAATTAACTAATTGATTCTTCCAAATCTGTAAGTTCTAATTTCATTTAATTTATTATTTTTCTTCTAAATTCTTCTAAATTGAATTACATGTGCATGATTTCAAAAACCAAATTGAAAATCAAAGTCAAGTTCTAAATATATTCAAATACTAAATTGAATTAATAAATTCAATTATTTGAATTAATATCTCATGCAAAGATTAAATTGAAAATCTAAATCTAAATGCAAGCACATGCTAAATTAATTAATTACATCAATTAATTAATTAAATCATTTATCTCTTCAACTTCTATTTCCATCTTTTAGTTAGCTTTTTCTAAATTAAGCTCTCTATGTCATCTTCTTTATTTCCTCCAATCATTCTTTTTCTTCCTTCAGTTAGCTTTTTCTCAATCAGTTGACTCAATTAATCTATTCAATCTATTGAGTTTCACTCCTACAATCAATAGTTCAACTATCAATTTGCATTTGAGCTCACCCGAGTTCCACCTCCTGATCAATTTGTTCCACCCTTTCAATCAATCTTCTCCAATTTTCTATAAATTGAGCATCCAATCTCCATTTTCAATAATCATGAACTTCGAATCTTTGTGTCACTTGCAGGTTACTAGCACAATATCTGAGAGCCATCATACCATGAAGAGGAGAAGAGCAATGGAAGTTCTATGCAGTCACGGAACATGGAGTCTTGATTTGATTTGATGATTTTAAATCCCTGTTTCTTAATTGTGATATTCCATTGATTAGTCTGTTAGATTCTTTAATTAGTAGGGATTCATGATTTCCCTTTTGCTCCTAATTGATTACTTGTTTTGAATAAGATGAATTTTGCATGCTTACAAGTATCTCTTGCCTTCTTTTAGAAGAGTGTTGCTATAAATAATATCTCTTTGATGTCATTTCAATCTTCCATTCTTTTCCAATTTCCTTTATGGATTTGCATTTTTGGATTATATCGCTTGCATTTATTTCTATTTAAATCTTTCATCTTGTGTTAGAGAGCTCTCAAATCCGCACACTCTTTGTTGTATTGGAATTGAGGTATAGTTCTCTTTCTTACCAAATGATTCTCCATTAGTTTTTGATCTTATATCAAATCTTATTGTGAGCATTTGCCATCAATCTTCCTTCAGAATTAGATGCGGTAAACATGATACCCTATTTGAACTCACTAAAATTAGCAAGCTGAAACAGGGGGGGCATATAGCTACTATTAGGATTCCCACAGATACTGAGAGGGGGGAGGGGGGTGGGGGTGAATCAGTATCTTACCAGTTATAAGATTTTATTAACTTAAAACATGTAAAGCATATTAATACTGCATACTGGTGAACCAAAAATAAAGCAATGAATAGATATAACAACAAACACATGAAAAGCACACCATAACACAATAGTTTAATGAGGAAACCCAGTGTGGGAAAAACCTTGGTGGAATTTGTGACCCACAATATTCACTTACTGGCCAATAAGAGAATATTACTTACAATAGGGGCCTGCACATGTAGGAAGGCCAAGTGCCTAGAGCTCACTACTCAAATGGAAGTCTCACTAACTTACAAAATGGATTACATAAATCTAATGTCTTGTATTGCTTTAGAATAGCATCTACAATGCCAGATCCAGTACCGGTTTATAGCTCTACTTCATACATAAACCCTTAACCTATAATATGCATAATAGGTCTGCCTTATTTCGCCTAATTACATTCTTCCATACTTATCCTCTCTCTCTCATTCTCATCAAAATGTTCTACAATGAACTCTTATATATATGAGTCATTTTATGATTCGCCTAAGTCAGCTTACAATGATTTTTCAATAATTACAAACAAAATTCTTGTCGGCTTCTATGCTAGTATGCTTCCTTTCTCTGCCGATGTCGGTGTTTTGTGTGCCGGTGAATAATCTGTTAATTATAGATGCAAATAGTAAAGCTCTAAGTCAATAGACAGTAAGATGAGAGGGGGGGTGAATCATACAAACTTAATCTTCAATATACTCAACGGATTCAACCTCGGTAGCATATATACTTCAACAATATATCAAAACTGTGAAATATACTTACTTATAAACACAAAATCATCACAACACATATAACACCAGATTTAACGTGGAAACCCAAATAGGGAAAAACCACTGTGGGATTTCAGACCCACTAAGAAATATACTCTTCTGGAGTATGCTCGGTTAAAAGCCAGTCATGTTAAAGATTAGAAACACATTGCTAGATGTGACCTGGTTAAGGGATTTCCCTCAGACCTGTTAGGATCTTCACTTTGTTAGAAGTGACCTTGTCAAAGGATTTCAAACACTCACTTAGAATGTCACCTTGTTAGAGGATTTACAAATAAGACTGTTAAGTCCACTCGATTAAGAGATTTTCTGTCACTTTTACAAAACAACAGTAATAAAATATATCTGCAACTTCACATCTAAAATGCTAAAGCAGATTCTTATTTGCTCAAAACAATCTTGTCATAAGACTTTTCTTGTCCCTTGTAGGGCTTGCTGGGCTTCCTTAATCTATTCTTCAATCAGATCTTCAAACTTATGTGCTCGGTAAACACTATGTAGCATCCCTTGTGATTACACTTGCCCACATACATTGTTTATCAACAATTCCTTATTTATAAATAATTCTAACCGCTTTAATCATCTTGATCACATTTCCATGATCAATCTTAGCCATCAGATTTTCAATCTTGACTAGATTCAATTTATCCTTCGATCTGAAAATGTTTTACCTTGCCTAGGGACTTGCATTCCTTTCTTGGAACTTGCACAAGGTTATTGCAGTTCAATCTGAGCTGTAGATCTCGATTTTCCATTGCCATAGATCTTTAACAAACTTCATGTTCGGCGTATCAATCATTTAATCAACTCCAGCTCATCAACTTCCTTCATTAAATAATGCTTTCATTCATTTAATGATGTCTATTATAACTCGGCTGTAACTCAGTTAACACTGAACTTCACTCGGTAGACATTTTGTCTTCATTAACCGATATCGATAACCTTAGGGTTTACCGACTAGGTTCCTTTGCTTGGTTATATAGTACAGTATTAAACATCATATTTAGAATATCAAAACAATCAAAACAACATGAGCTTATCATTGTCTAGCTTGGTAATAGTTGCCCATTGAATAACTCATTTCTCCACTTTATTATCATATCCTTTTGGTGTCACTTACTGACTTCTTAACTTTCATTAAAACATACTTCTCAAGATATGGCAACATCATACTGAATCAGAAAATCAATCTCTTGACATCAATGACAAAATAATATTATTAAGATAGTGATCATCCTTCATCAGTTATATCAATAGTCTTACAACAACCTTCTCAATATCCTTATTGAAATACCAACAATCTCTCATTTTACTGTAATGCCAACAATCTCCCCCTTTGGCATTGATGGCAAAACCAAATTGATAAAACCAAATTGATTCGGATTGCTGTATCAACTTCTTCATTCTGAAATCTTCTCCCCCTGTCAGTAGACTTCTGTTATCTTCTCCATTTTAGTCTTCAAGTCTTTTAGTGTTCTCCCACTTTGACAACAATGCCAAAAAAAAACAACTAAATTCAGGGTTTCTGCTCTTGTAAAGTGATTGCCTCACTATTTGTACATGTGTATCATTTCAGACTCGGTCAGCACAACTTTGCCTTCAATACTTATATCCTGTATCCTACACAACTTTAGAAAAATTCCTAAAGTGCAAAAATCAACATCAATCTACAAATAATATTCAATAGGTTCACTTAATTGATGTTGTCACCGAACTCGGTCAGTGAATAGAAGATAGGGGTAGGACCCCTAACTTGCTTCTGAGATACTCAAAAGTGTCTTTAGGTAGTGGTTTTGTGAAGATGTTTGCAATTTTATCTTTTGTGCTAACATATTCCAGCACAACATTCTTGTCTTGTACTTCTTCTCTGAGATAATGATACTTTATAGAAATATACTTTGTCTTAGAATGCATTACCGGATTTTTTGAAATGTTAATGGCACTAGTGTTATCACAAAATATAGTTACTGGCTCGGTAACCTTTTCATTTATACCTTCCAACAGTTGTTTGATCCATGCTATATTGGTGCAATTCAATGCTGCAGCAACATATTTAGCTTCTATTGTAGACTGTGAGATGCATCCTTGTTTCTTGATAAGCCAACTCACTAGTCTGTTCCCTAAAGAGAAAGCTCCACCACTTGTGCTTTTCCTGTCATCAATGTTGCCTGCCCAATCAGCATTATTATAAACTTTCAAATCAAAATCATTTTTCTTTTCATATACTAAGCCATAATCTTCAGTGCCTTTCAGATATCTAAAAATTCTCTTGATTGTTGTCATATGGGTTTCTTTAGGATCTGCAGAAAATCTTGCAACAATTCCTACAGCATGTGCTATATCCGGCCTGCTATGCACAACATATTGCAACTTTCCAATCATAGATCGATAAAGTGTCTCATCGACAGATGCAGATTCATCATTCTTTGATAGTTTATAGTTGGTAGTCATAGGAGTACTTATTGGTTTTGAATCCTCCATTCCAAATTTCTTCAAGATTTCCTTTATGTACTTGGATTGAGTAATGAAAATCTCATCTTTCATTTGCAGTATTTGTAAACCTATAAAATACTTTATCTCACCGATTAATGACATCTCAAATTCTTTTCTCATTTCATTACCAAAATTCTTGCATAGAGAATCAGTTCCACAAAAGATAATATCATCAACAAATATGGCTGAAATCAGTGTTCCATTGTCCTTATCATTCTTCATATACATGTTGTTGTTTTCACTTGTTCTTATAAAATCAATCTTGATTAAGTAAGAGTGCAATCTTTCATACCATGCTCTTGGTGCTTGTTTCAAACCATATAGAGCTTTTTTTAGCTTACATACCTGATCTTTATCCTTGTTTTCAACAAATCCTTCAGGTTGTTCAATGTAAACTTCTTCTTCTAGTATACCATTCAAAAATGCAGATTTGACATCCATTTGATATATTTTGAAATTTTTGAAAGCAGCATATGCCAACAATGTTCTTACTCCTTCAAGTCTAGCCACAGGTGCAAAAGTCTCACTATAATCTATTCCTTCTTCTTGAGCATATCCTTTGCAAACTAGTCTTGCTTTGTTTCGAATGACCTCACCTTTTTCATTTAACTTGTTTTTGAAAATCCATTTTGTACCAATTATATTTTTGTCCTTCGATCTTGGGACCAGTACCCATGTGTCATTCTTCTTGATTTGATCAATTTCTTCTATCATAGCATTTACCCAATCTTCACTATTAAATGCTTCTTTCACTATTCTCAGTTCAATTTCAGATATTAGACATGTATTATGTCTCAATTTGTTCCTTGTCATCACTGGATCATCCTTATCTCCTATAGTTTGATTTGATGCATGATTTCTTCTTACATACTTTGCTAATATAGGCTCGGTAGACTCGGTATGATCTTCTTCATCACTCAGTAACTGAATATTCTCTTTATTTTCTTCAATAGCTTTCTTGGTAGGACTTGTTGGTTGAACATAGACAAATTCATCATAATCTTCTGGTTCTTTAGAATTTCCTTCATCATTTCTTTCTGAAAATTTATCAATTTTCACATTTGCACTTTCTACTATTTTGTTAGATGATTTGATTAGACATTTAAATGCTTTACTTCTAGAATAATAACCAAGAAATATTCCTTCCTCACTTTTCTGATCAAACTTTCAATTTGTGTCATCTTTATGAACATAGCATCTACTTCCAAAGATTTTAAAGTAACTTACATTAGGTTTCTTGTCATACCAGATTTCATATGGTGTCTTCAAAGTTCCTTTCTTTAGTTGAACTCGATTCAGGGTGTAGACTGTAGTGCTTATTGCTTCTCTCCAAAATTTTTGAGGTACCCTTTTTTCAATCATCAGGGTTCTGGCACAATCCACAATAGATCTATTTCTTCTCTCAGCTATCCCATTTTGTTGTGGAGTTCTCGGTGCAGATACTTATCTTTTTATACCCTGATAATTACAGAATAAGTTAAATTCATCAGAAGTAAACTCTCCTCCTCTATCAGATCTAAGACACTTCAGTTGTCTTCCTGTTTCATTTTCAACTCTTGCCTTATACCATTTAAACGTTTGAAATGCTTCTGATTTTTCTTTTAAAAACATGTCTGACATCATCCTTGAATAATCATCCACAAATAATATGAAATATTTATCACCATAATAACTTTGTGTTTTCATGGGACCACAAAGATCAGTATGCACAAGATCTAAAACTCCATTAGACATGTATGACTTACTTGTGAAGCTTGATCTTGACATCTTTCCTATTTGACATTCTCGGCAGATAGCATTCTCAGGCTTTTCCAAACTCGGTAGTCCTCTTACTCGGTGCTTCTTGCTTATTTTGATCAGATTATCAAAATTTACATGACAAAACCTTTTATGCCATAACCATGTATCTTCCATCTTTGCATAAAGAAATTTGTTTAGAGTTGAGTCAAGGTAAAATGTGTTACCTCTTGTTTGAGTCCTGGTAGCAGCTAACTTTCCATATTTATCATGAACTTTGACAATTTCTCTCTGAAATTCTATTCGGTAACCAGTATTATTTAGTTGTGCTACACTCAACAAATTATATTTCAAACCTTTAACCCAGTATACATCATCACATTTAGCATTGTCAAGAAGTATGATAGAACCTTTACCTTCACTAGACATGGTGCATCATTACCAAATCTTACATATCCACCATCATAACCTTCTAATTTAACAAACTTGTGTTTATCACCTGTCATGTGATGTGAGCATCCACTATCTATGATCCAAGAATCATTATTATTTATGTGAGATATTAGGGCTTTTTCTTCATACCTTTCTTCATCTGATCCATCTTTAATAGCCATACAAACAACTTCCTCTATGTCTGTTTCATCAGATTTATCATCAGTGGATTCATCATCAACAACTAGGCATGTCTTTATATCTCTTCTTTTGAAGTCTCGGTGTCCTCTGTAGTGATTGTCTTTCTGTTTGTCTTCTTGGTAATCTCTCTTTTCACTAGATTCTTTGTCAGGGTAGTTAGAAGCCATATGTCCTATTTTATCACAATTGAAACATTTCAAAGGTAGCTTGCCTTTATACTTACATTTGCCTCTCGGTAGCCTCCTGGCCAATAGTGCTTCAAACTCTTCTTGCTTTCTGATTTCCTCATACATTTTGTGAACTTCTTCCATGTTCTTATGAAATCTTTCACTTGCTCCACTATGATTCCCTTCAGAGTACTTACTCTTTCTATCATTATAATCATTAAATTCACCAAGATGAAAAGAACTGAATGCAGATTCAACTTTGTTTACTAAATACCCATTGTTATCAAAATTACTTAACTCAAATGCATGTAGCTTACCGATAGTAGCATCTAAAGAAACTGGCATGTTTGGTATAGATCTCAATTCATTGATTGCAGAGACTTGGATTGCATAAGCTGGTAGAAGGGTTCTCAATAACTTACTTGTTACATCCTTTTCTTCAATAGTTCCACCTGCTCCTTTTATTTCATTGACAATCTCCTTCAGTCTTGTACTGTATTGTGTTATGTTTTCTCCTTCATTCATCCTCATGGATTCAAGTTGTCCCCTTAAACTGTCCACTTTTTCTCTTTGTACATGTTCATCACCACCATAAATAGATATGAGCTTAGACACATTGTCTTTGCATTAGTACAACCTTCTAGATCATTAAATTCAAGTCGGTCAATGCAGAGGTTATTTCAATCATTGCTCGGGTGTGTTCTTGCTTTACCTTTATCTCTTCCATAGTCATCAGATGGGTGCTTGGTGCAATGTAGATATTTTCCAGATAGTAAGTAGCATAATCTCCAATTCCTGATAAGTGCAACTTCATCCTTTTCTACCATGTGGGAAAACTTGAGTTGTTTAGCTTTGGGGTATCTCTCTTATACATCTTTGGATCTTGACTCAAGTACCTTCAAAATTTTCTTCCGGAGTCCAAAGCTCTGATACCAATTGTTAATTACAGATGCAAATAGTAAAGCTCTAAGTCAATAGACAATAAGATGAGAGGGGGGGGTGAATCATACAAACTTAATCTTCAATATACTCAATAGATTCAACCTCGGTAGCATATATACTTCACCAATATATCAAAACTATGAAACATACTAACTTATCAACACATAATCATCACAACACATATAACACCAGCTTTAACGTGGAAACCCAAATAGGGAAAAACCACTGTGGGATTTCGGACCCATTAAGAAATATACTCTTCTAGAGTATGCTTGGTTAAAAGCCAATTCTGTTAAAGATTACAAACACATTGCTAGATGTGACCCGGTTAAGGGATTTCCCTCAGACCTGTTAGGATCTTCACTTTGTTAGAAGTGACCTTGTCAAAGGATTTCAAAGACTCACTTAGAATGTCACCTTGTTAGAGGATTTACAAATAAGACTGTTAAGTCCACTCGGTTAAGAGATTTTCTGTCACTTTTACAAAACAATAGTAATAAAATATATCTACAACTTCACATCTAAAATGCTAAAGAAGATTCTTATTTGCTCAAAACAATCTTGTCATAAGACTTATCTTGTCCCTTGTAGGGCTTGCTAGGCTTCCTTAATCTATTCTTCAATCAAATCTTAAACTTCTGTGCTCGGTAAACACTATGTAGCATCCCCTATGCTTACACTTGCCCGCATACATTGTTCATCAACAATTCCTTATTTATAAACAATTCTAACCGCTTTAATCATCTTGATCACATTTCCATGATCAATCTTAGCCATCAGATTTTCAATCTCGACTAGATTCAATGTATCCTTCGATCTGAAAAATGTTTTACCTTGCCTAAGGACTTGCATTCCTTTCTTCGAACTTGCACAAGGTTATTGTCGTTCAATCTGAGCTGTAGATCTTCCTGTCAAATTTCCATTGCCATAGATCTTTAACAAACTTCATGTGTGGCGTATCAATCATTTAATCAACTCCAACTCATCAGCTTCCTTCATTAAATAATGCTTTTATTCATTTAATGTTGTCTGTTATAACTCGGTTGTAACTCGGTTAACATTGAACTTCACTTGGTAGACATTTTGTCTTCATTAACCGATATCGATAACCTTAGGGTTTATCGACTAGGTTCCTTTGCTTGGTTACATAGTATAGTATTAAACATCATATTTAGAATATCAAAACAATCAAAACAACATGATCTTATCATTGTCTAACTCGATAATAGTTGCCCATTGAATAACTCATTTCTCCACTTTATTATCAAATCCTTTCGGTGTCACTTACCGACTTATTAACTTTCATTAAAACATACTTCTTAAGATATGGCAACATCATACTGAATCAGAAAACCAATTTCTTGGCATCAATGACAAAATAATATTATTAAGACAGTGATCATCCTTCGTCAGTTATATCAATAGTCTTTCAACAACCTTCTCAATATCCTTATTGAAATACCAACAATCTCTCATTTTACTGTAATGCCAACAAAATCTTTCTTTGTTGGTGTCAGTGAATTGCCTTACCGGTGACATAGGATTGTAAGGTTTCCATCAATGGAAAAACTTTCAATTACTTACAATGTCTCATTGGAGTGCATTTGCCAACAATCTCCCCCTTTGGCATTGATGGCAACACTCATGAGAAAAATAAGTGTCATCAAAAAATGTTGTCCAAAAAATGTACTTACCAAAAAATGTGCTTGCTCCCCCTAAGCTGATGAGTCCATTTACCATTACTCTCTGTTCTGAATTTTTCTCATTACACTACTCCCCCTTTGGCATCAATGACAAAGGTTGTCAAAGTGTCAAAATGGTGTAGTCCCCTGCTTCACCCTTGTAACCGGTTGGTTACAATTTGAAAAAGATCCACCAAAACCAGGTTCAGACTCTTAAGAAATTTCTTACTATCTTTTATTGTGGCCTCTGTCCTCTTAACTGTACCGGTTAGGTGTTGCATTTGTTCTGCCAGTGTTTTCTATCCTTGAATCAGGGCATTAGATATATCTTTCCTTAGAGAAGCGAGATAGTCCAGTTTTGGACTTAGTCTCCATTTAAGATCTTGAGCCTTACCTTTTATTCTATCTTTCTCTCTTTCCAACTTTAATAGTTCTCCCTCAAAACCTATTATCTTTTGCTCAAAAACTGATAATGAATTTGATGAGTTAATGAAATTGTTTGCTAGTTGATTTATCTCTTCTTGTATCTTACTGGTCTTTATATCAATATCAACTATCAAAAAGTTAGTTTTACATGAGTCCATGTACAACATTTTGAATTCCTTAAGTGTCCTGCATAGTTCCAGTAGAAGTGTGTCAAATTGCCTTGTATAGTTCTTTATTTCTTCCTCAAAGAATTTTTGTTTTTCCTTCTCTAATCCTTCCTTGAATGCCTCCTTTTATTTGTTCAACTGTCACAGTGTTGTCAGTACTATACTTAGACAAAGTTTCAAGTTGACTCAAAGAATCCTTATTATCTACATTACATTTTGGAGCTATCATCTTCAAAATTGGAATTGTATCATCTATAGCCTTATATGCTTGTGAAATACAATCAGTTATTTTCTTAATGGAGTCCAAAAGAACTTTTGTTACATTATTTTTTTTGAATCCCTTCAGTTGAAGATCCAACATTCTATATTTCGCTAGTGGAAGCAATAATTTTTCCTATTGTGACCTTTGGTAGGTCAGTTTGAGTTTCCGCTTCCTTAACTAGGGGTTTGGTTTGCTCAACAGTTGCCGGTGGCACTGAATCTATGTGAACCTGTTGCTGTGATGGAGCCTGTTGCTCTGCTTCTTGATCATCCTGTTTCCCTGTGTTGTCATCTACCAGTTTACCATCTGTGCCATCTGTTACCAGTTCCTTACTGAAATTAACTATTATTTCAATTGTATCCTTATCTACCACAATTTTAACCTTCTGAGCATCAATGTTCATTGTGCATAATACCTCAGAGTTAGGATTCGTGTCCTCTTGTGGTGTCTCCATACTCTCACTACCCTGTTGATTAATAATAGTAGCTACCGGTGGAGTATATAAGGGCAGTGGGGTTAGATTATTTGTTATTTTTATGCTGGGAGGTCCACCAACCTTCCCTTTTCCTTTGTCCTTGTCTTTCTTATAAACTTTGATGGGTTTAGGATTTCTATATTCTTCCTGCTTTTCTTTTTCAACAAGGAATATAATCCATGCATTTGTAGTTTCCTTTGTAACCTCATTCACTCTACCAGCCATAAGTGTTATATGTTGGTGTGCAATTGAAAATACTGACCGGTTAGCTTCTAATATCATATCATCAATCTCCTTAGGCGAGTTAACTAGATAAACAGCAAGTAGTTTTTCTATTTTTATTTTCTTGTCAAGCTCTATAACAGCTTCCCTTCTAGATTCAAGTCTCCTAAACAGTTCTGCAGGTAATTCATCTACAACTTGCATTAAAAATTTCTTGTAAATGTCCAAGTGTAGGATGACACTATTTTCAACCTTCTCTTTGTCATCAACTGATAATGAATCATATAGTTTATAGATGTTATTCAGCTGTCCATCCCCTATTATTTCATCAAGTAATTTATCTATTGGAGCAATGTTTTGTAGAGTCTCTTTCTTAGGTGTTGTCTTTTTCTTCTTTGGAGTTAACTTCTTAGCTAGGGGCCTCACTGCCTATTGTTTTTGTCTAGTTCTTCTAGGTGTGGCTACCGGTGAAAGTTCTCTTTTCCTTTCAACTCTTTTGAATGCAGCTGGCATATCACTCTCTAAAGAAGTTGCTACTGGTGAAAGGTGAGTTTCAGGCTGTAATTCCTTTAACTCATCTTTAGTATGTTGGTTTTCTTGAGTACATCTTCTTTTATAGCTCCACCTTTCCTAGATCCCCTTCTTATAGTTGCTTCCACTTTCTTTACCCTTTTCTTTGATTGAATTTGTCCTTCAATAGTCTCAGCACTACCAAATACTTTTTCTTTTGATTCCTTAGGTGCTTCTAGAAGGGCCTTCGCATATGTTTCAATTATGTGATCATCAATTTCGTAACCCATCTCAATAACCCAAATTGTTCTTGGGATAACTGACTCCATCCAAATCTCGTCTTTCTTGATAAAAAAAACATATTTCATCCTTGTCTGTTCACTATTGCTTGTGATAATCTTACTTTGGAGTTCATCTGGGCCTTTAGTGACTGAAAGTATTCATTTATATTCTTTTCTCTATTTCCACCCATATTGTTTAATAAGTTAGATAACTATTTCCCTACCAGTATATCAAAACCAAGATTCTTGTTACCAATATTAGGCACCTGTTTTGTTATATGTAGCATTAAACATACAAGTAAATTTCCAAACCTAAATTTCCCTTTCTTGTCCTTCTTGATCTTTCCCAGATTGTCAATAAGTTCATCCTTTAACCATTCACATACATCAATTTTCACATTATCATTAACCATATCATGAGCACTTTTTATGCATAAACTAGAGACTAAATTAAGTCTGTTTGCATGTGTTGTTTTGTAACCTAGAATCATGCTAATGAATCTCACATTTGTATCCTTAACATCATTCACTCTCAAAGATCTCTTGTCAAATGTTGTACCTATTAGTTTCATTACCAGGTCATTTGAGACTTTCTTTGTCTTGTCTGGTCTATTACCGGTGGAGGGTAACCCTGTTACAGCTTTCACAGCTTCCTTGGTAATTTTATGAACCGAATCTAGCCAAAAGAATGCACCATGTACCCTGCTTAGAACTATCCTTATAACTTCCTTGGGAAAATCCATAATACTGATGAATTCAGTGAATCCTAGGGTTTCAACTATTTTATGTTCAGGTTTTACTTTGTTGGAATCATCACAGATAACAGTCTTATACATGTTTTTTATTTCCTCATCACCTAGTTCTTCTATATGACAATGTATGTACAACCTAGGGTCTTCTGCAAAGACTACCCCTTTTGGAATTTGTGAAAAAGCACCAACATTATCATCCTTTTTAGCAATTTCTAGAACTAACTGAAATACGGGTCGAGGGCATTTGATCACTTTGACTACAGTAGGGTTTGCTATGAATTTAGGTATAGAAGAAGAAGCCATAGATATAAATACCTTTATCTGCCTTAGGAATGGTTGCCTGTTGAATTTCTTCTCTTCTCTGCTTGGAATGCCTTTGCTCTAGGATTTTCATGCTCTTCAAATTTTGAATTCACGGTGAAATGAAAAGTAGAGCCAAAACACTACTTTATAATGTTAATTCTGTCAACCACCATATTTAATGCTTGCCGGTTAAGTAATCATTTTAACTTATCTGCCAGTATAGAAGTGATTTCAACTTCTAACCATCAACCGAGGGAATAATAGCATGTTTTGCATTTAGTTGCTAAACCCCTAAAATATTTTCCTTCAGTTTGATGAAGAGACTTCTGTCGGTGGAGTGTTACTCTATTCTGCCAATGGAGAAGTATTCCTATCAACATTTAGTTCAGATTTCCTGATCCATTGTTTTGAGAATTCTTGTTTTACCTCTTTAACCTTTTCCTTACCTTTCAAACTAGGACCTTTGTTGTCTACCGGTGATGTCTTACTTCTACAAAATTTTGCAATATGTCCAATCTTGTTACAGGCATAACAAGCTACATTATTTTTTTGAATTGCTTTCCCATAGCCTATGCCGGTATGTGTCCTGCATTGATTAGATAGATGTCCAAATCTACCACATACATAACATTTCACATTCATTTTGCAGTTTTCTAAGTTATGACCAACTTTGTTGCATTGTGAACATTGACCGGTGGGTGGATTGGTGTTCTGATAATTTCTAGATCTACATTGATTTTCTCTATGACCATACTTATTACAGTTAAAGCATTTGCCAAAGAATTTATAAGCATTAGGTTGTCTTACCAGTTTGTTGTGATCATGTGTGTTTGCAGTACCGAAGCTTTCTCCAATTTCAAAGCCAAGGCCATTAGTATCTGTAGCATCCTAAAATTGTGACACTTGCAATTTCGATTGCATTTCGGTCTTCACGATGGTGACGCAACACGAAACCTGAATGGAGACCCCAAAACCTATTTATGACACCAAAAACTGCATTTTCTTGTACCCTGGCCTGATCCTCCTTTGCACCCTGCTGTCCCGGGAGGTGGGACCAGAGCGCCCAGCGCCCTGGTCCTTCAAGACCATGGCGCCCAGCGCCCTAGTCCCTGGCCCTATTTTGGGCCCGGTCTCCTTTGGGACTTCAGGTCTTTTTGTTTGCAAATTGAAAAATTATCTTTCCTTGTCGGCCCAAGGTCGGAAAAATCAGTCTTTCAACCCTAATTGGCAAGTATATAAACTACATTTTCCTCTCTCATTTGGATGGATGGAAAAAAGGTGGAAACGATATTCAAACATTCAAGCATTCAAGCATTCAAGCATTCCTTCAAGCAATTGATCATTCTAAGTCTCCATTCAAGGCTAAGTGTTGCATTCGAGACAAGGATTCAACCATTGAAGAGGAGATCACATACTACTACATACAACATACAACAAATAACAACATCTATACCTTCACACATAAGGATACAAACATCCTTACAACAAGGTACTAGTACTTGTTTTACATTACAATCATTTACATTTACAGCATTTCTCATTTCTTGGTTAATTCCAAAACCGGGGTTTGACCTAAGGGAAAACCCCTAATCCCTAACCCCCCAATTGTCTTCACTTTTCTATGTGTAGGTTGCAGGTACGTGGCTGAAATTGAAGATCTGGAATCCTTGTGCAGAGACGAACAGATCCCCCTTCGTTTCGCGGATTTTTTGGAGGACCATGTGCACGCTGGGCGCCATCGTCCCGTCAACTTTTGCTCAAATTTGCAGGACAACGTCGTATCGACATTTTACTACTAATTCCAGGTCCGCAGCTTCATCCTATATCCCTATCTCAGTTTATAAGCGAATCTTTCTCACTTTCTATGCATTCCTAGCTTAATCATTCTATCTACATTCTTTACAAAAGAGGGTAGCCTTGCTGTCTTAACCCTTGAAACTCATCTAGAATCCAATCTTGCACTGTGTGGGATTGGATCTTGTGGGTTTCAACCCCTCTTTTGAATGTAAAGTCTCCCCTAAGTGAAAACCGTCAACCCTAGCGACCTCCCTTCTCTCTCCTTGGAGTTGGAAGAGGGGAGAGCAACTAGGGTTCGATCATTTTCTGCTTTACAGTATCACCATTTGATTTCTGATTCTTTATCATCTCATTTAGTTCCTCTGAGCTTGTCTTGAATTTTTCTTTGTGTTGGATTGCAGCAGCTAGTTCTCCTTCCAAGATACCTTTCTGTCTCATGAGTTCATTTGAGTCATTTTGTGTGTGCATCAAATCTATCTTCAACATATCATTTTCATGACTGAGTCTTGTGTTTTCATTTGCAGCATCATTTAGTCTTCTAACCAAATCATCTTCATTCTTCTTCCTATCTTCATTTTCTTTACAGAATCTCATAGTCATATCTTGCATCTCATTCTTCATTGTATTGTTTTCTTGTCTCAATTTGTTTATTAGATCATTAAGAACTTCTTTCTCATCATCATCTTTTTGCATCTTTTCACAGAGTTCTCTTCTCTTATTTCTAACTCTGGTGTAATTTTATTGAAGTCCTTGAATAATATCTTGAGCAGCCTTTAGATCATCTTCGAGTTTGATATTTTTTAATTTTTCTGCATCATAGTCTGAAAGAGCAGTTTCCAATTGTTCCATCAAGCTTTCCATGTTTACCGGTGTCAAGATCTTCCTCAAGCTATTAGACTTCTAAAAATAGAGGACCAAGCTCTGATACCAATTGTTAGGTTTCCCACAGATACTAAGAGGGAGGGGTGAATCAGTATCTTACTGGTTATAAGATTTTCTTAACTTAAAACATGTAAAGCATATTAATACTGCATACTGGTGAACCAGAAATAAAGTAATGAACATATATAACAACAAACACATGAAAATGACACCATAACACAATAGTTTAACGAGGAAACCCGGTGTGGGAAAAACCTCGGTGGGATTTGTGACCCACAATTTCCACTTACTGGCCAATAAGAGAATATTACTTACAATAGGGGCCTGCACATGCAAGAAGGCCAACTGCCTAGAGCTCACTGCTCAAATGGAAGTCTCACTAACTTACAAAATAGATTACATAAATCCAATGTCTTGTATTGCTTCAGAATAGCATCTACAATGCCAGATCTAGTACTGATTTATAGCTTTGCTTCATACATAAACCGTTAACCTATAATTCGCATAATAGGCCTGCCTTATTTCGCATAATTACATTCTTCCATACTTATCCTCTCTCTCTCATTCTTAGCAAAATGTTCTACAATGAACTGTTATATATATGAGTCATTTTACAATTGCCTAAGTCGGCTTACAATAATTTTTCAATTATTACAAAATAAATTACAAACAAAATTTCTATCGGCTTCTATGCCGGTATGCTTCCTTTCTCTGTTGGTGCCGGTGTTCTGTGTGCTAGTGAAGAATCTGTCTTTGCTAGTGCCAGTGAATTGCCTTGCCGATGACATAGGATTGTAAGGTTGCCATCAATGACAAAATCTTCAATCACTTACAATGTCTCATTGGAGTGCATTTGTCAATAGCTACCCTCTAATTTTCATCACCTTCCTTCGTAATCATTTAGGTGATTTTGTGATTTTATCTAACATGTGGTTTTGTAGGGTATAGTTCCTAATTGTGTACTGCAGATACCGCTGGGACTTCGTCTGACAACTTGTGGATATATCCTTTTTAATGAATGTTTACTTTTCTTTACTTTAGCTTGCATATGCATGTAGTGTCATATGACCGCTAAAGTGGGGGGTAAATGTAGTGTCGTAAATTGTACACCCTTGCTAGGGTGGTACAATTCCACACTTAGTTTAACACCCGCCTTAGTGTGTTTGCTTCTTGAATTGTAATTTCCCTTTAAGCATTTAATTAATTAATTTAATTAAATTTAAAGTCATATTTCATCACTCCCCACATCATAAAATTGGACCCTTACCCTAAGTATGCCCCTTTTTATTTTATTCCTCCAACAAATCATTAAATCATAAACCCTACTTATGTCCTATTTTGACCTTTAAGGCTCGATTTCGCATATCAAAACACCTTGAAATCAGATGTAATTTTGGGATTCACTCTAATATCATCATATCTAACGACCCTAAAAATTTGGTGAAAAGTTGGTCAGACCATGTGCAAAGTGCACATGGTCCTCGGATTTTTTCCCAAAATTTCGGGAGCATAATTCTATGATATTATAATGCTTAACCCCAAAATATTGGTCGTAAATTCAAATCCTAGGTCAACCTAAAGATGAAATTAAGTTAAAATTAAGATCTAGGGTTTCATACATAAGAGTTCTCTTTCTTCATTTGAAGGGATCTTTCTAAGAATCTAAGAGAAGGTTTTTGGAGCTCAAGGAGCCTTCTATGTAGTTAAAGAGAAGCCTATGTGGAGTCTTCAACAAAATTCAACAACATTTCATCAAGCATTCATCATCAATTAGGAGCTTTGAAGACATTGAAGAGTAATAGGAGGTCTAGTGAAAAATATCCCTCCGTTGGGGATTGGTATGATTTCATGTTATTTTCATGTCTTTGTATGAGCTTCTTTACATCAATTTGCACATTTACATTCATGATTTAGATCATTTAGCACATTTTACTTGGATCATTTTCATTTACATTTACATACATTTAGGGTTTACTCTCCAAAGCGTAGGGTAGCTCTAGTTTCTTATCATTTAGGATCTTGCATACACACAAGGTTCTAGCACACACATTTTCAGTGCATTATTGGCTATTTGTGGAGGTGGAAATCACCAACATAGGGGTTTGACTGAGGCAAAACTCTATATAGCCTCACAAACCCTTTCTTTTTAGTTGCAGGTGTAGAAACAAGTACCCAAAAGGACTTTCGGCTCAGAAAAAGGCACAAGTACCACCCAGAAGTCTCATAATTTCTCAAAACTATCAAGGAAAGGGGAATGGTACCTTGTTCCTACTCAGGACAGGGGTGTGGTTCCTTGGCCCCCCTCAAAATCAGTGAATTTTGGCAGATTGAAGGTTTAGAATCTCCAGTTTGTAGTCTTTCAGTTACAACCTCCTGTCTGCAGAAACGAGATAGTGGCATGGCACCCTTGTCCTCGTCAGTTTAGCTCATTTTTCAACATCTGGTACACTTTCAAATTCGCCCCCTTTGTCTGCTTTCAATATTTCAGTTTCAAATATGCAAGTTTGTTCAATTTTAGTTCAAATGTACTTCATTGTTTATCTCCTAGTCTAGTTGATCAATCAAACCTTAATTTTTTTCATGGCATACAACAAGAGGAATAGAAACCCTAAGAGATAATCCTTGTCTCTCTTTTTCTCACAAGAATTATCCAAAGTGAGCTATCTCCCTAGACTCTTTCGTACTCCCAATGTGTTTGCAAAAGTGGGATTAGGTCCTAGTCACTCGATCTCGCTTTTTCCCCTCCACACTATGTTTAATTTCTTTTATTCGTGTCTTTTTTTGTCAAAAACCAACGTGTTATTTTATATATATTTTTTTTACTCATTCATCAAATTTTGAAATGAATTACATTTTTAGAAACTAGATTCCATTCTAAACATATTGAAATAAAATAAAATAATAGTTTTTGTATACACATAAAATTGGCTATGAGCAATTAAATAAATATTTTATATTTATTTAATAATTATTCTTCTATTAAATAGTTACTTTGAAAAGATTAATTTATTTAATTCATTTTCATGTCTTTCTATTTATTAATATTTTATTAATTAATTCATTTATCCTATTCCTCTAATTAATTAAATATCTAATATTTAATTATTCCTTTTAACCAAGTTAATTAAATATATAATATTTAATTATCTCCTTCAAACAATTAAATATCCAATATTTAATAGTTATTCTCCTATCCTATAGTCTCAAATAATTATTTAAATCCCTTTTCCAACTCACCCTCCATCTCCACTTCATCTTCCCTTTGCCAACTCATCAAACATGTGGCTAAACAAATTAATATTTCTTAAATATTAATTCATCATTTATCTCCAACTTCAAAATTTAATGAAATTGTGTACATACACATATTTCATAACCATTTCCTATATTCTCTCCAACGCCCCCTAGATCTTAGGAAGGACTTGAGTCCACTTATCCTCTCATGTCTAAATTTCCTCCAACCATCCCTAGATTCCCTTAGTCAACAACCCAGTCGAGGTGAGATGAGTGACACTTGTCTTCTCCTTCCCCCTTTCTCTCAACCTTCACCTTTGCTCACAGCCATCCAAAACTGCAAATCTGATCATGACCGTTGATCTAAGAGACATCATCTCATCCTCTCAAGGTCTATAAAATCAAGAGCTTCAATTGAAAGGGAGTTGAGTCTTCAAATTGATCATATGCATACGTGATTTTTTGAAGAAAATAGTAAATAGAAAATAGCAAATATCATATAGCATTTTAGCATAATCATGTAGTATTGCATATCACAGTATCAGTTAACTACAAGTTATCAATCCATTCTTTATATGCCATCTTGGAAGCCATCAGTGTATTGTCTGAGAGCACACCATCTGCAACTAGGAACAATGGAGTTAGGACACAATGAGACATAAGCCATGAAGGTAATATTAGTATTTTTATTTCATATGTACTTCATGTAGTTTCATTGGTTGAATTTGGATTTCCTGTATGCATTTCCATTTGTATTTTATGAAACTAACTTATTACAGGTAACATTGTGAGGATGAAATTCAAGTCGACACATTTTGGCATCCACCGTGGGGCTCATAGACCTCACATATATCTTTAAAAATATCACAAATAGTAAAATTAACGCATTTGTAATGCAGATTCATGCATATGTGAATTACGACAATGCTTTTGTTCTGCAGGTTAGCGCATTTGCCTTCTAGGTTAGCACATTTGTAGCATAGGTTAGCACATGAGCATTCTAGGTCAGCACTTTTGTCTTGAAGTCTTCACATTTGCATTACAGGTTCGCGCATTTGTGTCTTAGGTTAGCGCATATGTCAAAGAAATCACACTTTTGTATCCATAGAGCAATGCTTTTGTAGTCTAGGTTAGCACTTTTGATCTATAGGTTAGCGCTTTTGAGCAAAAGGATAGCGCATATGTTAGATTAGCGCTTCTATTTATAAAACTAACAAAATTTTCTTGTAGGTTCGAATATCCAAAAAATCAAATTTTACAGATTACTAACATGCATGTGTAAGATGGTATTTAAGACAAATTTTATGTATTTCATCATCTAGTTAATTAAAAATCTTGTTTTGGGAAGTAACATATCATATCTTGTTCATCTAGTTTAACTAAGAGAATGGATTGACAACATGCAACTTGCATTTTTAGTATTTTCTCTAAAATAGTTGCACATAGACTTTTAATAGGGCTAAAATAAACACCATGCTTGTTAGAGCAACATCTCCAAATAGGACCTAGCCAACAATTGCTTTGAAAAGGTTAAAAAGAACGCTTATATTCTATGTCTCGAAAGTGGTAGGTATATGCTCTCCTCTTAATAGGGTGACCAAAAAGGCAAACCCACTCTTTTATGCTTTCTTTACTTTCAAGCAATTAAATCCTTTAGAGGGCCTACCTTCTTGAGTTGCCTTGAGTGGGCCAGTGAGAGGGGAATGACCTAAAGTGGAAACGGGCTAATACCGAGTCCTTCCAATCCACTATAAATAAATCATGTTTGTGACAAAAGTCCCAAACAACATGTGCTGATAAGTTCATACTGACACTAAGTTTCCCCATAAACCCTATGGAGCGTAACCTCTATAGGCTGGGAACCTTCTGTATTTACAGAGCTGAAAGTTTTGCATGTATGGCCACATGACCAGAAGCCTTTACTAAAAACCACTTGTACTAGTTGCCAAAATCCTTCTAGTTGTTGGTGCAGGAGGTCGGACCTCTGAAGTGGCTCACATACATATGGTTGTTAGTAGAGATATAAAGTTTTCCATGGGGAGTTTTCATGGAAACTGGTGCTTGGCTACCACGAAGAAGTGAGTGCTGAGGGTGAAGCCAGTGGGGTCAAGCATCTAAATATCCGCTTTGAATAGCGTAGCCTTGGGGGAAACCCCACGTGAGATTCAACAATTATTGTCTTAGCCTACCATAGGAATTTCACTCGCTTGTGCATTTTGTTTATTAGACACTGTGTCTTCTATGTCTATAACATGTTCCAAATGGTCAAAAATTGAAGAAAATTGTCATCTACAAGTGAGCAAAAATCCAACAAATTGTTGAAAAAGTTTGATTGAAAAAGGGGAATACAAAATCTTTCCAACACTTGAAACACCAGATCAAAATCAAAGTGTGAAAACATCAATATCAAAATAATTCTTGAAGTAGGTTTGTCTCTAAACCATCACGTATTTTTGAACTAACTCAAACAATTAGGTTACTAATCCAATAGGTTATACTCAAAAGGTTCTATAAACATCAACATTTAACAAGCTATCGATTCAACCATCTTAAGTGCAAAAATCAACATCTTTGTCAAGTTTCTCATCAGGATAATCAAATCCTCTATCACGAAGCTTGATCAAATCTATACTAGGTTCCTAATCTTGGATATATCTTTCCTCTTTTGAACCTAGGTTATATCAAAACCAAAACTGCACAAACATTGGAATCAAACAAACTTGTAAATTGTCAAATGCTTATATGACTCTTAGGTATCACCTTAAGAAAAGAAAACCCAGTTATAAAGCTACTCAGAAAAGGATAAGATTCTTATATCAATCGCAAGATCTTATTGAAACATAGGACATTCTTACACTATTTTTGTCACTACTTACATGGCTACAGTACAAAATTTGATGGTTAAATTTTACAAGGACGCTCTTTTCAACAAAGAGACATTTTATCCCAATGAACAAACAATAGTGGTAAAATCAAAAAGACATATCTTCCTACACCAATAATCACCTATTGACTTTGTCCTTTAGAATTTTCAATAAACTTTGAAATAATCACATGCCAGTTTGGACTAGAGCCCAACATGAATAACTTAGAAAACAACAACAAATGGAGGAAGAAGATACTCCTATATTCCAAACTTTTGGATTTACCATTGTTGACAAAGAAGCAGTCAATAGCACCATTAGAGACCTTGAGCAAGTTTTCAAATTTGATAATCTAATGGAAAAATTGTTAGCAAAACAAAAAGAAAAATATCTCTTGATGTTGGCAAAATCTAGAGCTAAACTACCACAATACTTTAACATAGAAAGCTTGAAACAAGATGTGGAGGCAAGTAACACCCAAAACACAGATGAGACAAATAACGAAGATGTGAACAAAGAAAGCAATGAAGAAAAAAGGAAAGAGAGGGATGACAAAAGAAAAGAGCGTAGTGATAAGAGAGCTCACGAAGAAACTAGGAGAAACTATGTAGATAATCAATTACCAAACCTTACTCAACAAATACAAAGTCTACAACAACAGATACAAGACATGCAAAATGGGACAAGCTCCAAGAAATATTCATTAGAAGATATATGCCCATATCCTTTTGATAAAAATGTGAATATGATACCATTTCCACAACATTGCGAGATTCCTAAATATGACAAATACGATGGAACATCTAATCCTCAAGATCACATTAGGTAATTTTGTACTATGAGCATGAAATTTTCTCATGATGAAACTTACCTTATGCCTTTAAATGGACAATCAATGGACTAGTTTTCAAGATTACCATCCGGAATCAAATCCTTTGAAGAACTTGTGAATAGGTTTATTTCACAATACTCCTACAATATAAGGAATGAAATAGCAATGCTAGATCTTTGCAATGTTAAACAAAAGAATGGTGAATCCTTTATGATTTTCTTACAATGATGGAAATGCATGTTTAATAGGTATCCTCGAGATGTACCTGATCATGAAAAATAAGACATATTCATTGATAATCTTATCAGTGAAATGAGTTATCAACTAAGGATGCAATGTCCTCCTTCTTTTGCCAAAATGATCGAGAATGGTCTGAAAATAGAGAACACAATGGTAAAGAAAAGATAACTAAAACTTTACAATAATTCATAGATCAACAACAACAACAACAGTAATGACAAACCCAAGTTCTGGTTAAAGAATATGAATTTCAGCAATGAAGGGAATGACGATAATAATACTACAAAATAACAACAACCAATTTTCAATCTATCAAGTCAAATCCCAAGCAATAACAACCCTGAAAACAATAAAGCCAAGTCCTTTTTCTCCAATCCGCGGAGGAAATTCACAAACATTGGAGAATGTTTGGAATCAGCTCTAAAAAATTGCTTGCTAACAAATTGATTATTTTGCCAGAAGCAAGAAGTTATGAACCACCAGTCAAGCCCAATTGGTGGAATGACAATCATTTTTGCAATTACCATTGGAATAAAGGACACCTAACAAATGATTGTCAGAGATTGAAACACCTTATCCAAGATCTAATCGATAATGGAACTATTACAGTGGATAGCCATAAGACAAACGAATCACACCTAGCTTTCAAAACTCCACTTCCAAATTATGACAAAGGTGAATCTTCCCAATTAACAGATGACAAAGGAAAAGCCAAGGTGAATTACACTTATACATATGATGATGTGGTAAATGTGATTATTGTTAACAAAAATTCATCTTCAGAACCAATCAATGTTATCACGAGAAGCAAAGCAAAGGTTACCTTTCCAGGTATAGCAAAAGACCCAACACCCAATCCACAACAATACAATTTAGTAGAGAAATTACAAAGAATACCTACTCAACTATCAATTATGGAACTTCTCAAGGTTTTACCTATACATAAATAAATTCTGGAAAAAGCTTTAGTGGCAACAACAGTTTCAAAAGATTTGGATGTAGATCAGTTGCAAAACATGGTAGGACACCTTATAGCTCCTCATTGCTTATCATTTTCTGAAAATGATGACACATCCTTACAACATCCTCACAATGCTCCTTTACATGTTGAAGTCTCCATAAATAAAACTCGTGTCAAATGCGTGCTCATAGATGGAGGAGCTGGCTTAAACATTTGTGAATTAAGTTTGATAAAAGCTTTGGGATATTCAGAGAATGCAGTAGACTTGAAAAAGAAAATAACCATCAAGGCTTATGATGAAGAAGAATGTTCTTCTAAAGAAACTATTGTGCTACTTGTGTCGACTTGAATTTCATCCTCAAAATGTTACCTGTAATAAGTTAGTTTCACAAAATACAAATGGAAATGCATACAGGAAATCCAAATTCAACCAATGAAACTACATGAAGTACATATGAAATAAAAATACTAATATTACCTTCATGGATTATGTCTCATTGTGTCGTAACTCCACTGTTCCTGGTTGCAGATGGTGTTCTTTCAAACAATACACTGATGGCTTCCAAGATGGCATATGAAGAATGGACTGATAACTTGTAGTTAAGTGATACTATGATATGCAATACTACATGATTATGCTAAAATGATCATGCTATATGACGCTATATGATAATTGCTATTTATTATTTGTTATTTGTTATTTTCTATTTGCTTCAAGATTAAAACTCACAGATGCATAAGTTAATTTAAAGACTAACTCTCTCTCAACTGAAGCTCTTGATTTTATAGACCTTGAGAGGATTAGATGATGTGGCTTAGATCAACGGTCACGATCAGATCTGTACATTTGAATGACTGTGAGAAAAGGTGAAGGTGGAGAGAAAGGGGGAAGGAGAAGACAAGTGTCACTCATCTCACCTTGACTGAGTTGCTGACTGAGAGAATCTAGGGATGGTTGGAGAACATTTAGGCATGATAGGACAAGTGGACTCAAGTCCTTCCTAAGATGTAGGGGGTGTTGGAGAGAATATAGGAAATGGCTATGAAATATGTGTACGTACACAATTTTCATTGAAATTGGAAGTTGGAGATAAATGATCAATTAATATTTAAGAAATATTAATTTTCTTAGCCACATGTTTGATGAGTTGGCAAAGGGAAGATGAAGTGGAGATGGAGGGTAAGTTGGAAAAGGGATTAAATAATTTAAGAATTATTTAATATTTAAGACTATAAGATAGGAGAATAACTATTGAATATTGGATATTTAATTGACTGAAGGAGATAATTAAATATTAGATATTTAATTTATTAGAGGAATAAGATAGATGAATTAATTAATAAAATATTAATTAAGAGAAAGACATGAAAATAAATTAAATAAATTAATCTTTTCAAATTAACTATTTAATAGAAGAATGATCTTTAAATAAATATTAAACATTTATTTAATTGCTTATAGCCAATTTTATGTCTATACATTTTGCCTCTCTTTGAAATAATGTCAAAACAACATTGTTTCAAAGATTAAATCAAGTCTCGATAATGCACCTGATAGAAATAAAAATCCTGATTGTGTGCCCCCTCAGGAGATTGATCATGAAATTGTCAAAAATTCTGGTTTGAAGGATTGATCTCATGATAATTGATAAAAATTTAGTCAATTAAATTCATTTGGAAAAAACAAATTAAATTGCCCCATTTGAAATTAATTACTCTTCAAATAGTAAATATAAAATTAACCAAGGCTAATTTTAATTTCATTGTTATCCTTGTCAGCTTGTGGAGAAAATATTCTTGCTGAGGTGGCAAAATGGTGATTCCTATGGAGAATCATTGATTTGAGCATGTTCAACTTTATCAGCGACCTGTCGAGCATGGATATATAGTAGGTATCTTATCCTGAGCTTTGTTTTCAAATTTTTATGCATAATTTTTCATGTTTTCGCGCGTTTTTGAAATTTGAATTTTTTTAAAAAAATTTCGGCATTAGGTTAGTGCTTTTGCAATTTGTTTTAATGCAAATGCAATTAGATTAGCACAAATGCATGTTTCAGCACATATGCTCTTTCTATTTGCGCATATGTTAAAGTTTTTAGTGCTTATGCATAGGATAGTGCAAATGCATTGTTAGTTAGCGCTTTTGCATGGGTTAGCACGTATGCTTATAGATTTAGTGCATTTGTTCAAAAAGATAACACATATGCTCTAGTTTAGCACAAATGCCTTTAGAATTAGCGCAAATACTCAATAGGATAGTGTTTTTGCTCAAATTTGATGTTTTTGATAAGTGCAATGGTTAAAAATCAATTTGATGATTAGATTTAACGTGTTTAATACGCATTGATGATGAAATAGGGTTTTGATTGAGTGATTGCATGATTGATAGATCGATAGATAGCTTTGATTGCTGGATTGATTGATAGGATTGCTTTGATTGCGTGATTGATAGATTGGATTGCTTTGATTAGCTTGATTGATAGAGTGGATTGCTTTGATTAGCTTGATTGATAGATTTGATTGCTTTGATTAGCTTGACTGATAGAGTAGCTCTAAGAAACCGATTTAGTTTCTGATGTAAGAGCTTAGCAGAGTTTTGAGTGAACTCAGTGATTGATAGATAACCATGATTGATAGGTTTTAAAATGTTTTGATAGCGTAAGTTGCTTCAATTTCATTTGATAGATAGATAGATGATGATTCAGTTTTGATTTGATAGATAGATAGATGATTTGATGATTGATTGATTTCTCTTGACAAATAGGAGAAACGTGATGTTCTCCAGTGTCGGGAGAAATTATCGGCAGTGCGTCATTTACTTCCAGAGTTGACATAGGTTGAGATTAGACATATAGATGCATGTGGTTTACACCATTTATTGTATATGCCTAAGGTTACGCATAATAGAGGATTATTGACGGCATTGGCCAAGAGATGGAATAGTGAGCATAACACTTTCCACCTGTCGACGGGTGAGATTAGTGTGACTCTTGAGGATGTCTATAGGATTCTGCACATCCCAGTGACTGGCGAGCTAGTGCAGTATGATTTTTAGGATCGGGTTGGGATAGAGGCTTGCAGAGTCATGTTTGCTAATAAGAGCATTGATAGAGGAGAGATCTGATGCATTGATATGGTGATGTATTATGAGACTCTTCATGTTATTCTTGCTAGTTTGATTGGAGGATTTATATGTCCTGATAGGAGATCATGAGGTTTTTCAGTTGGATGGGGTGAGATTCTCTTGAGTATGATGCATCATCGTACTCAATATGCTTGGGGTGTTTGCATGCTAGCACATTTATATCATGATCTTCACCAGCTAGTGTATGATGAGAGTGCGAGTTTATCTACAGGATGCACTTTATTGTAGATCTGGTGCTGGGAGCACATTGCTATTACACGGCCTATACATCATAGAGTTCGTGGAGAGAGGTAGCCATATGTGTATTTCTATGTAGGCATCCTTACTCAGCATAAGCTGGGTAAGATGGAGTATTGGCGTTGGGTGCTTGATTCATTGGATAGCATTACTTGGAGACCATATCTTGATTGTGAGCCATGGATGGATGATGCACAAACCTTACCATTTATCATGCAGAGTAGATATCTCATTGGTCGGACTCCTTACATTGTTCAGCGATAATTGATTGGTTGCATTTTGAGATAGTTTTGTATCATCCAGCCTATGCCTACTGGTGTGACGATATATGCTCGACGGTACAAAGATAGGCAAGATTGGGGACCTTTGTTATCATTTGAGATTGCTCATGCAGAGTTTGTTTCTACTCCGAGAGTGGCTTATGATGAGATTACACATTCTTGATCTTGGGGTTGCTATAGATTATGCGGAATACATATTAGCTCATCCATTTCCTCGTATTACTGATCCAACAAATCCTCCTCCCAGCTCAGGAGATGAGGATGATGATATAGATGATCCAGTTTCTAGGAGACGTAGATGGAGATGAGAGCTTAGAGCTGCTCATGAGGCTGAGGGAGGTGGAGATGAGGGTGGGGATGGAGGTGGTGGTGGGAGGAGACCTGGATGGAGAGGAGGTCGATTGAGAGTCCGTGGAGGACCATTTGGACGAGCTAGCATGATTGAGAGAGTACGTCCTATGGGTGGGAGAGATGTTGGACAGATTGGGAGGGAGCATGGTAGGGCAGGTATGAGATCACCGAGAGGGTTGCCACTAATAGGAGGAGGCAGGGTGACTGGACTGGATGGAGGTTGTGGGAGAGGAATTGATTTTGGCCAGATTCAGATAGATCCTAGGGTTATTGCAGCGCATGGTGGAGATGATAAGGATCCTGAGGATCATGTTCCCCTGATTAGACGATGGGTTTGGAGAGTTACACAGACCGAGATTCTAGCAGTTGGACAGGTTGGTGGTGAGGGGATTGGGCTTCATGCACCACATCAGGATTTACCAGAGCAGGATGCACTAGTGCATGATAAGCCAGAGCAAGATGCACCAGAGCATGATGTGCCAGGGCAGGATACGATTGACAGTCTGAGAGCACAGATTGATCAGGTTCGAACACAAGTTTAGACTCTTATGACTGAGCGAGATAGAGCTATTAGGAGACAATAGGATACTTAGGGCCTTCTTGATCATATTCAATAGGTTGGATTAGGTACTCTCTCGGCTAACACTATTAGAGAATTAGTTTGAGCTGGGAAGGAGACTTCCCACTGGTGACAACGATATGAGGAAGCAATTGCAGAGAGCCAGAGAGCAGGTAGTTATCATACCACCGTGTTGATGGATACTAGAAGTGGTGGGGTCATGGGACTTCCTCAGAGGAGTGGTGATCATGGGAGATAGACATCTGGAGGATCTTCTCGCCCATAGCCACAAAGACGGACAGAGTCAGGTGGTAGTGGTACAAGACAGTCGTGACTCAATTTGTATTGGATGAGGCATTTGTATTGTTTATTTGATATCATTGTATACTTGGACTTTTATTGTTTTATGATGATCTATATGCAGACATGGATTATATATGATGATTCTTTCTATTCATGTTCTTCTATTTGATGATGACCTATATGCTTTGATTTTATGGATGTAGTGATTATATGGATTATGTTTCTTTATGCATGTTATTCTATGTGATGATGATATGGATGCAATGATTATGATTACTATCTTAAATGATGCAAATGCAATGATCTATATGGAATGCAAATGAATGATTGATTTGATGTTTATGATGATGTATGTATGCAAGAAAAGTGGGCTGGTAGAATTCAAAATGTGAAAATATGATCAAATTACTAATCCACACACACACACAAGACTTCTTGGTGCAAGCTATGGAGTAACGTAGTATTACTCAGCTTCCCAAGGAGGGTCCCATGGTTCTCTATCTCACATTGTCCCTCAAACCAATGTTTTGCTCTCAGATCACTGAGCAAAATGGTTTAGGGATGGCAAATGTGAGAACGAGAGATGCTTTGATAGATTTCAGTAAGAAAGGTGTGTTAAGCTATGTATGATTCTAGAAATTCAATAACTAGATGATAAGATAACAAGGTTAGTATGAATACTATCCTAGCATACTATATTTAGTCTATGATTGAGCTAAAATGATAAAGAAAGTACTTTAAGCATGCATATTTAATCTAATTCTTGATCTAAAAAGAGGCTAAATGATGAACATAAAAATGATAAGAAAGCTTGAAAGTATTTGAGCATAAGTGTAATGCTTCAAATTTAGAGGATTCTATATATGAAAATGGACGGATGAGAGCTCTATTTATATCAAAAATAGGGCAATGGATGGTCAAGATTGAATGGTTCAATCAAGGGTTGAGTTTGAAAGTTGGGGATCCATGTTTGTAATTGGCACCAATGAAATGGTGACAAGTGTCAACATAGGGTTGGGTTGAGAGAAGGGGCTAGAGGCATTAAAGGCCTGAGAAGGCCTTATGGTTATCTAGAGGCTAAGGGTCAAGTCTAAGTTAGGATTACCCACTGGATTAGGAGTTAATCCAAGGATAAACCTTTGTGCAAATGATTAAGAGATAATCATGGTCAAAGCATTAAAGGCCTGATGAGACCCTTGGGTTGGGTAGAGGTTGAGTCAAAACAAATGTTTTAACCATGTAGGAGGGTTTGGGTTAACCATTAATGGTTATTGGAGACTTTGTGGATTAAGTGGTTATAGGTTGGAAGCTTTCAAAGGTTATCAAAGACTTTGAGACATTTAGTGGTTGAAGGTTGGAAGCTTTCAAAGGTTATCAAAGACTTTGAGACATTTAGTGGTTGAAGGTTGAAAGCCTTTAATGGTTATCAAAGACTTTGAGGCTTTGAGAAGTGACTTCCCTTTGCTTAGGGATGTGACAAAGTTTAGAGGAGGGGTTAGGTTAATTAGAAGCGATTAGAAGATTCTAGAAAGGATTAGAAAGGGGTTTGGGATTTTGCAAGTGGATAGAGGGATAATAGGATTTAATTGATTTAAATGATTTAATTCAATTTGGTTGCAAATTGGGGAAATTAAATAAATTAGATTTATTTAATTTAGGATAACTATTTAATTAAATTTGAATTTAATTAAAAGTGGATAGGGAGATTTAATTGAATAAAATGATTTATTCATTAAATGGTATAGTGAATTTTATTTAAATAAATTGAGTAATTTACTTAATAAAATAGAAGAATGTGGATAATTTAATTAAATTGGATTTAATTAAATAGAGAAATGAACATAAAATATTCATTTAGGAATATAGTCATTTTTATACGTCTACATTTTGCCCCTCTTTGAAGTGACGTGTGTGCACATGTTATTTCAAAGAAAATGATGTGTTTTTGTGATTTTATGATCAAATGCAATTTTTGTGTCACTCTTGTGATTTGTAAGTCATGCCCCATATTTGATTTGATGTGATGCCCTAGATTCGATATTTGATGGTGATGCCCCCTCAGGAGATGAATCAATATTTTTTTATTTTTTTTATTTTTTGAAAATTTTTTATTTAATTTGATGAAGTGCATATGATGTGTATGATTTCGTGCATGGATAATGTGTGTAAATTGATTCATCTCCTGATAAGTTACAAAGGTTTTGATATAGGGGAGACCACGACCATATTACAGGTCCAGTAGGCTAACCCTAATTTCATTTTCCTCCTATTAAAGGGGAAAAGGGCTTGATTTAGAATCATTTGTGCTTTGTTGACTTTGGAGAAAGAGAATTTGCTCTGGAGAGAAAATGTCGATTCCTTATCATAGACACTGATTTGAGTGCGTTCGAAGGTATCAGAGACCTGCAGCGCGTGGACCACCAGTAAGTCAAAGTTTTTGACCCTTTTTTGACTTTTTATTTTGTCGTTTTTAGTCATTTTTTGAATTTCAAAGTTTGAGTTTTTCAGTTTAGCCCATCTAGGGTCTACAGTAGCGCATACGAAGTTTAGAGTAGCGCATACGAAGTTTAGAGTAGCGCATCAAGTTCAAATTTAGGGGTCACGTACGAAAAAGATAGGCTAGTGCATAAAATTATTAGGTTAGCGCGTGCAAGTAGAATAGCACATGGAAAGTGTTGGGTAGTGCGTCCATTCAGCAGGTTAGCGCGTAGGGGTGACCTAGCGCATAGGGGTCGCAGGTGTTCACATAGGGAAGGGGTTTAGCGCATAGGGTTAACCTAGCGCATAGGGCCAAATAGGTAGCGCCTAGGGGGGATAGATTAGCGCATAGACAGAGTTTAGCGCATAGGGTAGGTTAGATGGTGCATGGGGAGAAAAAATTAGTGCGTAGAGTCAGTCTAGCACATAGGGCAGATAGAATAGCGCATAGGAGAGACAGCCTAGCGCGTGGGGGTTTTTTAACGCATCTGAAAAAAATTTGCAGGATGGGCCGATTTGAAAACTTGTTTTGCTTGCCTGTCATGATAGGATGGATTTATCCAATATGAATGTTTGTATAACTTGTTTTGATTTGTGATTTCCCAAGTTATGTATAGATATCAATCTGTTGTATTGATCAGAATATGATGTATTTGCGTGGTCTGTTTCAAGTTCAATGTGTATGAAAGCTTGAGTTGTATTACAAGCCGATATGGATTGGAAACTTGAGTTGTTTTACAAGCTGATATGGGTGGGAAACTTGAGTTGTTTTACAAGTTTATGTGATTTTGGTACTTGAGTTGTTTTACAAGTTTTGATATGGTTTTTGAGAACTTGAGTTGTTTTACAAGTTTGATATGAAATGATAGGTTTTTGAACTTGATGTAGATGAGCAAATTGTGTCACGTTGTTGATGTAAGATTGAATTTGATATCTTTGTTTTGATGTGGAAACTGATATTGGACTTGTTTGGCTTGTTGACAGGAGTGATTGGGCGTGGTATAGTCGAGGGAGAGATTCCCTAGACCATGGACATTGATACCACGTTTGTCGCAGGCCGACCTGGATATTATTGAGAGATGTGGATTGACCTCTCTCTTGGATATGCCTCGGTTCACTGTGAACCGGGGGTTGTTGATAGCATTGGCAGAGAGGTGGCATAGTGACACGAACACCTTCCATTTTGCTATGGGAGAGATGACAGTTACACCGGAGGACTATTACCGGATTTTGCGCATTCTTGTGGTAGGGGCACTACTACCATACGAGCAGTCAGAGGAGGGCGGCATAGAGGCACTGCACCGGACATTTCAGGATGATACTGTCTGTGGCTATGAGATCCCCTGGCAAGAGTTTTTGGACCTGGACTATGCATTGCTACCATCCGTTCTAGCAGGGTTCATTGGTGGATTCCTTTGTCTTGATCGTAGGTCAAAGGGATTCTCAGTGGGATGGGGGTTATTTTTGGAGGAGATGGTCACACAGGGTTGGAGGTTTGCATGGGAGTCAGCGAGCGATGCTGGCTCACCTATACAAGAGTCTGCATGAGGTAGTATACCTTGGTTATGGCAGTTTGTCAGCTGGCATGACATTGTTATAGGTATGGTGTTGGGAGCATATTCCAGCAGCGAGGCCATTAGCAGATAGGGACAAGCCCGTAGGTGCAGCATATGCCTATGGATACAGAGGTCTAGTTGTCCAGCATAAGCTGGGAAAATTAGAGCATTGGAGGAGGGTTTTTGATGATATTGATACGGTCACCTGGCAACCGTATACAGGCTACGAGGTGTGGGCTGAGGATGGGTTGGAGATGCCCTTTGTATTTATGACGAGGTACCTGATTGGAAGGACCCCGTATGTTATAGAGAGATTCCTGGTGACCCGAGTTTTGAGGTAGTTCAGGTGCCAGTAGGGTATTCCACAGGGAGCGTGCCTTTATGCACGGTGGCAGCAGGATATAGTAGATTGGGGGCCAACTATTGATAGTGCAGTGGCGATAGAGGAGTTTATAGGGTTGGCTGGGCAGATATGGGACTATGCCCCGGAGATTCAGGACGTGGGTATGACAGATGAGTTTTCTCAATTATTTGTTGCACGGGCGGTAGCTAGGATATCGGATCCGGAGGAGATGAGGCCAGCGTTTGATTCAGATGAGGAGGAGGGAGATAGGGGAGATGATGGAGATGACAGGGATGATGGAGGAGAAGGAGGTAGAGGAGCCAGAGGGAGGTGGGGAGGTATAGTGAGGAGAGGAGATAGAGGAGTAGATAGAGCGGTGAGACAGGGGAGGATAGACAGGGGGAGAGGTGGATTGGCTATCGGAGCCGGTGGAGAGGGGAGAGTGGGGGAGGCGTTAGCTGCAGTGGGTGGTGAGGATGAGCCTAGCCGACCAGTTTAGAGGAGGAGGACAGATGTGCTCCCACCTCCAGTACCGAGGATAGGCCAAGTGGGAGGGGTTCCTCTAGCACAGGTACCGCTACGGGTTCTAGTCCCAGGACATATGGAGGATGCCCAGATGCGGACCTTACAGATTACTATGCAACAACTACAGGCACAAATTTTGACTTATCAGCGACAGATTTTTCAGTTGACCACTGAGAGAGATACTGAGATAGAGCGGCGGGGACGAGCGGAGGAGGTGGTGACTAGCATGCAGAGAGCAGTGGCGGGTGGTCCCATGAGAGACACCCTTAGAGAGTTAGCGCTGAGAGTGCAAGAGGCAGAGTACTATAGGTGGCATTATGAGGCAGCAGTACCCAGGGACCGGCGAGTACAGAGTTTTTCTCAGTCGAGATCCAACTGATCTCGAGCTACTAGGTCACGGTCTGAGAGCCGAGGGGTGATGGGGCCACCGAGACAGGACCCTCCTGCAGATCCAGGGGCGGGTGCTTCTGGAGCGAGACCATCTCCATCAGAGGATAGTCATACTTGAGAGACATGGTCTCTGTTGTATTTTTGAGCATTGTATTCATTGTACTAGACATAGTTTTGACACATTTTGTACATTTGGATCATTTTTGAGATATATATATAGATGGCACCATTTTTGATCACGTGATGTGTATATGGATGCATGTTATGTGAGCTACTTCCTTTCTTTATGATGATGTAATGTTGACATAGATGATATGATGTGCGATGCAAGATGTATGCTATTATATGCTGTGAGATGTATTTTAAAAATGAGATGTACGATTTGATATGCCACTTAATGTAATATGATATGTAATGATGTTAAAATGATATGCAAACATGCTTAAATGATATGCAATGATGCTTAAATGATATGTAATGATGTTTAAATGATATGCGAACATGCTTAAATGATATGTAATGATGTTTAAATGATATGTAATGATGTTTAAATGATATGCGAACATGCTTAAATGATATGTAATGATGTTTAAATGATATGCAACTAATTATTTTTGGAGCATCCCTCATTCTGTATTTGCCATTCGATAGAACCATTCGTTTGCTTTCTTTGTAAATATCATCATTGAGCATTGATTTTTTTAGGATATGTTGAAAATTTACACAAGCATAATGGTATAATTGAACCATAATGACCTGAGTAAAATTTACATGATATTTGATTTTGCAAGATAGCACAAGCGTCAAGGTATAATTGAACCAGGACGACCTGAGTGCGCATTGCGTAAACAGACAAGATTAGATCATTTATATGCATGAAATGGAATCAGGCCTTTAGTGATATGTGATGTATCACATCTCGAGGCAAATATTCACACAGTATAAGTGATCACCTCCCAGACAGAAGACTAAGAAAATATTGGAAGTTCCTCATGATCTCTAGATTTGAAGCATTTTATGAGATAAGGAGAAGATTCCAATAATTTAAAAAGTTCAAAATGCAAAACTAGTTAAGATATTATGCGATAATGCAACATGTAGTACTTCAGAAAATCATCCATCCTTGATATTTTTGTGAATTGTTTTGTTTTGGTTGTGGCGATGAAGCGTAGTGTTGTTTGTTGGATGTCATGCTTCTGTTTTTTTTTTTGCGATATTTTGTGATGTTTGGAATGTTTGCAAATTTTTGAACCAATGAATGCCCCTAGCTGAGTGTGCCTCTGGATATGATTATGTACAGTGATTTCCAAGCCATGGTGGAATGCGGTAAGAGGATAGATACAGATGGATAACCCAGGATAGTGACTACGCTAAGTATGTCCTGAATGGATATATGCTAAGTGTTGGGCGATGGCCGATAGTGTTTTGATGGATAAAATGGCATGGAAATAAATAAAGGAGCCGTTCTTTCACAAGGGCACCTGTTTACCAGGTTTTCACCATTTGTTTTTATTGTACTCTATATTTTGCTTTTTCTGGATTTTTGATTTTTTTTTTTTTTTGTTTGTTTGTTTTTGGCTTTTTCTATGCACTAGGCTACTTTAAGTATAGTACTTCTTCAGATGAATGTTGTTAGTTGGGTCGTCAAGTACATCACCTTCAGAATTTGTTAGCTGATAGGCACCTGATCCATAGACTGATATGATGACATAGGGACCCAACCAGTTAGGTTCAAATTTCCTTTTCTTTTCTTGATCTTGCTGATTTCTTGGATTTTCTTTGAGGACTAGATCACCAACCTTGAAGTTGCGGGGAATGACCTTGTGATTGTAGCTCCTGCACATGTGTTGCTGATATGCTTTGAGATGAGTGTAAGCATGTTGGCATCTTTCATTTAATAGTTCCAGTTCTTGCAGTCGGTTAACTCGATATTCTTCATCTGGGATTAAACCTTTCAAAGAGACTCTGAGAGATGGAATTTCTACCTCCAAGGGTAAAATGGCCTTTGATCCATATACCAATGAGTATGGTGTTGCTCCTGTAGGTATGTGGATGCTGGTCCTGTATGCCCAAAGTGCTGGATTGAGTTGTACGTGCCAATCTTTGCCTGCATCGTTTACTATTTTCTTTAGGATTTTCAAGATGGTTTTGTTAGATGCTTCTGCTTGACCATTGCCCTGTGGGTAGTATGGTGTAGAAAACCTATGTTGGATTTTGAATCTTTCACATAGTTCCTGTACATCTTAGTTTTTGAAAGGTCATCCATTATCTGTGACGATTGAACTTGGAATACCATATCTGCAGATCAGATAATTGAGGATAAAAGAAGCAATCTATTTCCCGGTTACTGTGGTCATGGGAACTGCTTCTATCCATTTGGTAAAGTATTTTGTTGCAGTTATAATGAACTTGTGTCCATTTGAAGATGAAGGATGAATTTTGCCAACTAGGTCTAGTCCCCACTGACAAAAAGGCCAGGATGTGGTAAACGGCTACAGTTCCTGTGCTGGTGCATGTATCAGATTGCCATGGATCTGGCATTTAGGACATTTCTTGGCGAAATGATATGAGTCCTTCTCCATTGTAGGCCAATAGTATCCCATCCTTAGAAGATTTTTAGCAAGAGTAGTACCACTTGAATGTGTGCCACAAATACCTTCGTGAAGCTCATGTAAAGCAGAATCGGAATCATTACGATCAAGGCAATGAAGAAGAGTACCATCGAGACCTCGACGATACAAAGTATCAGCAGTAAGGGTGTAACGGGCAGCTTGTCGGATAAAGTTACGTTTTTGGTTATGGGATTGGTCAATGGGTAAGATATTATGCTTGAGATAGTCGTATATTGGTCCATATAATGGAGAATCTGAACCAGTCAAGGCATAGATAACATGGGATTTAGAGTGGTCATAGGCAGGGGAGAACAATTGCTCTACCAGGAACTCGTAACGACTCTATTGCTCTGGTATTTGTAGTAGTGAAGCGATAGTAGCCATTGCATCGGCTGCTTTGTTGTTTAACCTTGGTATTTGTTTGAAGGTGATGTGCACAAAATACTGTTTGAAGTCATCCACCATTCATTTGTAGGGTAGTAGCTTGTCGTCCTTTGTTTGATAGTTGTTGTTGATTTGATTGATGACCAGTTGTGAGTCTCCATAGACTTTTAACTTTGTGATTTTCCATTCGACAACCATTTTGATGCCCATAACTAATGCCTCATATTCCGCCACATTATTTGTGCATGGAAACATAAGTCTATATGATCTTGGCATAGTGTTTCCTTCAGGAGTGATGAATAGAATGCCAGCCCCTGAACCATGTTGTGTATAGGATCCATCAAAGTATAGGGTCCATTGTTTGGAAGAAAGAGCAAGAACGTCCCTGTCTGGAAATTCAATCTCCATGGTTTGTTTTCCCGGTAGTGGTGCTTCATCCAGTTGATCTACAATTGCTTGTCCTTTGATGGCTCGTCTTTCTGTGTACTGGATGTCAAATTCACTGAGAATCATGACCCATTTAGTCAATCGGCCTATAAGAGCGGCCTTGCTGAGTAGATATTTGAGAGGATCAATTTTTGCCACTAGTTTTATAGTGTGTGCTAGCATATAATGTCGGAACTTCTGAGATGCAAAAACCACTGTTAGGAAAGCCTTTTCAATGAATGTATAGTTGAGTTCATAGCCATTCAATGTCCGACTGATGTAATAAATAGCTCGTTCCTTTCCTTGTTGATCTTCTTGTGCCAATAATGCCCCCAATGATATATCTATTATTGAGATATATAAAATAAGAGGCTTTCCTGTGACTGGTGGTACCAAAACTGGTGGATTCATCATGTACTATTTGATTTGGTAAAAAGATTCTGCACACTTAGCCTCCCATTTGAATGGTACATTTTTGTGCAGTAAATGGTTAAATGGGAGACTTTTATTTGCTAGCTGAGCGATAAATCGCTTGATTGATTGAAGTCGTCCCTGTAGAGATCTGAATTGACTGATATTCTGTGGTGGTGGCATGTCCATAATGGCTTGTACCTTTGCTGGATCAACTTCAATACCCTTAGCTGAGACTATGTAGCCCAATAACTTGCCTGATGTAACCCTGAAGACACACTTCTTAGGGTTGAGCCGGACTTGGAATTTCTGCAATCGATAAAAAATCTTTGTTAGGATGCCAAGATGTTTGGCTTTGGTGAAGGAATTAGCTAGTAAATCATCCACATAGTCTTCCATAAATGTGTGCATCATATCATGGAATATTGTTGTCATTGCTCTTTGATAAGTGGCTCCTGCATTCTTTAAGCCAAAAGGCATAACATTCCAACAGTACGTTCCCCAAGGACAGGTGAATGCTATTTTGTCTTGATCTTCAGAAGCTATTTTGATTTGATTATAGCCTGAGAAACCGTCCATTAGTGAGAGCATTGCATGGCCAGCGGTGAGATCTACAATTATGTCGATGCTTGGCAGTGGAAAGTCATCCTTTGGGCAAGCTTTGTTGACGTCTCTGAAGTCAGTGCATATTCTAATGCTACCATCTAGTTTTGATACTAGAATGATGTTGGAAATCCATTCTGCATAGTCAATGGGTCGAATGAATCCGACGTCCAATAATTTCTTAAGTTCAGTTTTGACCATGAGTGCCACCTGTGGATTCATCTTTCGTATCTTTTGCTTGACTTGTTTGACTCCTGTAGAAATGGACAAGTGATGCATGATTAAGTGTGGATCGACTCCGAGCATATCAGCATATGACCAAGCAAAGTTAATTTTCTGTCCTTTAAAGAAGATGACGAATGTCGATCTTTCGTCCTCTGTCAGAGATTCTGCAAGGTGTATGTTTCGGGCTGCTTCTGTGGTACCAATGTTGATTGATTGAGTGGGCTCAATCAAAATGGGTGATCGCTCATGAAAGTGTTCAGGAAGAGTGTCAAGTCTCCCATCGTTAGGTGCCTTAAAAAGGTTTTCACCCTTAGATGCATCCTTTATTTTACTTTTTTATGATCTAGAGCTGCCATTGACTAGTTTTCAGCATTAGATCCTTTATTTGATGTATTTTTGCGACTGAGAGACTTGGCACTCCCTGATTGATAGACATCATTATTTTGTTCACTGGTAGAGCCTGTTTCTGGATTTACAGTACATAGGTAATGGATAATAGATTCATCATCTAGGAAAATTGGTATATGATGTGTTTTAGGTTCATCCCAGTCGATGAGGTCAGGAAAGACAAGTGGTAAGGAATCGTTGGGCAGATCAAGTTCGGCTACTATAAGTGTTAGGATAGAGTTTTCATCGTGATGGGTCTTGGTTTTAAAGAAGTCCAGGGTTTCATCGAGGTCTTCGATGGTATCATCTTCCACATAGACTTGTTTGTAATATTTCTGTTCGCTTGCCTGAGCGTCATAGATATGTTGTGGTCCAAATTCAAGAGGTCTATCTTCTGCATTATGTTCTTCTGAAGAAAAAGATATAGAATCAGTATCATCTAGGATATTTGTAGCAGCATCAGAGTAGGTACCCCATTCATATTCATTGGAATCTGTCTCATAGACATCATCCCAGATTCTATCTATGATGTAAATAGGTATGTTGTATGGTGAAAACAAATCTTTGATAATGGATACTATTTTGAAATTTTGTGTTGATTCTATATCTGATCTGCCTTCCACTTGCTAGATTTGTTCATAGACTGTGCTTCTTCAAGGAGGAAAAACAGTATCTGGAGATGACATGATTTGTTCTTGAGACATTGGTGTTTGAATATGAGCTATCGCTGCAGATAGGGCTTTTTTATGACTTAGAAGCTTTCCCTGATGTAACTTCTGATCTTGACGTTCTCATGCTTTGCAGATTGTTTCCGCTGATTCAAAGAGTGCTTCCTGCCAGGATTCTTCGTTGTACTTCTTCTTTACCTTTCATTGAGGTTTTGTAGTTATGCTGGATGGTCTTTTTAATAGGAACGTGAATTTAGAACCCAATCCTACTTTATTTCTATTAGGTTGTGAAGGAAGATCTATAGCTTCAGTGACTCCTTCTTTGCGTTTCCCAATAGGTCCTTTACTGCCATATCCCATGTGCTTCATGATTAAGTAGCCTTTTCCATATAGGTGTGTTGGTAGAACAATGTCCAGAGCGGCTGCTCTATGATCTTCTTCTTCATCTTTGTACAACCAGCTAAGAATGTCCTTGTCTTCTGATTCATGTGCTAGAGTACCCAATTGGATGAAGGTACCATCAAATTTAGTGATGGGCTGAGTAGCCAGTTATGTTGTTGTAGTAGGTAAACCATGTGATCTAGGTGATGTTGGCAATTTGGCCAAACATAAAGGCTCCAGAGAATATTCTCCCATGCCTTGGTCTTTGATTTGCATTTTTTGTTTGAAGTCTCCCCATAAGGAGTTGGATTTTGCTGTTGGTGGATCTGATGTTGAAGACCGCTGCTTTTCTCTATTATGAGGAACCAAACTATCTTGAGCTGCCCCCATTGCATTGCAATGTTGAAATGGATTATGATCTGCTGATATGGAGATTTCTTGTCCATCATAAGGGAACTTGACACACTGGTGATATGTAGAAGGTACGACTTGCATTTCATGTATCCAGGGTCATCCTAGCAAAATATTGTAGGTTAGATCAATATCTAAGACCTGACATATGGTATCCTTTTGCACTGGTCCCACTTGAATAGGTATTATCACAATTCCTTTAGAGGACCTTTCCTCATCATCATATGCTTTTATGGTAATCTTTTTACAAGGATCAATAGATTCTTCTGAGAAGCCTTGTGCACGGATAAGTTTTAAAGTACATATATTAAGTCCAGCTCCTCCATCTATTAAGACTCTTTTTACTCGATGCTTGCAAACAATGACCTCAATATGGAGAGGAGTATTATGCGGATGACTCAATGAAGTATTATCATGCTCTGAGAAGGTGAGGTTATGAGGTCCTGTCATATGGGCAACCATGGCTTGAAATCTGTCTGTATCCAGATTGTGAGGTACATTTGTTTCCAATAGTGCTTGCTCCAATATGTCTTTGTGCTTTGGTGATAGTTTCAATAATTCCAGGATAGATATCTGAGCTGGATTCTTGCGTAATTGGCTAACCAAGTCATATTGGAGTTTTGGTGTGGCAGTTGTATGTGCAGTATGTCCCTTCAAGACATATTTCTAAGTTCGGGTTGTGACGTTGACAGATTCATGATCATGCCGATATCGAATGGTGATGACATTAACTTGATGATCTTCAGCTGATATGTGGTTGATAGTGTTGTTGTAGATATGATTAATACGAGCTCCGCATTTATCATCTGAAGTGGATGCTCCATCTTTGTTGTAATTTGGGAGAGGATTTTTTAAGGCTCCATGATCACCATTTGTTTTGAGACCATCCACCGTTAAGTCACCTCGATCAATCATGTCTTGTATTGTATGTTTCAATCTCATGCACTCATTTGTTCTATGACCCTTGTTGCGATGGAAATCACAATAGTGTGAATCATTCCACCAAGGTGGTTTGATTGGGGGTTCATAATTATTGATTGGAGGCAAAGAAATAATCTTGTTTGCCAACAGTTCTTTGAATGCGGATTCTAATGATTGGCCCAGTGGTGTGAAGATACGCTTTTGAAAATTGTTCGTGTTGTTGCGTGAATTGTTGTTAGGTCCTGGATTCATGTTGTTGCTTTGGGTATCATTGGTATTCTTTGTGTTGAGTTGTCCTTGATCGTTGTTTGGTGCATATGTGTTAGCACTGGAAGCAGCATTTTTAAGATTTTTCATATTTTGAGGATTTCCGGATAATGCAAGAACTAGTTGTTTAGATTTGGGATCATATGATTCATTGTTGCCTTCGTTTTTGTTTCGAGTCCAAAATCGAGATTTGTCAAGGTTGGTGTTGTTCTGATTATTGTAATTTGATGAGTTTGTGCCTTCCTTGTAGAACTTGAGTGTTCCCTTTTTGACACAAGCTTCCTCTACTTGAATGCCATTTTCAATGAATTTGGCGAAAGATGGTATGCATTGAAGTTTGAGTCTGTAACTCATTTCGCCATTCAAGTTATCGATGAAGATTTCCATTTTCTCCTTTTCGGGAATATCTCGAGGATATCTGGATACCATGCGTCGCCAACGTTGAAGGAATATCATGAATGTTTCATTGTTCTTTTGTTTGGTATTGTAGACATCAAGCATGGTTATGGCATGTTGGATGTTGTAGGAATAGTGGGTTATGAATTTGTTAACCAATTCATCAAATGATCTGACAGGTGATGAAATTTTGGATAACCATTCCATGGTTTGCCCTCCCAGGCTCCTGGGGAATAACCTCATCAAATAGGTGTCATCATGAGCAAATTCAAGGCTCAGTGTGCAAAATTCTCGAACATGATCGCGGGGATCACTTTTCCCATTATATTTATCAAATTTGGGAATGTCTGAATTTGGAGGAAAAGGTACCATGCTTAATCTTCTGTCAAATGGATAAGGACAAATTTCATTTAAAGAGTACCATACTATTGTCCCTTGTTGCATATCTTGTATTTGTCTTTGCAACATTTGCATTTGTTGAGTAAGAGCAACCAAGGGCGCATTATCTTGTTGAGGGATGAATTCTTCCCTTGTATTTGTTCTTAACTAAAAAGGTGTGGTAAATGGTATGTGTTGTTCTGGAGTTTCGAGCTCAGGTATATGCATTTCTGATATGCGTTGTTCTGGAATGTGTTGCTCAGGTATGTGAGTTTCTTCTTCTCTTTGTTGTTCTTGATATGCATATTGTTGAGACCCGGATTGAAAAATGTTTGCGTCAAAATCTTCAGGAAGTTTAACGCTTTTACTTGTAAGCATGAGCAGATACTTTTCTTTGTCATTTTCCATGAGTTTTTCAACAAGTTTTTGGAATGAAGGATTTTCCTGACATTCCTTAAGAAGTGCTTCAGTAATTTCAGGCTCTTCTACGGGTGGAACTTCAAAAGGATTTGATAATCTGTGATTCATACTTGATTCTGTGTGTGTCTCGCTTTGTTTTCCTCTTTGAGAGTGAGTGACAGGCATTTTAGTAGAAACTTTCAATCATGAAAGGGACAAAACCCTCGTCGATGTGTTATATGTGATGCACTCGTCAGGCAAGAATGCTGGATTGATTTTTCCGCCATGGTTTATGGTTTGATTAAAAGCAGACTTTTGACAGTATGCTCTTGTTTTCAAGGGTTCTTTCTCAAATTTGCTAGATTTGTTTTGGATATACTTTTTGACGTGATGAAGAAATACTCGATGAGATTTGAAGAGTTGACGATTGATGTATAAAAACTTATTTCTCTTGATGAATTTGGAAAAACTAGATTGTTGTTTCTTCAACGTGATGTTACGATAGAGGTTCTTTCTTCTCAGAATAAGGAGATTAGTCATGCATGAGTGATCAATGGTTTCCTTTGATGTGTTTGGATTCAGTTGATTCTTGTTTTTGAAAAGTTCAAATTTTACTTTATCAGAATGAAGACTTAGATATCCCTTCATGACAAAGCGTGTCAAATGATATGGATAAAAGTTTCCTAATCTAAAAACTGGATTTGACAATTTAAAAATTTTAAACAAGTGTTTTGAGATAAAAATCCGTAAGATGGTAAAGGATTCTGTTGATACTGATGATGAAATTTTTTCGGATTATGATAGGAGAGACATCCTCTATTGCGTGATTCATTTAGGATTCAGACAACTTTGTTTGACACAAATTTTGCTCAAGAAATAAGTTTGTTGGTTTGTTTGACACTCTGATTTTGATGAAAAATGGTTTTTGATGAAGAAGGCTTCTTCAAAAAAAGATTTTGAAATTTCAAAATTTTTTAGTTTTGTTCTTTGTTTTTCTTCTTTTGATCATGTGCTATAATAGAGTCTACATGCACTACTTAATTTACTCGATGCGCTAAAAGAATAAGCACACGCGCTAAGCTACCCCTAGACACGCGCTAAAGTTTGGACTGTTGAAAATTGCAGTCTAACAGTTGAAAAAGTTTATGCGCTAGCCTAGGTTTTCTAAGCGCTAACTGTTAGACTGGATGTGCTAATGTTTGATCCCTACACACTAAGCTATTGCTGCCACACGCTAAAGTTCAGACTATTTGAAAATTGTTGTCGAATTTGTTTGAAAAAGCTACGCGCTATACTGGGCCTGTTATGCGCTAACTTTTAGACTTTATGCGCTAATTCTTGGTTCCTACGTGCTGAGATGTTGCTTCCACATGCTAGACTGTGTTGCGGATGTGCCAAAGGAGGTTACACTATTTTGTCTTAAGATTGAAACGCTACTGTTTTAACTCTACGTTCTAATTTGAGGTTTGGATGTGCTAACAGAGGTATTCCACGTGCTAAGATGTTGCTCTTATGCGCTAAACTGCCCTGATTGAATTTTTGTGTGAATTTTGAGACTTTGTTGTGAAATTTTTCAAGTGTGATGGATGATTTTCTGAAGTAATAAATGCAAGCACAGCACAAAAAGTACAACCATTTTGCCTAATCTAACAAAAAGTGTATGTTCTGCGAGGATGTGTTCAAATCCCCAATGTTTTAATAGGTTTGGATACAAGTAATACACTTCAGAAAGACTCTTTAATCAAGGGTCATAAATAACATCATAGCCCACTAGTCTCGATACTTTGTCAGCTCAAACAGCCGTGTCACCCCCTAGAGGGTGCTCGCTTTTTTGCCTTTTGTCAGAAGTTAACCCAAAGTGAATCGCTTCATAGTTGAGTAGTTATCTTGGGAGATATATGGTGAGTAATCTTGGGGGCAGATTCTTCCCCACCCTTGCACTATGATGTTACAAATGTTTGGTTACTGACTCGGTTCAAAGTTTCTATTTCTTATGGTTCGTAATCAGGCTTCTCGTTCAGCCGTCAGTGATAAACTCCCTCAGGAGGCTTCCCAACCTTTAGAACAAAGGTTTTATGTATCTCGAGGATATTGGGGGAAGACTAATCACTGCGCGCAACCGTTGAAAAGGACTTTCATCACTTTCCACATTTGATTATAGTGGGTTGGAATTCTTTGCGTCAAAGTCGTTCCCCACTTAGGTCGTTCCCTTCACATCGGCCATAAACGTCTTTAAGAGTTGATTGCAACTCCTCGGGAAGGCAGGCCTGCTAAAGGATGTAAATGCTTGAATTACTGAAAGCTGTAAGAGTGGGCTAGATTTTTGGATCACCCAGTTAAGGGGAGAGCATATTCCTTCCACTTTCGAAACAAAGCAATCAATTTGGTTTATTTTATCCTTTTAATTCAGTGATTTGTTAAAATCTATGTGGAGATGTTGCTCCACAAAAACATGGTGTTCATTTTTATCCTGTCAAAGCAATGATTTGCTGATCTATGAAAGGAATTTCGTCAACAAAGCAAAATTTTTGATGTGTTGGTCAGCAAAAAAAATTGTTAAAAGGGGAAGATCTTCCCTCTTTAGTTGTAACTGACTCTGGACTTGTGTGATTCTTTTACTTGAAAGAAATTTGAAGTGAATCCTTTTATGCACCAAAGGATGGTGAGGTTCTTTTTAAAATTTTTACCAAAATAAAAATTTGTTGATTCTTTTTAGAGCTTCCAAAATGAAGTGTTTTTCTCCTATAAAAGCAAGAAGATGTTGGATAGTAGTTCGTTTTATAGCCCAAAAGAAACAAGTGAGTTCAATTTTAAGACTAAAAGATGTTTTAAAATTTTAAACTAACTTAACTAAGTTAGAGAAAATTTTAACCATCTAAAAATGCTAAAATTACGCTCCTTTCTGCAAAAAATGTGGTTAGCAGCCTGCAAGCAAACCAAAGAAAATTGTTAAATGATTTGGTGGACTTCCACAAGTCTAAAATTTCCTTTTCGGTTACAATTTTAAATTTTTTCTCTGTCTATTATGCGCTACAAAAAGGCTTTTATGCACTACAATAGAGACTGGATGCGCTAAAATAATTTTTCAATGCACTACACTGTTCAATGAATGCGCTAATCTGTATGTTAGAAGCGCTATTTTGTTATTTTGCTTAGACCTGCAGGAAAAGTTTGAAATTTGATGCGCTAATGTTTGAATCTCACGCACTGGATGATGGACTACAAGTGCTGAACTGTGGATCGGATGCGCTATGCTGTTTATTTCATGCGCTACTCTGTGTTTTTGCCCACGTCGAGACCTACAGGAAAATGTTAGAGGGAGTCATGTGCTAAGGAAAGTTCTTTACGCGCTATAGTATAGCCCCCACGCACTAAATAGTAAGCTGGATGCACTAGACTGTCAATCAGATGCGCTAGGGAATGTTCCCCACGCGTTGATTCTTGTTTCCTGCGGACCTGAAAAAGTGATTATTTTAAAAAAATGATTTGTTATTTGGGGTCGAGCCCCACGGTGGGCGCCAGAAATGTATGCGGGAAAAGTGGGCTGGTAGAATTCAAAATGTGAAAATATGATCAAATTACTAATCCACACACACACACAGGACTTCTTGGTGCAAGCTATGGAGTAACGTAGTATTACTCAGCTTCACAAGAAGGGTCTCATGGTTCTCTATCTCACAATGTCCCTCAAACCAATGTTTTGCTTTCAGATCATTGAGCAAAATGGTTTAGGGATGGCAAATGTGAGAACGAGAGATGCTTTGATAGATTTTAGTATGAAAGATGTGTTAAGCTATGTATGATTCTAGAAATGCAATAACTAGATGATAAGATAACAAGGTTAGTATGAATACTATCCTAGCATACTATATTTAGTCTATGATTGAGCTAAAATGATAAAGAAAGTACTTTAAGCATGCATATTTAGTCTAATTCCTGATCTAAAAAAAGGCTAAATGATGAGCATAAAAATGATAAGAAAGCTTGAAAGTATTTGAGCATAAGTGTAATGCTTCAAATTTAAAGGATTCTATATATGAAAATGGAGGGATGAGAGCTCTATTTATAGCAAAAATAGGGCAATGGATGGTCAAGATTGAATGGTTCAATCAAGGGTTGAGTTTGAAAGTTGGGGATCCATGTTTGTAATTGGCACCAATGAAATGGTGACAAGTGTCAACATAGGGTTGGGTTAAGAGAAGGGGCTGGAGGCATTAAAGGCCTGAGAAGACCTTATGGTTATCTAGAGGCTAAGGGTCAAGTCTAAGTTAGGATTACCCACTGGATTAGGAGTTAATCCAAGGATAAACCTTTGTGCAAATGATTAAGAGATAATCATGGTCAAAGCATTAAAGGCCTGATGAGACCCTTGGGTTGGGTAGAGGTTGAGTCAAAACAAATGTTTTAACCATGTAGGAGGGTTTGGGTTAACCATTAATGGTTATTGGAGACTTTGTGGATTAAGTGGTTGAAGGTTGGAAGCTTTCAAAGGTTATCAAAGACTTTGAGACATTTAGTGGTTGAAGGTTGAAAGCCTTTAATGGTTATCAAAGACTTTGAGGCTTTGAGAAGTGACTTCCCTTTGCTTAGGGATGTGAGAAAGTTTAGAGGAGGGGTTAGGTTAATTAGAAGCGATTAGAAGATTCTAGAAAGGATTAGAAAGGGGTTTGGGATTTTGCAAGTGGATAGAGGGATAATAGGATTTAATTGATTTAAATGATTTAATTCAATTTGGTTGCAAATTGGGGAAATTAAATAAATTAGATTTATTTAATTTAGGATAACTATTTAATTAAATTTGAATTTAATTAAAAGTGGATAGGGAGATTTAATTGAATAAAATGATTTATTCATTAAATGGTATAGTGAATTTTATTTAAATAAATTGAGTAATTTACTTAATAAAATAGAAGAATGTGGATAATTTGATTAAATTGGATTTAATTAAATAGAGAAATGAACATAAAATATTCATTTAGGAATATGGTCATTTTTATACGTCTACAATGTAAATGCAAAATGATCTACATGACATATTTTTGTATTTTTATATGTAATGTTTATAATGATTATGAATCTAAGTGCAAAGATGCAACTAAATGATCGTTAATGGAATGATAATACAAATAATAATGATGATACACTACATGATGAATGAAATGCACTTAATTGAATGCAAACTAATGAAAATGATTTATATACAACTAAATGAAATGTATAATGATTTAAAATGATTCTAAAATGAATGCACCTATAATGATTAAATGCAAATTGTTTTTGTTTGTCCAAGTATACTCAATCTTTATTTATGACCGTTGATATGTTAATGAAATGATATGCTTATAATGCAACTGACAAATGAATTCTTATAATGCAGACAAATAATGAGCTAATGAAATGATCTAACTAAAAATTGTACTGCCATTCTTCATATGCTATCTTGTAACAGTGCTTGATTTCAACATTGAGCTTTAAAATGTTGTAACAAAATACAAGCAACTTGACATAATGATTCAAGATGACCTGAGTATTCCTTACATGGATTTTGATATAGAAAGTTAATACAAGCAACGTTTAATATAATGGATCAAGTTGACCTGAGTATTTCTTGAAGAACAGACAAGGATTATCCCCTTTCATGCATGACTTGGACCGTCCTCCTTGATCTTTTGTTGATCATATCCTGAGACAAGTTCATATCCTAGTAAGAGATAAACCACATACAAAAATCAAAGAAAATAATCATACCCCATCATAGCTTCTCTAGTCATGGACATCCTTGAGTTGCATAGAGTACATGATTAGAAATAAAATCAAGATATAAACACTGAATCTTGCATGTCATTCACATGTTCTTATGGTCATTAACTGATATAATCATCTTGATGAATGATCTCTAATAATCTTGTACTACTTGTTGATCGATTCTTCAGTTTCTGAGTTTGACGATTCAATTGTTGATGAAATGCCTTGATTTTTGTTGCTTTGTTGCTCATTATCTATTTTAAAACCCTAGGTGTTTTTGGTTTTTCTAAATTGTTTGAATGTTTTGAATTTTCAAAGATTCAAAAGATCACCTTAGAAAAAGTAAATAGGATTTTTTCGCTAGTGGAAAAAAAAAAATTATTATCGGTGTATGAATTGATCAAGATCCAAACCATAGTGGGATACAAATGTAGTTTGATTGATTTTGATAAAATCTAACATAGTGACTATGACAAGTCTATCAAAGGTTGATAATTGTTGGTAAGCTACATATTTCTTACTAAGTGGTTCAGAGCAATGGATGCAAATGATGGAATGGATAAGCTCAGATATATGGAAGCGATAGATGTGATAGGATGGAGTGGATAGGTGTGCAAAGCGATCTCATAGATGGAGGAACTTACTTCTTAGATAGCACCTGTTTACTAGGTTTTCACCATCTAAATTCATTGCATTTTTTTGGATTTTATATGCTTTTTGTTGATTTTTTCAGGACTTTATATGCTTTTTGTTGATTTTTTTCAGGACCTTATATGCTTTTTGTTGATTTTTTTAGGACTTTATATCTCAAGCATAGAATTTCTTGAGATGGATAGAATTGATAGGTTCATCAAACCAATCATCTTTAGGGGTAGATAACTTGTATGCTCCTGATCCATATGTTGCTACTATGACAAAAGGTCCTAACCAATTTGGTTCAAAATTTCCCTTCTTCTCTTGGTCTTGCTGATTTCTTGGATTCTCCCTTAGAACTATATCCCCAATCTGGAAAATATGCTACTTGATTCTGTGGTTATAGCTTCTTGCCATTCTTTGTTGATATACTTTCAAATGTTTTGTTGCATTTTGGCGACGTTCTTGAATTAGTTCTAGTTCCTGGAGTCGAGAGACTCGTTGTTCTTCTTCTAGTATAAGACCATGCAAAGACACATGTAGAAAAGGTATCTCTACTTCTATAAGTAATATAGCTTCTGATCTATAGACCAGACAATATCGAGTTTCCCCTGTTGGAGTGCGGATGCTAGTTTGGTATGCCCAAAGAGCAAGATTTAGCTAAATGTGCCAGCCTTTTCCAGCTTCATTGACTATTTTCTTCAAGATTTTCAAGATAGATTTGTTTGATGCCTCAACTTGACCATTACCTTGTGTATTGTATGGAGTAGAGAACCTATGTTGGATATGGAACTATTCACATAGCTCTTTCACATCTTGATTTTTGAATGGTCTTCCATTATCAGTGATAATGGTCATAGGAACTCCATAGTGACAGATTATATAATTCAGGATGAATGATGATATTTGTTTTCCTATCACTGTTGTTAAAGGCACTGCTTCAATCCATTTGGTAAAATATTCAGTAGCAATCAGAATAAACTTATGCCCATTAGAAGATGAGGGATTGGTCTTTCCTACCAAATCAAGGCCCCATTGTGAAAATGGCCATGATCCCATCATAGGATATAACTCTTGTGTTGGTGCATGAATGAGATTTCCATGGATCTGACATTTTTTACATTTTATAGCATAGGTGAATGAATCTCTTATCATAGTAGGCCAAAAGTAACCCATACGAATAAGTTTCTTAGCCAATGTTAAACCACTTGAGTGTGTACCACAAATACCCGCATGAATGTCATTAAGAACTCTCTCAAATTCATCTTTTTCAAGACATCTCAACAACGTACCATCTAGACCACACCTATATAGGATATCAACAATAATAGTATAGCGAGAGGATTGACGGATAAATTTTCTTCGTTGATTACGAGATAATTCAAGAGGAAGGATATGATCTTTCAAATATTGGTAGGTTTGACTGTATAAGGATTGACTGGTTCCTGATATATGGCAAATTCGATAGGTATGCTGGAATTGGATGTTAGGGGTTAAGATATCTTCCACGAGAAATTTGTAACGCTGTTGATTCTCTTTATTTTTTAAGAGAGATGCTATTGTAGCCATTGCATCTACTGCTTTATTCTCATTTATGGGAATCTAGGTGAATGTGATTTCTTTAAAGTGTCCTTTAAATTCCTCTATCAGTTGTTTGTATGGCATAAGCTTATCATCCTTTATTTGATATTCATCATTTATATGATTAATGACAAGTTGTGAATCACCATAGACATGTAGTTCTTTGACATTCCATTCAATGACCATTTTAAGTCCTATAGCCAATGCTTCATACTCTCCAGTATTATTGGTGCATGGAAATCACAGTCTATACGATTTGGGAATTGTGTATCCTTGAGGTGTGATGAAAAATATTCCTGCACCTGATCCATATTGAGTATAAGAACCATCAAAGTACAATTCCCAAAAGTTTGTACTTACTGTCAAGATATTTGCATCAAGAAATTCGATGTACAAAGGCAATGCCATTTTGTAAAGGTGCATCAGCTAATTGATCAGCGATGACTTGTCCCTTGATAGCTTTTCGGTCAACATATTCTATGACAAATTCACTCAATATCATAACCCATTTGGTTAGTCTCCCTATCAATATTGACTTGCTCAACAAATATTTGAGAGGATCTATCTTTGCTATTAGTTTCACAAAATGAAGCAACATATAATGGCATAGCTTCTGAGTGGCAAATACAACTGCTAGACATATCTTTTAAATTGAGAAATAATTTATTTTGTAACCAACAAGTGTTCTACTGATATAATAAACTTCTCTTTCTTTTCCCTCATCATCATGTTGAGCTAGGAGAGCGCTTAATGATACACTTGTTGCTAAGACATAGAGCAACAATGGTTTCCCTTTGGTTAGTGATATCAGTATTGGAGGACTCATAAGATATTCTTTTATTTGCAAAAAAGCTTCTTCACATTTTAGATCCCATTTGAATGGAATATTTTTATGTAGAAGATGGGTAAATGGAAGACATCTATCTGCTAACTGAGAAACAAATCTCCTAATTGATTGCAACCTTCCTTGTAAAGATCGCAATTGACTTATGTTTTTGGGTGACTCCATCTTTGTGATAGCTTTGACTTTTTCAGGATCTACTTCAATGCCATGAGCTGATATAATTTACCCAAGGAGCTTTCTAGAGGTTACCCCAAATGCACATTTCTTTGGATTTAATCTCAATTGATATCTTTCTAGACTATCAAAAATCTTGCTTAAAATGTTCAAATGTTCTTTTCTTGTGTGAGATTTTGCAAGTATGTCATCGACATAATCTTCCATAAATGTATGCATCATATCATGGAAAATTGTTGTCATAGCCCTTTGATAAGTCGCTCCTACATTCTTAAGCCCAAACGGCATAATATTCTTGCAATACATTCCCCACGCACAGGTGAAAGTTGTTTTCTCTTGATCTTCAGGTGCAATTCATATTAGATTATATCCTGAGAAGCCATCCATTAATGAAAACATCTCATGTCTTGCTAATAAGTCCACTATGATATCAATGTTTGGTAGCGAGAAATCATCTTTTGGACATGATTTATTCAGATCTCTAAAATCTGTACAGACCCTTATGCTCTTATCTAGCTTTGATACTAGTGCAATACTTGAGACCCATTTTGGATAAGCAACTGGTCTTATGAAACCCACTTCTAATAGCTTCTTCAGTTCAGTTTTTACAAGGAGAGCAATATGCGGATGCATCTTTCATAGCTTCTGCTTAATGGACTTTGCTTTTAAATCCACATTAAGATGATACATAATAAGATCTGGGTTAAGTCCTAGCATATCTACATAAGATCAAGCAAAATTTGTTTGTTTTGCGTAAAGAATTTCATGTATTCTTTCCTCTCTTTTTCTGATAATGAGGTAGAAAAATGAAGTATTTTAGGATCCTTTGATGTACCAATGTTTACTACTTCTGTTGGTTATATTAGGATAGCAGATCTCTCTTGAAAATATGCAGGAAGAATGTCAAACTTTCCATTTTTTGGTGCCTCAAGGAGGTTTTCACCATCAGATACATCCTTTGTTTTCTCTTTTGATTGATCTAATGTTGCCATGAAATGGTTTTCAACAATAGGTCTCTTTCCTTGTTTTATTTCACTTTTGTGACTGAAAAGTTTGGCATTCTCCTGAGTACAAGAAACATCACTTGATTCTGCAATGGAAGATATCTTAGGATGGATGGGTTCAACAATGTTAAGGTATACGGCTAAGTCATGATCATTGGAAAAGACATTCAGTTTAGGGTTGTCTAAATTATCCCAATCAATTAATTCAGGATGCAGAAGGGGTAAATCATAATCACTGTCATTATTAGGTGTTTCAATGTTCATGACATAATGATCATAACTTGGCATAGAATAGGTACTGTCATAGATTAAATGTTTTTGAGAATTGTCTTTCTTAAGTGTTTTCGAATTAGTCTTAACAAAATTAATATTAGCATTTTGTAGTTCACACTCAAATGGTTCTTCAACTGATGTTTGTCCCTTAAATGAATGGATTATATCCACACACACATCTTTGATACTGCAAATTACTTCTTGATTGATCTCATTTGTATTTAGAAGTTGACATATTTGTGCACACGGTAAAGTGGATTCTTTTAATAGATTTTTGTCTCTTTTCAAACTCAAATTCTTTTGGACTAATAGTCAATCCAACTTGACTATCTCTTAGTTCTTCTATGGTTCTTCCATATCTGACTTTTGTTTGTGCTTCTTGTGGCATTGCTTCTCTATCTTTGTCATTCCCTTTTCTTTTTGCATGCACCTCTTTTCTCTGAATTCTGAGTTTCTCTTGTCTTCTTTCTAACTTCATCTTTTGTTCTGCAATAGACAAGTCTTCTTTCCTGATAGCTGCATGATCTTCATTATGTTCCTTACTTCATATAGTGGATAAGGCATCTGGACTCCATTCATATTCATTGGAATCTGTCTCTGAATCCCGATCTAAGATTACTCCACTATACCATACTGGAATGTTGTATGGTGCAAAAAGATCTCTGATTTCTATCATCTCTATTTTTATTGCTTGTGGAATATCTTGTTCAGATTTTTCCTTTTTTTGTATTTTCATAATTTGTTGACAAGATTTTTCTTCACCTTGGATGATAATCTCCTCTTTCTTTTCATGTTCTTCTTGCTCTTTTTGTTTATTGGTTACTTTTTCGGCCGCTTGGTGTAGCTTTTCTTGCCAATTTTCTTCTAGAGAAACTGATTTCTTTCTCCATTTTTGTTGTTGATCATTATGTTGCTTTTGATTAGACTTTAGATTTCCCAACCCGGATTTATCTTCTGTGGATTGTGAGTGCGGACAAATAGGTTCTGAAATACCTTGATGTTGCTTACCAATTGGTCCTTTTCCTTCATATCCCATCTTTTGCATGATTTCATATCCTTTGTCATTTTGTTTTATGGGAATATTGACTTCTGCTGCTGTTGCTATAGTTTTATCTTCATCCTTGTACAACCAACTGAGAATGTCTTTGTCTTCATTTTCCTCTGCAAGAGTTCTAGCATTAACAAATGTTCCTTTAAACATATGTTTTGATCTTTTTGATGGCTTTGATTGAATATCCGTAGGATTTCCATACGACTTAAGGGAAAGTGGAAAATTATGCAAAGAATATTTTCCCATTCCTTCATCATTTAACTTGAGCTTTTCTTCAAAAGTTTCCCATAACTTTGCTTGAATTTATTTGGTAGGATATATTGATTCTCTATTATGTGGAACTCTTATATCTTGTGTTGGCTTCAAATTATTATAATATTGACTAGAATCTGCAATTATAATGATTTATTTTCCTTCATGAGGAAATTTCACACATTGATGATATGTAGAAGGAACTGCTTGCATTTTGTGAATCCATGGCCTTCCTAGAAGAATGTTGTAAGAGAGGTTCAAATCTAAAACCTAACACAATGTATCTTTTTCCATAGGTCCTACCCTTATTGGTAGCACAACAATTCCTTTACAAGAACGTTCTGCTTCATCATAAGCCTTGATGGTTATTTTCTTTTTCAGGTCTACTGCATTCTCTGAATATCCCAAAGCTTTTATCAAACTTAATACACAAATGAGCTCCTCCATCTATGAGCACACATTTGACATGAGTTTTATTTATGGAGACTTCAACATGTAAAGGAGCATTGTGAGGATGTTAGAAGGATGCGTCATCATTTTTATAAAATGATAAGCAATGAGGAGCTATAAGGTGTCCTGCCATGTTTTGGAACTGATCTACATCCAAATCTTTTGAAACTGTTGTTTCCACTAAAGCTTTTTCCAAAATTTCTTTATGCATAGGTGAAACCTTGAGAAGTTCTAGAATTGATATTTGAGCAGGTATTCTTTGTAATTTCTCTACTAAATTGTATTGTTGTGGATTGGGTATTGGGTCTTTTGCTATACCTAGAAAGGTAACCTTTTCTTTGCTTCTTGTGATAACATTGATTGGTTCTAAAGATGAATTTTGGTTAACAATGATCAAATTTGCCACATCATCATATGTATAAGTGTAATTCACCTTGTCTTTTCCTTTGTCATCTTTTAATTGGGAGGATTCACCTTTATCATAATTTGGAAGTGGAGTTTTGAAAGCCAAGTGTGATTCGTTTGTCTTATGGCTATCCACTATAATCGTTCCATTATCGATTAGATCTTGGATAAGGTGTTTCAATCTCTGACAATCATTTGTTAGATGTCCTTTATTCTGATGGTAATTACAAAAATGATTGTCATTCCACTAATTGGGCTTGATTGGTGGTTCATAACTTCTTGCTTCTGGCAAAACAATCAATTTGTTAGCAAGCAAAGTTTTTAGAGCTGATTCCAAAGATTCTCCAATGTTTGTGAATTTCCTCCACAGATTGGAGAAAAAGGACTTGGCTTTATTGTTTTCTGGATTGTTATTGCTTGGGATTTGACTTGATAGATTGAAAATTGGTTTTTGTTGTTTTGTAATATTATTATCGTCATTCCCTTCATTGCTGGCATTCCTATTATTTAACCAGGATTTGGGTTTATCATTACTGTTGCTGTTGTTGTTGTTGTATGAATTATTGTAAAGTTTTAGTTTGCCTTTCTTTACCATTGCGTTCTATATTTTCAGACCATTCTCGATCATTTTGGCAAAAGAGGGAGGACATTGCATCCTTAGTCGATAACTCATTTCACTGATAAGATTATCAATGAACATGTCCATTTTTTCTTGACCAGGTACATCTCGGGGATACCTATTAAATAGTTTTTCCATCATTGTAAGAAAATCATAAAGGATTCACCATTCTTTTGTTTAACATTGCAAAGATCCAACATTGTTATTTCATTCCTTATATTGTTGGAGTATTGTGAAATAAACCTATTCACAAGTTCTTCAAAGGATTTGATTCCGAATGGTAATCTTGAAAACCACTCCATTGATTGTCCATTTTTACTCCTAGGAAAAAGACGCATAAGGTAAGTTTCATCATGAGCAAATTCCATGCTCATAGTACAAAATTTCCTAATGTGATCTTGAGGATCATATTTTCCATCGTATTTGTCATATTTAGGAATCTCGCAATGTTGCGGAAATGGTATCATATTCAGATTTTTATCAAAAGGATATGGGCATATATCTTCTAATGAATATTTCTTGGAGCTTGTCCCATTTTGTATGTCTTGTATCTGTTGTTGTAGAGTTTGTATTTGTTGAGTAAGGTTTGATAATGAATTATCCACATAGTTTCTCCTTGTTTCTTCATGAGCTCTCTTATCACTACACTTTTTTCTTTTGTCATCCCTTTCTTGCCTTGTTTCTTCATTTCTTTCTTTGTTCACATCTTCGTTATTTGGCTCATTTGTGTTTTGGGTGTTACTTGCCTCGACATCTTGTTTCAAGCTTTCTATGTTAAAGTCTTGTGGTAGTTTAGCTCCAAATTTTGCCAACATCAATAGATATTTTTCTTTTTGTTTTGCCAACAATTTTTCCATTAGCCTATCAAATTTGAAATCTTGCTCAAGGTCTCTAATGGTGCTATTGACTGCTTCTTCATCAACAACGGTAAATCCAAGAGTGTGGAATATAAAAGTATCTTCTTCCTCCATTTGTTGTTTTTTTCTAAGTTGTTCATGTTGGGCTCTAGTCCAAACTGGCATGTGATTGTTTCAAATTTTACCAAAAATTCCAAAGGACAAAGTCAATAGGTGATTATTGGTTTAGGAAGATATGCCTTGTTGATTTTACCACTATTGTTTGTTCATTGGGATAAAGCATCTCTTTGTTGAAAAACACGTCCTCGTAAAATTTCACGATCAAATTCTGTATCATAGCCACGTAAGTAGTGACGAAAACGGTGTAAGAATGTCCTATGTTTCAATAAGATCTTGTGATTGATATACAAGAATCTTATCCTTTTCTGAGTAGCTTTATAACTGGGTTTTCTTTTCTTAAGGTGATACCTAAGAGTCATATAAGCATTTGATAATTTACATGTTTGTTTGATTCCAATGTTGGTGCAATTTTGGTTTTGATATAACCTAGGTTCAAAATAGGAAAGATATATCCAAGATTAGGAACCTAGTATAGATTTGATCAAGCTTCGTGATAGAGGATTTGATTATCCTAATGAGAAACTTGACAAAGATGTTGATTTTTGCACTTAAGATGGTTGAATCGATAGCTTGTTAAATGTTGATGTTTATAGAACCTTTTGAGTACAACCTGTTGGATTAGTAACCTAGTTGTTTAGCTAGTTTGAAAATATGTGATGGTTTAGAGACAAACCTACTTCAAGAATTATTTTGATATTGATGTTTTGACACTTTGATTTTGATCTGGTGTTTCAAGTGTTGGAAAGTGTTTGTATTCCCCTTTTTCGATCAAACTTTTTCAGCAATTTGTTGTGTTTTTGCTCACTTGTAGATGATAATTTTCTTCAATTTTTGACCATTTGGAACATGTTACAGACATAGAAGACATAGTGTCTAATAAACAAAATGCACAAGCAAGTACAATTCCTATGGTAGGCTGAGACAATAATTGTTGAATCTCGCGTGAGGTTTCCCCCGAGGCTATGCTATTCAAAGAGGATATTTAAATGCTTGACCCCACTAGCTCCACCCTCAGCAATCACTTCTTCGGGGCAGCCAAGCACCAGTTTCCATGAAAACTCCCCATGTCAAACTTTATATCTCTACTAAGAACCATATGTATGTGAGCCGCTTCAGAGGTCCAACCTCCTGCACCAACAACTAGAAGGATTTTGGCAACTAGTACAAGTGGTTTTTAGTAAAGGCTTCTGGTCATGTGGCCATACATGCGGCACTTTCAACTCTATAAATACAGAAGTTTCCCAACCTATAGAAGTAATGCTCCATAGGGTTTATATGGAAACATAGTGTCGGTATGAACTTATCAGCACATGTTGTTTGAGACTTTTGTCACAAACATGATTTATTTATAGTGGATTGGAAGGACTCGGTATTAGCCCGTTTCTACTTTAGGTCGTTCCCCTCTCAGGCCCCCTCAAGGTAGCTTAGGAAGGCAGGCCCTCTAAAAGATTTAATTGCTTGAAAGTAAAGAAAGCATAAAAGAGTGGGTTTGGCTTTTTGGTCACCCAATTAAGGGGAGAGCATATACCTACCACTTTCAAGACACGGAATACAAGCGTTCTTTTTAACCTTTTCAAAGAAATTGTTGGCTAAGTCCTATTTGGAGATGTTGCTCCAACAAGAATGGTGTTTATTTTAGCCCTCTTAAAAGTCTATGTGCAACTATTTTAGAGAAAATACTAAAAATGCAAGTTGCATGTTGTCAATTCATTCTCTTAGTTAAACTAGATGAACAAGATATGATATGTTACTTCCCAAAACAAGACTTTTAATTAACTAGATCATGAAATGCATAAAATTTGTCTTAAATACCATCCTGCACATGCATGTTAGTAATATGTAAAATTTGATTTCATGGACATTCAGACCTGCAAGAAAATTTTGTTAGTTTTATAAACAGAAGCGCTAATCTAACATATGTGCTATCATTTTGCTCAAAAGTGCTAACCTGCAGATCAAAAGCGCTAACCTAGACTACAAAAGCGTTGCTCTGTGGATATAAAAGTGTGATTTCTTTGACATATGTGCTAACCTAAGACACAAATGCACGAACCTGTAATGCAAATGCATAGACTTCAAGACAAAATAGCTAACCTAGAATGCTCATATGCTAACCTATGCTACAAATGCACTAACCTAGAAGGCAAATACGCTAGCCTGCAAAACAAAAGCATTGTCAGAATTCACACATGCGTGAATTTGCATTACAAATGCATTAATTTTACTATTTATGAGATTTTTAAAGGTATTTGCGAGGTCTATGAGCCCCACTGTGGGAGCCAAAATGTGTCGACTTGAATTTCATCCTCAGAATGTTACCTGCAATAAGTTAGTTTCACAAAATACAAATGGAAATGCATACAAGAAATCCAAATTCAACCAATGAAACTACATGAAGTACATGTGAAATAAAACTACTAATATTACCTTCATTGCTTATGTCTCATTGTGTCCTAACTCCACTATTCCTAGTTGCAGATGGTGTGCTCTCATACAATGCACTGATGGCTTCCAAGATGGCATATGAGGAATGAACTGATAACTTGTAGTTAACTGATACTATGATATGCAATACTACACGATTATGCTAAAATGATCATGCTATTTGATACTATATGATAATTGCTATTTGTTATTTTCTATTTGCTTCAAGATTAAAACTCACGAATGCATAAGTTAATTTTAAGACTAACTCTCTCTCAACTGAAGCTCTTGATTTTATAGACCTTGAGAGGATTAGATGATGTGGCTTAGATCAACGGTCATGATCTGATCTGCAGATTTGAATGGTTGTGAGCAAAGGTGAAGGTTGAGAGAAAGGGGGAAGGAGAAGACAAGTGTCACTCATCTCACCTTGTCTGAGTTGTTGATTGAGATAATCTAGGGATGGTTGGAGAAGATTTAGGTATGATAGTACAAGTGGACTCAAGTCCTTCCTAAGATGTAGGGGGTGTTGGAGAGAATATAGGAAATGGTTATGAAATATGTGTACATACATAATTTTCATTGAATTTGGAAGTTGGAGATAAATGATGAATTAATATTTAAGAAATATTAATTTTCTTAGCCACATGTTTGATGAGTTGGCAAAGGGAAGATGAGGTGGAGATGGAGGGTGAGTTGGAAAATGGATTAAATAATTTAAGAATTATTTAATATTTAAGACTATAGGATAGGAGAATAACTATTAAATATTGGATATTTAATTGACTGAACGAGATAATTAAATATTAGATATTTAATTAACTTGGTTAGAGGAATAATTAAATATTAGATATTTAATTAATTAGAAGAATAAGATAGATGAATTAATTAATAAAATATTAATTAATAGAAAGACATGAAAATGAATTAAATAAATTAATCTTTTCAAATTAACTATTTAAAAGAAGAATGATCATTAAATAAATATAAAATATTTATTTAATTACTCATAGCCAATTTTATGTGTATACACTACCAATAAGGATAGGACCTGTGGAAAAGGATACATTGTCTCAGGTTTTAGATTTGAACCTCTCTTACAACATTCTCCTAGGAAGGCCATGGATTCACAAAATGCAAGCAATTTCTTCTACATATCATCAATGTGTGAAATTTCCTCATGAAGGAAAATAAATCACTATAACTGTAGATTCCAGTCAATATTGCAATAATTTGAAGCCAGTACAAGATACAAGAGTTCTACATAACAAAGAATCAGTATATCCTACCAAAGAAATTCAAGCAAAGTTATGGGAAACTTTTGAAGAAAAGCTCAAGTTAAATGATGAAGGAATGGGAAAATATTCTTTGCATAATTTTCCACTTTCCCCTAAGTCATATGGAAAGCCTACAGATATTCAATCAAAGCCATCAGAAAGATCAAAACGTATGTTTAAAGGAACATTTGTTAGTGCTAGAACTCTTGCAAAGGAAAATGAAGACAAAGACATTCTCGTTTGGTTGTACAAGGATGAAGATAAAACTATAGCAACATGGGCAGAAGTCAATATTCTCATAAAACAATATGGCAAAGGATATGAAATCGTGCAAAAGATGGGATATGAAGGGAAAGGACCAATTGGTAAGCAACATAAAGGTATTTCAAACCCTATTTGTCTGCACTCACAATCCATAGAAGATAAATCTGGGCTGGGATATCTAAAGTCTAATCAAAAGCAACATAATCATCAACAACAAAAATGGAGAAATAAATCAGTTTCTAAAGAAGAAAATTGGCAAGAAAAGCTACATCAAGCGACCGAAATAGTAACCAATAAACAAAAGAAGCAAGAAGAACATGAAAAGAAAGAGTAAAAAAAGGATGTATCTGATGATGAAAACCTCCTTGAGGCACCAGAAGATGGAAAGTTTGACATTCTTCCTGCATATTTTTAAGAGAGATCTACTATCCTAATAGAACCAATAGAAGCAGTAAACATTGGTACATCAAAGGATCCTAAAATACTTCATTTTGTTGCCTCATTATTAGAAAAAGAGAGGAAAGAATACATGACATTCTTTACGCAAAAACAAACAAATTTTTCTTGATCTTATGTAGATATGCCAGGACTTAACCCAGATCTTATTATTTATCATCTTAATGTGGATTTAAAAGCAAAATCCGTTAAGTGGAAGCGAAGAAAGATGCATCTGCATATTGCTCTCCTTGTAAAAACCAAACTGAAGAAGCTATTAGAAGTGGGTTTCATAAGAACAGTTGCTTATCCAGAATGGGTCTCAATTATTGTACCGATATCAAAGCCAAATAAGAGCATAAGGGTCTGTACAAATTTCAGAGATCTAAATAAAGCATGTCCAAAAGATGATTTCCCGCTACTCAACATTGATATCATAGTGGACTTATTAGCAAGACATGAGATGTTTTCATTAATGGATGGCTTCTTAGGATATAATCAAATAAGAATTGCACCTTAAGATCAAGAGAAAACAACTTTCACCTTTGCGTGGGGAACATATTGCTGGAATGTTATGCCATTTGGGCTTAAGAATGCAAGAGCAACTTATCAAAGGGCTATGACGATAATTTTCCATGATATGATGCATACATTTATGAAAGATTATGTCAATGACATACTTGCAAAATCTCACACAAGAAAAGAACATTTGAACATTTTAAGCAAGATTTTTGATAGGTTGGAAAGATATCAATTGAGATTAAATCCAAAGAAATGTGCATTTGGGGTAACCTCTGGAAAGCTCCTTGGGTACATTATATCAAATCGTGGCATTGAAGTAGATCCTGAAAAAGTTAAAGCTATCATGGAGATGGAGTCACCCAAGAACATAAGTCAATTATGATCTTTACAAGGAAGGTTGCAATCAATTAGGAGATTTGTTTCTCAATTGGCTGATAGATGCCTTCCATTTACCCATCTTCTACATAAAAATGTTCCATTCAAATGGGATCTAAAATGTGAAGAAGATTTTTTATAAATAAAAGAATATCTTATGAGTCCTCCAATACTAATATCACCAACCAAAGGGAAACCATTGTTGCTCTATGTCTCAGCAACAAGTGTGTCATTAGGCGCTCTCTTAGATCAACATGTTGATGAAGGAAAAGAAAGAGCAGTTTATTATATCAACAAAACACTTGTTGGTTACAAAATAAATTATTCCTCAATTGAAAAGATATGTCTAGCAGTTGTATTTGCCACTCAGAAGCTACGACATTCTATGTTTCTTCATTCTATGAAACTAATAGCAAAGATAGATCCTCTCAAATATTTGTTGAGCAAGTCAACATTGACAGGGAGACTAGCCAAATGGGTTATGATATTGAGTGAATTTGACATAGAATATGTTGAACGGAAAGCTATCAAGGGACAAGTCATCACTGATCAATTGGCTGATGCACCTTTACAAAATAACATGCCTTTGCACATCAAATTTCTTGGTACAGATATCCTAATAGTAAGTACAAACTTTTGGGAATCGTATAGACTGCAATTTCCATGCACCAATAATACTACAGAGTGTGAAGCATTGGCTATAGGGCTTAAAATGGTCATTGAATGGAATGTCAAAGAACTACATGTCTATGGTGATTCACAACTTGTCATTAATCAAATAAATGATGAATATGAAACAAAAGATGATAAGCTTATGCCATACAAGGAGCTGATAGAGGAATTTAAAGAACACTTTAAAGAAATCACATTCACCCAGATTCCCAGAAATGAGAATAAAGCAGCAGATGCAATGGCTACAATAGCATCTCTCTTGAAAAATAAAGAGAATCAACAATGTTACAAATTTCTCGTGGAAGATATCTTAACCCCTACCATCCAATCCCAGCATACCTATCGAATTTGCCATATATCAGGAACCAGTCAATCCTTATATAGTAAAACCTACCAATATTTGAAAGATCATATCCTTCCTCTTGAATTATCTCATAATCAATGAAGAAACTTTATCCGTTAGTCCTCTCCCTATACTATTATTGTTGATATCCTATATAGGTGTGGTCTAGATGGTACTTTATTGAGATATCTTGAAAAAGACGAATCTGAGAGAATTCTTAATGACATTCATGTGGGTATTTGTGGTACACACTCAAATGGTTTAACATTGGCTAAGAAACTTATTCGTATGGGTTACTTTTGGCCTACTATGGAAAGAGATTCATTCACCTATGCTAGAAAATGTAAACAATGTCAAATCCATGGAAATTTCATTCATGCACCAGCACAAGAGTTATATCCTATGACGGGATAATGGCCATTTTCACAATGGGGCCTTGATTTGGTAGGAAAGATCAATCCCTCATCTTCTAACTGACATAAGTTTATTCTAATTGCTATTGAATATTTTACTAAGTGGATTGAAGTAGTGCCTTTAACAATAGTGACATGAAAACAAATATCATCAGTCGTCTTGAATTATATAATCTGTCGCTATGGAGTTCCTATCACCATTATCACTGATAATGGAAGACCATTCAAAATTCAAGATGCGAAAGAGCTATGTGAACAGTTCCATATCCAACATAGGTTCTCTACTCCATACTATCCACAAGGTAATGGTCAAGCTGAGGCATTAAACAAAACTATCTTGAAAATCTTGAAGAAAATAGTCAATGAAGCTGGAAAAGACTGGCACATTCAGCTAAATCCTACTCTTTGGGCATACCAAACTAGCATCTGCACTCCAACAGGGGCAACTCCATATTTTTTGGTATATGGATCAGAAGCTATATTACCTATAGAAGTAGAGATACCTTCTCTACGTGTGTCTTTGCATGGTCTTATACCAGAAGAAGAACAACGAGTCTCTCAACTCCAGGAACTAGAATTGATTCAGGAACGTCGCCAAAATGCAACAAAACATTTGAAAGTATATCAACAAAGAATGGCAAGAAGCTATAACCATAGAGTCAAGCAGCATATTTTCTAGATTGGGGATATAGTTCTAAGGGAGAATCCAAGAAATCAGCAAGACCAAGAGAAGAAGGGAAATTTTGAACCAAATTGGTTAGGACCTTTTGTCATAGTAGCAACATATGGATCAAGAGCATACAAGTTATCTACCCCTGAAGATGATTGGTTTGATGAACCTATCAATTCTATCCATCTCAAGAAATTCTATGCTTGAGATATAAAGTCCTAAAAAAATCAACAAAAAGCATATAAGGTCCTGAAAAAAATCAACAAAAAGCATATAAAGTCCTGAAAAAATCAACAAAAAGCATATAAAATCCAAAAAAATGCAATGAATTTAGATGGTGAAAACCTAGTAAACAGGTGCTATCTAAGAAGTAAGTTCCTCCATCTATGAGATCACTTTGCACACCTATCCACTCCATCCTATCACATCTATCGCTTCCATATATCTGAGCTTATCCATTCCATCATTTGCATCCATTGCTCTGAACCACTTAGTAAGAAATATGCAGCTTACCAACAATTATCAATCTTTGACACACTTGTCATAGTCACTATCTTATATCTTATCAAAATCAATCATATCTGCATTTTTCTCTCACTATGGTTTGGATGTTGATCAATTCATACATCCATAATAAATTTTTGTTTCCACTGGGGGCAAAATTCTATTTCCTTTTGCTAAGGTGATCTTTTGAATCTTTGAAAATCCAAAACATTCAAAAAATTTAGAAAAACCAAAAACACCTAGGGTTTTGAAACAGATAACGAGCAACAAAGCAACAAAAATCAAGGCATTTCATCAACAACTGAATCGTCAAACTCAGAAACCAAAGAATCGATCAGCAAGTAATATGAGATTATTAGAGATCATTCATCAAGATAAATATATTAGTTAATGACCATAAGAACATGTGAATGACATGCAAGATTCAATGTTTATATCTTGATTTTATTGCTAATCATGTACTCTATGCAACTCAAGGATGTCCATGACTACAGAAGCTATGATGGGGCATGATTATTTTCTTTGATTGCTATCTGTGGTTTATCTCTTACTATTGTATGAACTTGTCTTAGGATATGATCGACAAAATATCAAGGAGGACATTCCAAGTCATGCATCAAAGGGGATAATCCTTGTTTGTTCTACATACAATACTCAAGTCAACTTGATGTATTATATCAAGTTGCTTGTATTAACTTGCTATATCAAAATCCATGTAAGGAATACTCAAGTCATCTTGAATGATTATGTCAAGTTGCTTGTATTTTCTTATAACATTTTAAAGCTCAATGATGAAATCAAGCACTATTACAAGATAGCATATGAAGAATGGCAATACAATTTTTAGTTAGATCATTTCATTAGCTCATTATTTGTCTGCATTGTAAGCATTTATTTGTCTGATGTATTATAAGCATGTCATTTCATTAACATATCAATGGTCATAAATAAAGATTGAGTATACTTGGACAAACAAAAATAATTTGCATTTAATCATTATAGGTGCATTCATTTTAGAATCATTTTAAATCATCATCCATTTTCATTTAGTTGTATATAAATCATTTGCATTAGTTTGCATTCAATTAAGTGCATTTCATTCATCATGTAGTGTATCATCATTATTATTTGCATTATCATTCCATTAACGATCATTTAGTTGTATCTTTGCACTTAGATTCATAATCATTATAAATATTACATATAAAAATACAAAAACATTTCATGTAGATCATTTTGCATTTACATCATCATCAGCATCAAATCAATCATTCGTTTGCATTCCATATAGATCATTGCATTTGCATCATTTAAGATAGTATTCATAATCATTGCATCCATATAATCATCACATAGAATAACATGCATAAAGAAACATCATCCATATAATCATTGTATCCATAAAATCAAAGCATATAGATCATCATCAAATAGAACATGCATATAAAGCATCATCATATAGAATCCATGTCTATAGATCATCATAAAAAAATAAAAGTCCAAGTATACAATGATATCAAATAAACAATACAAATGCCTCATCAAATACAAATCAAGTCATGGTTGTCGTGTACCACTACCACCTGACTCTATCTGTCTTTGTGGCTATGGATGAGAAGATCCTCCAGATGTCAGTCTCCCATGATCACCACTCCTCTGAGGAGGTCCCATGACCCCACCATTGCTAGTATCCATCAACACGGTGGTATGATAACTACCTACTTTCTGGCTCTTGCAACTGCCTCCTCATATTGTCATCACCAATGGGAAGTCTCCTTCCTGACCTGAACTAATGCTCTAATAGTGTTAGCCGAGAGAGTACCTGAACCAACCTACTGAATGTGATCAAGAAGGCCCTGAGTATCCTGTTGTCTCCTAACAACTCTATCCCACTCAGTCATAAGAGTCTGCAACTGTGCTCGAAGCTGATCAATCTATGCTCTCAGATTGTCAATGGTATCCTGCCCTAACACATCATGCTCTGGTGCATCCTGCTCTGGCATATCATGCACTGGTGCATCATGCTCTGGTAAATCCTCCTGTGGTGCATGAACCCAAATCCCCTCACCACCAACCTATCCAACTACTGGAATCTTGGTCCGAGTAACTCTCCAAACCCATCGTCTAATTAGGGGAACATAATCCTCAAGATCCTCATCATCTCCACCATGTGTTGCAATAACCCCAGGATCTAGCTGAACCTGTCCAAAATCAATGCCTCTCCCACAACCTCCATCCAGTCCAGTCACCCTGCCTCCTCCTATCAATGGAAACCCTCTTGATGATCTCATACCTGTCTTGCCATGCTCCTTCCCAATTCGTCCAACATCTCTCCCACCCATAGGACGTAATCTCTTAATCTTTCCAGTCGGTCCAAATGATCCTCCATGGACTCTCAATCGACCTCCCCTCCGTCTAGGTCTCCTCCCACCACCACCTCCATCCCCACCCTCATCTCCACCTCCCCCAGCCTCATGAGCAGCTCTAAGCTCTCGTCTCCATTTGCGTCTCCTAGAAACTAGATCATTTGAATCATCATCCTCATCTCCTGAGATGGGAGGAGGATTTGCTGGATCAGTAATACGAGGAAATGGATGAGCTAATATGTACTGCGCATAATCTGCAGTAACCCTAGGATCAAGAATGTGTAATCTCATATCATAAGCCACTCTCAGAGTAGCAACAAACTCCAAACGAGCAATCTCAAATGATAACGAAGGTCCCCAATCTTGCCTATCTCTGTACTGTTGAGCATATATTGTCACACCAGTAGGCATAGGTTGGATGATACCAAACTGTCTCAGAATGTGACCAATCAACTGTAGCTCAACAATGTAAGGAGTCCGACCAATGAGATATCTACTCTACATGATAAATGGTAATGTCTGTGCATCATCCATCCATGGCTCACAATCAAGATATGGTCTCCAAGTAATGCTATCCAATGAAACAAGCACCCAACGCCAATACTCCATCTTACCCAGCTTATGTTGAGTAAGGATACCTACATAGAAATACACATATGGTTTCCTCTCTCCATGAACTCTATGATGGATAGGCCATGTAATAGCAATGTGCTCCCAGCACTAGATTTGCAATAAAGTGCATCCTGTAGATAAACTCGCACTCTCATCATACACTACCTGATGAAGTTCATGATATAAATGTGCCAGCATGCAAACACCCCAAGCATATCGAGTACGATGTTGCATCATACTCAAGAGAATCTCACCCCATCCAACCAAAAAACCTCGTGATCTCCTATCAGAACATATAAATCCTCTAATCAAACCAGCAATAATAATAGGAAGAGCCTCATAATACATCACCATATCAACCCATCGTATCTCTCCTCTACCAATGCTCTCATCAGCAAACACGACTTTGCAAGCCTCTATCCCAACCCGATCCTGAAAATTATACTACACTAGCTCGCTAGTCACTGGGATATGCAGAATCCTATAGACATCCTCAAGAGTCACACTAATCTCACCCGTCGGCAGGTGGAAAGTGTTATGCTCATTGTGCCATCTCTTGGCCAATGCTGTCAATAATCCTCTATTATGCGTAATCTCAGCCATATACAACAAATGGCATAAACCACAGGCATCTATATGTCTAATCTCAGCCTGTGTCAACTTTGGAACTAAATGACGCATTGCCGATAATTTCTCCCGACACTAGAGAACATCAAGTTTCTCCTATTTGTCAAGAGAAATCAATCAATCATCAAATCTCTATCTATCTATCAAATCAAAATGAAGCAATCTATGTTATCTATCTATCAAAGGAATCAAATCTACCAATCACACAATCAAAGCAATCCTATGAATCAATCCAGCAATCAAAGCTATCTATCGATCTATCAATCATGCATTGGCTCAATCAAGACCCTATTTTATCATGAATGCATATTAAACATGTTAAATCTAATCATCAAAGTGATTTTTACCCTTTTCACTTATCAAAAACATCAAATTTGAGCAAAAGTGCTATCCTATTGAGCATTTGCACTAAATCTAAAGGCATTTGCGCTAAACTAGAGCATATGCACTATCTTTTTGAAAAAATGCACTAAATCTACAAGCATACGTGCTAACCTCTACAAAAAAGCTACCTTTTTTAGTAAAAGCGCTAACAAACGATGCATTTGCGCTATCCTATGCATAAGCGCTAAAACAAATTGCAAAAGTGCTAACCTAACGTCGAAAAATTCAAAAAAAATTTAAAAATTAAAAAATGCTCGAAAACATGAAAATTTTGCACAAAAACTTGAAAACAAAGCTCGGGATAAGATACCTACCGGATATCCATGCTCGACAGGTCACTGATAATGCCGAACATGCTCAAATCGATGGTTCTCCACAGGAATCACCATTTCGCCACTTCAGCAAGAATATTTTTTTCCACAAGCTGACAAGGATAACAATGAAATTAAAATTAGCCTTGGTTAATTTTATATTTACTAATTGAAGAGTAATTAATTTCAAATAAGGCATTTTAATTTGTTTTTTTTTTCCAAATGAATTTAATTGACTAAATTTTTATCAATTATCATGAGATCAATTGTTCAAACCAGAATTTTCAACAATTTCACGATCAATCTCCAGAGAGGGCACACAATCAGGATTTTTATCTCCGTCAGGCGCACTATCGAGACTTGATTTAATCTTTGAAACAATGTTGTTTCGACGTCATTTCAAAGAGGGCCAAAATGTATACACATAAAATTGGTTATGAACAATTAAATAAATATTTTATATTTATTTTATACTTATTCTTCTATTAAATAGTTAATTTGAAAAGATTAATTTATTTAATTCATTTTTATGTCTTTCTATTAATTAATATTTTATTAATTAATTCATTTATCCTATTCCTCTAATTAATTAAATATCTAATATTTAATTATTCCTTTTAACCAAGTTAGTCTCAAATATTAAATAATTTCCTAAATTATTTAAATCCCTTTTCCAACTCACCCTCCATCTCCACTCCATCTTCCCTTTGCCAACTCATCAAACATGTGGCTAAAAAAATTAATATTTCTTAAATATTAATTCATCATTTATCTTCAACTTCCAAAATTTAATGAAATTGTGTATGTACACATATTTCATAACCATTTCTTATATTCTCTCCAACACCCCCTACATCTTAGGAAGGACTTGAGTCCACTTGTCCTCTCATGCCTAAATTTCCTCCAACCATCCCTAGATTCCCTCAGTCAGCAACCCAATCAAGGTGAGATGAGTGACACTTGTCTTCTCCTTCCCCCTTTCTCTCAACCTTCACCTTTCCTCACAGCCATCCAAAACTGCAGATTTGATCATGACCATTGATCTAAGCCACATCATCTCATCCTCTCAAGGTCTATAAAATCAAGAGCTTCAGTTGAGAGGGAGTTGAGTCTTCAAATTGATCATATGCATACATGAGTTTTTGAAGCAAATAGCAAATAGAAAATAACAAATATCATATAGCATTTTAGTATAATCATTTTAGCATAATCATGTAGTATTGCATATCATAGTATCAGCTAACTACAAGTTATGAGTCTATTCTTCATTTGCCATCTTGGAAGCCATTGGTGCATTGTCTGAGAACAGACCATCTACAACCAGGAACAATGGAGTTAGGACACAATGAGACATAAGCCATGAAGTTAATATTAGTATTTTTATTTCATATGTACTTCATATAGTTTCATTGGTTGAATTTGGATTTCTTGTATGCATTTCCATTTGTATTTTGTGAAACTAACTTATTACAGGTAACATTCTCAAGATGAAATTCAATTTGACACAATTTTCAATAATTTTAGGGGGGGGAACTCTAAAATTTTTATTTTTCAGGATGTGTCCACTTTGAAAATTAGTATTAAAATATATTTATAAAAGAATTGAAAAATATGACGTAAACTAGATGGTGTAAGCTAATTTCTCAAAAAAAAAATTTAATTTGTAAAAAAGGCTAATATTTTAGGGGGGCGCACAATTGATGCTATGTTATGTTTTTTCCCATAAAAACAAAACCACTTTATGTGGCCCCCCTTTTTGAAACCATTAATCTCCACTATTTTTTTTCGAAAAGTAGATTCAAAGGACTACAACTCTTGTACTTATTGCATCTTAAAAAAATTTGAGCGTAATTATCTTCAATTTCTCGTCAAAAGTCAGACTTCGCTAATTTCATAAAAGAAAAAAAAAAAAGTGGCAACTTAAGACCCCCTTTTGCTTGCAAATCTTGGTGCACTTACTCATGGGACTTTGTTATGTATTTTTATTATTTCATATTTGAGTGATTGAAATCATAGCTAGCTCATCTTAGTTGGATATTAAAAAGTTTGATGGAACATATTTAATTTTTGAAACTTACCCCATGTCCCCATGCTGCTGCTTATGAGCATTTTCTGCTTAAAATTCTAATTAAGGGAAAAGGATAAATTGGAATCTTTCCCTATTTTAGTGGAGCAACAATTGCTTAAAAATTGAAAATAAGCTTTGAAAAAAAGGGGGAGTTAGACACATGGCTTCACCATATTTTTTTGGTCTCCTATTTACTTGCCTAGAATTTTGCTTATGAATTTTATTTGTAAAAAAAATTATCAAAATTTCATCTACAAAATGATTTAAGAACATTGCACAAAAATAAGCAGCCATTTGACTATCCATGGAGCCACCTGCTCCACAAATTGTTCTTTAAAAAGTTGAGTAGCTGCTGCTAGCCAAAATAAACTAAGCAGCAGCATGGGGACATGCCCTTATAGATGAGAGATCTCTTTCATATATATCTTCTAATTTACATATAAAAAATAAAATATTATTTCAAGTATAATGCCAATTAAATTAATATAAACATCTTAAAAAAATCTATTTAAATTTTTTATTGAGAAATATTATTCATAAATTATTTTATTTACATTATTTATTGAACTGTCAATTCATCAATAATTATTTTATTTTAAATTGAATATTTTAAAAATTTATAATTTTTATTTATTCAAAGAGTTATTTTGTTTAATTGATTATAATATAATTCAAAATAATTAAAAATATTATAAAAAGTAATAATATCTCTTGTGAAAAATAAAAAAATTAAGGGTTTTCAATTCTGAGTTTCATGGAATTTCGGGCGATGGCGACTTCCACTTAATCATTTGTGGAGGAATGTTTTCCGACAGAGTGATGACTCCGCAGTGTGATTTTATCAACAGAATAAACCATGCTTCGAGATTTCGTCATCAGAATGCGCAATGTTCAGTGTGATTTCCGATGTCTGCATCTGCTTCGATGCCACATAGCTCATCTATGGAGGAATGTTATAATAGCTCAAAGAATTCACAAACTGCAATCAAATATGAGCTTCAAGACATCTCAAGGTTCACAATGAATAGATTTATTTAAGAAAATGTGGGTGGTGGAGTCTATACATTTGCCAGCACCTTTTTGGCATGGCCACTCTTCTAATTTTGTTTAAGTAAAAGTTTGTGTTCTTCCATGTGCAAAGAGGATTCGCAATTTTGAGGAGTCACCATGGACATACTGTGGCAGAGGCTCTATAAAACTGCACCCTATTCGCCTACAAAAGCTCTATAAATTTGATACTCCAGGCCTATACAGATCTGAAGCAGAGAATTCTGAGTTTGAAATACCATTTCTAGATCTATATCAGCAATTTTGGATCTGAAATTATTTCCAGAAAGTGGAGTTGTTCATGTTGTTTTATAATGATTATCAATATGAATTTGAATCCTAACTCTCAATTTTGTCATAATTAACATGCGACAATTGAAATTAGATTTAGGACTGCTGGATCCATGGACAACGGAGAAGTTGCAGAGGTCGATCAGATCTAAGCAAAACCAAATACGCCCAGCAAGCACTCGATCCGATCAGATCTAAGCAAAACCAAAAACGCTCAGCAAGCACCCAATCCATGGACAATGGAGAAGCTACAGAGGTCGATCAGATCTAAGCAAAAACATCATTTGCAAACAGCCTTGCCTATCAGGTGATTGATCTACAACTGATTAGTGAAGACGCTATCATTTGGTTTGGAGATCGGCACTTGGGAGGAGGTTTTCAGACGATTAGTAGTAGATAACTTTGTCATACTCAGACTTGTTTGTGACAGCAGAAAAGGACGACACCTACCAATCATCTTGAGGTTCATTGTTAGTAAAAGTTTGCTTGCATTGTCATCGCTACAATTGGGGTAACATCAAATCAACATAATACAGTGATCGGATAATACAGTGATTGGACATGGATGATAGAGGACATTTGGGTTCATGGGTGGATGTGGGTTGGGAAGACCCGCCTCATGTTCCACAGTGGGTCTACACGAAAGGCAGATGGAAGGACATGGTGATATAGGTAAACTGGAGTGGAAATAACAAGGTTTTTCAGCCAGTTTCAAAATACTTTCAAGGCTTCTTTGGGAACAGACGCAGTGTAGCATGGAGGCAGAATAACAATGGAAGGAGATTCACTCAAGGGCATTTAAATAATGGTGCAAATCATGGGAATTCTGAGAAGCAATTCAAGGGATTTTCATGGAAATGGTCTTTGGATATGGGCAATCAGTGCATGTTTGCTAGGGTTGTTGGCTTGACAAATAAGGAGACTATGGCTAGGGTTTCTATTTCTCCACAGCAGGTGGGAAATAAGGTAAATGTGAACCTCAAGGAAGCTAGTCTGGAAAAGGTAAGTAAGATTCCATTTGTTCCTATTATGCCCGAGGTTTCTTCATCGCAAGTTTGGGCTCCTATCATCCCTTGTATCGATCTTTTAGGTTCTTTTGTCGACAAGAAAGCGAATTGTTTGCATACGAATGCTATTTCTGGGGAAATTTGGGGTGATCAAATTAGTTTGTTAAAGCTTTATCATAAATTGCAAAAAAGATGGGGGGATATGCATTATTTTCAATTATTGTCTGTGAATGCTTTTATTATTGTCTTTGACTCCTCCTTTCAGAGATGAGGTATTAAGAACTTCACATCATTGATTTGGAAAACATTTAATTTCAATTGCGGCTTGGAAACCTTTTTTTGTTCCTTCTTGGTCTACTTCAAAACTTATTCCTTTCTGGTTTGGTTTACCTAAAATTCCTTTTGAATTTATGGATCTAGATGTTCTTGAGAAAATTGGAAATACTATTGGAACTTTTTTAACATCTAAAATGGACTTTGTGGAGGGGGAGGTTCTGGTAAAAATTTGTGTTCCTATTAACCCTAACAATGTTTGTCCCCGTACTTGTAATATCAAGTCTCATGATGGTATTTGGCACTAGTCAATTGAGAAATTAGATACGAAGCTTCTTAAGTCTCATTTACTTTTGGACGCTCCTTTACTTATGAATTTTAAGAAAAACTAGTAGGTTGGTGACTTTGTCCCTAAATCCCTTAATAAAGATAGTTTGTCAGCGGGACCTTCGATTGAAGGATGTGGAAATGTCTCTTTGCATAAATTGGTAGAAACAGGTCACATTAATCTTGAAAATAATCCATTGTGTCGTAAATCTGGGAAACCAAATGATCACACTTTGGGTTCAATCTCACTTTCATCTTTACTGAAGACATTTTCTAATAACGGGGGTATAGTGGATGGTAAACCCCCGATGAATGGAGTAGATCACCCATTGATGATAGATTGCCCTAAGATGGCAAATAATCACACAAAGGGTAAGGACGACAATTTGTCTTCATGCACTCAAAAGGAGATTTTGGATTCTTCAAAGAATGTGAATTTAAATAAAAATGCAGCGGTTGATATGGAAACTATTAAACAGGTACCTGCCATAGGTTTTCCTAATGATGCTTCTTTAGTTTAGGAAATTAAGAATTTGGTGTCTAATAATTCCCCTCTGAATGTTGAAATTAATACGGCTAATGAATCTTCCTTAGGGAATAGTAATCCGTCAGAGGTTGTCCCTGTTATTATGCCAGATGAGAATCTGGTTCAGCAAGTATAGGATATTTTTAACAATCATGCACATCAAATGGATGAGGGTATTACTGATAGAGTTGTTTGTTCAATTGAGAATGATTTGGGGGGTATAAACTCAACCCTTCCAATTTCTGCATCTGCTAATCCTTTTGCGGTTTTGGCTACAACAGAGTTGGGTTTTGAAGATAATCCATTTATCTTAGCTTCTCCAAAGTCATGCAAGAGTTTACCAATTGTCCAAACAACTCCAGTTTTTTCACCATCGGTGGTTTCTCCTAAGAGAGGTAGGCCTCCAAATAATCTTAAGACTCAAATGGAAATTGATTCTGGAATTCAAAAGACTTCGTCCCTTTCTCCTGCTGGTGAGCAAGGGAGGCATTCAGTCTCTCTTGGTAGGCTTAAGAAAACATGCCTAACTCCTGTAAGCGTAAAAAGAAAGAGGAGTAAAAGATTCATGACTAGTCCACCTGTGACAAGATCAGGGGCTGTGAAACGCAATTTGCAAGGTTGCTTTGGGGAAAGCAAAAATTCTCCGATTATTGGGAAGAGGGGAGCTTCAGCCTCCCCTCGAGGACAATGAGAATTATTTCTTGGAATGTTAGGGGCTTAAATGCCCCTAACAAGAGATGCTTAATTAAGTCCCAAATGGACTTAATTAAGTGTGATATTTTTATGTTGCAAGAAACAAAGTTGTCAAAGGAGTCTGTTGATTTGGTTTTTTCATCTTGGAGAAGGTGGAATTTTCTTTCTTCTCTGGCTTGTGGTGCTTTAGGAGGTTTGGCACTGCTTTGGAATAATTATAATATTGAGGTACAGTTAGTGGCATCTACTACAAATTGGATGTTGGCTTTAGTTATAAGCAAGATTTCGAAGGTTAGATTTTGGCTTTTTAACATTTATGCTCTGTCAAGAATTCAAGGGAAGAGTAAGTTATGGGGTGAATTAAAGAGGATTTCTTATCCCTTAAAACATGGTTCCTTTATTATCTTCGGGGGTGATTTTAATGCTACCACTGATTTAGATGAGAAAAAAGGAGGTGTTTTCCCTAATTAAAGGATTATGGATGACTTTGGGGATTTCATTTCTGATATGAGCCTTTTTTATTGTAAGTCTTAGAATGGGGTTTTCACATGGACAAACATGAGAAGGGATTTTTCTCAGATTGCTGAGAGATTAGATTGGTTTTTGTTATCTGAGAATTGGATTGATTCAGATTTTGAATTCTTTTCCTCTATTCTACCGGTCTCAGGTTCTGATCATTTTCCAATTTCCCTTTCAGTTATTGAGGATAGGGCTTCTTTTAAGTCTCCATTTAAATTTGAGCCCATGTGGTTTAGGGATTCTTCCTTTTTGCCTTTGCTTATGAAATGGTGGAATTTTGCTCCTTTTTGTTCTGGGTCCCGTATGTTTCAAATTGCTAAGAAGTTAAGTTTTTTAAAATTGAATATTAGGGAATGGAATATCTTGCATTTTAAGAACATTTTTCAAGAGAAACAAAGGATTCAAGATACGATTGAGTGTTTGAATAATCATGTGCTTCAACATGGTATGGTGCCACAAGTTTTTGATGAATTGAAGTCACTAAAATTATAGCTTGAGGAGGTGTCAGCTAGAGAGGAAATCTATTGGAGACAGAAATCTAGAGAGTTATGGCTTTCAGATGGTGCTAGGAACACAAAATTTTTGCATTCTTCAACTAAGATTAAAAGATGTAAGAAGAGGATATCTTGTATTCAGTGTCAGAATGCAAATTTATTGATAGAGCCAGAGGACATTGCTTCAGAGGCAGTTAGGTTTTTTAAGTCATTATTATCTTCGCAAAATGGAAATCTCAGCAATGATATTATATCTAATATTCCTCCTTTAGTATCTTTGGAAGACAATAAGATGTTGATGTCTCCCTTTTCCTTAGAAGAAGTTAAGAGTGTTGTCTTTTCCATGAATCCGAATAAAGCCCTGGGACCAGATGGTTTTGCTCCTTTATTTTTTCAGAAATGTTTGGATTTTGTGGGAAATGATGTTTTATTGGCTCTAGAGGAATCTAGGAGAAATAAGTCCATTTTAAAAGAACTCAATACTACAATGATTGCAATTATTCCTTAAAAAGAGGATACTAAGACTTTTGCTGACTTCCGCCCCATTGCTTTATGTAACACTTTGTATAAGATATTTACGAAGGCAATTTCCCTTAGGTTGGCAAAAATTCTACCTAGGATCATTTCATTGGAGCAAGGTGGTTTTGTTCCCAGAAGGGAGATGGCAGAGGGTGCAATTGTAGCACATGAGGTGCTACATTCTATTTCCACCCAAAGAACCCCGACCATGATACTTAAACTAGACATGATGAAGGCTTATGATAGAGTAGAGTGGGGGGCTTTATGTGTTGTTCTTGAGAAGTTAGGTTTTTCCAAGGCCTGGGTCAAATGGATTCATGCATGTATTTCTTCTGCAAGATTCTTAGTTTTAATTAATGGTTCTCCTTGTGGTTTTTTCACTTCCTCTAGGGGTTCGAGACAGGGAGATCCCCTTTCTCCCTTTTTGTTTATTCTCCTAGCCGAAACCTTTAGTTGGGCTATTAGGGCTGCTAATGTGGGGGGGCTTTGGAATGGTATAAGGATTCATAATATTCCCCAAAGTATTTCTCGTTGTCTCTTTGTAGATGATACTCTATTATTTGGACATGCTTCGTTAGTTGAGGCAAATGTGATTAAAGGAATAGTACAAAATTATGCATTGTTTTTTGGTCAGAAAGTGAATGGTGATTAATCAAAGATTTTTTTCCTTAATACATCACAACTGGTTCAGCATAGGTTGCAATCCTTTTGGGGATTTGAGACTAGAAATCTTCCATGTACTTACCTTGGGATTCCTTTCTTTGTTAAACAGGATAGGATTGGTTTTTGGGATAAGATTATTTCAGTCATTTCTAAAAGAATTCTCTCATGAAATCATAGATGGTTAACTTTGGCGGGTAAAATTGTTCTCATCAAGTCTGTTTTGAATGTTGTTCCCATATATCTCATGTTTGTTTTGAAGTCTCCAAAAGCTGCCATTGTTAGTTTATAGGATACTCTTAGAGATTTTCTTTGGAATAATAATAAAGATGGCAAGAAGAAACTCCCTTTAGTTGCATGGGATAAGGTATGTTTGCCTAAGGAACTTGGGGGAACAAGAATTTAGAGTCTAGAGAATCAGAATTTAGCCTTAGGTGCAGAGTTGGTTTGGAAATTATATGACAAGCCTAGCTCCTTATGGGCACAAATTATGTTTGCCAAATATTTAAATAATGGATCGAGAGAGAACATTTTTAAAGTCTCAAATTTTCCTTCGGGTTCTGCTATTTGGAATTTCCTTTGTAAATGTAGATCAGTTATTTTGCCTCATCTCTCATGGATTGTTCATAATGGTAGAAAGGTCAGATTCTAGGATGAAGTATGGAATGGACACACACCTTTGGTGAATATTAGGGATTGGTCTCCTCTGATCACTATTCTTTCCTCCCTTTGGGGTGTTTTTGTAGCAGATTATTTTGAAATTGTGACTAGTGGACCCATTAAGCTAGCTAGATGGAAGTCGATTGATTTCTTAGATGTTGATCAAAGCATGAAATTAGATTTTGAAAATATTTTGGGGGATAGAATTGTATTTGTTTCTAATTCTGAGAATGAACTTATTTGGACAAAGAATATTTTTGGTAAGTACACTGTTAAAGACGATTACAACTCTCTTATGGTTGCTAAAGATTTATCTTCTTGGCCTTATAAGTTGTTTTGGCATTCGGCTTGTCTTCCCAAAGATGGAGCCTTTGCTTGGTTGGCAGTTCAGGATAAAGTCCTTACAGGTATGAGACTAGACAGGCTTGGTATCACTGTTGTTTTCCCTTGTGTCCTTTGTAACAAAAATTTGGAATCTTCTTCACACCTGTTCCTACATTGTGATTATGCTTATGAATGTTGGCAGTGGTTCTTTTTAAGGATCTCATTTCCCATTTTAGATCTTGGCCCTTTATGTTTGCCTCATCTTTTTATGCATGCCTTTGGATCATATCTCCATCTATTGTGATTTGGAATGTTTGGCTAGAGAGAAACAACAAGATATTTAAAAAAACAAGGTCGCCTGTGTCTGAGGTTCTATTAAAAATTGAGTCTTCAATCTTTGAGGTTTCTTTGTCATTTATTTATAAGAATTTGGAAAATCTTACTTCTTTTTCGCACTGGGATAGTAGAGTTACTAGAGTTTCGAAGCTACTGTCTGTTTTACCCTCTCATGGTTCAATTTTAAAAAAGAATGATGCAATAGGTAAGAGATGCTCTACTAGATGGAAACTTCCTCCGCAGGGGCACTTTAAACTGAATTTTGATGGGGCCTATCGTGGTAACCCTGGCCTAGCTGGGGTAGGCATGGTAATTTATGATCACAATGCAAATTTTATTCGAGCTAAGTGTCATGCTATTGGTTTTAAAACTAACAATTATGCGGAATTTCATGCTTTGTCTTTTGGATTGGATATGGCAATCTCTTTGGGAATTAAGGACTTAATAATTGAAGGTGATTCTTTGGTGATTATTCAATGTGTTATGAAAAAGAAATTGAATTGTTGGAATTTGCAGTATATACTTGATCCCATTTTACGAAAATTAGAATTGTTTGAATTATCCCATTGTTACAGAGAAGTTAATAAGATTGCAAATTATTTGGCAAATTTAGCCATTGATAGCAATGCTAATCAGCGAGAGGTGAGTTTTGAGGAAATTCCTTCTAGGGTATGGGAAGGTTTGCAGTAATAGTCATATGATTTTCTTGAGTAACGTCAATGTAAAATTTTATGATGATAATTATTCACGCTTTCCCCTTTCATTTCAAGTATTCATGTTCGTTGTCCAGAGAAGAGTTCGAGGTCATGGTATTTGATATAATAGTGTTTTTCCAAAGGTTTTTTGATACTTTCTTTTTTGGCAGGAAGGTTTTTGGCTCATGGGATTTGGCACAAGGCTTTGGAAAATTTTGTCTTCTTCCATTGATAGCAGTTATGGAGTCTACATTTGAAAATTATTCGATGGGTTTTTTCGGCAAATTGTCATATGGGCTCTATGCAAAACTAATATTATATGTGTTGTGCCCGCATTTTGTATGTGGTTTTGGGCGGGGTGTATAAATTGATCCATTAGATACTATAGGTTTATTTTATGAGCTGTGACCGGAAGTTTTCTTCCCAAGGTTCTTTCCTCTGGTATGCTCTTTGAATCCTATGTAAAAAATAAAAAATATTAATAAAAAAAGTTTAGTGGAATAATCCACTTTTATTGAAAAAAAAAACAATATCTCTTGTATATATTGATTTTCAAAAACCAATAAAGAGTAATATATTATATTTATTATTTATAATTTGATTAGCTTCATAAAAATCAACAAAGATTAATATATTAAATTTATAAAAATTAAAATAAATTAAATACAATTAAAAGTAATATTTAACTGAAATAAAAAGAAAAATCATGGAAAATCACAATAATGTTATAAATTTTATAAATAATGAAAGCCCTCTCAAAGTAACAATTGAGGGGTGAATTTAATTACATTCCTCAATCTATCCGTATTCCTCAATTTAATTACAAGCTGCCAAATTTATCTCCTGCATCTCTGTTAGATCCCCAAAGTTTAACGGCCATTTTTCCAACCCAAAACAACCCCACAAATTTAACTTTTTCAAATTTTTGAGTTGACCAAAGTCTGAAGGCAACTCTTTTAACCCAGAACAACCCTTCAATTGTAACTGTTCTAAATTTTTGAGCTGGCCAAAGTTTGAAGGTAATGCACTTAATGCAGAACAAGACAGTATTCGCAAAGTTTTCAAATTGTTAAGTTGCCCAAAGTTTGAAGGCAACTCTTTCAATTCATTGCATTGATATAGTGTCAAACGTTTTAGATCGCTGAGATCTCTCAATTTGGAAGGAAGTTCCTTTAACTGATGCCAATTAAATAAAAATAATTCCTCTAACTCTGTTAGCTTTTCCACTCCATCTGGCAACCTTTGCATATTTTTGAAACCAGATAAGCTTAATGTTACAAGCGAAGAATCTGGAGTGACTTTGGGAGGAATTTTAGAATATGCAACTCTATCCTCACCAGAATAATCCTGAATGTACGCATTGCGCAGGCTTGGAGGAAACTACATATTTGCACAATAATTATGAAAAAGGTTGTCAAGTGTTATTATATAATCTAATGAAAGATAATTGAAATTATAAATATGCTCTGAAGAAGGCAGATCTTACCTCATACAAACTCATGCCTTGCGTCAACGGGCCCCTGTAGTAGGTGAGATGCTCAAGTTTCTCGAACTCCATTGGTAAATCAGGAACATCACCATAAATTATAAGGCATCTGAGTTGTTGAAATGGTTTATGACATTTCTCCTTGAATGTTATTTGCGATCCGCTATAACATAGCACTTTCAAAGAATTGCTCATACAATTAAGATGATGGCAATTAATTTCTATTGGAGGCTGCTCATCTTCTTCATCAAAACCAATGCCTTTTAATTTTTTGAGTCTCTGCACAAAAATAAACAATAAACATCACATTATGATTGTGAATAACAAGTGTATTTTCATAATATTTATGACAAGCATTGTAAGTATGGCATACCTCTTCATTTTTTAAACACTCCAATAAAGTCTCAGGGTCTGTGATTCTGTTTCCTTCTTGCTCTGACAGTTTTTTCCCTCTTGCTCGAACTATGTCATGAACAATCACAGAACCGTGTTCATCTGTCTTGACGAATGATGCAGCTTCTAGACCTCTGAATTCCTCCTCTCCAACTATGCTCTCCACTTCTTTACTTGTCCAATAATTTTTATAAAAGAAGGATGTGATATGTAGAAAGGCCTCTTGAACAGGTTCTAACAATCTGTCATATACAAAACCAACCATACGGTCGCTTATATCTTTCTCTTTGACCTTCTCTCCTTGTTTAAGCATCTCTAACACTATATTCTTTGTATTTCCCCTGTTTAGAGCCAATTGTGAACCAGCTAATTCCGAAACTTAAGGAAGGAGTCCGAAACTTTGTCCAACAAAAGTTTTCTAGCCTCCGTCTCTGGAAGAGGATTCACATCATATTGTCGGCGTTGAATATGCCTGCCGACAAATATGTCAGTTTCAAGGAGATTTCGAGTAGTTATAAGTATTCTACTCTTCGGTGGGAGGCAATTGCCCAAACGTTGAGGAAGAAGTTGTTGAAGATCTGTACTTTTGAGACCATTGTCAATGTATAGAAATAAAGGCTGATAAGGATTCTCTTTGAACAATGACCACAACCTTGCCCGACCTTCATCACAGTTTTTTAATTGCAAGTTTTTGTTGAACAATCCATTCAAAATCTGCTGTTGGAGAGCTTTAAGATCATTGTTGGTACAATCTTGATCCATATGAATTCTACAATGCTTATAAGATTGGAGGTTGAGGTGGGCATAAACGGCATCAGCGAGTGTGGTCTTGCCAATCCCACCAAAACCATAGACAACCACAACAATGGGTGTTGCATCTTGTGTATTCAAATCAAGAAGCTGAATTACACTTTCCAGTCCGCTCTCAATTCCCACTGTAAAGTTAATGGAAAAACTCAATCAAAGTGTGTGGTAAAAACAAAACATGATAAAAAAATACCATTGAAATTGAGAAACATCTTACCTCTGGGTTGGTATGCATAGATTTTCTGCGATTGTGAAGCAATCACTGGTACTCTGTACCCAATGTCAATTACTCTTTCCGCTATTGCAATTGTAGTTGACAATTGGATGTCGTAATACAAGCGGTCTATTTTGAGTTGAAAGGCCTTTAAACTATCCGCATTCACCGTAGCGGTAAGAAACCTTCAGACCATCCAGACATTAGATTTACATTAAATAGATCTACAACGTGAGAAATATAATGATTCCAGAGAAAAAGAAAAGAGACTTTCAGCTATATTTAGACCAGCTCTAACTAAAATCCTTATTATCCGTAAAATGCATTTATACTAAATGGTTTTGCCAATCTTTTGACTGTTGAAATCTTATATATCTAGCTTTATCCATTCTCACTCTCCACCGGGCTACTTCTTATCCTTTCAACTCAAACACAATTGACTTTATGGATTTAATTAATTACACATGATGCAACATTTCAAATAATTCAAATGATGATGAAAAATGAATTCAGTATTGAATTCATTGTATGGCGAAGAAAAATTTAGGGGAAGTGTCTAGTACATAAAAATAATGATGGTTTAGTTTTGCAAAATTATTTTGAAAAAATATTTTTATATATTTATATAGTTTATTATAATTTCTTTTATGTTATTTTTGTTTGAAGGATCATTATAAGTTTATATAATTTTTATTTTTATTTTTTAAATAATAATATATTATTCTATATCAGATTTCATATGTATGATAAGTTAATAAAGTATAGAGTAGACAATAAAATTAGTTGTTATTGTTTGTATAAATAGTTATTGTTTCTTCTTTATTTATAGGTTGTATTTTGATTCATTAACAATTAAGTTAGTTGTTTGCATCAGTTTTATATTAGATATGGGGAGTAGAGAACTGATAATAAGAGTTCCAAATAGTTTAGAGGGTAATAATGGTTATGGTTCTTTATTCAAAAGAGTTGCATTAGGATGTGAAAAAGAGGATAATCAAGCTGAAAGAACAAAAAACACAAAGGTAGGGGTAGAAGCAAATAAAAGACTAGGAAAGGACGCTGTAACAATAAGAATTTGAGTTGAAGGAATTATGGTGGATATTGTTGTAGTATGAGACATGCAATAATAAGAAAGCAATTTAAAAAAAAGAAAATTGTAGAAGAAGCACGAGAGGAGAAAGAGGGAGGAAAGAATGGTCACAATAAATACGCATCTTGTGAGCAATAGTTGTTTTCAAAGAGGAACCATAGAATCTAAAATTAGTCAATTAATAAAAATTGTTAGAATAGGGAAAAACTAACTCCTGATGAGTTAGTAGAATTATTAATGATGGAAGGTTCTTAAATGTGATGGGAAAAGCATTTGAGCAAGAGGATATGGATGAGTAGGATGAAGATGTTGAGGAATGTTACTTTGAGGAAGAGTAAGATATTGATAATTATAATGAGAGAGGAGAAAAGAAAGAAGAATGTAAACTATCACTAGAGGTGGCCTAAGATAATGTTACAATTGAGAAGCAATCATATTAAAGAATAAAGATACAACAAAAATTGAGATCTTTGGAAGGGCCCGTATTTGATAAATTCATATTGGTTTTAGAAAACATAGTAAAGAAGATGGAATTAAAAAGAACATCTTGAAAATCCCATAAGTCATAAAAGGAGAAAAGATGACCATCTACATCTCAAAAAAGAAGTGAGAATGATAGAGGGATGGTTTGTTTCTCATATATTTTTGTCTACTATTATTGCAAATGTAAATAGGTGTGCAACAAAGGAGGATACTACAAAGGAAAAGTTGCCTTGTAAGCAACTAAAGGTTTGTAAACACCATGAAAAACTAGGAATGGAAGAAATCCTCATCAAAGAGAATAGACCTAAAGAAAGCAATGGCTCAACTAATGGATTAGCTATTTTTTTTGTTAAAAGAAAAACAAGCAATGAGGAAAGTGATGGCAGCAATAGTGGACTAGCTGTTTATTTTATGTGACAAGAAAAAAAAAAGCAACAGAGCAATGGATGGGAAAAAGTAGAAGTGGTTCTAAGAACACATTCACAAGGGATAATGATCTATAAATCAACAAAGAAAGAAATAATGTAACAAATTGTAAAGGTATATAATTTGGTGGAAGTGATCATTGTGACTTTCTTTTTCAAATCAAAAGGATGGTTCTACCATCTAGTCCCAATTTGTGAAAACTATTTCTTATCTAGATGGTTTTGATGCATTAGCATCTCAAAGAAAAATCAATCGTACAAAACTTAGATTCAAATCAAAATGATGGTTCTACCATCTAACTCAAATTTGTAGAAATTATGCTCACAAATTCTTATTTAGATGATTGCTATATTAACATCGGGAAGGAAAAAAGAAAGTAACAATTAGATTCTTGAATTTATTGAAAGTTCAATTTAATTTTTTATTTATTTTTAAATGATATAAATTGACCATTGAATCAAAGATATTACGAAATTGAAAATTTATGTTTTAAAAGAATATCTAAATTGCAGCAACAAAGGTTGTCATCAAATCCTTCAAATCCTCCTACCGAGGGTTTGAAAGGGTTTGTGGACACCCTTGATTGGTTAATCAACAGTCACAAGAAAGTTGTGGAGGATAATAAGAAGCTGAGCCACAGGGTTTAAATTCTAGAAATGATCAGTATTGGAGAAGACAAATCTATGGTTGAATATGTTGATGACTTGAGTAAAATTGTTGCCAAAGCCAAAGAGATCAAAGATGTCTTCAACCCAAGGTTCGAGCATGTACTGGAGAACGAGAAGGATTCCTTGGAGATGGAACCTGACAAAGAACGTATGGGAGAGGTACAAGGACCCAGAACGAGGACCAGAGGCAAGAAGAAGGAGACAGAGATCAATAAGGAAATTGAAGAATTAAAAGTTGTGTCGGCAAACTATGACCTCCTGGTTTCTAAGGCGGCTGATCTACTTAAGTCATTGTAGTTTTTTGTTGTTTAGATCTTTTATCTGGTTTTTCGCTTAGTTGTTCCTTTCTTTTGTTGTCTGTTCAGTTCACTGGCCTTCTTGCCAATCTTTTGTATGCTATTCCATTGCTGATCTTGTTGCTCTACGTTAAACTATCTTATGATCCTATGTTAAAGGTTTCGGATCCTTAAACCTACTTTTCATATTACTCAGAACAAAAGTTGTCATCAAATAATTGAACTAACCTGAAAACATTGGCCCTTGCAAGTTTGGAGATGCACATGGTGGTTCCTACAACAATGCACTGGACTCCCTCATCTAGTTTCTGCTTCTGCTCTGGAATTTGCTCATTCAACTGCAGAATTTGCTTCCCAAGACTAAGCATTCTTCTCAAAACTTCAAGCCACTCACTCTTGTTGTCAGACATCTGACTAAATTTTGCCAATACAGATCCCAACATAGAAAGTGCTATCCCTACGGTGGGAATTTTCTCAGAGCCTTTGAGTACTTCTATACAAACTTTTTCAATCTCTGGAATTACACCATCCCTAGAATTTTTCTGTACGGAAATTACCCAAGAATATAAAAGGTGTGACAATCAACATCCATTTAATAGGGTGTATTTCTCAAATGTTGAGAGTTCAGCCATGCAATAACTTATAACTGGCTAGACGTAAATCAGAGAGAAATGTCATCACCAATTAATTTTATAGTTCTGAAATAGAAATTTTACCTTTACAGGACGTTTGCCAATGCGTTTATCTAGCATCTCCAGGATTATTTGGCCATCTTGGATATAAGAGCCTGCTGCTGAATTAGATCCTCCGTCACTCTCCTCTCCCGAATGCATTGGACAACACTACACTTAGCCTATCAATAATAGATTAAGTAATAAAAGTGTAGATGACTACAATTGTCATTGGGCAAAAGATATTCTAAAATTTAGAATTGCAGAAATTGCTGTTATACAAGATTATATTTCTAACAATAGACAACTTACCGCAATCTTCATAAGCTCTTCTAAAACCGGAATAAGCCCATGAATCTGGCTTCTATCATTGAATTTCTGTAGAAAAGTCTTAAAATCAATCATAGTGGCTTCTTGCCCAGAAGATTGTGGAGGCGAAGAGGAGAGTAAACCGCAGCAAGAACAGAAATTTTTGGCCATCTTAATAGTGAGGAAATAAAACAGAGAAGAAAGAAAATCTAAGTAGTGCTGTTATATTCGTTGTTAGAGAAGATGAATCCAGCAGAATAGCTAAGAAGGGCTTTTCTCTTTGTCATTCCCCTCTTTCAGATCTGGCATTTATGGGAGGCCATAGCTCATTTTCAATGCACCCAACCTTCCATGTGGGGCAAAGATAGAAATGCACCCAACCTTCCATGTGGGGCAAAGATATAATTGCATCCCAGTTCAACTTTATTATTATTACCATTCACATTAACAGAATCCCAGGTTCATTTTCCTTGAATTGTCAATGTGGGGCAAAGATATAATTGCATTCCAGATCAAAAGAGCAGGGAAGTTCGACAAGTCAAAAGAGCCAATCTAAAAAATAAGTTGCAAGCGGAATGTATGTGGCTTTATGTCAAGTTCATAGCCCCACCTACTTTACTATTGATCAGCATGCGCATTAAATGCTTGAATTATCTATAACGTGGCTCATTTTCCATCAATTATCAAAGTGGGCAAAAGACAGAATTGCACTGATTCCATGAAGTCTGACAAATCAAGAATAGCCAGCACACTGAAAAACAGGCTATCTAAGAGATTCCTTTTTTTTTAAATTCTGCCCACAGCTTCTTACACTACATCTCTATCCATGATAATTCTAGAAATAACTCTCTTATATCTACCTTTTTTTATTCTATCTTATAAAATGATCTCTCATTTCCTCATTACACATGACTCTGTACAAATAAGAAAATGAACTCAACTTAAAATAACTATATCCATCTTCTCTTAGTTTGTATTATATAATGTCTTCTTCTTTCCTAGTTGACATGATTCTATACAAATAAGAAAAAAGACCTCACCTACACAACCCTATATAGGGTTTAGGATTTCATCTTATTTTCTTATCTTTAGTATTAAAAAATGCAACAAAAAAATCTCGAGGTTCACAATTGACTAGACAACCCTACGATCATATGCTCTATCCATAATTTAAAATATTTCTCTTGAACATGTACAAAGCATAAACCCTAAGAGGTGCCATGCAATCTATAATTTTGTTGAAGTAGGGAAAATGTTCTAAATTAAAGATTTTAAGAACTAGATATCCTCTTGTTGTTTTCTAGCTCCCTCTAGTCATTCCTTTAGCAATTTATATGCTCTATCTCGCTATAAATGGAATTTAATACATAATTCCTCCATCTTGAGTATGTATTTTTGTGAAACCATAAATTCTAAAGCATTTTGTCTTTACCTTTCTACTCTAATTGCAACCTCAATATTCATTTAATAACCTTATTTTTTCCTTTATATTCTCTACAAAAATCTTGCTTCCAATGATTCTTACATCTTAATAGTGTTTATTTTTCTTTCTATGATGTTTCTTTTGCTATATGAGAGGGACTTGATATTTCCTCCTTTTATATGAATTTTACAGAGAGGTTGGTGTAGAACTTCCCCTCCCGATAAGAGTGATTCTTATATTTTAGGGGAGAGCTATGGGTATGTGCAAGCTAATGAGTCACAAATTCGCGGAAGTTTGTGCATTGGAAAACGCGCTCCGCAAAACAGGGGTCCGTTAATGGTTCGGCCTCCCGAGCTGAAAAGTGACGAGGGGCCGAAGCTAAATAAAACAGGCCCCCGTTGCCCGTTTTGTTACAAAACGGGCCCCTGTTATGTAAATTCTATTTTTGCCCTTTTTTTGGGCAAATTTTTCATTTTCACCGTGACAGTGAATTGACAAGAGGAGATAAAAAATGAGCCCCCATGCTGTGGTTTCCATTTCAAGCCTCCACCACTATCCCAGGTACACATTCAGTCATCTATTTTCACATTTCATAATTTTCTTGTATATTTTTCTTTTTTTGTGTGTATTATTTAGTTTTTTTTGTATTATTTTAGTTTTTTTTTATAGTAGCCTATAAATAAATTATTTTTTATATTTTTAAATTCTTGATTTTGATCTAAAATATTTTTGAACAGTTAACCCTAAACCCTAATCAACAAATTTAGAAATCAAAACCAAACCTAGATAATTAAAAAATGAAATCGACACAAACAAAAAAATGAAAATGAAATGGAAACAAAAACAAAAACGTTCAAAAAGGAAATTGAAATAAAACTAAACATATGTACCTAAATTGTTCTTAATCATCATTAGGCAATACAAAAGTTACCACTAAACTAGTATAACCTTAAAAGTAATTAACATTACTCTTCAAATTTTACATATCAAAGTTTAGGCTTGGGTTTATGCCATGTCATGGCATAAAGGTCCTATTATGGTCCTATTATGTCATGTGATGGTGTAAAAGGATCAATTATGGACACATTATGTCATGTCATGGCATAATAGGACACATTATGCCATGATGGCATAATAGGACACATTATGACATGATGGCATAATATGTCCTATTATGCCATGACATTGCATAATGGGTTCATAGTTTGTCCTATTATGTCATGTGATGGCATAATAGGACCTATTATGCCATCATGACATAATAGGCCCTATTATGCCATGACATTGCATAATATTCCACCTATTATGCCATAATAGGACCTACTAAGCCACAACATGACATGATAGGACCAATTATGGACCTATTATGCCATGATGGCAGAATATGTCCTATTATGCCATGACATTGCATAATAGATCCATAGTTGGTCCTATTATGTCATGTCATGGCATAATAGGACCTATTATGCCATCATGACATAATAGGTCATATTATGCCATGAAATTGCATAAAAGTCCACCTATTATGCCATAATAGAACCTACTAAGCCACAACATGACATGATTTTCTCAAAAATTGCCAACTTCATCATCTAATTCATCTCCAACACTAAAACTATGCTAATTCGACATGTTTACTTAGTATGATAGGACCAATTATGGACCTATTATGCCATGCTGGCATAATATGTCCTATTATGCCATGACATTGCATAATGGATCCATAGTTGGTCCTATTATGTCATGCCATGGCATAATAGGACCTATTATGCCATCATGACATAATAGGTCCTATTATGCCATGACATTGCATAATAGTCCACCTATTATGCCATAATAGGACCTACTAAGCCACAACATGACATGATAGGACCAATTATGGACCTATTATGCCATGATAGCATCATATGTCCTATTATGCCATGACATTGCATAATGGATCCATAGTTGGTCCTATTATGTGATGTCATGGCATAATAGGACCTATCATGCCATCATGACATAATAGGTCCTATTATGCCATGACATTGCATAATAGTTCACCTATTATGCCATAATAGGACCTACTAAGCCACAACATGACATGATAGGACCAATTATGGACCTATTATGCCATGATGGCATAATATGTCCTATTATGCCATGACATTGCATAATGGATCCATAGTTGGTCCTATTATGTGATGCCATGGCATAATAGGACCTATCATGCCATCATGACATAATAGGTCCTATTATGCCATGACATTGCATAATAGTTCACCCATTATGCCATAATAGGACCTACTAAGCCACAACATGACATGATAGGACCAATTATGGACCTATTATGCCATGATGGCATAATATGTCCTATTATGCCATGACATTGCATAATGGATCCATAGTTGGTCCTATTATGTCATGTCATGGCATAATAGGACCTATTATGCCATCATGACGTAATAGGTCCTATTATGCCATGACATTGCATAATAGTCCACCTATTATGCCATAATAGGACCTACTAAGCCACAACATGACATGATAGGACCAATTATGGACCTATTATGCCATGATGGCATAATATGTCCTATTATGCCATGACATTGCATAATGGATCCATAGTTGGTCCTATTATGTCATGTCATGGCATAATAGGACCTATAATGCCATCATGACATAATAGGTCCTATTATGCCATGACATTGCATAATAGTCCACCTATTATGCCATAATAGGACCTACTAAGCCACAACATGACATGATAGGACCAATTATGGACCTATTATGGCATGATGGCATAATATGTCCTATTATGCCATGACATTGCATAATGGATCCATAGTTGGTCCTATTATGTCATGTCATGGCATAATAGGACCTATTATGCCATCATGACATAATAGGTCCTATTATGCCATGACATTGCATAATAGTCCACCTATTATGCAATAATAGGACCTACTAAGCCACAACATGACATGATTTTCTCAAAAATTGCCAACTTCATCATCTAATTCATCTCCAACACTAAAACTATGCTAATTTGACATGTTTACTTAGTATGATAGGACCAATTATGGACCAATTATGCCATGACATTACATAATGGATCCATAGTTGGTCCTATTATGTCGTTTCATGGCATAATAGGACCTATTATGCCATGACATTGCATAATAGTCTACCTATTATGCCATGACATTGCATAATAGTCTACCTATTATGCCATAATAGGACCTACTAAGCCACAACATGACATGATAGGACCAATTATGGACCTATTATGCCATGATGGCATAATATGTCCTATTATGCCATGACATTGCATAATGGATCCATAGTTGGTCTTATTATGTCATGCCATGGCATAATAGGACCTATTATGCCATCATGACATAATAGGTCCTATTATGCCATGACATTGCACAATAGTCCACCTATTATGCCATAATAGGACCTACTAAGCCACAACATAACATGATGTATAATTTTTTTTTAAAAGTACCCTACACTTGGAGTATACCATAATCCATTCAAATTCTCTTTATTCTCAACCATCCTTGTCATCATCCATATCATGTATCTCACATTCCTAGTTTTTGACCTTGATTCAAGTCTTTTAATCATTTTGAGACATGTTTTAGGAAAAGTCTAATATATAAAATCCTATTTACAGAGAACTGTTACAAAAAAATTGAGAAGATGAGTAACATATATCCACATCTCTACCAAAGTAGGGAGTATGAGTTAAACATGTGATGCCTACCTAGGTAGATATCTACCCAAGTAATCTTATCCTATCCTCTAGGTGCAAATATGCAATACAATAGTTAGGTAAATGCAAGAAAATAATGATGCACCAACAAAGTGAATGTACACATTGAGGTTTATAGAGCGTAATGATCTTACATTTCAATATCTTATTTTAAGCACTTATCATCAATCCTTATATATTCTTACTGTGAGGCCCTACCCCGATTCAGTTTGACATTTTCAGTTATTTGCATATTGAGACTATTATGGTTGCTTTACTTTATGCATTATGGACTTAGAACTTATATGATCCCATGATTTGGATCACACTGACACTTGTTGATGCTTTATTTCATGCATGATGATTATGAAACTTTAGATATGATTTCTAGAATAGAATTATATTATGATGGTGTATGTCATTATTGGAAATTTGCAGGATTTTATTTTGATGAAAGAAAATGATGCTTATTTATGAATGGTTCAATTTTGGGAAATTATGTTAATTGTTTATGTGAAATTGAATTTGAAACCAAATGAGGTATTGAATTATTGTTGCCTAATGTATGAGTGTTGATTTGCAATGGAATCCATGTATTTGATTATGAATAATTGTGATTATTTGGAGTTACTAATGTGTTAATTGAGATGCGCAGGAAAATTATCCATGTGACCATGGAATTTAATGGAGAATCAAGCCTAGACCAATGTGCGTTTGTTAAGCCGGGAGTTGTCTATTTGGAGAGACAACACCCCTCCCCTTGTAATGTATTTTATTTGTGATGTGTATAATGCTTGAGTGTAAAATTTAATTTATATGTAATTATGTAGTCCTTCAAGAGACCAATTTTCCATGTGTGATTTTTATATTGTATTTTTGTTGTGTCACTTGACACATGTGCTGATTAAGTGTCATTGATGTTGACTTGTCTCTTGGAGGGAGTTTTGTTTCTACCAAAGCCAATTCAAAAACATGAGTGTGGTCCCAAATTTGTCTTGGGTAGGGAGTCATGGGAGTGGTCAACTCATGCTTGACCCGTAGGTAAACTTCAGTGGAGTTTCCAAAGGGTTTAATGGACTCCTAGGGTAAGTTTTTAGGCTTTTCCAAAGGTCCTAAGGGTATACCTATGGGTTAGGGGTGTTTTGCAACATGTGGCTTCTCCCATGTGACTACGAAGTCACTTCAAAAAGTGATAATTCCAAGATGCACGAAAATTGAACTTAGAAAGTTCTCCCTAGGATAGAGAACCTTCCCTTTAGGAGTTAAACTCTCTTCCCCATCCTCTTCCACCTTTTCCCTTTCCAATTTGAGTAATGTGCAAGAGTTTGGGAAGGGCAACCAATGGGAACTCACACCTCACCCAAGGGGTTGGGAAGTGTGTGAGAGGCCTTCTTAGGCAAGAATTTGAAAACTTAGTGAGTAATCACCCACTCTCCTCTCTTGGAGATTTTGCTTGTTTTGAAAAAACTAGTAGGAGTTGGCATTTTTAGTGGAATTTTGGGAGAAAAGATAGTGGAAATTGGGCAGCTCATCCCCAACTAAAGTTAGCAAACCTTTTGGCAAAATAAGGTTGGTTACTCCCTTCTTTTGATAATTTGTGTTGTTTTGTGAAATGAAAGAGTTGTTTGTAAGATTGTGCTTATGAAGTTTTTGGTTGAAGTTAATATGTGTAGTTTTCCTTTCTATGTATTTGTTTGTGTTTCTTGTGGTTTTTGGGAGTGTCCAAGATCTCCTATCCTTGGGAGGGTAGGAAGATCTTGGGGTGGAAGGAGTTTGACAGCCATGGGTGAGAGGCTCTCCTTATGGAGAGTGTTCTCAAGGGAGTCCTTGGTGACCCTTGATGCATAGCCATGTGTATGCATTTGGGGGTCATAAGGGGAGCATATATGGCCTTGAGCCTTTTGGGGGGGCATAAGGTTTGTGAAAGTATTTGGGTTGCATTGTGTTGCCATGAGGTGGCTAATGTAGTATTGTTTTTTTGGCATGCATTCTCCCCATTGGTACTTGGTCCACTTCCACCCATGGAAGAGTCACCATGAAAGTGGTGAATGTGTAGCTTGGGAAGGGATATTTGTATGTAAATGTGTTTCTATGTTTGTTGTGGGGTTTGTATGTGTGTAACCCGTCTAGTGCTTGGTTCTCCAAGCTCGGGGGTGGCTTCTAGTAAGCCTAGGCTGGGAGGTGAGCTTCCCATGGTCAAAATATGTTTTAATGCAGGTTGCATGGGAATGGGAAAAGATGGATTAAAGAGCTATGTGGCTGATTTTTGTTGCAGAAAAATGTTTAAAAGATAGGGAAGAAATGGAAGCATTCAATGTTGTAGTATTTTCCTTCAAAAAAAAAGTTGTATTATTTTTAAGTAACTATGTAGAGAAATATATTGTAGGGTGTTCAACCCATATGTATTCAAGATTATTTTTGTGTACATGAAATTACTTGATATCTACTTGATAATGAAATATTTGTTGCTTTCTATCCCTATTTCTAGTAGTTGCAAATGAAAAAGTAATGTATTAGATTTTACGAAAATTTTTATGTTGCAAAGGAATAGTAAATGCATTTTATTTTACATGTATTCTGCAAATAGATGAAAACTAAGTTGCTGTAAATTTAAATGAAAACAGTCCATTATTTATCTATTTAATGCTGCCAAGAAATTTATAAAAAAGTCTTTTAAAGTTGATGTTATTGCAGAAATTAAAACTGATTAAAATAGTTCCTTTCTTTCAAAAGAATATTTAGCTTTTAATATTTATTACCTTTAGATGTTGTTTGGACAAACTGGTTTTAGATACAGTTCTGATAATATTTTAAAACAGCAAGAAAATCTGGCAATCTTGTTAATCCAGTCCTTTTAAAATATATATATATATATATATATAAATAAATATATATTTAACCATTAAGAATCATTTAAGAAGAATCTGTTTTTTTTTTTTAAAAAGAAATAATACTTTTCCAGATCTGATATTACCCAAAAAGGAGGAGTAAACTGATACTATGATTAAGTATATATATATATATATATATATATATATATATATATATATATATATATATATTCATTTACAACAAACTGCCAGTTTCAAACAAAGAACCTGAGATATTTCTTTTTACCAAATTATATTATATATATATATATAAATAAATATATATATATATATGTATATATATATATATATTTATGTATATATATATATATATAAATATATATATATTTATATATATATATATATATATATATAAATATATATATATTTATATATATCCTAATGCTATTTAAAAATTATTATAAAAAAAAAAACTGAATGCTTTAACACCGGGCGAAATCGTTTAACACAAAAAAAGGGGCACCAGGGTTTGTGCGGGCCGCAGCTCCCGGGGACGGGCGGCCGCAGCCTGCGGCTCCCCGCAGCCTGCGGGCGGCGACGCCGCAGACTACGGGAACCGCAGCCTGCAGCGGCAGCGTCCGCAGTAGCGGCGCCCCCGCGTTGCAGGTCCCTCGTCCTGTACTTCCCGTCCGCAAACCCTCGGCGCTGTTAAAAGGAGACGTCGCGGTTCTGGTTCTCTTACCGCTTGGCCCTCTCATTTCCCACTCCGCCCGTCTCTTTCTCTCCACGCCGTGACCTCCAAAACAAAATAAAAAAAAAGAAACTTCGCCCAAAAACAAGTTAGGCCATGAACACAAAAAAGAAAGAGAAAGAAAAGTTTGGGCATAAGCGTGTTCACCCTAACCCTAATCTTCGGGTTAGGGCAACACTCTCAGGCTTAATAAACACGTGAGATCTATTTTGTATGGGGTTTATAACAAGTTATTAAATGATATAATATAAAAATAGTTGTATATATATATATATATATATATATATATATATATATATATATATATATATATATATATATATATATATATATATATATATTATTGTATATATATATATATATATATAAACTATGTGCATAGATGATTATATATAAACTTATATATATAAATGTGCATATATGTATATATATTTAGATATATATACATATACATACATATATATATAGATATATAGGTAGTCGTAAAATAAAAATTGTTTAAAAAAAAAAAAGAGGAAATGTAAAAGTGAAATTTAAACCCCACCCCCCCCCACTTCTTTTGGGAATACATCCATAATCAGAGTATTTAAATAGATAACTATGTAAAAATGTATATAAAAATGAATATATATATATATATATATATATATATATATATATATATATATACACACACATATATATATATATACATGTAAGTAGAATTGTATTGATTTTTTTTAATCTGAATTAATATAGTTAGGTATAAAGTTAAGTTTGGAATACTGTTGTGTAATACTGGGCTTATGTAGAGAAATTTCATAAGAGGGGTTTTAATGATTAGGTAAATTAGAAAAAAAAAAAAATGGGATAAACCATTAAGTTCTTGTAGGGCCAAGAGGGCCAAATCAAGTAAAAGATTATAAAGTGAATTTTAAATATAGATGTTTCAAATTAAATAAAATGTTTTAAAATTACCAGGATAATTAAATTAGGAATCCTAGTGGATTAGGTAGATAAATAAGAATAATTTTAAAAGGGTATATGGTCAAGATTAATTCGCCATTTTGGAATGTTAATTATTTATTAATGAAGCTTAGTGGATTTCCGTTTTGGGAGAAATCTTAGTTCATTGATAACTTAGTTACCCTCTCTTCCTAAATTGGATTTAATTACCTGACTGACTCAAACATAGCTATGACCTGACCCAAAATGCATTATTTATTTAAGTTAATCGCACTAAGTTGCATTATTTTAATTTAGTTAGTCGATAATTAGTTAAGTATTTAAAAAAAAAAAAAATCCGTTCGTGCCCTAAAGTTGGGCATGACATTTTGGTATCAGAGCAAGGTTGCCAACACTAGGGAACCTTACTCCATTACATTTCGCTACAATTATTTAATTAATTTAAGATTGTATTCAATTTTATTTTTGAACTAGCTAAAATATTTTCTCCTAAAATAGTTATTTATTTCATTTTATTTTATTTTCTTAAAAAGGATGCCTCCAACTACGCGACAAGCTCGCAAACGTGGTAGAGGCCCTAGGCGTGCACGCATGGCACGCGAAGAGATCATTAGGGAGGAATCGGTTCAGGAAGTGAACCCAGCAGCTCCCGAGCAACCAGTTGACCCAAACCAAGACATCTTGGTAGCCCTTCAGAACCTGATTGGATTAGTACAGGATAGGCTTCCAGCAGCAGACCATAATGTTGAAAACCAGAACTCAGGAAGTCATAGAACAGTAGAACGGGAACGGAGTAGGAGTCCACCTCCTAATCCCGTGGAGAGTCAGGCTGGGCATGAGCCCGAACCCATTCACCTACCAGCACCACCTCCAGCCGTAGGCCAGTGTATATTGAGAGGGCACGTAGAGATCCAGGGGATCTAATCAGAGAGGTTATGCGACTTCAGCCACCATCATTTGGAGGATCTACCGACGGGGTAGAGGTAGAGGCATGGCATTTAAGCCTAGATAGGTGCTTTGCATTGCGCTCTTATGAGAGCAATCTAAAAGCACGTGCAGCGGTTCACCTATTGCGAGGAACAGCCTCCACATGGTGGAGACAGGAAGAATATAAGTGTGGCTTAGAGATAGAGACCCTCACTTGGGAGATTTTCACAGAGAGATTCAGGGAGAGGTATCTATCAGAGCATTTCAGACAGCGTAGGGTGGATGAGTTTCATGACCTCCAGCAGAAGGGTATGTCAGTGACACAGTACGAGAACAAGTTCTTTGAACTATTGCCTTATGTAGACTACCTGAAAGATGAAAAGCTTCTCGTCAACCGATTTATCAGAGGATTGAATTCCGGCATAGCAGGACCAGTGAGAATGGCCGCTCCAGGGAGCCTCCGGGTTGCCGTGGAGAAGGCTTTGATAGCCGAGGAGATTCAGGCCAGACCACATGACTCGAAGGATCGGTTTCAGAACCGTAACCCTTCACCACAGACTTATGGGTTTCAGAAGCCCCATTGGAAAGGTAACAACAGGCACTCATCGGGGTTCTCCAAACCCCCTCCTCCACAGCAGTCACAGCAAAACCAGAGGCAGAAGCCTCCGCAGAATCAGCAGGGCACAAAGCCCAAGCAGTGGCAGTCACAGAGTCAGAGGCGAGATCAGAAATCTCAGGCCCCTTACACACCTCCGGCTAGGACTCAGCAGTCCTCTAGAGGTGGGTATAATGGTTCTAGTAGGACAGGGGGACAGTCTTTCTCCAGACCACAGGGAGTACAGTTTCAGGCACGAGGCCCTTGCTTCACATGTGGAGCCATGGGACACATAGCGAGAGAGTGTCCTCAGGGTCAGATGACAGGAAATCAGAGGATGGCAGCATCAGAGCCGACAGTTGGGGACATGGGCAAGTCCCACAGAGTCTTCGCAGCGGTTGACAACCGCCAGGCAGAGCATCAGGCCACGGTTATTGAGGTAGCAGGTATGATCAGAGGTAGCAGTGTATCTATATTATTTGATTCAGGAGCTACTGATTCTTTTATATCTCCATTGGTTGTGGAGCGTTGCGGGCTAGTGGCAACTAGGCAAGAGGTCAATTGGGAAGTGGAATTAGCTTCAGGGGCTAGAGTGTCAGTGGAATCAGAGGTTAAGGGATGTCAGATTCAGATTGGCAACATCACCACCTTAGTAGACCTTAGAGTTACACCACTTGGATCATATGGCGTTGTACTTGGCATGGATTGGCTCTATGCCCACAGAGCCAAGATGGATTGTCGCCTGAAAAAGATCGAGTGTGAGGATGACCATGGCTCTCCTATAGTGATCACTGGAATTCAGAGACCCGTGTCTCTTCGTATGATCTCCGCCATGCAGCTTAAGCGGAGCATGCGAAAGGGATGTCAGTTATTTGCCATCACCATTAGTGATAGAGATGAAGAGGAGGAAAAAGAACCATCTATTGATGACCATCCTATCCTTAGAGAATTTGCAGATGTTTTTCCTTCAGAGTTACCTGGTATGCCGCCCCGTAGAGAGATTGATTTTCATATAGACCTTGTTCCAGGAGCCGAACCAATTTCAAGAGCACCATATAGAATGACCACAAATGAGCTTAATGAGCTCAAGATTCAGCTTGAGGAACTCCTAGAGAAGGGCCACATTCGCCCTAGTGTATCCCCTTGGGGTGCACCAGTCATCTTCGTGAAGAAGAAAGATGGATCTCTCCGACTATGCATGGACTACCGTCAGTTGAACAAAGTAACCATCAAGAATCGTTATCCATTGCCCAGGATCGATGATTTGTTTGACCAACTTCAAGGTGCCAAAGTATTCTCCAAGATTGATCTAAAGTCAGGATACCATCAGTTGAGAATAGTGGAAAGTGACATCCACAAGACCGCATTTCGCACCAGATATGGCCACTATGAGTTCACCGTGGTCCCATTCGGTCTTACGAATGCCCCAGCAGTTTTTATGAGTCTCATGAATGGGGTATTCCGTACATTCCTCGACCGCTTTGTGATTGTATTTCTCGACGACATTTTGATATATTCACGGAATGAGGAGGAACATGAGGAGCACTTGAGACAGGTTTTGCAGTGTTTGAGGGAAAACCAGTTGTATGGCAGTCTGTCGAAGTGTGCTTTCTTTAAAACAGAGATCAAGTACCTTGGTCATGTTATATCCGGTGATGGGATCTCAGTAGACCCATCAAAGATCAGAGCCATTATGGATTGGCCAGCACCTACCAGTGTGATAGAGGTCAGGAGCTTCATGGGCTTAGCAGGTTATTACCGACGTTTTGTCGAGGGATTCTCTAGAATTGCTCATCCTATCACTTCTCTTCAGCGCAAAGGGAAGAAGTTTGAGTGGACGGAGAAGTGCGAGAAGGCCTTTCAGGAGCTTAAAAGGGCACTTACTACCGCACCTATCCTTGTAGTACCGGATCCTTCAGCTGATTTCATGGTTTGCACAGATGCTTCCCTAGATGGTTTAGGAGCAGTACTTATGCAGAATGGCAGGGCTATAGCGTTTGAGTCTAGGAAACTCAAGACTCACGAGCTTAATTACCCTACTCATGACCTTGAGCTTGCAGCCGTAGTACATGCACTTGTGAGATGGAGACACTTCCTTTTGGGTCATCACTTTGAGTTGCACTCAGACCATCAGAGCCTTCAGTACATATTTACTCAGCCGAATCTTAATGCACGTCAGAGGAGATGGATGGAATTCTTGTGTGAGTATGATTTTGACGTTCACTACATCAAAGGGAAAGAAAATGTAGTTGCAGATGCTTTGAGTAGGAGACATCACGAGGTATACACCATGTCTATGAGCACGGATTTGAGAGATCGGATTATGCAGCAATTGCCAGAGGACAGATGGTATTTAGAGGTTTGCCAGGCTATTCGGTCTCAGGAAACTTTGGAAGGGAAATATGTGGATTATTCCTTCGAGTCAGATGGTTTATTACGCCATAGAGGGCGCATCTATGTACCTTCTTCCGGGGGATTGCGGGAGTTCATTATCGCAGAGGCTCATAGAGCTCCTTATGCAGCACATCCCGGGGTCAAGAAGTTGCATGCAGACTTGAGAGAACTATATCATTGGCCAGGAATGCGATAGCTTATCGCCGAGTTGATAGCCCGATGCCTTGAGTGTCAGAGAGTTAAGGTGGAGCACAGCCATCCAGGTGGGTTGCTCCAATCTCATGCTATACCAGAGTGGAAGTGGGACACTATATCCATGGATTTTATCATTGGTCTCCCTATGTCATCTCGCCGCCATGATGCCATCTTGGTGACGGTTGACAAGTTGACCAAAGTGGCTCACTTTTCACCAGTTTGTACCACCTTCACAGCACCAGCAGTAGCACAGGTGTTTTTGCGAGACATTTTCAGACTTCATGGTGTTCCACGTAAGATCATTTCCGATAGGGATTCCCTCTTCACTTCCTCTTTCTGGAAGGCGTTACAGGCAGCTATGGGTACCAAGCTCAATTTCAGTACAGCCTATCATCCGGAGATGGATGGCCAGACAGAGAGAGTTAATCAGGTGTTAGAGGATATGCTTCGCATGTATGTCATGGATCACCAGACCAGATGGGAAGAGTATCTTCCCTTAGTGGAGTTTGCCTATAACAATGGGCATCACACGTCCTTGGGGATGCCACCCTATCAGGCATTATATGGCAGGCCTTGTAGGACACCATTGAGTTGGGACCGCATAGAGGATAGAGTTGCTATTGGTCCAGAGATAGTTCGGGATATGGAACAGCAGGTGGATTTGATTAGGCAGCATCTTAGAGAGGCACAGGATAGACAGAAGAAATATGCAGATGCAAAGAGGGTTGATCGTAGCTACTCTGTTGGAGATAGAGTCTTCTTGAGAGTGCGACCGCATAAGAGTCCAATCCGTTATGGAAAGGGTTCTAAGCTCGCACCTCGATTTGTAGGACCATTTGAGATCCTTGAGAGGATAGGGCCAGTTGCCTACCGTCTAGCATTGCCACCTAGCCTGTCACGCATCCACGATGTGTTTCATGTTTCAGTTTTGAGGAAGTATATCTATGATGAGTCTCATATTTTAGATTGGGATGCCTTGCAGGTGGAGTCGGACGGGCAGCTAGCTTTGGAGCCCATTCGCATTTTGGCACGCCAGACGCTGAGCCTTCGAGGGCGAGAGCTGGACCAGGTTAGAGTCCAGTGGGATTGCTATGATGAGGTCACAGCCTCATGGGAGGATGCAGCACTTATGAGATCACAGTACCCCCACCTTTTTGATGAACTTCAGGAGGAAGTTCATGCCTAGGGGGGGAGGGTGTGAGGCCCTACCCCGATTCAGTTTGACATTTTCAGTTATTTGCATATTGAGACTATTATGGTTGCTTTACTTTATGCATTATGGACTTAGAACTTATATGATCCCATGATTTGGATCACACTGACACTTGTTGATGTTTTATTTCATGCATGATGATTATGAAACTTTAGATATGATTTCTAGAATAGAATTATATTATGATGGTGTATGTCATTATTGGAAATTTGCAGGATTTTATTTTGATGAAAGAAAATGATGCTTATTTATGAATGGTTCAATTTTGGGAAATTATGTTAATTGTTTATGTGAAATTAAATTTGAAACCAAATGAGGTATTGAATTATTGTTGCCTAATGTATGAGTGTTGATTTGCAATGGAATCCATGTATTTGATTATGAATAATTGTGATTATTTGGAGTTACTAATGTGTTAATTGAGATGCGCAGGAAAATTATCCATGTGACCATGGAATTTAATGGAGAATCAAGCCTAGACCAATGTGCGTTTGTTAAGCCGGGAGTTGTCTATTTGGAGAGACAACACCCCTCCCCTTGTAATGTATTTTATTTGTGATGTGTATAATGCTTGAGTGTAAAATTTAATTTATATGTAATTATGTAGTCCTTCAAGAGACCAATTTTCCATGTGTGATTTTTATATTGTATTTTTGTTGTGTCACTTGACACATGTGCTGATTAAGTGTCATTGATGTTGACTTATCTCTTGGAGGGAGTTTTGTTTCTACCAAAGCCAATTCAAAAACATGAGTGTGGTCCCAAATTTGTCTTGGGTAGGGAGTCATGGGAGTGGTCAACTCATGCTTGACCCGTAGGTAAACTTCAGTGGAGTTTCCAAAGGGTTTAATGGACTCCTAGGGTAAGTTTTTAGGCTTTTCCAAAGGTCCTAAGGGTATACCTATGGGTTAGGGGTGTTTTGCAACATGTGGCTTCTCCCATGTGACTATGAAGTCACTTCAAAAAGTGATAATTCCAAGATGCACGAAAATTGAACTTAGAAAGTTCTCCCTAGGATAGAGAACCTTCCCTTTAGGAGTTAAACTCTCTTCCCCATCCTCTTCCACCTTTTCCCTTTCCAATTTGAGTAATGTGCAAGAGTTTGGGAAGGGCAACCAATGGGAACTCACACCTCACCCAAGGGGTTGGGAAGTGTGTGAGAGGCCTTCTTAGGCAAGAATTTGAAAACTTAGTGAGTAATCACCCACTCTCCTCTCTTGGAGATTTTGCTTGTTTTGAAAAAACTAGTAGGAGTTGGCATTTTTAGTGGAATTTTGGGAGAAAAGATAGTGGAAATTGGGCAGCTCATCCCCAACTAAAGTTAGCAAACCTTTTGGCAGAATAAGGTTGGTTACTCCCTTCTTTCTCTTATTATGTTGTTTTGTGAAATGAAAGAGTTGTTTGTAAGATTGTGCTTATGAAGTTTTTGGTTGAAGTTAATATGTGTAGTTTTCCTTTCTATGTATTTGTTTGTGTTTCTTGTGGTTTTTGGGAGTGTCCAAGATCTCCTATCCTTGGGAGGGTAGGAAGATCTTGGGGTGGAAGGAGTTTGACAGCCATGGGTGAGAGGCTCTCCTTATGGAGAGTGTTCTCAAGGGAGTCCTTGGTGACCCTTGATGCATAGCCATGTGTATGCATTTGGGGGTCATAAGGGGAGCATATATGGCCTTGAGCCTTTTTGGGGGGCATAAGGTTTGTGAAAGTATTTGGGTTGCATTGTGTTGCCATGAGGTGGCTAATGTAGTATTGTTTTTTTGGCATGCATTCTCCCCATTGGTACTTGGTCCACTTCCACCCATGGAAGAGTCACCATGAAAGTGGTGAATGTGTAGCTTGGGAAGGGATATTTGTATGTAAATGTGTTTCTATGTTTGTTGTGGGGTTTGTATGTGTGTAACCCGTCTAGTGCTTGGTTCTCCAAGCTCGGGGGTGGCTTCTAGTAAGCCTAGGCTGGGAGGTGAGCTTCCCATGGTCAAAATATGTTTTAATGCAGGTTGCATGGGAATGGGAAAAGATGGATTAAAGAGCTATGTGGCTGATTTTTGTTGCAGAAAAATGTTTAAAAGATAGGGAAGAAATGGAAGCATTCAATGTTGTAGTATTTTCCTTCAAAAAAAAAGTTGTATTATTTTTAAGTAACTATGTAGAGAAATACATTGTAGGGTGTTCAACCCATATGTATTCAAGATTATTTTTGTGTACATGAAATTACTTGATATCTACTTGATAATGAAATATTTGTTGCTTTCTATCCCTATTTCTAGTAGTTGCAAATGAAAAAGTAATGTATTAGATTTTATGAAAAATTTTATGTTGCAAAGGAATAGTAAATGCATTTTATTTTACATGTATTCTGTAAATAGATGAAAACTAAGTTGCTGTAAATTTAAATGAAAACAGTCCATTATTTATCTATTTAATGCTGCCAAGAAATTTATAAAAAAGTCTTTTAAAGTTGATGTTATTGCAGAAATTAAAACTGATTAAAATAGTTCCTTTCTTTCAAAAGAATATTTAGCTTTTAATATTTATTACCTTTAGATGTTGTTTGGACAAACTGGTTTTAGATACAGTTCTGATAATATTTTAAAACAGCAAGAAAATCTGGCAATCTTGTTAATCCAGTCCTTTTAAAATATATATATATATATATATATATATATATATATATATATATATATATATATAACCATTAAGAATCATTTAAGAAGAATCTGTTTTTTTTTTAAAAAAAAGAAATAATACTTTTCCAGATCTGATATTACCCAAAAAGGAGGAGTAAATTGATACTATGATTAAGTGTATATATATATATATATATATATATATATATATATATATATATATATATATATATATATATATATATATATATATATTCATTTACAACAAACTGCCAGTTTCAAACAAAGAACCTGAGATATTTCTTTTTACCAAATTATATTATATATATATATAAATAAATATATATATATATATGTATATATATATATATGTATATATATATATATATGTATATATATATATATATATAAATATATATATATTTATATATATCCTAATGCTATTTAAAAATTATTATAAAAAAAAAAAAAACTGAATGCTTTAACACCGGGCGAAATCGTTTAACACAAAAAAAGGGGCACCAGGGTTTGTGCGGGCTGCAGCTCCCGGGGACGGGCGGCCGCAGCCTGCGGCTCCCCGCAGCCTGCGGGCGGCGACGCCGCAGACTGCGGGAACCGCAGCCTGCGGCGGCGTCGTCCGCAGCATCGGCGCCCCCGCGTTGCAGGTCCCTCGTCCTGTACTTCCCCTCCGCAAACCCTCGGCGCTGTTAAAAGGAGACGTCGCGGTTCTGGTTCTCTTACCGCTCGGCCCTCTCATTTCCCGCTCCGCCCGTCTCTTTCTCTCCACGCCGTGACCTCCAAAACAAAATAAAAAAAAAGAAACTTCGCCCAAAAACAAGTTAGGCCATGAACACAAAAAAGAAAGAGAAAGAAAAGTTTGGGCATAAGCGTGTTCGCCCTAACCCTAATCTTCGGGTTAGGGCAACACTCTCAGGCTTAATAAACACGTGAGATCTATTTTGTATGGGGTTTATAACAAGTTATTAAATGATATAATATAAAAATAGTTGTATATATATATATATATATATATATATATATATATATATATATATATATATATATATATATATATATATATATTATTGTATATATATATATATAAACTATGTGCATAGATGATTATATATAAACTTATATATATAAATGTGCATATATGTATATATATTTAGATATATATACATATACATACATATATATATAGATATATAGGTAGTCGTAAAATAAAAATTGTTTTAAAAAAAAAAAAAGGAAATGTAAAAGTGAAATTTAAACCCCGCCCCACTTCTTTTGGGAATACATCCATAATCAGAGTATTTAAATAGATAACTATGTAAAAATGTATATAAAAATGAATATATATATATATATATATATATATATATATATATATATATATATATATATATATATACACATATATATATACATATATATATATATACATGTAAGTAGAATTGTATTGATTTTTTTTAATCTGAATTAATATAGTTAGGTATAAAGTTAAGTTTGGAATACTGTTGTGTAATACTGGGCTTATGTAGAGAAATTTCATAAGAGGGGTTTTAATGATTAGGTAAATTAGGAAAAAAAAAAAAGGGATAAACCATTAAGTTCTTGTAGGGCCAAGAGGGCCAAATCAAGTAAAAGATTATAAAGTGAATTTTAAACATAGATGTTTCAAATTAAATAAAATGTTTTAAAATTACCAGGATAATTAAATTAGGAATCCTAGTGGATTAGGTAGATAAATAAGAATAATTTTAAAAGGGTATATGGTCAAGATTAATTCGCCATTTTGGAATGTTAATTATTTATTAATGAAGCTTAGTGGATTTCCGTTTTGGGAGAAATCTTAGTTCATTGATAACTTAGTTACCCTCTCTTCCTAAATTGGATTTAATTACCTGACTGACTCAAACATAGCTATGACCTGACCCAAAATGCATTATTTATTTAAGTTAATCGCACTAAGTTGCATTATTTTAATTTAGTTAGTCGATAATTAGTTAAGTATTTTAAAAAAAAAAATTTCCGTTCGTGCCCTAAAGTTGGGCATGACACTTACACTAGGAGGATCATCTTATTTCTCACTTCTTTATTGATCTTATGTATGAAATATTTTATATTGATTTTAATAGTTGATGCATTTTACAAGAAATGAATTTATTAAATTGAATATATAATAGATTTATGATGTTTCATTGAAAGTTTTTATTAAGTTTTGTGTGCAAATTTTATATTTAAAGATTCAATAGTATGTACATGTATATTTTTTTAAGTTCAATATTATATTATATATTTCATGTGTATCTCATTCAACAACATAGAAATGTTACTATTTATAGATGTTTTTTTTTTTAATTTAGTAAAATAGATTCTTCTTTGACATAGAGTTGTATATAATTCATGTATATCTTTATATATGCAGGAGCTCTTTGTTATCATGGATGTATTTGACATAGATGAACTATTAGGTAAAAATCCCCCACCACAACCCCCTCCTCCTCCTCCTCCACATCCACCACCACCACCACCTCCACCTCCACTTCCACCCCCTAGATTGGATGAAATTCGTTTAAGAGAACGAATTAATGAAAACCTACAAGTGATTGAACAAAACATTGCTGCTATCCAAAATGAGCAAATCACGCCACCCCATCTTGTAGAGTTTGCAAAATCAATGCAAACTGTTGTCGAGTCAGTTAGATCTGTTGATTCTCAATTAGATCAATTTCATAGACGATGACAAGAGTTGTGTGATTTTTATGCCGATGGTTTAACTTATAGGCAAATCACTGATTTGAAAATAACCAAAGCTCATTTATGTCCATATTTTACTAACCCAAAAACAAGAGAACCAATGCAACCTAACCAGAAAAGAATTTCAATTAGGTGGTGTGTGCATCCAGAAATGGCTAGATACTTTTGGGATAGATGGTGGATGGTTTTTGATTATCCACCACATCGTAATTATGAGATCCCTTTTTATTGTTTGAAGAAATTATACTATGAGTTTGTAATGAACCAAAAACCAAATTATTTTAACATTAAGTCATTCTAGGGTGTTGGTCATGGAATGCCATAGCATAGATTAGGGGCATGGAGTAATAATCCCCTACCGGATCCACCCATAGTTCCACTTGTTGCTCCATCGATTCCTGCAGATGTCCAAAATACATCATTCATTTCGACATTAGATGTTTTGACTTCCCTCACAGGTAACCTGAGTGAGCAAGCTGCTCACATGGCATCTGCTCCTCGATGGATGCCACATATGTGTTCGAGTTGTCATGAGACGTGTGTAGGTCCTACTGCTGCTGTAGGATCTACTTCAATTCCAGTTGAGCATGATGCAACAGATGATAGTATGATGACATCTTAGATGGATTTTCTTTGCTCGAATGTTCATCTTGACTAGGTATAGATATATATATACATGTACATGTCAATCTTTTAATACTTCATTAAATATAGGTATAAACTAAGTGCATCTCTTTTTTTTATACAATCTAATACTTCATTAAATAAATTTTGTTTATGTAGATAAGAACTACACCTAATATTAGAGTCAATATTGCATCTACTGGAACACAACTCGGCACACCTTATGGGGTATAGTATAAATTTCTATCTAGACATTGTACTAACTTTTTAAGTTAATATGTTATCATCGTATACTATATAAATTTTCATGTTGATACATTGAATGCTTCTTTCTCCAAGATTCAGGTCATGAGGGACCCTCTACATCACATCAAGAAGAGGGTCTGACTACTGTGACACCATCTATGGTATGTATCTTATAATTCTTAAATTAAATATGAAATCTTACAACATTGTAAGTTAACTTGAAATTATTTAGTACACATATATATGTTCACTAAATATGATCTCATTAAATGCATGTATGCAGGTGGACACTACCATTAGGATAGGTTATCCTCATAATTTTGCTTAGAGCCAATTTGAACAAACATCAACATCCTTTGAGGTATTAATATGTAATACTTAATTTGATCTTATTTTGACTCTTAATTTAAGATTTAATTGGACACTTTGAATTTGACCTTGTACAGGAGTTAGCTAGCACTACATTTGGTGTTGCTACTACACAAGATACTGCTAGAGGATCTGATGAGCATATGATAAGTTTGTAACTTAATTTATGAATTCTACTATATTTGATAAATGATTCTTTTAATAGTTAATTTCAAGTAATATTTTAATATTATTTTTTTATTGTATAGCATGAGATGGGTGGATCTGGACCACGTCCCGGGGACAAGAGAGATACTGCTAGAGGATCTGATGAGCATATGGTAAGTTTGTAACTTAATTTATGAATTCTACTATATTTGATAAATGATTCTTTTAATAGTTAATTTCAAGTAATATTTTAATATTATTTTTTTCTTATAGAGCATGAGACAGGTGGATTTGGACCACGTCCCGGGGACAAAAGACCACAGGATGTTATTGATGATAGCACTTAGATTTTACTATTTATTTGGCTTTGATATGTACTTTTTTATGGACTTTACACATTTGTTTACATGTGCACATACTTTATATATATGGATAGTTGCATAATAGGATTAGATCATATATATTTTGTGCATACTTTATATATTTTGTGCACATTAGATATTATGTGGAGTGAACATCATGTTACCATCTAGATATATATATGGATTAGATATTATATGGATTATGTGGACTTGAAATTTTACTGTTTATTTGGCTCTGATATGTACTATTTTATGGGCTTTACATATTTGTTTACACATGCACACATACTTTATATATATGGATAGTTGCATAATAGGATTAGATCATATATATTATGTGGACTTGAAATTATGTGCACATTAGATCATATATATTGACTTGAAATTATGTGGACTTGAAATTTTATTTATGGAAGTTGTGCTTAAACAACTTTATAGGCAATATGTGGACTTGTAATTTTATTTTTGGAATTTCATTTAAATAGTTCTTGTGATTAGATAAACTAAAGGTGCATACATCATGAACTAAGTATCAAAACATATCTTATAATTATAACATATTCTAAATTAAAAAGTATCAAAACAAAATTAAAACATAATTATCTCATTCATAAATTTGACCAATAGTCTCTCATTTATGTATATTGTACACAAAATGTAATAAAGAAGACATATCTAAAATAAAATAAACAATCTATTTAAATTATAATAATAAGTATTTATATCTCTCAAAATACAACATAAAGTATGCACAAACAATAGTAGTCATTGAGGCCAATTCTACTCTGCGAGACCTGGAAAAAATAAATACATATGATTAATTTTTATAATCAGGATGCATTGATTTAAAATACAAAGGGATTTGCCTTAAGGGTACCAAAATTTAACTTATTTGTAATTATTCAAAATGAAACATAAAGTATGCACAAATAACTTTGTTTTCATTGATGCCTTCTACTTGTGGTAGACCTGAAACAAAATTTTACTAGATTAGAATTTATAATTATGATGCATGATATAAAATGCTATATATAATATGCATCATGACTTTTAAAAGGGAGGTGGATTAAGGGTTTAAATTATAACTTACTTGATATTCATTTCGTTATACCATCTGCATCCTCTCTCTTTTGCAAAGCATCTATAATTGTCTCATGCTCTTCCATAGAGAGAGTCCATAATTGTTTATTAGCACGCCTGCCACGATATCTATCCAATTTTATATTAGTTTCCACTACCAAATGCGAGTAATGTATAATCTTCTTCTCTAATTCATAATCTTCAAATGCAGGCAATCCATTCTTTCTTGTTAGATATTTGCGTAGCCAAGTGCCAACAACAACCACAAATCCTGTTGGATAGTCATAACCATCATCATCTACTCGAGGAGTGGTTAGCTTATGTTTTGGCTCTACACATCGAGCCAACCAATACTTTGTCCCCTCTTCATTGTCCTTTAGTGCAACAACAGCATAGACATGTCCTATGCACAAAACAATTTTATTTTAATATTTAATGAGAAATAAAAATAAAAATATACACTATAAGATTTCATAAATATGTACTATTTAATAAATCAAAACAAATTTCAAAAATAATTTTACCTTGTTGTATAAGATCTGAAATACGATCATAGTCATTTGATGCAAACATTTGATCCATATCTTCATCAGTTCTTTCATGCGGATCATTTGCATCTATGGGTGTCAATGATCTTTGTTGCCATTCTTCAACCCATTCTTTATTCTCACAAAATTCCCAATCTCCCGAAACACAAAACTGACAAAAGAAAGCAAGTTGCCTTATGAATATAGTCCATGTGTTTGAATTAGAACTCTTAAATGAATGCCATTTAGCTGATCCAATGATGGTATTTCAATCATGTTGAATAGGAATACTATCTTCCTCTATCAACCAGAAGAAATGTCGAATTGCAAAGTTTTCAGTTGATCCTTTTGACAACTTTGAATTGCACCAATCTACAACTACACGAGCATCTATGAATTTCACTGCATCCTCGAATTTCAATTGTTCTCTAGAAAGAGCTCTTTTTATACAGGCACCAGCTCCATCGTGTTCCCCCTTACCATGTCCCGCTTCAAAAAAACTCCATAAATGTTGGGCATTGGTTATCTTGTGAACTTTGCATAGCCAATAAAACATTCTTGTATTTTTGAATTGTCCAGTGCAGTTATCTGACCATATTATATGTTGTTTCATGTCAATTTCTCTTTCCTTAAGATTATCATAAAATACCTCGAAGCAATGTTGAACAAACTTTGAAGAGTGTAATCGATTATCACTAACATAGAAATGATACTCCCTCAAAAAATTTCTGTTATCTTCTGTACTATCATAGTCATGTCTATATATAATGTGCACAAATATGGCCACTTGCACCGAGTTGTAGTATTGTGATTGAGTTTCCTTTTGTGGTTTTAGAGTATAATTTTTTGCAAAATCCACAACTGATACTATTGTTCCAACTGGAAATGTGTTCTTGCATATGCGAAATTGTCCATCAAGCCATCAGGCATGTTGGGAATGTTTCACATATTTTGGAACAATATGAGTTTTAAACTCACTAATAAATGCATTAACACTATTCTGTTTTGTAATCAATTCTAAACGTTTCCCCATCTTTCCATCCTTTAGAGGGTATTCTATATTTTTAAATCTCCTAACATCAACCATTTTTTGTCCAAACTCAGATGAAACATGTTCATGCAAACATTCACCTATCGAAGAATAGTTCCCACATAAATTGCAAAGGCCATAAATGCATGAACTGGAAAGAAATAATTGTTCATTAGGTGGTTTACAAAATAAACTTCCAATAAAATCTTTTATAGTTTCAGGTGGAACATAAACACCACAATCCTGCACAAGATCATTACCATGCAACATACAACGTATATATCAAAAAACATCATAATAGTAACGAAACTGAACATGTGTTTTACGGGTCAGTGCAAGAAGATGAGTCCACTTTTTGGCCAAAAAGTGGAAGTGTTTTCCCTGTTTTTCAGATTTTGTCTCACTTGAGCTTAAATTTTGAAACACTTAGAGATTGAATCTTGGAAAAAGTCAGTAATATAAAAGATAGCTCTCTGAGTGTTCTTTTCAAATATGTAATTTATTTTAATACCCACATAATAAAAAATAAATTTTTGAATGGATTTCTAAAAACTATGTTTTAAAAATGTCTGTTTCAGGACCATACCATGCATGTGTATGACCCACACTTTTTGACACAATTAAAATTATTTTCTCAAACCGTTTTGGGAAATGGTTTGTAACACATTGAAGATTGATGAGCATATTTTTCTATATTTTTTTTCAAATATTTTTTTTTAATTAATTTTTTAATGGCCGTAATTATCTTTTTAAAAATTTGACGTGTACAACCCACATAATTTGACGTAAACTTAGCATTTTTTGATTTTTTTTTTTTTAAATTGAAAATATTTTTGTGTAGATTGATGACATATAATTTTTTTTTCAAAATTCATTAAAATAAATAAGTTATTAAATTAAGAAAATTAGTTAATATTTCAAATTTATGAACCTGATTTAGTATAAATTAAATGAAAAATAGTTAAAATAATTAATTTTTAAACTAATTTACATATTTAGAATCTAGACAGTATAATCTGAAATGGGCTTCAATTCCGTATAAAAATTCTTTGATTAGAGGCACGTAAACTATTTCATTTCATCATATTTGTGCTTTCATTCATGGAGCTTTGAATTTGTAGGTTAATGTCTCAGGTGTGGCCATCCCAGGCCTATACAGGGCCTAATCCCAAGGCAAGTGGCGGGTTGTGAATTCAAATTTTGCATAATAAAACGGGGGCCCGTTTCATTTTTTGCCCGTTGGATTTAACAACGGGCCCCCGTTATTTAAATAACGGGCCCCCGTTTCTAAATAACTGTTACTGTAAAAAAAAAAATAGATTGCATCAATTTACCACACTATCATTGAAATCCGTACTGACAAAGATTTTTTACATCATTTGGCAGTACTTTTTAATATTTTTTACACGATTTTTTGAAGAACTCAATAAAAAAAATATTATTTCTTGAAGATGAGTTTGTAAAAATGGGTTCTAAGCAACGTCAAAAGAAAAAAAAGAGGACAATGACAGTGGACGAAATTCAAGCACAAAGAGAGGAGGCAAAACGCCAAAGAGATCGAAGATCACAACAACAGCAATTGAATAACACTTCTGAAGCATCTAGTTCAGTGCCTGTTGTAGATGGGACCATTGAAGACATCATGATGGATGCAAAAAATGTAGAACCACACACGGGTATGACTGTTGATGCAAATGTTGATGTGGATGTGAGTCCTGGTATGTTTTTAAATCCTGATGACTATGATGCCAATCAAATTGCTGATTTAAATGAAGCTGGATATAAATTTCATACACCAATACGAAAAGAAATAAAAATTGAAAATATTACACCACCCTCTCTAAAAGAAAATGAATGTAATTTGTTTACTATTGATAGCAATGTGGTAGATAATCTTAATGGGTTAGTTTCTTGGAGACAAATTAGAACACATGCAAACAGATTATATAAACAATTTTTCTATAATAAAAAGTTAGGATTCCAATGTCAATTAATGCTATAATTAATAAAAATGTTAAAAATGCGTAAAGTCATGAAAAAAATAGGTATTTATGCAAAACCAAAAAGAAAAGATGAATCATATAAGCAAGTTGTATCTACTGTTGCCAGTGCCATCAATTCTATAGGAAAAACAAGTCGATCTAAAGATAAGAATGCAGCACGTAGAGTTATAACGACTGCTATAGTTGACAAAATGATTGTTAGTAAAAGAATGTTAAGTGATATAAGTGGCTATTTGAACTTACATCGTAGAACCTTGTCAAGAGGGGCCAAAAGAAGAGACACAATTGAAATTGATCCACTAAACCATTGTTGGATTTTTAGTGGTAGACTTCAAAGGTCGGACATGAAATTAAATGATGAAACTAAACAATTAATTGCAAAATTTTGGCATGATAACACTAGAGTTTCATCAAATGCTAGAGATGTTTTAAAGTTAAGGGTGGGATCAAAAATTCGTGATCCTCATCCAAAACATTTTCTTGACATGACTCAAACTGAATTCTTTAAAAAATTTAGTGATGAATCCGTGTTAATGAATTTACGAATTAGTCAAAGACCATTTGAAAAATGCAAACCCTGGTATGTTAAAATCAATAAACAAAGAATATCTTGTTGTTGTAAAACTCATGTCCAGTTTCATTACTATTATGATGTTTTTCGATATATTCGTTGTATGTTGCATGGTAATGATCTTGTGCAGGATTGTGGTGTTTATGTTCCACCTGAAACTATAAAAGATTTTATTGGAAGTTTATTTTGTAAACCACCTAATGAACAATTATTTCTTTCCAGTTCATGCATTTATGGTCCTTGCAATTTATGTGGGAACTATTCTTTGATAGGTGAATGTTTACATGAACATGTTTCATCTGAGTTTGGACAAAAAATGGTTTATGTTAGGAGATTTAAAAATATAGAATACCCTCTAAAGGATGGAAAGATGGGGAAACGTTTAGAATTGATTATAGAACAGAATAGTGTGAATGCATTTATTAGTGAGTTTAAAACTCATATTGTTCCAAAATATGTGAAACATTCCCAACATGCCCGATGGCTTGATGGACAGTTCGCATATGCAAGAACACATTTCCAGTTGGAACAATAGTATCAGTTGTGGATTTTGCAGAAAATTATACTCTAAAACCACAAGAGGAAACTCAATCACAATACTACAACTCAGTGCAAGTGGCCATATTTGTGCACATTATATATAGACATGACATGACAATACAGAAGATAACAGAAATTTTTTGAGGGAGTATCATTTCTATGTTAGTGATAATCGATTACACTCTTCAGAGTTTGTCCAACATTGCTTCGAGGTATTTTATGATAATCTTAAGGAAAGAGAAATTGACATGAAACAACATATGATATGGTCAGATAACTGCACTGGACAATTCAAAAATGCAAGAATGTTTTATTGGTTATGCAAAGTTCACAAGATAACCAATGTCCAACATTTATGGAGTTTTTTTGAAGCGGGACATGGTAAGGGGGAACACGATGGAGCCAGTGCCTGTATAAAAAGAGCTCTTCCTAAAGAACAATTGAAATTTGAGGATGCAGTGAAATTCAGAGATGCTCGTGCAATTGTAGATTGGTGTAATTCAAAGTTGTCAAAAGGATCAACTGAAAACTCTGCAATTCGACGTTTCTTCTGGTTGATAGAGGAAGATAGTATTCCTATTCGACATGATTGTAATACCATCATTGGATCAGCTAAATGGCATTCGTTTAAGAGTTCTAATTCAAACACATGGACTATATTCACAAGGCAACTTGCTTGCTTTTGTCAATTTTGTGTTTCCGGAGATTGGGAATTTTGTGAGAATAAAGAATGGGTTGAAGAATGGCAACAAAGATCATTGACACCCATATATGCAAATGATCTGCATGAAAGAACTGATGAAGATATGGATCAAATGTTTGCATCAAATGACTATGATCGCATTTCAGATCTTATACAACAAGGTAAAATTATTTTTGAAATTTGTTTTGATTTATTAAATAGTACATAAATTTATGAAATCTTACAGTGTATATTTTTGTTTTTATTTCTCATTAAATATTAAAATAAAATTGTTTTGTGCATAGGACATGTCTATGCTATTGTTGCACCAGAGGACAATGAAGAGGGGACAAAGTATTGGTTGGCTCGATGTGTAGAGCCAAAACATAAGCTAACTACTCCTCGAGTAGATGATGATGGTTATGACTATCCAACAAGATCTGTGGTTGTTGTTGGCACTTGGCTACGCAAATATCTAACAAGAAAGAATGGATTGCCCGCATTAGAAGATTATGAATTAGAGATGAAGATTATACATTACTCACATTTGGTAGTGGCAACTAATATAAAATTGGATAGATATCGTGGCAGCCCTGTTAATAAACAATTATGGACTCTCTCTATGGAAGAGCACGAGACAATTATAGATGCTTTGCAAAAGAGAGAGGATGCAGATGGTATAACAAAATGAATCTAGTAAAATTTTGTTTCAAGTCTACCACAAGTAGAAGGCATCAATGAAAACAAAGTTATTTAAATAGACTGTTTATTTTATTTTAGATATGTATTCTTGATTACATTTTGTGTACAATATACATAAATGAGAGACTATTGGTCAAATTTATGAACGAGATAATTATGTTTTAATCAAGTTCTATTCATTATATTTGTTAAATGATACTTTTTAATTTAGAATATGTTATAATTATAAGATATGTTTCGATACTTAGTTCATGATGTATGCACATTTAGTTTATCTAATCACAAGAACTATTTAAATGAAATTCCAAAAATAAAATTACAAGTCCACGTAATGCCTATAAAGTTGTTTAAGCACAACTTCCATAAATAAAATTTCAAGTCCACATAATATATAAAGTATGCACAAAATTTCAAGTCAATATATATGATCTAATGTGCACATAATTTCAAGTCCACATAATATCTAATGGGTACAATACACATAAAGTATGCACATAATATATATGATCTAATCCTATTATGAAACTATCCATATATATAAAGTATGTGTGTGCACGTGTAAACAAATATGTAAAGCCCATAAAATAGTACATATCAGAGCCAAATAAACAGTAAAATTTCAAGTCCACATAATCCATATAATATCTAATCCATATATATGTCTAGATGGTAACAGGATGTTCACTCCACATAATATCTAATGTGCACAAAATATATAAAGTATGCACAAAATATATATGATCTAATCCTATTATGCAACTATCCATATATATAAAGTATGTGCACGTGTAAACAAACGTGTAAAGTCCATAAAAAAGTACATATCAAAGCCAAATAAATAGTAAAATCTAAGTGCTATCATCAATAACATCTCGTGGTCTCTTGTCCCCGGGACATGGTCCAGATCCACCTGTCTCATGCTGTACAATAAAAAAATAATATTAAAATATTACTAGAAATTAACTATTAAAGGAATCATTTATCAAATATAGTAGAATTCATAAATTAAGTTACAAACTTACCATATGCTCATCAGATCCTCTAGCAGTATCTCTCTTGTCCCCAGGACGTGGTCTAGATCCACCTGTCTCATGCTATACAATAAAAAAATAATATTAAAATATTACTTGAAATTAACTTTTAAAAGAATCATTTATCAAATATAGTAGAATTCATAAATTAAGTTACAAACTTACCATATGCTCATCAGATCCTATAGCAGTATCTCTCTTGTCCCCGGGACGTGGTCCAGATCCACTTGTCTCATGTTGTACAATAAAAAAATAATATTAAAATATTACTTGAAATTAACTATTAAAAGAATCATTTATCAAATATAGTAGAATTCATAAATTAAGTTACAAACTTACCATATGCTCATCAGACCCTCTAGCAGTATCTCCTCTAGCAGTATCTTGTGCAGTATCAACACCAAATGTAGTGCTAGCTAACTCCTGTACAAGGTCAAATTCAAAGTGTCCAATTAAATCTTCAATTAAGAGTCAAAATAAGATCAAATTAAGTATTACATATTAATACCTCAAAGGATGTCGATGTACATTCAAATTGGCTCTGATCAAAATTATGAGGATAACCTATCCTAATGGTAGTGTCCACCTGCATACATGCATTTAATGAAATCATATTTAGTGAACATATATATGTGTACTAAATAATTTCAAGTTAAGTTACAATATTGTAAGAGTTCATATTTAATTTAAGAATTATAAGATACATACCATAGATGGTGTCACAATAGTCAGACCCTCTTCTCGATGTGATGTAGAGGGTCCCTCATGACCTGAATCTTGGAGAAAGAAGCATTCAATGTATCAACATGAAAATTTATATAGTATACGATGATAACATATTAACTTTAAAAGATCTAGTACAATGTCTAGATAGAAATTTATACTATACCCCATAAGGTGTGCCGAGTTGTGTTCTAGTAGATGCAATATTGACTCTAATATTAGGCGTAGTCCTTATCTACATAAACAAGATTTATTTAATGAAGTATTAGATTGTATAAAAAAAGAGATGCACTTATTTTATACCTATATTTAATGAAGTACATAAAAAGATTGACATGTACATGTATATATATCTATACCTGGTCAAGATGAACATCCGAGCAAAGAAAATCCATATAAGATGTCATCATACTATCATCTGTTGCATCATGCTCATCTAGAACTGAAGTAGATCCTGCAGCAGTAGTAGGACCTACACACATCTGATGACAACTCGAACACATATGTGGCATCCATCAAGGAGCAGATGCCATGTGAGCAGCTTGCTCACTCAGGTTACCTGTGAGGGAAGTCAAAGCATCTAATGTCGAAATGAATGATGTATTTTGGACATCTACAGGAATCGATGGAGAAACAAGTGGAACTATGGGTGGATCCGGTAGGGGATTATTACTCCGTGCCCCTAATCTATGCTGTGGCATTCCACGACCAACACCCTGGAATGACTTAATATCAAAATAATTTGGTTTTTGGTTCATTACAAACTCACAGTATAATTTCTTCAAAAAATAAAAAGGGACCTCATAATTACGATGTGGTGGATAATCAAAAACCATCCACCATCTATCCCAAAAGTATCTAGCCATTTCTAGATGCACACACCACCTAATTGAAATTCTTTTCTGGTTAGGTTGCATTGGTTCTCTTGTTTTTGGGTTGGTAAAATATGGACATAAATGAGCTTTGGTTATTTTCAAATCAGTGATTTGTCTATAAGTTAAACCATCGGCATAAAAATCACGCAACTCTTGTCATCGTCTATGAAATTGATCTAATTGAGAATCAACACTGACTCGACAATAGTTTGCATTGATTTTGCAAACTCTACAAGATGGGGTGGTGTGACTTGCTCATTTTGGATAGCAGCAATGTTTTGTTCAATCACTTGTAGGTTTTCATTAATTCGTTCTCTTAAACGAATTTCATCCAATCTAGGGGGTGGTGGTGGTGGTGGTGGTGGTGGTGGTGGTGGAGGTGGAGGAGGAGGAGGAGGGGGTTGTGGTGGGGGATTTTCACCTAATAGTTCATCTATGTCAAAGACATTCATGATAGCAAAGAACTCCTGCATATATAAAGATATACATGAATTATATACAACTCTATGTCAAAGAAGAATCTATTTTACTAAATTAAAAAAAAACATTTATAAATAGTAACATTTCTATGTTGTTGAATGAGATACACATGAAATATATAATATAATATTGAACTTAAAAAAATATACATGTACATACTATTGAATCTTGAAATATAAAATTTGCGCACAAAACTTAATAAAAACTTTCAATGAAACATCATAAATCTATTATATATTCAATTTAATAAATTCATTTCTTGTAAAATGCATCAACTATTAAAATCAATATAAAATATTTCATACATAAGATCAATAAAGAAGTGAGAAATAAGATGATCCTCCTTCTAGTGTAAGAATATATAGCATGGAAACAATATTACTAAGACAACATAATATTTTGTTAACTTTAACTTAAAGTTATTTTGAAAAATGCACGTGTGTGTTTGGATGCTCCATATTTCTAGTGTTTTAGTGTACACATGATAATTTATTAGAATTCAATTACATAGTTTTGAGATAATTGCCATCAATTCATATTACATTGATTAGTCTTTAGACAATCTTAAAAAAAAACTAATCTCCCATGACTATAAATGACATACTTAAAACATATTATATTCTAAGTGGTTGTCATGTAAAGACAAAACATCAAAACTTTTGAAGAGTTAAGCATATTTCACCATTAAATTTCTCCCATAATCAAATCTACACAAAATTATAATTTACAAAATCTTCAAAAAATATTATTTCCTATAAATCATTTATTATAAAACTCCGCAATCATTTGTTTTCATATATAATCTTTCTATAAAATTTAAGATATCAATCCATACACAAATTCTCTTACAAAGTTGAATAAGAAATGAAACTCTTACATAAAAATCAACACAACATGCCAACAATAAAAAACAAAATTAACCTTGCAATATTTACTTTTAAAATAATCAATTTCAACAATATTTTACACATGCATTTATAATTATCAACTAGAATATTATTTTGACTAACATTCCAAATAAAATTCCTAAAATACTATATGATCCTTATTAATACGCATCCATAATATTTCTTTAACGGATACATCTCCTTCAAATCATCACATCGTAATGCTTTTTATTTTAATAATTGAAAGCTTTAGGAATGCGCTCACGCACAAAGGGGTCCACTATCATACTTGCAAGCACTTAATTATTAAGTCAATGAACAAACTACAACTCAATGAAGCTAAAAAAGTGATGAAAGCCTATTTTTAAATATCCCAATTCCTTTCGTTGACCTAATACTTTTAGTGGCAACCATTTTAAAATTTTGTATTAATCAAAGAGAATATTTTAGGGAAAAAATGCAGTGTTGGCACTTTATGAAAATAAAGGTTTTTAAGACTCTAGAGACTTGTTCATCACAATATTTTATTGTTTAATATGCAAAATTTTGAAAGATTTTGATATGTATAGACAAATTAAATTTTTCATATAATTAGAGGTGGAATCAATTTTGAATTCTACCTCAATGATTGAGGGGATCTTACAATTTTGACTTTAAATATAGCTTCATTTATACTCTTTCATAAATAAACTAAAATAGAAGCTATAAAGAATTGCTAAATTCTAGCAATATATGTGTATGCAAGCAAGCATAAAAATAGGATGTAAGGTGCTTAAATTGTTTTGAGAGATCAATGGAGTAGATTGATTGAAAGGATTGTGTGCATTAGAAGCTTTCAAGTGGCAACTTATGTTTGGTGCACATGAGGAGTTCATGATCCAAGAAATTTTTGAGGAAAAGGTCTTCTTAGGGGCGTATACACCAAGATGTTATAAAAAAAGGTAGCCAAATGACCAAAAAAAGATAAACACGAGTGCATTATTGGGAAATTCATTTAACGCATTTGAGGTCTTTTTTGTAGTGATTTTTTCTTACACTGTCCTAGGCTTGTTTACACTATCGTAGGTTCATTAGGACTATCCTAGGTTCATTAGGATTGTCCCAAGTTCATTATGGCTTTCTTAGGCTCATTAGGACTTTCTTAGGTTCATTAAGACTGCCCTACATTCATTAGGATCATTTGAGGCTCATTGGGACTATCATATGTTCATTGTGATTGTCCTAGGTTCATTAATTTAATTCGTGTGTTCATTAGGACTATCTCACATTCTCAAATAGCTTCAACTAATATCTTAAATTAACTATTTTAAAAAAAAATAGCTCCTTAACAATTTAATATTATATACAATCGAATATGATTTCAACTTCAAACCTTGTGCACCTTTTAAAACCAAAAGATGTTGTTAAAACCATTCTTCTAATATTAGCTTAATCATAACATAATCTAATAAATCTTCCTCAAAATATCTACCAACTTCAAATCATATATTAAATCTTTTATAATATAAATTACATTCTAGATATACCAATATACTTCTAAAGATATTCAAAATACTTCTTGAGAATTATATTTTTCAAATCTTTCGGATGTATATATAATTAGCACCCCATTTAGAAAACTCATTATCAACCAACATTATAATTCAAGAATATTTTTTATTTTGTATTAATGAATTATATATTTGGCATATTAGCTTCCTTTATGAACCTATGTAAACCAAACTCCAATTTTAGTAACTTATCTAGCTTTGCTCTAAAATTGTGTCCATAATTGATCCTTTTATACCATCACATGACATAATAGGACCATAATAGGACCTTTATGCCATGACATGGCATAAACCTAAGCCTAAACTTTCATATCTAAAATTTGAAGAGTAATGTTAATTACTTTTAAGGTTATACTAATTTAGTGGTTACTTTTGTATTGCCTAATGAGGATTAAGAACAATTTAGGTACATATGTTCGGTTTTATTCCAATTTCATTTTCGAACATTTTTATTTTTGTTTCCATTTCATTTTCGGTTTATTGTTTGTGTCGATTTCATTTTGTTAATTATCTAGGTTTGGTTTTGGTTTCTAAATTTGTTGATTACGGTTTAGGGTTAACTGTTCAAAAATATTTTAGATCAAAATCAAGAATTTACAAATATAAAAAGTAATTTATTTATATGCTACTATTAAAAAAAACTAAATAATACACAAAAAAAAAAGAAAAATATACAAGAAAATTATGAAATGTGAAAATAGATGACTGAATGTGTACCTGGGATAGTGGTGGAGGCTTGAAGTGGAAACCACAGCATGGGGGCCCGTTTTTGATCTCTTCTTGTCAACTCACTATAATAGTGAAAATGAAAAATTGTCCAAAAAAATGGTAAAAATAGAATTTCAAAACGAGCCCCCATTTTTTAAAAATGGGCCCCCGTTTTGTTTATAAACGGGGGCCCGTTTTGTCCATAAACGAGGGCCCGTTTTGTGAAAAAATGGGGGCCCGTTTTATTTGGCTTCGGCACCCCGTGACCTTTCGGCTCGGGAGGCCAAACCGTTAACGGGCCCCCATTTTTTTGAACGGGCCCCCGTTTTTTAAAAATGGGGGCCCGTTTTACGGAGCACGTTTTCCAACACGCAGACTTCCGTGAATTTGTGACTCATTAGCTTGCACATACCCTTACAACAACAAGATATTCTTTGTTTATTGATTTTAACATACCAGGGTTTGCATTTTTCAAATGATCTTTGACTAATTCATAAATTCATTAACATAGATTCATCACTAAATTTTTTAAAGAATTCAGTTTGAGTCATGCCAAGAAGATGTTTTGGATGAGGATCACGAATTTTTGATCCCACCCTTAACTTTAAAACATCTCTAGCATTTGATGAAACTCTAGTGTTATCATGCCAAAATTTTGCAATTAATTGTTTAGTTTCATCATTTAATTTCATGTCCGACCTTTGAAGTCTGCCACTAAAACTCCAACAATGGTTTAGTGGATCAATTTCAATTGTGTCTCTTCTTTTGGTCACTCTTGACAAGGTTCTACGATGTAAGTTCAAATAGCCACTTATATCACTTAACATTCTTTTACTAACAATCATTTTGTCAACTATAGCAGTCGTTATAACTCTACGTGTTGCATTCTTATCTTTAGATCGACTTGTTTTTCCTATAGAATCGATGGCACTGGCAACAGTAGATACAACTTGCTTATATGATTCATCTTTTCTTTTGGGTTTTGCATAAATACCTATTTTTTTATGACTTTACGCATTTTTAACATTTTTATTAATTGTAGCATTAATTGACATTGGAATCCTAACTTTTTATTATAGAAAAATTGTGTATATAATCTGTTCGCATGTGTTCTGATTTGTCTCCAAGAAACTAACCCATTAAGATTATCTAGCACATTGCTATCAATAGTAAACAAATTACATTCATTTTCTGTCAGAGACAGTGGTGTAATATTTTCAATTTTTATTTCTTTTCATATTAGTGTATGAAATTTATATCCAGCTTCATTTAAATCAGCAATTTGATTGGCATCATCGTCATCGGGATTTAAAAACATACCAGGATTCGCATCCACATCAACATTTGCATCAACAGTCATACCCATGTGTGGTTCTACATTTCTTGCATCCATCATGATGTCTTCAATGGTCTTATCTACAACGGGCACTGAACTAGATGCTTCAAAAGTGTTATTCAATTGTCGTTGTTGTGATCTTTGATCTCTTTGGCATTTTGCCTCCTTCTCTCTTTGTGCTTGAATTTCATCCACTGTCATTGTCCTCTTTTTTTTCTTTTGACGTTGCTTAGAACCCATTTTTACAAACTCGTCTTCAAAAAATAATATCTTTTTACTAAGTTCTTCAAAAAATCGTGTAAAAAATATTTAAAAGTACTGCCAAATGATGTAAAAAATCTTTGTCAGTACGGATTTCAATGATAGTGTGGTAAATCGATGCAATCTATCTTTTTTTTACAGTAACAGTTATTTATAAATGGGGCCCTGTTATTTAAATACAATGGGCCCTCGTTTATCAAACGGGGGCCCGTTATTAAATCCAACAAGCAAAAATGAAACGGGCCCCCGTTTTAGAAACAGGAACAGGGGCCCATTTCCCGTTATGTAAAATTTGAATCCACAACCCGCCACTTGCCTCGGGATTAGGCCTAGGATAGGCCTGGGATGGCCACACCTAAGACATGAACCTACAAATTCAAAGCTCCATGAATGAAAGCACAAATATGAACTTCTGAAATAGTTTACGTGCCTCTAATCAGAGAATTTTTATACGAAATTGAAACCCATTTCAGATTATACTGTCTAGATTCTAAATATGTAAATTAATTTAAAAATTGATTATTTTAACTATTTTTCATTTAATTTATACTAAATCAGGTCCATAAATTTGAAATATTAACTAATTTTCTTAATTTAATAACTTTTTTATTTTAATGAATTTTGAAAAAAAAATTATATGTCATCAATCTACACAAAATTCTTTTCTATTTAAAAAAAAAATTCAAAAAATGCTAAGTTTATGTCAAATTATGTGGGTCGTACACGTCAAATTTTTAAAAAGATAATTATGGCCATTAAAAAATTAATTAAAAAAAAAATATTTGAAAAAAAAATATAGAAAAATATGCTCATCAATCTTCAGTGTGTTACAAACCATTTCCCAAAATGGTTTGAGAAAATAATTTTAATTGTGTCAAAAATTGTGGGTCGTACACATGCATGGTATGGTCCTGAAACAAGCATTTTTAAAACATAGTTTTTAGAACTCCATTCAAAAGGTTATTTTTTATTATGTGGGTATTAAAATAAATTACATATTTTAAAAGTACACTCAAAGGGATATCTTTTATCTTTTATATTACCGACTTTTTCCAAGATTCAATCTCTAAGTGTTTCAAAATTTAAGCTCAAATGAAACAAAATCTGAAAAACAGGGAAAACACTTCCACTTTTTGGCCAAAAAGTGGACTCATCTTCTTGCACTGACCCCTATTGTAGAAAATCCCTTATTTACACTTGAAAAAACTCTTATCTTAAAATATATTAAACATAAAATTTAACTATTGACCTAGCCATTCCCTTATGATTTACACTTTTGAGTTGAATCATTCTATTACAAATCTACTTGCAACTTGTGCAAATGTAGACAATTGAAAAATAAAATGAATCTACTTACTAAAGGACCAAACAAGGGCTTGATTTGTTTCAATGTCCTCCTTAGAATTTATTAATATAATTAAAAATCTTTTTTCTTCTATGTTAACTATGGCTTGCTCCAACTTGAATGGTGTGGGCCTCGACACAAATAAATCAAGGGATAAATATGAGCTACTTTCTTCTTAACCCATAATTGGAAAAAAAAAATTATATGCTTGCTACAAGTAGGCCTCCAATATAATCAGGATGTTTTTCTACATTGAACTCTATGTACTACTAGTTTAATGAGCCTATAGTGGGAAATGTTATGATTTTATTAATTATATATTTCATTCGCCATTCTTTTTTATTATTTACACAAAAGGACATATTCATCAGTTTTCCATGTCTTAGATAATATATGGAGTGAAAATTTAAAATAAAATATGATGGAGTTCCTACTTTTATAATTTATATAGAAAATGAGGACTGGAGCCACATTATCCCATTGTGTAAATAATTTTGCATGTTGAGTTCTCATTATATGTTTTAAATTTCAAGATATATATGCGGCCATACTGTTACCCAACCCGAAACCCCAGAGTTTCGGACCATCTTTTGGGCCATCATTTAAACCACCCTGGGATTTCGAAACCCCGAAGTCCTGAATGAGCCAAGTTTAGAACTAGTCAACCCTAGAACCCTAGAGTTCCGACCTTTATTGTTCTAAACTCATTTCTATCCCGAAACCCTAGAGTTCCAGACTCCAATGTTTTGTCTACCCCGAAACCCCAGAGGTTCGAGCCATATTATTTTAGCCTATATTGACCTTGGAACCTCGGATCCCCGGACCCCAGAGTTCCGAAGTTAGTTGTTATAGAAGGAGTTACCCACCCCGGAACCTCAAAACTTTGGAGTCCTGAAGTGGGTGATATTATTGATATATTTTTTATGTGATAGGCTAATTTGTGGTTCTTTCTTGTAGATCAAAGCAATCAGATGGACCCAACCTCTAGCAAGAAAGACAAGGAATTGGATACACTCCCCACAACCATGAAATATCACTATCAAGGGCAGGTTTTTTCTTCCAGGCTGAACAATCAGATTAAATGGGTGATGAATACTGAAGTAGGACACAGTTGGATATGTCGTGATTGGAGGCCCCTTTAAGGAGAATTAAGAGATCAGGGCTAGTAGAGGCTACCATTTTTTCATAATCTATCCACCCTCGAGTTCATCATGACTATTGCACAATTCTATAACGCAGACACTAGGAACTGCACAGATGATCAAGATACAATTATAATAGATTTGTTAGTAGATATGCTAGGGTATGTATTTCGCATTCCTTCAAGAGAGGAAGACATGTTGACAACTGAGGAGGAAGCCAAAGAGGTGTGGAATGATGATACCACCTCTTTTAAAAGACACATTAATGAAAATTGGCTCGGAGAGGAGAGAAAGATAGGATGGAAGACCAATGATATTCTACGGGCTGATTTCAAGGAGCCACAATGCGACCTAATCATTATGTTGAGCACTTGGCCTTCAACAAGATAGATTATCGACTGTGTGCGGGAAAAGTGGGGTAAGAAAACACAAAATTCAGTTTCAAAAGATCCACACACCAATGAGACTCTTGGTGCAAGTTATGGAACTATATTGAATAGCTCAACTTCCAAAGAAGTGTCCCATTGTTCTCTATCTCACAGGATCCCTCAATTCAATTCCTTTGCTCTCATATCACTGAGCAAGGTGACTTAAGAATGACAACTCCAAGAATGAGTGATATTTGATTAATTTGGCATGAATGCATTCCTAGATATGCATGATATTGAATCTATGATGATTTAAACTAGCATAAAAGATGATGATAAGATAAAGGATTAGTAAACTTATCCTAGCATGATATATTAGTCTAACATGGATATGATATGATATTGAAATGCTTCTAAAATGCTATTAAAATATTTTTTATCAACGAGAGGCTAAATGCTTAGTTAAAATGACTATAAATTAGATGCATGAAACTTGGATCTATTCATGAGAGAATGAGAGCTCTATTTATAGGGAAAAGAGGGCAATGGATGGTCGAAATTGAAAGTTAATCAATCCATGTTCACAATTCTCACAATAAAATGGTGACAATTGTCAACAAGAGACTGTTTGAGAGGAGATGTAAGAAGCATTAAATGCTTGAGAAGACATGAAGGTTACCCTAGGAGGTAAGGGTTAAGGTTAGACTAGGGATATCCATTGGACAAAGCCTTTACCCAAGGGGTAAACTCTTGTGCAAGGGTTAAAGAAATAACCAAGGGTAAAGCCATGAAAGCTTGATGAGACCCTTGGGTTAGATGAGGGTTGAGTTAGAGAGAAAGTCTCTCTCTAATCATGCAAGAAGGTTGAGTTAACCATTAATGGTTATGAAGACTTTGAGGGTTAACTTGTTGAGGACATAAAGCCTTTAATGGTTTTCAAAGATTGGGTTTGGGAAGTGACTTCCCTTTGCTAAAGGATGTGACAATATTTAGGAGATAGTTTAGGCTAAATTAGAAGTGATTAGAAGAATCTAGAAGGGGGTTAAGGAGGCAAATGGGAGATGTAGGATTTTGCAAGTGGATGGAGGGGAATTTTAATTAAAATAAATTACTTTATTTCAACAAAAATAGATTCAACTTGCATAAATACAAGTGGGGAATTTAAATAAATAAATTAGATTTATTTACTTGCAAGGATCATTTTAATTAAATGTAAATTTAATTAAAAAGGGGGAAAGGGGAATTAATTAAATAAAGTGATTTATTTAATTAAAGGGAAAAAAGGCTTAGGTGAACTTAATTAAATAAATTGAGTAATTTATTTAGTCAAATAGATGAATATGAAGAATTTAATTAAATAGATGAATGGGGTTAAAATAAATATTAAATATTCATTTAGGAAAATGGTCATTTTTATTCATCTACATTTTGCCCCTCTTTGAAGTGACATGTGTGCACATGTTGATTCAAAGAAAATTTTGCCGAATATGATGTTTGTGTCGAAATGTTGTTATGATGCCCCAGATTGAATGATATTGATGATGCCCCCTCGGAAGATGAATCAAGGATTTTGAAAAATTTGTTGATTTGATGAGCGTTTTTGAATTAACTGCATTTTGAATATTTTGACTGTGTTGAATGCATTTGAATTGATTCATCTCCCGAAAATGATTTTGATAAGGTGAAAAGTGATAAAAATGAGGAAAATATATGTCCCACTTATGAACCTTGTTGACTTTTACCCTATAAAAAGGTAAAAAGTGATTTTATTCTTATCATTTGCACATTTGTCTCCTTGTGATTGTGACACTTGAGCTCTGATGAAAAATGTTGTTCCCTATGCATCGCATTGATTTGAGCACGTTCATCAATACCGGAGCCTCACCGCGTATGGCCCACCTGTAAGTGATCTAAATTTTGCCACATGTTCGATTGATTTTGCTTCTTTTGATCACATTTTTCATTTTTTGTTTGAAAATTTGTCATTTTAGCATGTAGTGTCATTGTTATAGTGCATACGATAGGAAAGATAGCGCGTAGGGTCATTTTTATAGTGCATACAATAGGAAAGATAGCGCGTAGGGTTAACCTAGTTAGGTTAGCATTTAAGTGCATTCTACAGCACATTGGCAGGTTAGGGTAGCGCATCAAGTTTTTTAGTGCATTGGGTCGACAAGTTAGTGCGTAGGGGGAAAAGGATAGCACGTCTAATAGAGTAGCACATTGGATTAGCATAGTAGTGCAACGGAAAAACCAGTTAGTACATAGAGGAATTTAGCACGTAGAGTAAAGTTTCTAGCGCATTGGTGAAGAAAGATAATGCATAAGTAGCAGCTTAGCATGTAGGAGGTCTACTTTGGCATGTAGGGTTCAAAATGGGTGAAAAAGTCTTGGAAAAATGCGTCGAGGGGTGAGTAGAATAGATAGATGGCTTAGGGTTGAATACGTACCTACTGAGTGGTCTGAGAGGGGTCTTGAGCCAATCTTTTGCCTGCTGAAATGATGTTTGATTTTTTATTTTTGAGTCTACTGTTGAAATTGCTTCCGATATGGAATGCCAAATTGAGTGATTGTTTTGGTGAGGATCCCGATGTTCTTATGATGTGGATCTGTGATTATTTTCCTTGCGATATGAATTTGATGTCCAATATGACTTCCAATTCTTGATGTCCGATATGACTCCTGATGTGATGCTTGTGTTATGAGTTTTGAATTGCTTTTGTTATGGATCTTGGATTGCTTGTGTTATGGATCTTGGATTGTTGATATGGTGCTTTGATTTTCGATATGATGCTTGGATTTTCAATATGGGTCCTTTGATTGATTTCTTGATATGGGTTAGATTTTTTATATGGATCTTGATATGATGCTTTGATTTTTGATATGGGTCCTTTGATTGATTTCTCAATATGGGTCAGATTTTCGATATGGATCTTGATATGATGCTTTCTTTGTTTCAAGTTGATTTTGTTTTGATTGGATATAGGATAGATGTGGGAACTAATGATTGACATTTGTGATTGTGTAGGCACAACTTGGCATACTCCAGTCGCGAGAGTGATTTCTGAGACCGTGGTCATTGATTTTGTGGTTATCACAGGCTGATAGGGATGCGATTGAGAGGTGTGGTTGTAGACACCTAAAATTAATATTTAATTAATTTAAGCCTATCAACATAATTAATTAACTTTAATTGTGTTATCCTTATTCCTCTCAGAATCAATTAAATCTAATTTAATTAATCCTGTCACTATAATCCAATAATTAATTTATCAAATAAATTAATTATTCCCATATTTCTCTAAAGTCCCCTCCAATAATTATTTCCTCTAAACCCACTCAGTTAATTAATTTTAATTAATTAACCTATTCATGTGATTCCTACAAATCACTTTTCCTAATCCCATTCAACCTAATTAATCCTTCTAGAATCTCTCATAATCATGCTTATCATTATTCTCCAATTTTTAATTCCCACTCATGTCACATCAACATTGAGCCTCTCAAAGAAATTCAAATTTCTTTGAAAACCTCAATGCATCCTTATTTTGGAATTTTTAATTCCTCAAGTTTGAAATCAAAATTTCTCCCCCCTTTTTCCAAAGGAATTTTATATTCCTGTTTATTTTCCCAAGGAACCCTTGATCCATGCCTTCTATCTAAAATCAATCTCAACCATTCATAATCAAATCAATCTTGGCCCTCCATTGGTCTCCTCCAATCTATAAATTGGAGCTTATTATCCTCACAAAAAGATCCACCTCTCATGCATCCTCATGCTGCCATTTCTTCTAATCCTCTCAAATCTAATCCAAATCCTCCTATCCATCATTCAAATCCAATCTAAATATCAATCAATCTACCTTGTTGAGCTCAAAGGAGAGCATTCCACATCCAAAATCAAGCAAGGAGCACATCAAGTGGAGCATCATCAAGGGGTGCCTTCACTTCATCAAGCTCAATCCGAAGGAGAAGGTAAAATAGCAAGGTGAAATAGTCTCTTTATGATATTTTAGCATTTTCATATTTATTTCATTATGTTTTGATCATTTAACCTTCTAATCTGTTTTCCCCTCTTCATTTTGGCACGTCTGGTGGGACCCACATCCTGAATTTAATGATTTTTTGAGTTTTTTGTGAAGTTTTTTTTCACAGGTTCACGCTTCAGCGCGAGCGCACGCATATCAGTATGACCATTTCTGAATCAGCGCAAGCACCTCAAGTTCCACGTAACCACAGGAAAAATTAAAAAAAATTGGTGGCTATGTGTTTCAGCGCGACCACCACGAACATTCTTCTATCTCCTCTGCATTCTCCTTCTTCTATCTTTTTCTATCTCCTCATTTCTATTTCTTTGTTGTTTCTGCTTCAGCGCAACCGCTATGCGATTAATGCGAGCATTTTTAGTAAAAATTTGAATTTTGAATTTCGGGTGCTAACATTAGTTTTATCAGTGCGAGCGCTTGCGAATCAGTGCAAGCACCCGCGTATGAGTGCGAGCACCTGATAATCATCGCGACTATGTTTTTTCATTTCCTGTTATCTACTCTGTTTAATTTAATAATCTGTCTGTTGGTGCGAGCGCCTATGCATTAGCGCGACTATCTACAAATCAGCGCGTCCACAGGAATTAATCTTAATTTTGTTTTCCTCTAAACTCCACTAGATCCCCCGCAATTCCATTTTGCACATTTCCTTCCTTGGGGACCTTATCCCAAATTTCACTTTTTGAAGCCCAAAATCCCACATTCCTTTATTTTTAGGGTTTGTCATTACTCCTTCCACTTTTATCCAATCACCTCCAAATTTTCCCATATTGTCCATCTCCAACTTTTTCCTCTTTGTCCCTCTTGGACAAATTTTTCCATTCCTTCACCTCTCCTCCAAAATCCCCATTTTATGCTTGCCCATCCCTTGGAAAGTGGCAAAAAATCTAGTCAAACCCCATTTACCCATCAAAGTTTCCTCCAAATCCATATTTGTCATTAGTAGAAAAGTTTTTGTTCTTGTTTTTCTACTCATTTCCAAAAATAAAAAATAAAAAATATTCTTGTCATTCTTTTGTCTTTTGCGGGACGCTTGTTGAAGACTTCATTTTCAAACTACTAATCAAGTCGTTTTGCAGGTTGCCTAAGAGACTTAACCAAACATTGTGTTTTTCTTAACCTAGGCACCTAGATCTTAATTAGGGGTAAAAGAAATCTTTCTTTTTGTGTTTGAGAAAAGTGTAGAGGTAGGAGGGTATGCTCTTGTTTGCATAGACAATAAAAAATCTCGACCCTCAAACCTTTCCTTGTTTGATTGCATGTTTACCCTTAGCGGGCCTGTCCTCCCAACTTTCTCTTTGAGAAGGTAAGAGGGGAATGACCCAAGTGAGTACACCTGGACCTAGGGTTCCCAACTCACTATAATAAATAGGCCATTGACTATGAAAGGGTCAATGGTTGGGGCTCTATGAGAGTTCACTCTCACATTGGGTTCTTAGTAGGATCCTAGAGATCTCAATCACGCTTGCATGACTACTAAGTTTTTGGTGCTTCGTTGGGCTATAGGCCTCAATTGCACTTGTGCAACTTTGAAAGGTAGCTCCTAATGGGAAGACTTACTAAACACCTTGTTCATAGTGGCCAAAAAACCTTCTAGTCATTGGTGCAGGAGATCGGACCTCTGAAGCTGCCCATATTTTTATGACCTTTAGTAGAGACACAAAGTTTGCCATGAGGAGTTTTCATGGGAATTGATGTTTGGCTGCCCCGAGAAGTGAGTGTCGTGGAGGGGAGCCAATGGGGTCAAGCATCTAAGTGTCCGCTCTAGGTAAGCGTAGCTGGGAAACCAATTGGGATCCATCGACTATTGTCTTTTCTCTCCATAGGTTATGTTGTGAAGGAGCATGAGTGTCTTTTGAGTCTAACTTCTTTGGACCATTGTGTTTTCTTTACTTGACATCTTTGGCCAAGTCCATCCCCCACAATCAATCAATCCTCCCTCTTTCCAAATTCCATCTTGTCATCATCAAATCTTTAATCCATTTCTATCTATCCAAGAAATTCTCTAACCCCCAATCCACTTTCATCTATTCAAGCAATCATCCTTCCTCAACTAATATTTGTTCTTCCTCTAATCCAATCAAATCCATCCATCTTCTTAGTCTGGTTATTCAATCCAAACAATCAACCAATCTAATCTAATCCAAATCCAATCAAGTCCTAATCCAATTCCAATTCCAATTCCAATCCAAATCAAATTCAATCCAATCAAATCAAGTCCTAATCCAAGGACTCGTCCAATTCCAATCCAAATAAAATCCAATCCAATCAAATCAAATCCAAATAAATCCAACTTAATCCAATCCAATTCAATCCAAATCCAATCAAACCAAGTCCTAATCCAAGGACCAATCCAATTCAATCCAAATCCAATCAAATCAAGTCCTAATCTAAGGACCAATCCAATCAAACCAAGTCCTAATCCAAGGACCAATCCAATCTAATAAAATCCAATCCAAATATAATCAAATCTAATCCATCATCATTCCAAGACAAGTCCTAATCCTCATCTTCATTTAACATCATCTTCATATTCATCCAATTCCAATCTAATCCTTCACTCTCAACGTGACTACCCATAATTTCAAAGATTGGTATGAGAAAATGCTCATGGAAATTCACGAACCCACCTACCAAGTTAATCCAATAATTACCCACTCGCCTATCATACCTTCATCCATCCCATCTCAACACATTACACCCAATCCCAATCTATACCATATCTCCTATCCCTCCTCTACCTTTGACAAGGAAAATCCATCTTATCCCCCATCCATATCTCCATCTTATTCCCCATCTATATCTACTTATTATCCCTCATCCACATACTCCTCTAATCCAATATGCATACCTCCATCTCCCCCCCCATCTACATCCCAATCCCCATCCTTGTATAATGCATTCATTACCTCTACTCCCCATCCAAATCCTTTACTCCATAGTCCTCCAATCATTAATCCTAATTCCCCAATCCATTATCCTAATCCTCCATGCAATTCCAATCCCAATCCTAATCCTCCATTCAATCCCAATCCTCCATCTAATCCTAATCCCCCATCCAATCCCAATTTTCCATCTAATCCCAATCCTCCAAAATCCATATTGTCCACGTCCTCCAAATCCATCATCCTTAATCTTATCCAAGACATGCTAGCAAAGGAGACAAAACCCTCACCTCAAAGCAAAGTGGCCAAGTCTCCTCAAATCCTCCATCCACCCCAATCACCTCCACCTCAAAACAAATCCCAATCCCCCACACTTAATGATACTCCCATTTCCCCATCTACTCACATCAAAGCTTCCATGCCTTCCTCCATCACACAATCCCCACAACTCCAAACATGCCAAAATATTGTTCCAAAGCATGCTATCATATAAATCTCTCCATCTCATGATGCATCTCCCTCCACTCCATCTAATCATCCCATTCCCTCCACTTCCTCTCATGATCATATGATTCCTATATCATTGCATGATCCTCTTCCATCTATGATCCAATCACTCCTCCCACTCCATCTCATGATACCCTCCCTAGTCAAGTTCAAAGTATCCCTTCATCTCCATGTCATGATCCCAATCCATCTAAAGATCTTAATCTTCCTTCCACATCTCTTCCCCCTCAAAATGAACTCGCATCTTGTTTCCAAAATAATAATAAGGGTCCTCAAGATAATGCTCAAAGATGTTGGTACATCCTCTATTCCTCCTAAATCCAAATTTCCCTCATACAAATCAATATCCCTCATCTTCCGCATCCATTTTGGGACCCTATGTTCCAAAGTTAAACCCTTCATTCCTTCCATCCATTTTGGGCCCCTATGTTCCGATGCTCAATCCTCCATCTCGTCCATCCATATTGGGTCCTTACATCCCTTCGTCCACCACTCCATCACCTCAAATAATCCCTAAGAAAGATCAACAAAGGAACACATCCTTGGATGCCTCCCAACACTCTCTTTCCACCATCTCATCCATAAAATCCATCAATCCTTCATCCTCATGCACCCATCCCATTACTATTGGAAGCAATTTGGATGCCCAATCTAAAAAGAATAAAGCTCAAAATCCACAAAAATCAAAGGATCAACATGTCCCCTCAAAATGACATGCTCAAAAGAAAAATGTGATCCAAAAGACAGAAAAATCAAAAAGGCCACAAAGGCCCCAAAAGAAAAAATCAAAAACTATGTGGATTCCCAAAGAAGCAATGCATCCAAAAGTAAAATAAAAATTGGCATCCAAACTTGCTAATCCAAAAGCTCCATCCATTCATAAGTTCTCCCATCCTCCATCTAACACTCATTCATCTTCAAAATCCATTTTGGGTCCTTATGTCCCAAAATCCACCATCCCAACCCCATCATTCCCTTCCTCTATTTTGGGTTCTCATTTCCCAAAATCCACATCTAATTCAAAACACTCTCCCCCACTACTCCACCACCCTCCAAGGTGTGTGCCAATGTTGATCTTCCATAAGTTCTTCAAAACCCCATCCATTATCCACCATCCATTTTTTACAATCCCATTCCGTTAGTCCAATCCTTTCCAAAATCCTTATCTTTCATCCCCTATCCATTTCATCTCCCCAATTATTGTTACCAACATCTATGAGCATACCTCCACTTCAAAGCAATACTAAGGGATACCATCTATGGAACTAGATGCTTGATTCCTCCCTTCCTCTTTTACACATCCACTATCTTCCATATCCACTCATCCTTATCCTTCTCCATCCAAACTATTCCAAAAAATTCCAAAAAATTCAAAAAAATCAAAAAATCAAGAAAAATTAAAAAATTAAAAAAAAGTAATTTTTTTTTTTCATCCAATGGTGAAAACCACTTCTTGTGGCACCTTGGGTAAGTATCATGATGAAAACTTGGAAAACAAGCGTCATGTGTAATCCCCTCATCCCTTTGCACTCTACACTTGGGGGCAAGCTTCATCCTATCCATATCCTCCATCCCATATCCCTCATTCTATAAAAATGAATCCTCCATTCCCATCTTTCGTCTTGATCATATAAGAGGAAAAACAATGTACATGCATGCATGCTTTGGAGCATTCAAGCCTTAATCCTATACGATCCATATCCATTACACATTATCCTGCCACTTCATACATATTTATCCACCATCCTTGCATCCTTAATTCCACTACCTCTAGTGTGGGGCATTGCACTCCTTTGTAGCATAGTCCTTGGATCTCCACCACCCTACCTACCCTCCATCCTTTATTCCTCCATATCTTATCCATATCCATCCACTCCATCCACCTATCTCCTATCCAAACAATAACTCCCTCCTTTCATCCATCCATCCTTTTACCAATCCTTGGTTCTCCCTTGTCATTGGTTCCATTCAATCAAATCATATCTACCAATCCACCCCATCCAATCCAATTTCCAATCCAATTTCTAATCCAATCCTATCTTATCCAATCATATTCTCCATCTCTTCCAATTTAAACAATAATCCCATCCCCAATCCAATCCTATCTTATCCAATCATATTCTACATCTCTTCCAATTTAATCAATAATCCCATCCCCGATCCAATCCTATTCAATCATCCATCCCCCTTTTTCAGCATATCTACTCATTTATCCTTCTTCCAATCCTATCTAACCCATCAAACTGAACTTTCCCCATCTACCTGAGCTTGCATTGACTTGTCCCTAATCTAAGCAACCATCCATACTTTGCTCATCAAATCCAAGTGACAATCCTCTCATCTGCAGATCTTGCACATCCAACTTGTCTTTTGTCATCCATTAATCAATCCATCACCCTTCCCATCAGGATGCATCCTTCCCTAGTCCGGCAGCTTATCCAAATCCATATCCTACTCTTGGCAAGAGATATCAGTTGGTCATGTACATGTTGTTTTCACGTTTGAGCTTTTCTCTTTGTTTTCATCTTGTGTCCCAGGATTATACTTGTTCAGGACTGCCTTGATCATCCTATATCTTGGTATGTCTTGGCTCATATATAATGGGGCATACTTTTCATGGCATGGTGTGTTTGAAGGTTTTCCTTGTATGAACTGACAACACTACATTAGTGTTTATCAACACTTGCATGATTGTGCGCAAGGCATTCCTATTCAACTGAGCGTTAGTCCATGCCTCGGATCTTCATATCATCCTGGTTCTTATAATTAGTGGTGTAGACTATCCATGGCAATATCAAATCTAGGTTTGCTCTCTATACTTTCTCAACAAGAAAATCCAATCCATTTATCATATCTTTGTCTCATTTCATTCACAACACTCCAACCCATCCTAGTTCCCTCTTTCATTATCTTCATCCTTTCAACACTTATTCTTCTAATTCCTTTCGAGAGCACACCCATGTTCTTCGAACCCACATGTCCTCTCGAGGGGGCATACCACTGCTTCCTCATCATCCTTCCTCCTTATCATTCTTCCTCATCCCATGATTGGGGCATCATGCTACTAGTCCTTATCCTTGTTTGACTAGGGCATCATGTTGCTAGTCCTTATCCTTTTCCTCCACTATGTTTTATTTCTTCTTTGATATAACATCATTTCACGGTGCTATATCAAAGAGGGGCAAAATGTAGACACCTAAAATTAATATTTAATTAATTTAAGCCTATCAACATAATTAATTAACTTTAATTGTGTTATCCTTATTCCTCTCAGAATCAATTAAACCTAATTTAATTAATCCTATCACTATAATCTAATAATTAATTTATCAAATAAATTAATTATTCCCCTATTCCTCTAAAGTCCCCTCCAATAATTATTTCCTCTAAACCCACTCAGTTAATTAATTTTAATTAATTAACCTAGTCATGTGATTCCTACAAATCACTTTTCCTAATCCCACTCAACCTAATTAATCCTTCTAGAATCTCTCATAATCATGCTTATCATTATTCTCCAATTTTTAATTCCCACTCATGTCACATCAACATTGAGCCTCTCAAAGAAATTCAAATTTCTTTGAATCCCTCAATGCATCCTTATTCTGAAATTTTTAATTCCTCAAGTTTGAAATCCAAATTTGTCCCCCCTTTTTCCAAAGGAATTGTATATTCCTATTTATTTTCCCAAGGCACCCTTGATCCATGCCTTCTATCTAAAATCAATCTCAACCATTCATAATCAATTCAATCTTGGCCCTACATTGGTCTCCTCCAATCTATAAATTGGATCTTATTATCCTCACAAAAAGATCCATCTCTCATGCATCCTCATGCTGCCATTTCTTCTAATCCTCTCAAATCTAATCCAAATCCTCCTATCCATCATTCAAATCCAGTTTAAATGTCAATCAATCTACCTTGTTGAGCACAAAGGAGAGCTTTGCACATCCAAAATCAAGCAAGGAGAACATCAAGTGGAGCATCATCAAGGGGCGCCTTCACTTCATCAAGCTCAATCCAAAGGAGAAGGTAAAATAGCAAGGTGAAATGGTCTCTTTATGGTATTTTAATATTTTCATGTGTATTTCATTATGTTTTGATCATTTGACCTTCTAATCTATTTTCCCTTCTTCAGTGGTTTATCCTCTTTACTAGACATGCCTCGTTATATCATTAACTGGGGTTTGTTGACATCTTTAGAAGAGAGGTGGCATAGTGACACGAACACCTTCCACTTGGCTATAGGCAAGATGACAGTCACACCATAGGACTGCTATCGGATTTTACGGATTCCTATGATTGGGGCCTTTTTGCCATATGAGTAGACTAAGGAGGGTGGGACAAAGGTTCTCCATCACATCTTCCACGATGATTAGATTAGTGGATATGAGATCCCTTGGCAGGTGTTCATGGATTTTGATTATGCTCCACTACCCTCGATACTAGCAGGGTTCATGAGATCCCTTGGCAGGTGTTCATGGATTTTTATGTATTTTGACAGACATGATATCCCTTGTACATTTCGACCATTTTTGAGATATATATATATATATATATATAGCACTGTGTTCTCTGATCCACATGTGATGTGTTATGGATGATGATTTATGCTATGCAATGATATGATGTTTTTATGATGATGATGTAATGCTTAGATACTAATGCTCTCGATTTTGATTATGATCTATGAGAATATGAGAATATGATGAATGAGAATATGATGATGCATTGTATTGATTACTATGATTTGTGAGATATCTTGAAAATGAGATGTATGATAATGATATGATGTGAGATGTATCTTGAAAATGAGATGTATGATAATGATATGCAACTAAATGATCACCTTCATTTTTTCATTGTCATTCCTGTTTAGTCACTTGTTTATGCTTTGTTTGGGTTTGTCATCATTGAGCTTTTGATATATTGAAATTTAATGCAAGCATAATGGTATAATTGAACCATAATGACCCGAGTAACACTTACATGGATTTTGATATTGCAAGATGACACAAGCGTCGAGGTATGAATTATTGCCTCACAGACAGAAAACCAAAAAAATATCAGATTCCCCCATTGCTTCCTTTAGCTTTATGCATCATCAAGAAACTTCGAAGATCTAATGATTCAAAAATTTAAGATACAAAATAGTCAAAACTTCATGCTAGATGTAAACAAATTATAATTCATAAAATCATCCATCATGTGTGTGTTAAAGTTGTATTTGCATAATAGTCTTCTTTTCTAGCCTGATGAGCAGTTGTTGATAGGGTTTTCTTAGCATGTTGCGATACTTGTTGTTTGTTGTCGGAATGGTTAAAGTGAGAGGAATGCTGCCCCTAGCTACAAATATCTATCGATGTGGATACATACGGTGAGCACCAAGCCATGGTGGGATATGATTATCTGATCTTTAGAGAATCAAGGATAGTGACTACTCTACGTATGTCCAGGATATTGTTGTGTAAAATATGTTGGGTGATGGCCATTTGTTGAGATTTGTATGGATAAAAAGGATATGAGTACTAATAGATAGAGGATCCGTTCTCTCACAAATAGCGCCCGTAGCCAAGTTTTCACTACTTGTTTTTATTGCACTTTTTGTTTTTGATTTTTGTTTGTATTTTTCTGATTTTATTTTTTTTGTTTGCTTTTTCTGTGCATCGGATGACTCAAGTGTAGAATTTTTTCAGATGGATGTTGTTGGTTGGTTCATCGAGCACGTCTCCTTCTAAGGTTGTTAACTGATAGGCACCTGATCTGTAGGTTGATATGATGACGTAGGGACCCGACCAACTAGGTTCAAACTTCCCCTTCTTTTCTCAATCCTATTGATTTCTGGGATTTTCTTTGAGTACAAGATCAACGACTTAAAAAACCCTAGGGACAAGTCTATGGTTGTATCTTCTGCACATTTGCTGTTGGTATACTTTGATATGATCATAGGCATGTTGTCATTTTCATCCAAAAGCTCTAGTTCATGCAATTTGTTTACCCAATATTCCTCATTTGGTATGAGGCCTTTCAAAGATACTCTAAGAGATGGAATTTCTATCTCAAGAGGTAGAATTTCTTCTGATCCATACACCAATGAATACGGTGTAGCCCCTGTAGGTTTCTGAATGCTAGTCCTGTATGCCTAGAGTGCTAGATTGAGCTATGCATGCCAATCCTTACCTGCATGATTTACTGTTTTCTTGAGGATTTTCAAGATTGTTTTATTTGATGCCTCTTCTTGACCATTCCATTGTGGGTAGTAAGGTGTAGAGAATCGATGTTGGATTTTGAATTGTTCACATAGCTCTCGCATATCTTGATTTTTTAAGGGACGCCCATTGTCTATGATAATGGAACTTGGAATGTCATATCTGCAAATGAGATAATTGAGAATAAATAAGGTAATCTATTTTCGAGTTACTGTGGTCATTAGGACTGCTTCAATCCATTTTGTGAAATACCCTATTGCAGTGATAATGAACTTGTGTCCATTTGAATAGGAAGGATGGATTTTCCCTACAAAATCAAGTCCCCATAGATAGAAAGGCCAAGATGTTGTAAATGGTTGCAGCTCTTGTGTTGGTGCATGGATAAGATTGCCATGAATTTGGCACTTAGGACATTTCTTTGCAAATTGATAAGAGTCTTTCTCCATTGTCGGCCAGTAATATCTCATTCTCAAAAGTTTTTTGGTGAGAGTAGGACCACTTGAATGCATGCCATAGATACCATCGTGAATCTCATGTAAAGCAGAGTTAGATTCATTACAATCAAGGCAATGAAGAAGAGTACCATCTAGACCTTGATAGTAAAGTGTGTCAACAATTAAGGTATAATGAGTGACTTGCCAGATAAAGTTGCATTTTTTGGTTGCGAGATAGGTCGAGTGGTAGGGTATTGGTTTTAAGGTATTCATAGATTGTCCCATATAGAGGGGAGTCAGAACTGATTAATGCATAGATGACGTGGGATGCATAATTTTCATAGGCTGGGGAAAACAATTGCTCTACCAAGAACTCATAATGACTCTGTTGCTCTGGAATTTGTAGCAGTGAAGCGATAGTGGTCATTGCATCGGTCACTTTGTTGTCCAACCTTGGTATTAGCTCGAAGGTGATATGTACAAAGTACTGTTTGAAGTCATCCGCCATTCTCTTATAGGGCATTAGTTTATCATCCTTTGTCTGATATTCATCATTGATTTGATTGATGACTAATTGAGAGTCTCCATAGACTCTCAATTTCATGATTTTCCATTCTACAACCATTTTGATTCCTATGACCAGGGCTTCATACTCAGCAATGTTATTGGTGCATGGAAACATCAATCTATAAGATCTTGGAATTGTGTTCCCTTCTAGAGTGATGAAAAAGATGCCAACACCCGATCCATGTTGGGTGTAGGAACTGTCAAAGTACAGGGTCCATTGCTCAGGTGTGATAGTAAGGACATCCATGTCTGGAAATTCTAACCGCATTGGTTGTTTATCTGGTAGTGGTGCTTCAGCTAGTTGATCTGCAATTACCTGTCCTTTGATAGCCCAATGCTCTGTGTATTGGATATCAAACTCACTAAGATTCATGACCCATTTAGCCAGTCACTCTATAAGAGTTTCTTTGCTGAGCAAATACTTAAGAGGATCAATTTTTTCTACTAGCTTGATTGTGTGAGCTAGCATGTAATGGCAGAACTTTTGAGAGGCAAATACTACTATTAGTAAGGCCTTTTCAATGAATATACAATTTAGTTCATAGCCATTCAATGTCCTGCTTATGTAGTATATAGCTCATTCCTTGCCTTCCGGATCTTCTTGTGCTAGCAGTGCCCCCAGTGAGACTTCCGTTGGGGATATGTAGAGAATGAGCGATTTCCCTACTATTGGTAGTACCAGAACTAGTGGATTCTTTAGATATTACTTGAGTTGATAGAATGATTTAGCACACTTGGCTTTCCATCTGAAAGGTATGTTCTTGTGTAGCAGATGATTGAATGGTAGACTTTTATCAGCTAGTTGGGATATGAATCACTTGATAGATTGTAGTCATCCTTGTAGAGATCTAAGTTGACTAATGTTCCTAGGAGGTGGCATCTCTATGATGGCCTGTACCTTCATTGGATCTACTTCAATGCCTTTTCCAGACACAATTTAGCCTAGTAGTTTACCTAATTTGACCCCAAAGACACACTTCTTAGGGTTTAGCTTGACTTGGAATTGCTCCAATCGTTGAAAGATTTTATCTAATATGCCCAGATGTTGTGCCCAGGTGAATGACTTAGCCATTAAATCATCCACATAGTCCTCCATGAAGGTATGCATCATATCATGAAAGATTGTCATCATCTCTCTTTGATAAGTTGCCCCAGCATTCTTTAAGCCAAAGGCATGGCATTCCAACAATATGTTCCCCAAGGACAGACCTGAACAATTTTTTTATCTTGATCCTCTGGTGCAATTTTGATTTGATTGTAGCCAAAGAAACCATCCATTAATGATAGCATTGCATGGCCTTCTGTTAGGTCCACAATTATGTCGATGTTGGGCAAAGGAAAGTCATCCTTTGGACATGCTTTGTTGACATCTCTAAAATTTATGCATATTCTGATGCTTTCGTCTGGTTTTGAAACTAGTACAATGTTTAAAATATATTCAACATAATCTATAGGTCAAATGAATCTGACATCTAATAACTTCTTTAGTTTAGTTTAGACCATTAATGATGCATGCGGATTCATTTTTCTTAATTTTTGTTTGACTGTCTTAGCTTCTAGAGCAATAGATAAATGATGCATGATTAGGTTTGGATCTATTCTGAGCATATAAGCATAGGACCAAGAAAAATTGATTTTCTTTTCTTTGAAGAATTTGATAAACTCTGGTTGTTCTTCTTTTGTCAATGATTCGGCTAGGTGTATGTTTTTAGTTGTTGCTTCTATACCTATGTTTATTGATTGAGTTGGCTCAATCAATATGGGTGACCACTCTTGATAGTGTTTAGGAAGAGTATCAAGTCTCCCATCCTTAGGTGCCTTAAAAAGTTTTTCACCCTCAGATGCATCCTTTACTTTTTATTTTTCATGATCTAGTGCTGCCATTGACTGGTTTTTAGTATTAGATCCTTTGTTTCTTTCATTTTTGTGACTGAGAGACTTGGCACTCCCTTGAGTGCAGATATCGTTATTTTTTTTGTTGGTAGAGCATGTTCCTAGGTTGACTGTACATAGATACTAGACAATAGATTCATCATATGGGAAGATAGGTATATCATGGTGTTCAAGTTCATCCCAGTCTATGAGATAAGGAAATACAAGCAGTAAGGAGTCATTTGGTGGGTTGAGATCGGCTGCGGTAAGTGTCATGATAGAGGTAGCATTAGAGTTGTTTGGGATGATGATTAGGCTAATGAGACTGTCAAGGTCTTTGATGGTATCATCTTCTATGTAAACTTGGTCATAGTGTTGTTGTTCATTCTCCTTAGCCTCGTAGATATGTCGTGGTCCGAATTCAAGTAATCGAGACTCTGCACCTTGTCTCTCGGGAAAAAGGGGTATATATGAATGGATAGTACCTTCCTCAACATCCTTGGTAATATTTGAACAACTACCCCATTCATAGTCATTAGAATTAGTTTCATAAGTACTGTCCCAGAGTCTCTCAGTGCTACTGACAAGTATGTTGTAAGGTGAGAAAAGATCTCTGATAATTGATACCAGTCTTGTAGTTTTTTTTTATTCAGAATCAGAGCCTTCTTGTACCCTGTGAATTTGTTCATATATTGTTTCTCCTTAGGGAGAAATGATTTCTTCAGGTGGTGGCATTGCCTTTTTTTGAATAGGTTCTTGTACATGATGCACTTTTCTATAAGAGGCTTATTCCCTTTGAATGACAAGTTCCTTTTGTCATTTCTCTTTTTCCTGGTGTTATCGTTCTTTCCTTGTTGTTTCTGTTGCTTGGTGTAGTTCCTCTTTCCATGAGTTCTCATTGTATTTATTCTTTGCTTTCCATTGAGGTTTTTGATACTTATTTTGTGTGTTCCTAGGTGGTATGTTGTGTCCATATCCTAGTCATGTTTTGTCCCATGAAAATTGTGAAGGAGGTTCTAGCAGTTTTGTAATGCCTTCTTGACACTTGCCTATAGGTCCTTTGTCATTGTATTCCATCTGTTGCATGATCAAGAATCCTTTTCCATACTATTGTGTTGGTATGGCCACCTCTAGAGTAGCAGCTCTGACCTCTTCCTCATCCTTGTATAGACAACTAAGGATGTCTTTCTCTTTTGATTCATTTTCTAGTGTGCCCAATTAGATAAATTTGCCATCAAACTTAGTGATGGGCTGTGTTGCTTGATGTGTAGATGCAGAAGGTTGTCCATGATATTTTGGTGATGTTGGTAATTTTGATAGACACATGGGTTCAAAAGAGTATTCTCCCATGCCTTGATCTTTGATTTTCATCTCTTTTTTGAAGTCCATGGATAAAGACTTGATCTTTTCTTGATGATGATCTAATTTTGAGGAAGTTGGAGCTTCCTTGTTGTGTGGAACTAGGTTGTCTTGAGTTGCCCCCATAGCATTGCAATGTTGAAAATGGTTATTATCAGCAAATATGGATATTTCATGTCCATTATACACAAATTTGACACACTAATGGTATGTTGAAGGCACTACTTGCATCTCATGTATCCAAGGACGACCCAATAGAATACTGTATGTCCAGTCTATGTCTAAGACTTGGCACATAGTATCCCTTTGTATTGGTCCTACCTGAATAGGTAGTATCACGGTTCCTTTGGATGACCTTTCTTCATCATCATAGGCCTTGATGGTGATCTTCTTGTTTGGATCAATAAACTATTCAGAGAAGCCTAATGCGTGAATAAGCTTTAAAGTACAAATATTGAGACTAGCTTCTCCATCTATTAACACTCATTTAACTCGATGTTTATAGACTAAGACTTTGATATGGAACGGAGTGTTATGCAGATGATTCAAGGAGACATATCATGTTTGAAAAAGGTGAGGTTATGAGGCCCTATCATATTAGCCACCATGACTTGGAATTTATCAATGTCTAGATCTTGAGGAACATTTTTTTCCACCAGTGCTTGTTCTAAGATGTCCTTATGTTTTGGCGAGAATTTGAGTAACTCTAGTATGGATATTTGAGCAGGATTTCTCTGCAGTTGATCAACCAAATTATATTGAGTCTTGGGGATAGTGGTGGATGTTGATGTATGCCCTTTCAAGATGTATTTTTTAGCTCTGGTTGTTGCATTGATTGACACATGGTCTTGTTTGTCCTTGATTTTTATGACATTTATTTGGTTATCATCTGTCGATATGTGATTGATGGTGTTGTTGTACAAGTGATTTATACGAGATCCTCCTATATTGTTTGATGATGAAGCTCCTCCCTTGTTTTAATTTGGAAGAGGATTTTTAAAAGCATCATGGTCACTGTTTGTTTTGAGACCATCAACTGTTAAATCACCTATATCGATCATATCTTGAACAATGTTCTTAAGCCTCATGCAATCATTTGTGTGATGTCGTTTGTTTCAATGAAAATCACATAAATGCGACTTATTCCACCAAGGTGGTTTGACTTGGGGTTCAAAGTTGTTTATGGCTGGTAATGTGATAATTTTGTTCGCCATGAGTTCTTCAAACACTGATTCTAAGGTTTTCCCCAATGGTGTGTAAACGCGTCTATTTGGGAAAGTGTTGGTGTTATCTCTTTGGTTCGCATTCTTTCCTCAGTTCTTGTTGTTGCCTTGGTTAATGGTGTTGCCTTGGCTATTGTTGCGGCCTTGGGTATTATTGTTGGTGTTTGAAATTGAAGGTCCTTGATTGGCATTTTGTGGATAAGTGTTATTGTCTTGATTAATACCTTTTTTATTTTTGTTAGATTGTGGGTTACCTGATAAAGCTAATACTGGTTGTTTGGACTTCATATCATTAGCATCAACTCCTCCATCATTAACAACATTTTTGTTTCTCATCCAAAATCTAGATTTGTTTAAAGTGATGTTGGTCTTTTGATTGTTAAAGGAGTGAGTGTTTGATGAGTTAGTTCCTTTAAGAACTTCAATGTTCCTTTCTTGATATAGGCTTCCTCTACTTGGATTCCATTTTCTATCAACTTGGCAAAAGATGGTATACATTGGAGCTTGAGTTGATAACTCATCTCACTATTTAGATTATCGATAAAGATCTCCATCTTTTCCTTTTCAAGCACATCTCGAGGATATCTTGAAACCATATGTCTCCAAAGCTAAAGAACCACCATGAATGTCTCATTGTTCTTTTGTTTGGTGTTACATACATCCAACATGGTGATTGCGTGCTGAATATTATAAGAGTATTGTGTGATAAATGTGTTTACCAACTCATCAAATGATATGATGGGCTGTGTAAGTTTAGACAACCACTCCATTGTTTCCCCTCCCAAACTTCTTGGGAATAGTCTCATCAAGTAAGTGTCATCATGAGCAAAATCTAGGCTTATGATACAAAATTCCTGAACATAATCACGGGGATCACTTTTACCATCGTACTTGTCATACTTTGGTATATCTGAATTTGGGGGAAAAGGTACCATGTTTAATCTCTAGTCAAAGGGATAAGGACAGATCTCATCCAAGAAGTATCACACTATGGTCCCTTGTTGCATGTCCTGCATTTGCCTTTGCAGCATCTGGATTTGTTGTGTAAGAGTGACCATGGGCGCATTTCTACGCCGAGGGAGAACTTCCTCCCTTTTATTAAGATTATCCCAAGTTCGGGTATGCTTGTGTTCAGGGGTGGTTTTTTGCTTAGGTATGATTTTTGAATCAGGTGTTCCTTCTTCCCTTTGTGGTTCTTGATAAGTGTAATTGATGGACTTGAAAAGAACTGAGAGGGGGGTGTGAATCGGTGACACCAAAAATAAAACTACTTTAAACACTGACCAATAGACACACTTAACAAGTTTGATAAACACTATGCATGCAATCCATAATGATATTAAAGCATCCACAACAAGTAAGACATCTACCATAACACAATTGGTTATACATGGAAAACCCAAATGGGAAAAACCATGGTGAGATGGGACTCACAAGTTAACTATCTGTAGCAATAGATAACTAACCAATTAAGGTCTACAAAGTGCTCTTCTAGGAGCAAATCCTGTTAAAGATCCCAAAGCTTAATTAAAATCTATACCTTGTAAAAGGTAGTTCCCTATTAGGAGTAACCTCGATAGAGGATTTCTGAATCCAAACTAATGGATCACCTAATTAGAGGATTTGTACAATGAAACTTGTTAAAGCTTACTCGGTTAGGGGATTTGACTGCTGCAGTGATTAGAAAACAACAAGTAGTATGATCTAGTAGTAGCACAACATGCTTGATTAGATCCTCTTTTATGCTCAAAACTTCTTTACCAACATACTCTGTAACTTAATACTTTCGCCTTCGCACATAACAAATCTCCTTCGCTTCTCATCTTCTAAAAATAATTCATTGTGATGTCAATATATAGACATTTAGATTTCATGTCCACCTCTAGAAATCATAACACAACTTCCTAGGTGTAGTGTATTTGGTCAAACAATCATAACTCATCACAAAAATACCGCCAAATATTTGTCGATGGGGATAACTCATCACGAATAGTGATAAACCATCACATAATCAATGAGTACCGGTTGAAACAACAATACTGATTGGAGTTAAGCATATAAACCATTTAACTGTTGATGCTCATGTGATAATCTTCGTTGGATCTTCATGTTGATGTCGAGTTATGAATCTTCGCTAGTTGTCTTCATGCATATATCGATTGTTGCCGTGTATCGGTTAGATATATACCGATTGTAGTATAAACAACTTTGAAGTCACACACTAGTAGACAATATGAACATATGTGTGTGTATGTGTTTCATCAATGACAACATATGATGAAGTTAATCATTACAATCATTATCAAGCCAACAATTTCCCCCTTTGGCATTGATGGCAACACTTAGAAAATTTTATAGAAATACCGCTAAGTGTTCTTACAAAAAATATATACACATATACATATACTCCCCCTTAATACATACACCATACAAAATTTTCACAACACACATACATATTTCTACTCCCCCTTTGACAACAATGCCAAATTGAAAAAGCAAAAAAAATATATATATAGAGAGAGAGAGAGAGAAAATTTGTATCAAAGTGTTTTTCATATACAACAACTTGAAAAAGTGAATCATGATTCATGCATTTGCAATCCTTAGAAAAATTGCATTAAAATTCCTCTCCAACTATGATAAAGCATGATCCCATGTCTCTAGCAAGTTCTCAGTTAACTCGAGTGTAGACATAATCTGAGTATGAAACTCTTCCATGGAATCAAGTGAACATGTTTTTGGAGTAGCTAAAATAGCTTCTGCATTCATGTGGGCTCTTTGTAGTATGTCCACTTGGGATGTGAGTTGACTCTTCAATTCCTTCAGTGACCGGAGTCTTTTTTCTTTTTCAAGATCATAGGCATCTAACCCGTTGTGCAAATAATCCACAGATTTGCTAAAAGCAAAAATAGAGTCTTGAAGTGGTACATATGCATTGCATATCTTTTCTATCTCTTGCTCAGTTTCAGTTCGCCTATTATTGATATCAGCAAAAAATAATGAAACATTAGAAGTAGATGCAATATATTTCCCTCCTATTTCAATAGCTTGTCATAATAAATCTTTATTAATAGATAGAGCAAGTTTTCCTGTATCAATCTCTTTCATAAGTTGCTCTCCTTATTTTTTCCTATAACTCTTCTCAGCATATGTTTGTGTTGCTTCTTCTAGGGACTTAATTTGGTCAAATGCATCTACAACCAGTTGACCAAATTTTCTAATAGGTGTTGTCAAATGCCCTATAGCAGTTTCTTGTAGTAGACTTGTCAAAATATCTACAACAATCTGAATGGTTTTTTCTTCCATTCTTTGTTCTTTAAGTCTCTTCTTGTGTGCCCTAGATTGCATGACAGTTGCAATATTCATCATTTTAGATGCACTCATATTATCAACAATTATAGGCCCTGAGATGCCTAATGAGTCATCATCATCTTCATCAGTATGATGTATGACTAATGATTTTACCGGTTCAAAAGATGTTACTTTAACAATCTATTTTTTTCTTCATCCTTCTATGTTTCTTGTGCAGAAATCTCTATATCAACTATTGCATCATATTCCTTATGAATGTCATGTGAAACTGGTGGCAGTTGGGATTTCATTGGTTGTTCCTTGATAGGTAGAATATCCACTCTTGGTTGAGTTGTCGGTTTCTCAACTGAAGTAACCTATGATACAGTGATTCCAGGTGGCTACATATCAGGTGTGGTTATGTCACCAGATAAATCAATTGAATCTTGAATATCATCATCAAGTATGACTTGTTGGAAAATAGTGTCATCCTTCTTCTTGACAGGATAAACAACATCAGGTTGCACAATTTCTTCCTCATCCATTTCAGGTTGATCAACGGTATCTTGCTCATCCTTAGAGGAATGAATATGCTCTTTCATTTGTTGGATGTTACAAGAAATTTGATGAGTCTCAGTCTCAACAAGTTGCACCTTTCCACTAATCAGCTTCAATCTTCTTGTTTTGTAATCAAAATGAACTTTGTACTTATCAACCAATTCATTCAGCTTATTCTTTGACAAATTAGAAAAATATTGTACAAATAAATCATCAATTCTTTCTTTATTGTTTCCTCCCATTTATTCAAAAGAATAGTATACAAGGAGTTAGAGATATCATTTTCAAGATCGCGAGGTAATCTATTGTAATGACACAAAAAAGTGATTACCTATTGAATAACTTGTTCCTTTTCATTTTCATTGAATGAATCAAAATGTTCTTTGAATTTATCAAATAAGTTTCTTCCTAATGTCTTCATTATTCTCTCAAAGGTAGTCTTAAGCTTGTAAGTAGAGATATCAAAAGGCACAGTTGCCTTTGGCACATTCTTCACTAGTTTGGCCAATTTACCAGTTGCCTTCATCTTCTTTGGTTCCTCCTCAGTATCAGTACCTTCAGATTCCTCTTGGAGAATTAGTTTCCGACATATTTTCTTTGATGCAGTTTCCTTCTTTACATACACTTTAGGTTCTGGTTCCGTTTTGGTTTGGATACTTCGTGTCACTCTTGTACTTTTTATCAGTGGAGGTGCTTACTCAACTTTCTTCTTCTTACCTTTACCACTTATGGTAGGAACACTATAGGTTTTAGCTTGTGTAGCCTGAACTTCAACTGTATCCAGTTTTGCCTTTTTTTTGTCTACAGGAGATGCCAACAAGTTATTGGCATAACCGATCAGCAAGTCATAGTTGACCTCATAGCTCATATCCTCCATTTCATATTCTCTAGGATCAATAGCCTCCATTAAACAAAAATTAGTGGTAACAGTAAAAATAATGTCCTTAGCAAAGTGTTTTACCACATCCTTAGGCAATCTCATTCTCATACTCATTTTCTTCTGAAATTCATTGAATTATTTGTTCATGGAAGTAGAGAAAGTATTCTTCACAGCCTTGATACTATTCTCAATCTGGGCAGATACCGGTAGATCCTTAGACCATTCAAGATCACCTATTCCTGGTAGGAAATTTTGGAAATAAAAGAATAGGCCGATCAATAACTGTCCAAATTTAAACTTTTGACTACTATCCTTCTTGATAGACTGAAGGTTCAACAATAATTGTCTCCTTATGGCCTCACATAGGTCATAATTAACATTTTCAGTTATCATCTTGTATGTAGTATGCACTACTGCAGATGGAACACTATTCATTCTTCTAGAATAGAATACCCAGTAGCCTATAACCATAGCTGCCAACTTTATTATTGGGTCCCTAATGTTATTCACAGAAAAAGCATGCCCATCAGAGGTTGATTCGGTTAGAGTGTTTATTGTATTCTTTTGAAATACGCCTCAGCTTAGGTACTTCATTGGTTGAGTAAAAACCAGTTATAACTTGAATAGCTTCCTTGGTTATGGTATGAGTTCTTTCAAAATACATGTTTTCCCCATGAACACGACTCATAATAATTCAAATATGTTCTTCAAAATATTCAAGGAAATACGCTGCATTATGAAAACCTTTTTGATAAACCCTAATATATTCTGGTTGAATCTTTCCATTTTCATTGCAAAGGGATTTCAACTGAGAATATATCGACAATGATCCTAAATCCTCAATTTTGCAATCAAGGTAGCTGGACAAAACTTTTTTCACTACGACACCACTACGAACTTGTGACAAAGAATTATAAGACACAATCTTTTTTGCCTCTACAACTTCCATAGGTTCAGATTTAATCATCAATTTCTCTACTAACTTAGAAGATGATGCCATTCTAGATAAACTAGATTTCGAAGAAAGATTCCCAAAGAAATACCTTATTTCATGCGTGTTGCCTCATTCGCTAGTTGAATACACAAGTGCACACCAATTCAGTCTTCACCGACCTTCAAATCAGCTTGATTAGTCAAATTTGGATACACTTTTGACTAAAATCAACTAATCAATCCTTTCTCAGCTCTGCAAGTGCTCAAAAATTCTTTCTCGAATGCGTTAGGGTAAAAATAATAAAGTGAAAACTCGCTTTTATCCTTTTTACCTACTGCATTAAATTCTCGCCCATTAGGGTTACAAACCCTAATTTTACCACTTAATAATATATACAGTTTTGACATATGTAAAACCGATTGATAACCGAATGACAGAAAGTTATCAAAATTTCATGCATTCAAATTCTCTTACCACTCATTCATCTCAAGGGGTCTAGAAGTGGATTTACCATTATGTTCCCCTTAGCCATATTAAAAAGGCTTAGTTCATCAGTGTAGGATTCTCCACACTGGGTGAAGGGATAGCTTCTTCTTCAGGTGAATCATCACTTTTCTTTTTCCATATTCGATTAATTTCTTCTCTGGTTTCTTCAATATTGACCTTCTGCATTACCAAGGTCCTGAATTACCTCGTCCAGTTCTCCTTCTGTAATTCATAACCACATGACCAAAGTGGTTACAGATGGTGCAAATGACATTTGTTACCTTTTCCATCTCAAATGGACTAAACAGGTTTTCATAGGGTCTTTGCCAATTCATGTTGATCCGGTTATCATAGTTTCTCATCTAGTTGCCATTTGGTCTTGGATGCATATGTGGTACATGATTATTTGCTCCATATCTGCATTCAATTGATTTATGTGCATACATTTTGCATGTGAAGCAATGACCTTCAAATTTCTTGGACACATACCTAGCATTAGTATTATAGCTTGTATTTCCATTAGGTTTGTCTCTACAAACATTTGCAGTGTGACCAGATTTATGGCAAACAAAATAAATAGGTTTAAAGACCTTCTTACCGGTGTAATACCCTAAAAAATGGTCATCTAAACCATAGGCCCCCTAGTCTCGACAACATCACCAAGGTCCTAACAAAAGGCAATTAAAATTAATCTTGAGCACACAATTAATTTCTAAAATCACCAATGTCACATGGCAAATTAATCAACCAATTTTAATTAAATATGTATATAATTAATTGATCATTCCAAGTAAATCATTTTTAACAATTATCCTAGCTATTTTATTGAATATCCTATAATATTTAATGAAATAAATCAATTTGCCATTAAATCTTCAAAAAAGGAATTAATTGACAAAAAAGAATTAAAAATTTGAGAAAAGAAACCAAATGGAGATAATCTTGAAAAACAAATTAAAAATTGATAAATAATCTCAGAGAAAGCAATTAAAACATTTAAATATTAAAATTGAATGAAATAGAGAATAAATCAATTTTTTTGATTTTATCTTACTTTTAGTTCAATTTCCTTTAAAACTAAGAAAAGCAGCCAATCACATCAATTCACTTGGATTGTGCTTCCTCTTGGAAAATCTTGACCGCTCATCATCATTTGGTCTCAACCGTTGGTTTCTTTCTGAATTTTCTATAAATTCAGGGTCTCATCTCTCATTCAAGGATCTTGGAGAATATATTGTTATTATGTTGTTTTTGTTCTAGGTTCATTAAGATTTGTGCATTGAGATATTACATATTAATTATTGCATATTTGTTACATCATTTAGCTTAAATATTCATATATTTCTTAAATCATATCTAGCTTAAATCTTGCATTCATCTAGCTGAAATCTTGCATTCATTTAGCTCAAATCCATGCTCATATAAGATTAAAAATCTTTTGTTTAGGTGTTGTCTAGTCACTAGATAGCTTAGTAATCTGAGAGCAATCTAAACTCGCATCTACTAGAAGGCAATAGGTCACTTCGTAATGGTTTATGGTTTATTATTGATTACTGATTTACTAACCATGCATCTAATGACTTAATTGAAGTGTCGTGTATTCCAGATACAGATACAGATCCACTTTTCACACACACATTTTTGGCACCCATCGTGGGGCTTGGAATTCAATCCTTCTACCTCAAAATAACTTCTTTATCTTTCAGGTCTCATCTATACAACCTCTACAAAATATTGTACAAGTATATATCCTTCATCGTATGACATTCTGTCAAGACCTATCTTTTATCATGCATTTAAGAGAGAATACTCGTATGAGTTTCTGCTCTGGATATCCAATTCTGTGTTTTGTCATTCGGCTTTGTGGGAATAGTCATATGAGTATCTATTGTGTCATTTACTTATGTGTTTACTTGTTCAGTTCAGTGAGAATTCTCATATGATCGGGTGAGAATACTCGTACGAGTTACTGTTATGTCGTATGAAAAACAAGTTTTTTTTAGGAGTTTGCTTGAAATTAGGCTTGTGGAAGGTCAATATATATGGAATATAACATTTAAGTAGAAGTGACATTTCCTCTTCTAATGTCACTTATACTTTAAGTTATATTCCATATATATTTTCAGGATGTTTGAGAGGGGTTTCGAACCTCCAGGAGTTATAATGCAAAAACTAGTTTTTGGAGGATCTTCCAAATTTTAGACTTGGTCAAATTTCAGGGCATTTCAGCATCATGAGTGAAAAAATTGTAACCAAGATTTGAAATTAGGCTTGTGTAAGTCCACCAAGAGATTTGATATTTCACTAACTTTTTCTTCTTGTAGGTTTCTAACAATTTCTTGCAGGTTGAGGAGTTAGATTAGGATTTTTTGAAAAACAAATTACTTTTCAGGGTTTTTATTGAATTAGATTTTGATGATACTGACTCTAACCCTGAATTGTCTTTTGTTTGCCTGATATTTTTACAGCCTAACCTGTTTCTTGCAGAATGCTTGTCAAAGAATTGATCAATCAAACAAATACGCCTGTCAAAGAATAAAAAATGGCATGACTACTGATGTGTTGTGTTTGCAGGTTGCCTAAAAGAAAATCAACCAAGCTTCGTGTTTTCTTTAAAGTTCATTGTTTTTAGGCACTTAAATTTCTATTTGGTTAAAGAACAAATTTGTTTTTCATGTTTTTAGAAAAATCAGAGATATAGGAGAGTATGCTTTTGTCTTTTACAGACAATCAGAAATCTAGACCCTCAAATCTTTTTCTAAATTTTGAGATTTGTGTACCTTTACCGGGCTGCCACAGTGGGAAAAAGTAATCACCTGTGAGAATGACCGAAGTGAGTATAGCTAGACCCGATCATTCCAACTCACTATAATAAATAGGCGTCTATGATTAAAGTCTCAGAGGATGGGATTATTTGAGTTTTCTCTTTGAGATCTCTCATATCGAGCATTTTGTAGGGCCTCATGGTCTCAATCACATTTACGTGACTACAACTTATTTCAGTACCTTGTCAGGCTATAGGCCTCAATCATGTTTGCGTGACTTCAAGGGGTAATTTCAAATGAAATTCCTAACTAAAAACCATAAGATAGAAGCTACCCGATTCATCTTCGAAAGGGGGATAATCTCTATGCAAGAGAGATAGTAACTCTCCCAAGACACTTGCCATATCGTGCCCCCACTAGCATTTGGAGTTGGCTAATACAACGTTGAGAATACATTGTGTGAGACTCAACGACCGTATTCTAATTAGCTATTGGGTGTGTACCTAAGTTAGCAAGAAAAGGATTTCTTCTCTAAGCCGTAGGGTTAGCGTGCTATGATTGGAATTATTATACATCTTGTGTGTTTTATGTGTTTTCACCCCTGAAACTGAAACTGAAATACTAAAAATAAAGAAAACAATATCAACAACACAGTGATAAACTTTGTCCATGTCCAAGAACTGGTCTTTGTCAGTCATCAAAACATCAATCCTTATAAAAAACTAGTAGTTGTCAATCATTCACAAACTCTGCCTGTCAGAATTTCATTTCTGTCCAGTTCTCTGTCATACGAGTCTATTTAATTGCCATCCTGCTGGATACATCTTGTTGTACGAGCTTTCATTGATCGTAATAGCTTGTCGTCTGGCATTATAAACTGTGTCGTACGAGTCTGATAAACTGTCATCTGGTCTCTTACAGTCTGTCATGCAAAAATACATAACATTCAACATATTATTGTCTAGAGTTTTCCCAACTGTCGTATGAAATCAGGCAACAATTCGTATGAAATATTGTCTTTATCATCTGGTAATTGTTAAACTGTCGTCTGATCCTACAAACTCTATCATACGAATTCCTATTCTTGTCAGTCAAAACAATGAAACCTGCTCAAATCAATCTACAGCCAACGAGCATAAAACTAGACATCGTAATTCTGAGCATAAACAATGTTGATAGTGTACCCCTGCCACTGTGTTGCACAATTTTGTCAATCATCTCTCAGCTAGTTCAATCAACTACTTATCAAACCTAAGTTAACTTAGATAGTGTCTTACATAGGATAGATCATTCCTGAAAGAAGACTAGATCTTAGTTACTTCCCTCAATCACTACGTTAAATGAACAACTAACTACAATTTGATCTTGACTTCTGCAACACATCTAGCTCTTGGTCTCATTGGTTGTAAATGCCTATTCAAACCAGAAGCTCTTCTCAAAATTCTGACAAAATTAAGAAGCCCATGGTTGCCTTAGCTCAACAAATTCAAGATCGCAAGAGAGAAATATATGACATTCAAGCTCAATGAAAAGATTCAATGACACCTCTTGAGATAAAAATTCATGATATTAAGAACACTAGACTTCAAGAAATGCTAAAACAATTACATAAGATGGAACAACAAATAATTTAAAATCAAAAGCCAAACCTCAAACAAGCTCACAAAACACCTTCACAAGACATAAAGACATTTCCTTCAAATATCCTCTAGATAGATAGTTTACACCTTTGGGGCAATCTATTGAGTTGACTTTGAAAGAGCTTCTTGAGCATAATCTTATCATATTGCCTAAAAAGACCACATGGGGATGTGAATTTTTGATTAAGTATTGTGCATATCATAGACAAAATGAACATAAGACTTCACATTGCATAGAATTAAAACATAAGATTCAAGATCTCATTGATAATGATGACATTGAAATTAAAGATCCTAATGACTCACCTAAATAAAAACAAGGAACTACTTCTAAGCATGATCAAAATCATGAACCTATGTCTAGCAAGGCTCCATATGTGGCCTCCATCCCTTCCATGATACCTTCATCTCCTAGAACATCTCAACAACAATCCATACCATCTCCTTCAAACAATTAAACTTCTCATGTTTACCTTCAAGGGCTATCTCCTATGGGAATCCAAGTTAATGCCAATATTGATACAAGTTCCTCTAAAGATTTAAAAATCTTAGATCCTATGCCATCATGCACTCTAATTCCAAACGTACCCACTCCAAAGAGTCCCACTAAAAATGCTTCCCCATCATGCCAAAATATGGAGACCTTCCAAGAATCCCCTACGCTTATGAAAAATCCTATCCCTTCCTCAGAAGTAGTTCTATGCCAAGAAGATAATTTGAAGAATGAAGAAAAAATTCCTATCATAAATCAAGATCAAGACACCAAAACTCCTCAATCCCATCTAATGATTGAAAAAGATCCTATTTCACTGCAATCCCATGATGATTCCTTTATACCTTTCCATTTCTTCCAAGATAATCCCTTTCCATCTGAAGAGCAAAGCATCCTTCCTAAGTAAGATCATGATTCCTCTTCCACCTTTTCAAATGATCCTATTTAAAATGAAGAGTCAAACACCCTTCCTACTCTATTCAATGGTTCTTTTCCATGTCAAGATCAAAGTATCCCTTCATCTTCTCGTCATAATCCTCCATGTTCACCTCACAGATCCATCATGCCTAAAAAGCCCTCTCATGATCCCACAAGTCAACATATTTATAAACACAAAGGGGTAGACCTTCACAAGAAAGAACCCCTCCATGTTAAAGAAACTATTAAGAGTCATGGCCTCAGTAACATTCCTCAAGATGGTGTATCCCTATTAAACTAAAATCCAAGTACACGCCTTCCCCTTCGTCTCTTCCATCCATTTTAGGACCCTATATATCTCCATCCCTTGTGTAGGATCAACAAAGGCATACATATTTGCGTACCTTCCATCCATCTAAAAGGACACAAAGGAGCTCTAAGAAAAAGAGAGAAAAATCAAAATCTATATGGGTTCCTAAGGCACTTGTAGAAGCAATGCGTTCTAAGAAACTACAAAAGCATGAAAAGTCAAAAACCATGTGGATCCCTAAGCGTCTCCTTGAAGCACAAATGTATAAAGAAAAATCCAAATCAACAGCCAAGATTGTTGTTTCTCCATCCAAACCTTCCAAATCTATTTCTCCATCACCTCCTTCATCGATTTTGGATGCTTATTTCCCAAAATCACTGGTTGTCCCTCCATCCAAATCTCAAAATATGAGATCCACTTTTCCTCCATCAATCCACCATCCCTCAAGATGTGTGCCAATGGTGATACCACAAATGTTTCCATTTGATCATGCACCAAACTTTTAATATCTGATCCATTATCCAACACCTATTTTCATCCTTCCATACCCCTTATCCAATCCTTTGCATAAGACTTTACCCTAGTTTCATTGCAAAATCCAAAAACTAAGGAAATCAATAGTGGAGATGTTGGACATGTACACTTAGTCGAGTCCTTCATTGAAAGACATCTTTATGCTGGACCAGTGAACTACCTACACAAAACTCCCTAATCCTATGAACATGAACCTTAAACGACATTATATCTAAGGGGTGGGTTAGTTTAGCATTTGATTTCTACAGTGCATATCATTTTATTCAAAGCACTACATTACAAATAGTTTCTTTTTTTTTAATGCATCACATTCACAAAATTTTTGCATTTGCATATAGAAGCATCAATAAAAACAAGGCAACTATCCAAGTTTATCATTTGCTATATCTCAAACACATTAATAAAATCTCTAATTCATTCTAGACACCTAGTTGATCATATGACTAGTGAAAAATTTAACATTCTACTTCAGTGTCCATGTAATTGTCACACCCAAGTAGGTTTCATTACTTACAAGTCAAGGCAAGAAAAAAGAAAAAAAAAGTGTTATGGCAAATATTCATCTCAAGGAAAAAGAGAAATAATATATAATTAAAATATCATGCATACAAGTACGACAAAAAGCTTGACTATGGGAACATGCGAGTAACTCCATTAGGGCTATGGATGCCTACTGGCAATGGAACAATATTCAAGAAATTGCAGTCTATAACCTCGTCGAAGCTCTAAAATCTTGCTGGCAACAAGGCTCTATTCGGGATGCTTTTGAAGTTAGGATAGTCCATGTAGCTAGTCATATAGGATGCTAAGGATCTTTAATGAACACAAGAGTAGGAATTGACTCATTTGCACTCACATGGGTAAAAGATGATCAAATTTTCAAGAACCAATGGAGAATTTTTCTGCATCTCCATTTGTAACTCCTAGTCACTAAGTGTGTTAATTTGGATGTTCCAAGGGACCTTACAGATCGATTGACCTCTTATCTATGAAAGGTTTTGTACCTCCAAGTCAATTGGTGTATTACAAAGTGCTAAACAAACACGGTCATCCTTGTTCAAATAAGAAATACATCTTCATCATGCATATTGCATTAACATAGGTCATATAAAAAATTCATTGTCTCCACATGCATTCTGCAGATCATCATGTCATATAGGTCTGCATACTAGAGGCATAGCTGAAAAAATCATAAAATGTCCTGAAAAAATTCTAAAAATCATAAAATGTCCTGAAAAAATCCTAAAAATCCTAAAATGTCTTGAACAAAATCCTAAAAATAAAAGAAGTCAAAATAAATAAAAAATAAAAAAACTGAAAAATCAAAGAAAGAAAGCATAAACTATCCTTCAAACCAAATCAACCACAGACAAACTCTCAAAGCTGCAATCAAACTTATCGCATGTCTTGTTAATCAATCTATCAAACTCTATCAAACATCAACATGTCTTATATAAGGAAGGGTACACTTGAAACCAGATAGATCGGTCTTATACGGGGTACTTACTCTTTGAAACCAGACATTAGATCAATGATCAAATCAAAACAATGACATAGATTAGTATGGTTGTTTGATTTTGTCTAGGTTGGTCTTATCTCTTGTACTGAAATGCTACATCTTTGCTTTAGCTTGTACATAACTTTTCGTCGCTTTTGTGACATCATGGTTCTTTTGGAACCCTCATGGCTTGAAATCAATCAATGTCCTAGTCTTAGGGTAATCAACTGATCAATTTACATATCCTAAGAAGTATCAACCAAGTCATCTTTATATTGGTAGTACCAGTCATCCACTCTGAGTCAGTCACTTGTCTCCTAACTACTGAAGAGTTTTATCACTGAGTACACAAGCAAAACAAGACTACTGAAAACAACGAATAAACTATTTGAGATATGCATGAAATTTTGTTTGTGTGTTATCTTTTACATTGGATTTCACTTATTATTCCCTTTGAGTAACTTGAGGAAGTCTATCTTGACTAAGAGAAGCAAGGATTGGGGGCATAATACTTTTCTTTGTTTTCTGCTTGTAGGAATGAATCCGATGATCTGGAAACATGTAATTAGCTGGGTGTCTATGATAAGTTCCTTCACATCAAGGTGAAATCACCACGCATACCTCGACTCCGCTTATTTGTATGCTATAGGGAGGTTGGAGTCATTTCTTTGTCTATTTTGAGGGAATTTATTTAATGTTCAATCCGGATGCATGCGTAATTTGTCCAAGGATATGAATGAAAAAGGGTCATTGCGGACAAGATAATTAATATTGCATATAAAAAGGAAGGAACTCTATTTTGCTTGCTATGTTTGTAAAATGCTCAATGATGAAAATTAAGCATTCTAAATCCAGTGACTAGGTTTCGGTTGGATTCATTCTAAAGTTTTATGCATTTTGAGTGATTTCGACATAATAACAAGGATCTCTTTATCTTCTGAATGAGAGTTTGAAGCATCATCATTTCTCAGTTAAGTGGTCTCTTTTTCATCATCGTTTCTCCGATCGAGTACTTGTGTATTGAGATGTTAGCTGCATACATGAGCATCTTATATAGATCGATACATTTCATTTTACACTTATTTGCATTCATATTATTGCATGAAGAAAAATAAACATTTGCATTACTAGTTACTCATTCTCCTCATTTATTTGCGTAAAAAAAAACAAAAATAAACATCCATATTCCATTTGCATTCATTCATCTATACTGAAAAGATATGCAAACATATAGAATAAATCATATAGAACAACATCTCATAATCAATCAACAAAAGTATGATGAAATCAAATCAAGAGCTCGTAAATCGACTGCCCTGAGTCTATTTTCGGGATCGAAATCAAAATTTGACGTCAATTCTCTCATCAAAATTTCACGATGTTGACCACTTAGCACTTTCATCCTCAAGTCAATTTTTTGAATCATTTTGTGCTCAATGCTAAATCTCAATTTAATTCTCACACCAACTCTAATTTTAATCATCAACATTAATCTTTGTGCTCAAATAACTTATCATCGCTCAAAAACAAATTGCTTAAAATCACGACACAACCCTCGCTATCTTTCGATTTCACTCCCGAGGGGGCATACTCATGACCTCAAAGTCGAGAATTTATTTCAAAATCTTCGTTACAAGTCAAGCAACTAAGCTTCATCAAATCAATCTCTAGGAACATATCAGTTTCGTAAATCAAATCAAGTTGATATTGTCTTTGTCTGAATCAGTCTGTTAACATTAATCAGTTGCATCGCTTTTCATCAAGTTGATTATTTGTTTAAATTAAATCAAGGGTTTAAAGAGTATCTTCGATCACACACTCAATCTAAGAAGGTGTTCAGTTTCATCACATCGAATCAAGTTGGATAGTTTATCTTCACTCATCGTGTCATGATCCATCAAGTTCAAGATTGGTTTTATCTCCGCTCACTATGTCTAGTTCAATCAAGTTCTAGATTAGTAAGATCCGCTTCTTGATCAATCAAGTTCAAGTTCAATATCTTTGCTCTTCATCAGTCCTAGTACAATCAAGTTCGGGATCGGTCTCACTTTAATCAACTCTTTATAGTTTCATCGCTTCAAAATAAGTTGAATACCTCACTCTTCATCTGGTTCATGATCAATCAAGTTTAGAACCAGTATCTCCTAGACATCAAATTTTCTTTAAACCAATGCGATTCTCACACATTAATTCAAAGAGGGGCAAATGTAATACCTTGAAAATGGTCATCTAAACCATAGGCCCCCTAGTCTCGATAATGTCACCAAGGTCCTAACCAAAGGCAATTAAAATTAATCTTGAGCACACAATTAATTTCTAAAATCACCAATGTCACATGGAAAATTAATCAACCAATTTTAATTAATTGATCGTTCCAAGTAAATCATTTTTAGCAATTATCCTATTTATTTTATTGAATATCCTAAAATATTTAATGATATAAATCAATTTTCCATTAAATCTTCAAAAAAGGAATTAATTGACAAAAAAGAATTAAAAATTTGAGAAAAGAAATCAAATGGAGATAATCCTGAAAAACAAATTAAAATTTGATAAATAATCTAAGAGAAAGCAATTAGAACATTTAAATATTAAAATTGAATGAAATAGAGAATAAATCAAATTATTTTTATTTTATCTTAATTTTAGTTCAATTTCATTTAAAACTGAGAAAAGTAGCCAATCACATCAATTCACCTGGATTGTGCTTCCTCTTTGAAAATCTTGACCACTCATCATCATTTGATCTCAGCCGTTGGTTTCTTTTTTAATTTTTGATAATTTCAGGCTCTCATCTCTCATTCAAGGATCCTAGAGAATATATTCTTATTATGTTGTTTTTTCTCTAGGTTCATTAAGATTTGTGCATTGAGATATTACATATTAATTATTGCATATTTGTTACATCATTTAGCTTAAATATTCATATATTTCTTAAATCATATCTAGCTTAAATCTTGCATTCATCTAGCTGAAATCTTGCATTCATTTAGCTCAAATCCATGTTCATATAAGATTAAAAATCCTTCATTTATGTGTTTTCTAGTCATTGGATAGCTTAGCAATATGAGAGCAATCTAAACTCGCATCTACTAGAAGGCAATAGGTTTCTTTGTAATGGTTTATGGTTTATGGTTTATTATTGATTACTGATTTACTAAACATGCATCTATTGACTTAATTGAAGTGTTGTGTATTCCAGATACAGATACAGGTCCAATTTTCACACACACAACCGATAGGGTTTTTGGCCTTAGGAGCAAATTTGTTCTTATGAATGTTGCTCTTGGTACCAAAGGATTCTCTTTTTTCAGATGTGTGGAAACCAAGTCCAGAGGTATCACCCTTCATTCTTTGTGATTGAATTTGTTCTCCAAGCAAGGTAGAACTTTTGTTGAACTTTTCCAGTTTCTCATTAGCCTCGGTGAGCTACTTGGTCAGATCTTCATTATGTTGTGATAGATTCTCTCTCAGAGATGATGCTAATTTAAGATCTAGCTGTAAGTTCCATTTTTCTTCTCTCTCAACATTCAGATGCTCATGCAAAGTAGCATTCTCTCACTTGATCTTGGTAATCTCATGATCTCTTTCCTTGATGAGATCTTCAACAGTTCTCCTAGCTTCCAGTTCCTAACTCATGCGGATGGTAAGACCTTCTAGCTCTCACCTCAGATTTAGCTTTTACCATTTAGCTTTTCAACTTCCTTGGCTAAAGCATCAATATTGGCCTCATCTGAAGAACTATTATCAAATATTTCTAATAGTTGTTCAGTTAGCTCTCTTCTTTTGACTTGTGAATCTTTCAGTTTGACCCTTAGGGTTTTAAGCTCATTTCTACTAGCTTCAAGCTCTCTAGCCATCTCAAAGTAGCTCCTATCCCCCATGGTGGCTTCAAGGCTTCCTTCCAAGCGATTAGGCTTTAAAGAAGTTAGGCTCTAATACCAATTGATGGACTTGAAAAGCACTAAGAGGGGGGGGGGGGGGTAAATCAGTGACACCAAAAATAAAACTACTTTAAACACTAACCGGGAGATACACTTAACAAGTTTGATAAACACTATGCATGCAATCCATAATGATATAAAAGCATCCACAACAAGTAAGACATCCACCATAATACAAGTGTTTATACGTGGAAAACCCAAATGGGAAAAACCATGGTGAGATGGGACTCACAAGTTAACTATCTGCAGTAATAGATAATTGACTAGTTAAGGTCTACAAAGTTCTCTGCTAGGAGCGAATCCTGTTAAAGATCCTAAAGCTTAATTAAAAGCTATACCTTGTTAGTAGTAACCTCGGTAGAGGATTTCCGAATCAAAACTAATGGATCACCTGGTTAGAGGATTTGTACAATGAAGCTTGTTAGAGCTTACCCGATTAGGGGATTTGACTATTGCAGTGATTAGAAAACAAGTAGTATGATCTAGTAGTAGCAAAACATGCTTGATTAGATCCTCTTCTATGCTCAAAACTTCTTTACCAACATACTTTGCAACTTAATACTTCTACCTTCACACATAACAAATCTCCTTCTCTTCTCATCTTCTAAAAATAATTCCTTATGATGTCAATATATAGACATTTAGATTTTATGTTAGCCTCTAGAAATCATAACACAATTTCCTAGGTGCAGTGTATCTGGTCAAACAATCATAACTCATCACAAAAATACCGCCAAATTTTTTTCGATGGGGATAACTCATCACGACTAGTGATAACCCATCACATAATCAATGAGTACCAGTTGAAACAACAATACTAGTTGGTGTTAAACATATAAACCATTTAACCTTTTATGCTCATGTGATAATCTCTGTTGGATCTTCATGTTGATGTTGAGTTATGAATCTTCACTAGTTGTCTTCATGCATATACCAGTTGTCGTCGTGTACCGGTTAGATATATACCGGTTGTAGTATAAACAACTTTGAAGTCACACATTGGTAGACAATATGAACATATGTGTGTGTATGTGTTTCATCAATGACAACATATGATTAAGTTAAGAATTACAATCATCATCAAGCCAACAGTAATTTCTAGACCTTGTTCTAAAAATTCTTTTGTCTATATTCCTTAAGTTTTTGGTATCAAAATCTTCATGAAGTCTAACTCCTTTGCTAGTCAACATGAGTATATATTTTTCTTTGTTTTCTTTGATAAGTCTTTCTATGAGCCTTTGGAATGATGGGTTTTCTTGGCACTCTCGTAGAAGTTCCTCGGTGATTTTGGTATCGTCCAGATTAGCAAACTCATCAAAAGGGTTGGATAATCTACGACCCATACTTGATTCTGGTTTTGATTCTCTTTGTTTGTTTTTCTGAGAACGAGTGACAATGGGCATTTAATATATTTCTATCAGAGTTCCTAGTGGTATTTGGTGGTTTAAGTGGATAGAATATGCTCCTCAATAAAAACTTTCCATTACAAAGGGGTTTTCTTCTTTTTCCTCTCTCTCAGGGGTTGGTGGTTTTGGTCGAGCATCGTTATAAGTGATACAAATTTGTGGGAATAAAGCAGGGTTGATCCTTCCTCCATGATTTAATCATTAGTTAAATGCCATGTTTTGAATATAAGCTCTACTTCTTAAAGGTTCTTTGTCAAACTCATTTGATTTGCCTTGAATATACAATCGCATGTGACGCAAGAATGTGAGATGTGATTTAAAAAGTTGGTGATTGATATAGAGAAACTTATTCCTTTTTGCAAGTGTCTTAGAACTATGTTGTCTCTTCTTCAACTTAGTTTTGTGATGAAGACTTGTTCTTCTCAAAATATGAGGAGTGGTCATACACGAGTGATCAATGGTTTCCTTTGATGTTGGATTGTGATACTTTGTTTGAAAACTCAAGCTTACTTTATCAAGTAGAGGCTTCGTTAGATTCGCCTCCATGACAAAGTGTGTCAAATGATATGGATAAAACTCTCCCTATATGAAAACTTGATTTGAAAACTTAAGGATTAAACTTGGTATGTTGTTTATGATAGGATTCGTTAGATGGTGAAATGTTGATCAATTTGATGATACTGCCTTATTTTGGTTGGATGAACTCTTATCTCGAGCTAGTTTAAGATTTGAAAAGTTTTGTTCTAAGGATGCTTGTTTGATTTTGGAATTGTTTTCTCTGATAATTTGCTTCGGATTTTGACTATAGAGTTTGACAAAAGACCTAAAAGGGTATTCAAAATTGGTGATAAAATTTTCTAAAAAGGTTTGATCAGCTCTCTGTTTTTATGGGTTTTGAATATGCGCTAAGATAGAGACTGGATGCGCTAAGACAAAGACTGGATGCGCTAAGGAATGGTCTAGATGCACTAAGGAAAGATCTTTATGCGCTAAGATACCCCTTCTACACATTGACTCAGATTTGTTTGAAACTATTTTAATTGAAAAGTTTATGCACTAATATGTCCCTGAGAAGCGCTAGTGTTTGAGCTAAAAGTGCTAAGATATGCGTCTTACTCTCTAAGCTGATGTTTAAATGCACTATGCTAGTATCACAAAGCGCCACTGAAAGTTTACTTAGTCTAAAACTGGTTATGCACTAATGCGAAGGCTGAGATTGTTATATGTTGATTCAGATGTGCTACAAAATGTTTGAGATGCGCTAGGAGGTTGCTCCTATGCACTAAACTACCCTGATTTCTTTATTTTGTTGTTCTTAGGACTTTTAACAATTGTGTTTTTTATGGATGATTTTTTGAAAATAAATTGCAAACACGACATAAAAGAGATAACAAGTTTTGGCTATGCTACACAAATAGTGTATGTTCTGTGAGGATGTGTTCAAATCCCTGATGTTTTCACTGGTTTGGATAACAAGTAAGATAAATAAGATAGACTCTTTATTCAAGGGTCATCAACAATATCATATCCCACTAGTCTTGATACTCTGTCAGCTCAAACAACCTTGTCACCCCCTAGGGGGTGCTCTTTTTTTGCTTTTTGCCAAAAATTAACTCAAAGTGAATTGCTTTAGAATTGAGTAGTTATCTTGGAAAATATATGGTGAGTGATCTTGGGGGTGGATTCTTCCCCACCCTTGAACTATGATATTGAAGATGTTTAGATACTGATTTGGCTCAAAGTTTCTAGTTATAAGGCTTTTAATCAGGCTTTTGTTCGGTCTTCAGTGATAAAATCCCTCGAGAGGCTTCCCAACCTTTAGAACAAAGGCTTTACGTATCTTAAAGATACTAGGGGAAGGCTAATCGCTGAGAAAAACTATTGAAGGGGACTTTCGTTAGCCTCCACTTTTGATTATAGTGGGTGGGAACACTTGGCGATAAAGTCGTTTCCCACTTAGGTCATTCCCCTCTCACTGACCATTTAAATGGTGCTCTAAGAGAAACTCGAGAGGGCGGGCCTGCTAAAGGATTTAAGTGTTTGAAATGAAGAAAGCATGAAAGAGTGGTTTGGCTTTTTGGTTACCCAGTTAAGGGGAGAGCATATACCTTCCACTTTCAAGACAAAGCACACAAGTTCTTTTTATCCTTCAAATAAGTGATTTTCTAATTTCTACTTGGAGATTATACTCCAAAAAGAATGGTGTTCCTTTTACCCCTTTATAGCAATGATTTTCTATCTAAGGAAAAGAAATCCTGGTCAACAAAAGGAAAGTCGCGAAATGAAAAATTTCTCTTTTGCTTAAAAAACAAAAAGCAAAGATGAGATTCTTTTTACCCTTTGTAATGAAAATCGAAAATGGATCCTTTTATGCACCAAAGGAATGTGAGGTTCTTTTTAAGCAACACTAAATGAAAATGAGGTTGTTCTTTTTGATCCTTTGCAAAACTTTGAAAGTTTGTTGTTCTTTTTAAAGAAAGACCAAATGAAAATGAGGTTGTTCTTTTTAATCCTTTGCAAAAATTTGAAAGTTTGTTGTTCTTTTTAAAGAAATACCAGATGAAAATGAGGTTGTTCTTTTTAATCCTTTGCAAAACTTTGAAAGTTTGTTGTTCTTTTTAAAGCAACACCAAATGAAAATGAGGTTGTTATTTTTAATCCTTTGCAAAAATTTGAAAGTTTGTTGTTCTTTTTAAAGAAATACCAGATGAAAATGAGGTTGTTCTTTTTAATCCTTTGCAAAAATTTGAAAGTGAAGTTGTTCTTTTTAAAGCAACACCAAATGAAAATGAGGTTGTTCTTTTTAATCCTTTGCAAAACTTTGAAAGTTTATTGTTCTTTTTAAAGCAAGAAAATGATCTATTTTTAAAACTAACTTGAAAAAGTTAGAAACAAAAATAATTAAATGTTTAAAATGAAACTCTTCCAACTTGCAAATAAAGATTAGTAACCTGTAGCAAAAATACCAGTTAGTGAAAGATTTAGATATGATGTGAGCTTATACAAGCCTAACTTTTTGCTTCGGTTAAAAATTATGTTTTTGCTTATTCCAAAATCACGTGCTAGACTTCTACACATATGCGCTACATAATAAATTCTATGCACTATGCTAGTTACTAGATGCGCTATACTGTTCTTCCAATGCGCAGAATAAAACTGAAGTGTTATGCGCTATCCTAGTGTCTATGTGCGCTAGGGAAAGAGTCCTATGCACTAAACAGTGTACTGCTAGTGCTAACAAAAGGCTACTAGGCACTAAAGAAAGGGTCCAATGTGCTAACTAATCTTTTCCGTGTGTTTGCAATCATGTTCCTACATAAAAAATGATGTGATTAATGGGGTTATGCCCCACGGTGGGCGCCAAAAATGTAGTGGTAAAAGTGGGGTAAAGAAACACAAAATTTAGCTTCAAAAGATCCACACACCAATGAGATTCTTGGTAAAAGTTGTGGAGCTATATTGAATAGCTCAACTTCCCAAGGTGTGTCCCATTGTTCTCTATCTCACATAATCCCTCAAGTCAATGCCTTTTCTCTCAGATCACTAACCAAAGTGACTTAGGAATGACAACTCCAAGAATGAGTGATGTTTGATTAATTTAGCATGAATGCATTCCTAGATATGCATGATATTGAATCTATGATGATTTAAACTAGCATAAAAGATGATGATAAGATAATGGATTAGTAAATTTATCCTAGCATGATATACTAGTCTAACATGAATATGCTATGATATTGAAATGCTTCTAAAATGCTATTAAAATGATTTTCATCAAAGAGAGGCTAAATGCTTAGTTAAAATGACTATAAATTAGATGCATGAAACTTGGATCTATTTGTGAGAGAATGAGAGCTCTATTTATAAGGAAAATAGGGCAATGGATGGTCAAGATTGAATAATCTTAACAAGGGCCAGGATTGAAAGTTAATCAATCCATGTTCACAATTATCACCAACGAAATGGTGACAATTATCAATAAGAGATTGCTTGAGAGGAGATATAAGAAGCATTAAATGCTTGAGAAGAAATGAAGGTTACCCTAGGAGGTAAGGGTTAAGGTTAGACTAGGGTTATCCATTGGACAAAGCCTTTACCCAAGGGGTAAACTCTTATGAAAAGGTTAAAGAAATAACCAAGGGTAAAACCATGAATGCTTGATGAGACCGTTGGGTTAGATGAGGGTTGAGTTAGAGAGAAAGTCTCTAATCATGCAAGAAGGTTGAGTTAACCATTAATGGTTATGAAGACTTTGAGGGTTAACTTGTTGAGGACATAAAGCCTTAAATGGTTTTCAAAGACTTTGAGGGTTTGAGAAGTGACTTCCCTTTGCTTAGGGATGTGACAATATTTAGGAGATGGTTTAGGCTAAAGTATAAGTGATTAGAAGAATCTAGAAGGGGGTTAAGGAGGCAAGTGGGAGATGTAGGATTTTGCAAGTGGGTGGAGGGGAATTTTAATTAAAATAAATTACTTTATTTCAACAAAAATAGATGCAACTTGCATAAATACAAGTGGGGAATTTAAATAGATAAATTAGATTTATTTACTTGCAAGGATCATTATAATTAAATGTAAATTTAATTAAAAATGGGGAAAGGGGAATTAATTAAATAAAGTGATTTATTTAATTAAAGGGAAAAAAGGCTTAGGTGAACTTAATTAAATATATTAAGTAATTCATTTAATCAAATAGATGAATGTGAAGAATTTAATTAAATAGATGAATGGGGTTAAAATAAATATTAAATATTCATTTAGGAAAGTTTTCATTTTTATACGTCTACACCAGCTTTTCCATCCTTGGATGTTCCAATTCATGACAACCATTCTGATCGGGAAATGATACTTTGATTGGGCTCAAATATTGTCAAAAAATATACATAAGGAATTGGTTGATGTGCATAGAATGAAGAAATTATTCTTCACCTCATATGTTATCTAGGTAGCTACTCGAGCAGGCAAATTCCTAGGGTTGCAAATAGAAGGCCAGCTCAGAGATGAAGAGGGACAAAAGAATATATGGGAGTACTATACTCAACTCCCGCTGAGATACGCAAAGACACATTTCAAGAGAATAAATGATGCCTTCCTCCTCCTTGTTATAATAAAACTCATAGGTGACATAAGGTACAGAATAAGCCTAAAGGCCATGGCAATAATCAGGGAATGAGCATGTTGGTTCATTCAGAACCAGCGTTTCATGTACATCAGGGTCAATGGATTCATAGGGAACCCCATGCTACTCCCCAGATATTGTAATGATAGAATCATACTCTTAGAGTATGTCAGGCAGATGCTTGGGCTACAATCTTTGTTGTCTTCAAAGCACAAGACAAGTGTTGATTTTTCTATTTTTATTGGTTATTTTTCTTGTTCCAAAATTCAAGTAGCAAAGTCGGCAGAGAAAGAGTTGTAAGATATACATCTAAGGGAGTTTAATTATGCTCGTGAATGTTATGATCCATATGGTAAACTAAAGCAAATAATGGCAAAAGCATATAATGGGCATAAGCCAAGGTTGGAGGATTTTTGGGATAACCTCCAAGATAGTTTTGAAGTGAGAGAGAAAAATTATTCTAGACTCTTAGTGCCACAGATAAGAAATTTTGAAATAGAAAATAATCTCTCTAAAGAATTGAGGGATGATGGCGAATTAATAGATTCAACATATAAAGAGCATGAAATTGATAAGAAGCCTCACTCTCCAATAAGATGGTTGGGATAGGAAGAGGTAGACATAGATTCAGTAACCCAAAATTTTATAGAGAGGACTAGACAGTGGTTGAATTTGAGAATTATGCCAAGCACCTCAAAAAGGAAGAAAAAGGAATCAACCTTCGATGTTCCTCAGTCGAGGGCTCATAAAGAATATGCTCGTAGGACAAGGTCTAGCTCTAGAAAGAATACATCCACGAACCTAGAGAAATCTGTCCAACCTGAACAAAGTACTAAGAAACTCTTGAAGCAAGTCAAGGAGCAAATGAGGAAGGCTGAAATTTTTAAGAAGGTTGTCGATTTCGGAGTAAGAGAAGGGTTAGGAGTTGTGCCACTAGCAAAAGTGCATCCTATCAGAGCAGCGATTGGGCAAATGTCAAGAGAAGGTGCTCAGGAGGAAGATGAGAAAGGACAAGCTGATGAAAGTACACGACCTCCTCCTGATACCATGGTAACATCTCCATCTACTTCCATAGTACAACTATTATTAACCACTACCATTCCTAGGACAACAACTGTGTTTGCCCCAACTCATACTTTTTCTATGACATCGACAACATTGCCTCCCTTAAAGAAAACATTTAGTCCCACTATTGAAAAGGTCAACATTCATAACATTGAGTCAGATTCTAATGAGGAGGATGAGAAACTTGTGGTACAGTTGGTGCAGAGAAAGACTAAAAAGAAGAAAGAAAAGAAGTTTACTAGGCTCAAGAAACAGGCACCGATTGACTCGATGGACATTGATGAACAGGGTTTACTAGCTGAGCAACCAGTTAGGGGAGAAAAGGAATAAAATGAGCCTAAGGATTCACAAGATGAGAGATTGGTCTTAACTCTGAAGGACCAAGAGGATTTGTTGAAAGAGATAGTTGTCGAAGGAGAAATAAAAGGAACATAGATAGGGGATAAAGAGTTTGAGGAAGAAATAAGTGATAGGTTAGGGGAGCTGCATGATCAGCAATAGTTAAACATTGATATCACTCTCCAAACTAGCCAGTCTTAGTTGGGTACTTCAACCCAAGATGTTCAGATACTCAAACAGGAAGAAGAGCAAAATGATGAAGAAGAAAAGAAGTCAAAGGTACATATGGTGACTCCAGACATCATACCGCATGAAGGTGAGAAGGATGATGACACGCCACAACTGTTGAGCTTCACCTTCAAGAAGAAAAAGAAAGTGGTAATTCCTAAGGTGACACTACAACAAACAATCACTGAAGAGCCGAGGAAAATGAAAAAAGCTAAGACCATACATCATTTATCAAGATTTGGTTCTTGTGAAGTGGTTACTGATGTTGTGGTTTTGACACAAGCTAAAGGCCAGGGCTCTCCCAAATACCAAGTTTCATAGGTAAAATTGGGCAAACAAAGAAAATGGGGAGAATTGGATACATTGGAGCTTGCAACCAACATAGTGAGAAGCAGGATAGAAAAGGAACACAGTTCTCACTTCGAGGTGAAGGAACAATTGGAGTAGTACAAGCAGTTGCTAGTAGATATGAGCAAGCCCCTGGATGTACAGATGGACGATAACCTACCTTCAACTTCATCACTACCAGAAGCAAATGTGAAAGAACTTATGGAAGTAAGGAAGATGGCAGCCACTACGAAGGCATGGGTGCAGGAAAATACCTCCAAAATTGGATTATTTTTGCAAAATACTATGGAGGTATATAAGAAAGCTACACATATTGCGGAAGCTTTAGCTTCATGTTATCAGCCATGGGAGCAGAAGCTTAATATTTTTGGTAAGCAATGTCAAGTTTTGAATAACGTTTTGAACCTCGAAGCGGATATCATATTAGGTGAGGACTTGTTAGGAGGGGAAAGTATTGACAATCTATAATCATATATATACATTTTGGAGTTGAAGATTGAGATGCTTCAACAATATGGGAAAGATATAACATATGTCTATTCTCCTCTCCTAGGTGTAGTCAATAAATATGAAAGGTTTGTAGGCCAGTTGCTAGGTATTTTTGGGCTCAGTCTTAGTAGTGCAGGATACATGGAGGAAGGTATTGTACTTCATCAATGGGATGCATATGCGGTGCAATATCTTACAACTCCTTTTGAGTTTAACATTGAGTTAATGGATAGATATACATATTTAATAACTCAATATCAACAAGCTGCAGAAATAATTTGAAAATTAGAAGATAGGAATAAGAATGTAGAGGAGATTTTGAAGAAGTACAAGTTTAGAATCTAGCATGTTGCAGATCCTCCTGTGGAAGTGATTGCATGTATCATTAGCAATTATAAAAGCTATAAAAAGAAGTAAATAATAAAGAGGCAATTGCTAGTGATAGCATCATATTGTTTAGAATTTTGCATGACACTAGTGTTGGGACTTCGACTGTTGCTTCAACATGTACATGGATTATGGAAAGGTTTTGCATGATTATGAAATGTTGGCTCATACAGCTTCGTTTTCGTAATGATTCCCTAGTCCTAGTTTCGTAATAGTTAAAATGGAGTTCAAGGCAGAGACTTGCATGTCAACTCTGACTCCTTATTTTTTTAGGGCTTAATTTAGATAGGGTTATTTCCTAGAAAGTAGGACAAGAAACTCTATAAAATGGATTTTTTGATTCATTTGTAAGAGTCCACAAATTGATGATTTGAGGCCCACTTAGAGATTTTAGACTATTTTATGCAGATTGTTATGAATTAGAATATTTTTGTGATACATTCTTTGAAATTAATACAAGAAGCAACTTATAGATTGCCTACAATGTCTATTTTTTGAAATCAGCAACTTGGTCTGGTTTTATGTTTTATTACTTTATGACTCATATTGCACATGTAAGTGGTATATGAGAATTATTGTGATAAGATGATATTGTGGTGATATTATTTCCATGAATTTGTGAAGTTGATGACTTTGCAGGTTTATTGGAGGTCCGTTATTGAATGTTTGTTTAAATAATATTGATGATTTTTGGATTGCAGGGTACTAATTGAGTAGTTCATTAAGTTATGATTGCATTAGTTTCATTGTTATTTTCTTGATCTATCCTTTGCAGTTTATTTCAAAAGAGTTTTAAATCATAAAATACAAAAAAAAGTCAAGTTAATGGAAGTTATTGGGATTAGTTTAACCACCAGACCCCCTTAACAGGTACAGCCGCATCAACCATTGAGTTGCCATCACCGTCGAGACCCGACTATAGAGACCTTGGAGTAGTTAGTTTCTCAAAACTTATTTCTTTTCAGGAGAGGTGGTGAGTGGTCACATTAACTACCTGACTGTTGGTGGATGTGTCAAAAGACTCGTCAACACCTAGAGTGGGAGAGAGAGGTGAGAAACCTAGAGAGGGAAGGGAGAGAGGTAAGATGGGGGTTTTAAGGAGCAAGGATGAGATAGAGAGGGAGAGGGGAAGAAAGGGAGAGAGAGATACACAAATAAGGGAGGGAAATAGAAGGGGATAGATAGAAGAACAAAAAGAGAGAGAGAGAGAGAGAGAGAGAGAGAGAGAGAGAGAGAGAGAGAGAGAGAGAGAGAGAGAGAGATGGGGGTTTAAGAAGGGAGGCAGAGATAGAGAGAAAGAGTGGAAGAAAGGGAGGGAGATACCTATAGACAAGAGTGAGAGGTGATGTGGGGGTATAAAGAGGGAGGGGGAGATGGAGGCACAACGAAGAAGAAATAGAGGGAGAGGTGAGATGGGGGTTTAAGGAGGGAGGAGGAGATGAAGAGGGAGAGTGGAAGAAAGGGAGGGAGAGACATAGAGAGAGAAGAGAGAGGTGGGATGGGGGTTTAAGGAGGGAGGGGGAGATAGAGTGGGGGAGAGGAAAAAAGGGAGGGAATATCCTAGATAGGGGACAGATAGAGAGGTGAGATACCTAGAGGGGCAGAGGTGAGATACCTAGAGAGGGGAGAGAGAGGTTAGATGGAGGTTTAAGGAGGGAAGAGGAGATAGAGAGGAAGAGGGGAAGAAAGTGGAGAGACCTAGAGAAGGGAGGGAGGGAAAACATAATAGATAGAATAACAAATAGAGAGATAATATAGAAGGGAAGAGAGGTGAGAGACCTAGAGGTGGAGAGAGAGGTGAGATGGGGTTTAAGGAGGGAGAGGGAGATATAGAAGGAAAGGGGGAAAAAGGGAGGGAGAGACAAAAGATCAAAGAGAGAGGGGCAAGTAAGAAGAGATGGAGGGAGAGGTATTTGTATGCAATAAGTAAGAGACCTATGGAAAAAAGAGATAGAGAGGGAGAAATAGGGGGAGATAGACATGAAGAATAAAGAGTCATATGACGGTTTAAGGAAGGGAAAATAGAGAGGGAGAAAGGAACAAAGAGAGGGAGAGATAGACATCAAGAATAAAGAAAGAGATGTGGGTTTAAGGAGGAAGGAGACAATAGAGAGGGAGTGAGGAAGAAAGGGAGGGAACATACTAGATATGGGACATATAGAGAGGTGAAATACCTAGAGGTGGAGAGAGAAATTAGAGACCTAGAAAGGGGAGAGAGAGAGAGAGATGGTGGGAGGGAGAATTGTTGACCTATAAAATGGAGAGAGAGAATGAGAGAGATTTGGGGAGATATACATGGAGGGAGAGGTAGACATGGATGAAATGAGAGACCTAAGGAAAGTAAAGATAAAAGGGAAGAGATGTGAGTGACCTAAAGGGGGAGATAGAGGTGAGAGACCTAGATGGGGAGAGAGGGGTGAGATAGATAGAAGGGGGTATTGAGAGGTGGGTAATGAGACATGGATGGATAGCTAGGGAGGTCAAGAGGAAGCGATAAACCTAGAGAGAGAGAGAGAGAGAATATGATAAACAAAAGAAAAAAATAGACAGAGTAAGAAGAGATGAAGAGAGAGGTAGACATGGAGAGAGTGAGAGACCTTGGGAGAGAGGAGATAGAGTGGAAGAGAGGTGAGAGACCCAGAGGGGAGAGAGGTGAGATGGGGTTTAAGTTGGGAGGAGGAGGTATAGAGGGATAGAGGAAGAAAGGGAGGGGAAGGCATAGAGAAGGCAGGGAGGGAGAATAGGAGAAAGATTGACAAAGACAAGGAAGATAGAGAGAAGAGAGGAATGAGACATAGAGGGGGAGAGAGGTGAAATGGGATTTTTAGAAGGGAGGGGGAGATAGAGAGGGAGAGGGGAAGAAAGGGAGGGAGAGAGCTAGAGAAGGGAGGAATGCAGAAAAATAGAGATAGAAGAAAAAACAGAGAGAGAGAGAGAGAGGATTAAGAGTGCATGAAGGGAGAGGTAGACATGGAGTGAATTAGAGACCTAAAGAGGGAAACAGAGGTGAGATACCTACATTGTGAAAGAGAGGGGTGAGATACATAAAGGGGGATAGAGAGGTGGATAATGAGACATGGATGCAAAGGTAGATAGGTGGAGAGGAAGGGAGGGAGAAACCTAGATATCCAGGAGAGAGAGAGAGAGAGAGAGAGAGAGAGAGAGAGAGAGAGAGAGAGAGATGGGGTTAAGGAGGGAGGGGAGATAAACAAGGAGAGAGAAAAAAAGCAAGGGAGATACCTAAAGAGGAGAGAGAGGTAAGAGAAAGAAGAGAGAGGAAGAGGTAGAGATAGAGAGAGGGGGAGAGAGAGAGAGAGAGGGGGGCAAAGGGAGAGATCCTTTAGCGAGAACCAAATATGGTCTACTAATGTTTTGCATTGGGAAATTACCAACCCTCTAGGTTTGAATTGCCTTGGGCAAAGGGTGGGATGACCATTTCATGCCAATGATGTGTTTTAATAAAAAGAAAAGAAAACATATATATTTTTGTCATTCTATCTATTAGGTTTGCACATTTTTTAGTCTTGGCAATAAAATAGACCATAATGAAATTAAGCTCTTTGTTAGCTATCTAACCATATATTTTTTTTTAACATTTTGAAATTTTGTTAAGGTTTCTATGTTTAATTTCTTTTGTTAGTGTGTCTTTATTTGTTAAAAAACATGTGTTATTTCGGATATGATTATTTAGATGTACATCAAATTTTCAAATGAATTACATTTTTAGAAACCAGAGTTCATTCTACACATATTGAAAAAAGAAAAATTTAATTTTTTTTAATAATTTTAGGGGGAGCACACTCAAACTTCTATGTTTCAGGATGTGTCCACTTTGAAAACTAGTAAAAAATTATATATTTACTAAAAATGCTGAAAAATACGATGCAAACTATATGGTGTAAGCTAACTTCTCATCTAAGAAATTTTTTTATAATTGTAAAAAAAGATAATATTTTAGGGGGGCACAATTGATGCTATGTTAAGTTTTTTTCAATAAAAACAAGACCACTTTATGTGGCGCCCCCTTTTTGAAACCATTAATCTCCACTATTTTTTTTTTAAATAGCAATTTGAAAAGTAGATTCAGAGCACTACAACTCTTGTTCTTATTGCATCTTAAATTTTTTTGTGTAATTATCTTCAATTTCTTGTCAAAGTTCAGACTACACTAATTTCAAAAGAAAGAAAGTAAAGTGGTAACTCAAGACCCCCTTTTGGTTGCAAATCTTGGGACTTTGTTGTGTTTTTTTTTATAATTTCATATTTTGGTTGATTGAAATCATAGCTAGCTCATCTTAGTTGGATATCAAAAGGTTTTGTGGAACATTTTTGAATATTTGAAAGTTAAGGATGGGAGATCTCTTTCATATATCTCTTATAATTAAAATATAAAAATAAAATATTATATTAAGTATAATGTTGGCTCATCTTATTTGGATATCAATTTGGTGGAACATTTTTAATTTTTGAAAGTTAAGGATGGGTGATCTCTTTCATATGTCTCTTATAATTTAAATATAAAAATAAAATATTATATTAAGTTTAATGGTAGCTCATCTTATTTGGATATCAAAAGGTTTGGTGGAGCATTTTTAATTTTTGAAAGTTAAGGATGGGAGATCTCTTTCATATATCCCTTATAATTTAAATATAAATATAAAATATTATATTAAGCATCATGCTAATTAAATTAATACAGCTATGTAAATTAATATACACATCTCAAATACATCTATTTAAAAAATATTGAGAAATATTATTCATAAATTATTTTACTTATTTAAGAATTATTTTATTTTATTTTATTTACATTATTTATTAAAGTGTCATTTTATCATAATAATATCATAATAATAATTATTTTATTTTACTTTGAATTATTTAAAAATCGATATATTTTTATTTATTCAAAGAGGTATTTTGTTTAATTAATTATAATATAAATCAAAATAATTAAAAATATTATAAAAATTAAATAAAATATCTTTGATTTTGAAAACCAATAAAGACTAATATATTATATTTATTATTTATAATTTGATTGGCTTCATAAAACTCAATAAAGATCAATATATTAAATTAATAAAAATTAAAATAAATTGAATACAATAAAAAATCATATTTAACTAAAATAAAATGAAAAACCATAGAAAATCACAAACCTTTATGTTTGAAATATTATAAATAATGAAAGCCCTCTCAAAGTAACATTTAATTACATTCTTCAAACTGTCTCTACACCTTTAAGATTATTGGGCAAGGAATCTTTTAATTTTAAGGAACAACCTTCCAAATTTATCTCCTTCATCTCTGTTAGATCCCCAAAGCTTAATGGTAATTTTTCCAACCCAGAACAACCACTCAAATTTAACCATTTCAAATTTTTGAGTTGACCAAAATCTGAAGGCAACTCTTTTAACCCAGAACAATACCCCAATACTAACTTTTCTAAATTTTTGAGCTGGCCAAAGTTTGAAGGTAATGCACTTAATGCACGACAATGCCATATTTGCAAAGTTTTCAAATTGCTAAGTTGCCCAAAGTTTGAAGGCAACTCTTTCAATTCATAGCATTTCCATAGTGTCAACCAATTTAGATTGCTGAGATCTCCCAATTTGGAAGGAAGTTCCTTTAGCTGATGCCAATACCATAATCTCAAGTCTTCTAACTTTGTTAGCTTTTCCACTCCATCGGGCAATCTTTGCATATTTATGAAACCAGCTAAGCCTAATGTTACAAGCGAAGAAGCTGGAGTGACTTTGGGAGGAATTTTAGAATATTCAACTCTCTTCTCGGAATAATCCTCAATGTTATTATATAATCTAATGAAATGATAAATATGCGCAGGCTTGGAGGAAACTACACAATAATAATGAAAAAGGTTGTCAAGTGTTATTATATAATCTAATGAAATGATAAATATGCTCTGAAGAAGGCAGATCTTACCTCATACAAACTCATGCCTTGCGTCAATGGGCCATCGTAGTAGGTGAGACGCTCAAGTTTCTCGAACTCCATTGGTAAATCAGGAACATCACCATCAAATACAAGGCATCTGAGTTGTTCAAATGGTTTATGACTTTTCTCCCTGAATGTTATTCGCGACCCTCCATAACTTAGCACTTTTAAAGAATTACTCATACAATTAAGATGATGGCAATTAATTTCGATTGGAGGCTGCTTATCTTCTTCATCAAAATAAATGTCTTCATCAAAATAAATGCCTTTTAATTTTTTGAGTTTCTGCACAAAAATAAACCATAAACATCACATTATGATTGTGAATAACAAGTGTATTTTCATGATATTTATGACAAGCATTGTAAGTATGGCATACCTCTTCATTTTTCAAACATTCCAATAAACTCTCACGGTCTGTGATTCTGTTTCCCTCTTGCTCTGACAGCTTTTTCCCTCTTGCTCGAACTATGTCATGAACAATCACATTACCGTATTCATCTGTCTTGACGAATGATGCAGCTTCTAGAGCTCTGAATTCCTCCTCTCCAACTATGCTGGCCACATTTTCACTTGTCCAATATTTATAAAAGAAGGATGTGATGTCTAGAAAGGCCTCTTGAACAGGTTCTAACAATCTGTCATATACAAAACCAACCATACGGTCGCTTATATCTTTCTCTTTGACCTTCTCTCCTTCTTTAAGCATCTCTAATACAATATTCTTTGTATTTCCCCTGTTTATAGCCAATTGTGAACCAGCTAGTTCTAGTAGAAGCGGCACACCACCACACAGCTTAAGGAGGTTGTCTATATTATTTTCATCATTGTAGTCTGAGACTTTCTCCAACAAGAGTTTTCTAGCCTCTACATCTGGAAGAGGATTCACGTCATATTGTCGCAGTTGAATATTTCTGCCAGCAAATATATCTGTTTCATGGAGATTTCGAGTAATTATAAGTATTCTACTCTTCGGTGGGAGGCAAGTGCCCAAGCCTTGAGGTACAAGTTGCTCAAGATCTGTGCTTTTGAGACCATTGTCAATGTATAGAAATAAAGGCTGATTAGGATTCTCTTTGAACAATGACCTCAACCTTGCCTGACCTTCATCACAGTTTTTCAATTGCAAGTTCTTGTTGAACAATCCTTTCAAAATCTGTTGTTGAATATCTTTAAGATCATTGTAGGTACAATCTTGATGCATATGAATTCTGCAATGCTTATAAGATTGGAGGTTGAGGTCGGCATAAACGGCATCAGCGAGTGTGGTCTTGCCAATCCCACCAAATCCATAGACAACCACAACAATTGGTATTGCATCTTGTGCATCCAAATCAAGACGCTGAATTACACTTTTCAGTCCGCTATCAATTCCAACTGCAAATTTACGGAAAAACTCAATCAAAGTGTGTGGCAAAAACAAAACATGATAAAAAAATACCATTGAGATTGAAAAACATCTTACCTCTGGGTTGGTATGCATAGATTTTCTGAGATTGGGAACCAATCATTGGCACTCTGTCCCCTATTGCAATTGTCGTCGACAATTGGATGTCGGAATACAAGCGGTCTATTTTGAGTTGAAAAGCCTTTAAACTATCGGCATTCACTGTAGCAGTAACAAACCTTCACACAATCCAGACATTAGATTTACATTAAATATGTTGATTGAATAGATCCTCAACAAAGAAAAATATAATGATTCAATAAAAAAGCAAATAGACTATTAATAAGGTCAGCTCTAGCAAAAGTCCTTATTGGCCGTAAAACACCTTCATACAAACTTAAAATATTTGCCACACTTCGACTGCTGAAATCTAATATCTAGCTTTATCCATTTTCACTGTATGTACCGGGCTACTTCGTATCCTTTCAACTCAAACCCAATTGACTTTTTGGATTTAATTAATTACACATACAACAGTTCAAATAAAACTATTCAAATGATGAAGAAATTCATCATTGAATAAGGAGTATTATCGAGGAGAATTTAGGGTAAGTGTCTTTGGTACATATAAATATATAATATGGATTAGTTTTGGAGGGAGAAAGGTAGATTGGAGACTGTAAAAAAATATTAAAAAATATTTTTATATATTTGTTGTAGTTTATTATGATTTTTTTTATTTTTGTTTGAAGGGTCATTATAAATGTTATATGTATATTTTTTATTATAATGATATATTATTTTACATTAAATTAAATTCTATATACATGGTAAGTTAATTGAGTATAGAGTAAACAATAAAATGAATGTCTGCATAAGTAGTTGTTTCTTCTTCATCTATAATTTGTGTTTTGACCCATTAACAATTAGTTTATAGCCTAACTTATAGCACAAAACATTGTTTGCATCAATTTGATATTAGATATAGGGACTAGAGAACTCATAATAAGAGATACAAATAATTTAGAGGACAATAGTAGTTGTGATTGTTGATGCAAAAGAGTTGCATTAAGATGTGAAAAATATGATAACCAAGTTGAAAGAACAAACAAGACAAAGCCAAGGGCAAAAGCAAATAGAAGACTTCCAAAAGAAGCTATTAAACTTATAATTTGAGATGGAGGAGTTATGGTGGATATTGGAGTAGAATGAGATATGCAATAATAAGAAAGCAAAAAAAAATGTAGAAGAGTGAGAAGGTGGAAAAAATGGTCACAATAAATACTTACTTTGTAGTTTTCAAAGAGGAAAACCATAAAATCGAAGATTAGTCAATGAATACAATTGTTAGAATAGGGAAAAGTTAACTCCCTTGATGAGAAAGTAAAATTATCAATGGATGAAAGGCTCTTAAATGTGACTGAAAAAGCATTTGAGCAAGAGTATATCGAAGAGTGGGATGAAGATGTTGAGGAATGTTACTTTGAAGAAGAGTAAAATATTGATAATTATAGTGGGAGAGTAAAAAGGTTCAAATGTTGCAATGAAGAGGAATGTAGACTATCACGAGAGGTGGTCCAAGATGATGTTGCATTCGTAGGGAATAAATCTATATCAGAAATTAAGATCTTTAGGAGGGCCCTATTTAAGGAATTCATATTAATTTTAGAAAATGGAGTAGAGAAGATGCAATTGGAAAAACATCTTGAAAATCCCATAAATCATGAAACAAGAGAAGATGATCATCTCCACCTTGGAGAAGAAATGAGAATGATGAAAGAAAGGTTTATTTCTCATATTTTATTTTGTCTACTATCATTGCAAGTATAAAGGAGTGTCCAACAAAAGAGGATATTACAAAAGAAAAATTACCTTGTAAGCAACTAACAAAAGAGGATATTACAAAAGAAAAATTACCTTGTAAGCAACTGAAGGTTTATAAACCTCATGAAAAATTAGAAATGGAATAAATCCTCATCAAAGAGAATAAACTTAAAGAAAATGATGGCAACATTAATGAAGTAGCTATTTTTTTCTCTCTTAAAAAGGGAAAAACAAGCAATGGCATTCACAAGGGATAATGATCGACAAATTCTCAAGTAATTGAAAGCAATATAATAAATACCAATGATATCTAATTTGGTGGAAGGGGTCACTACATGACTTGTTTCTTCAACTCAAAAGGATGCTTCTACCATCAAGCCCAAATTTGTGGGAACTATACTACCTTCAAGCCCAAATTTGTGAGAACTATACTGACAAACACTCTTATGTAGTACGGTTATAAGAACTATACTCACAAACTCTCAGCATCATGAGGAAAAATCAATCCTAAATCACCTAGAGAAGGGAAAAGAAAAAAAATAACAATCAGATTCTTGAGATTCTTGACTCTCTTGATCTATAAACCAATCAGAAAAACACATTGACAGGGTATAATGATCTATAAACCAGCAAGTAGTTAGAAGTAATGTAACAAATAGTAGTGATATCTAATTTGGTGGAATGGATCACTGTGACTTGCTTCTTCAATTAAAAAAGAATAGTTCTACCATCATACTCACAAACTCTTATTAGTATGGTTCTAAGAACTACACTCACAAACACTTAGCATCACGAGCTAAAATCAATCCTACATCACCCAGAGAAGGAACCAAAAAACAAAACAATCAGATTTTTGACGTTTAATTTGCTTAAAGGTAGATTTTTCACTTGCACCAACAAAAGTTGTCTGCATCAAATAATTGAACTAACCTGAAAATGTTGGCTCTTGCAAGTTGCGAGATGCACATCACAGTTCCTACAACAATGCACTCAATTCCCTCATTTAGTTTCTGCTCTGGAATTTGTTCATTCAACTGCAGAATTTGCCTCCCAAGATTAAGCATCCTTCTCAAAACTTCAAGGCACTCACTCTTGTTGTCAGACATCTTACTAAATCTCTCCAATACAGATCCCAATATACAAAGTGCCATTCCTACTTTAGGAATTTTCTCAGATCCTTTGAGCACTTCTGTACAAACTTTTCCAATCTCTGTAATTACGCTATCCATAGAATTTGTCTGTACAGAAATTATCCAAGAATATATAAGATATGGCAATCAAATTCCATTTACTATAATTTATTTTTCAAATGTTTAGAGTTACAGTCATCCAATAATTTGTAACTGGCTAGAAGTAAATCAGAGAGGAATATTAACTCTAGTTAATTTTATAGTTCTGAAATTGAAATTTTACCGTTCCAGGACGCTTGCCAATTCGTGTATCTAGCATTTTCAGGATTCTTTGGCCATCGTCGAGAACACCACGCGTGTATCTAGCATCTCCAGAATTAGATCCTCCATCATCACTCTTCTCTCCCGACTGTATTGGGCAACACCATATTTATACTCAGTATAGCCTAAAATTTTTGTTAGGTATTCAAAAATGTAGAATTGCAGATATTCCTATATTACAAGATTGTATTTCCAACAACATAAAACATATGTGTAGATTACTTACAGCGATCTTATATAGCTCTTCTAAAACCGGAATTAGACCCTCAATCTGGCTTATATCATTGAACTTGTGTAGAAAATCCTTAAAGCCTTTCATAGTGGGAGTGAGCTCTTGTTGAGAATGTTGTGAAGGCGAGGAGGTGGTGGAATGCCCAGTATTAGTAATGCTTTGCTGGTGAGGAGGTGAAGAGATAGAGATGGTTGGTTGTTGTTGTTGAAGAGATTGTGGAGGAGAAGGGGAGGGTAAACTGCAGCAAGAGCAGCAGCATAAAGAACAGAAAATTTTGGCCATCTTAATAGCGAGGAAATAAGACAGAGAAGAAAGACAATCTAAGTGCTGTTATCTTCTTTGTTGGAGAAGATGAATCCAGCTGAATAGCTAAGAAGGGCTTTCCTCTTTGTCATTCCCCTCTTTCAGATCTGGTATTTAAAAGAGGCCATGGCTCATTTTCCATGAATTGTCAATGTGGGGCAAGGATAGAAATGTACCCCAGCTCAAAAGAGCCAACCTTCAATGTGGGGCAAAGATAGAATTGTATCCCAACCCAACTTTATCATTATTACCATTCATATTAACAGAATCCCAGGTTCATTTTCCTTGAATTGTCAATGTGGGGCAAAAGATATAATTGCATCCCAGCTCAAAAGAGCAGGGAAGTCCGACTAGTCAAAAGAGCCAATCTTAAAAATAAGTTGCAAGCGGACTGTATGTGGCTTTATGTCAAGTTCATAGCCCCACCTACTTCACTATTGATCAGCATGCGCATTAAATGCTTGAATTATCTATAACGTGGCTCATTTTCCATCAATTATCAAAGTGGGCAAAAGACAGAATTGCACTGCAGCAGATTCCATGAAGTCTGACAAATCAAGAATAGCCAGCACACTGAAAGGACAATAATGGAAGTCGCTTTATGTCAACTTCATAGGCCAGCCTTCTGTACCACACTGTACATACAAATTGCTTGGAGTGAATTAAAGATGCTTCACATAGAAAAAACGAAAAATAAGTGTGGTTTTCTTTCTTACCAGAGAAGATGAATCTAACTACTAAGTGCGTTTCTCTTGTCATTCCCGTCCTTCGGATCTGGTATTAATTGGAGGATATGGCAAGAGAGATGAAAAGGATAGCGAAATTAATCATGAGTTGAGGAATTTCATTTCATCCTTAATGTTTATAGATTTTAAGTGAATTTCATAATTAATATGCATTATTACTTATTGTTTGGTGTTAAAAGGGGATGCGGTTAATCTGGTTCCAAAACGGTTCATTAATTTTTGTGTTATACACTTTTTCGAAAAATGAAAGACTCAACTAGTTTTGTCGAGTACAACCAAGATCTGTAATTTTCGACTAACCTTCGTATTATGTGGAAATCGTGACTTGGAACCAGTTTAACCGCAGCCATTAAAGAAGTGTATTTAAATGTTTTAAAAAAGGGTATATTGGTATGTTTTTAATTTACATAATGTATAATATAGCTTTTGTTAAATCTTTTACTATAAGTTGCAATTCAACTACTTCAAACTACACCCTTTTGTCACCTAGAGTGGATGTCCAAATCAGAAATAGATGTCATTTTTATCCATTTCATACTATGTCTATGTCCTCATTTTAAAATAGTCTAATTTTAACTCTAGCTAGTTGAAAAATAGGGTATCTAAGAAATTCCTTTATTTTTTATTTTGCTTTTAATTCTCCCCACCACTTCTTACACTACTTCTCTATCCATGATAATTCTAGATATATCTCTCTAATAGTATATCTACATTTTCTTATTCTATCATATTAAATGATCTCTCATTTCATCATTACACGTGACTACGTACAAATAAGAAAAAGAAATCAACTTAAAATAGTTGTATCCACCTTCTCTTCCTTTGTATTATATAATGACTTCTTCTTCCCTAGTTGACATGATTCTATACAAATAAGAAAAAAGACCTCAGCTATACAACCCTATATAGGGTTTAGGATTTCATCTTACTTCATGAGATAATAAAGAATCGTATAAATATAATTCAATTTTTTTAAAAAAAAAAATCTTATCTTTAGTATTAAAAAATGCAACACAAAAATCTAATGGGATTTGCAATTGACTAGACAGCCCTACAATCATATTCTCTATTTTGAATTTAAAATATTTATCTTGAACATGTACAAGGCATAAACCCTAGGAGGTGTTGTGCAAACTATAATTTTGTAGGAAGTAGAGAAAATGTTCTAAATTAAGGATTTTAAGACCTAGCTTTCCTCTTGTTGTTTTCTAGTTCTGTCAAGGACCATTCCTTTATCAATTTATATGTTCTATCTAGTCATGGAATTTAATACATAATTCCAACTTCATCTTGAGTATGTATCTTTGTGGAACCATAGATTCTAAAGCTTTTTGTCTTTACCTTTCTACTCTAATTCCAACCTCGAGATGAGTGACTTTTTCATTTAATAACCTTATTTTTCCCTTTATATTTTCTAAAGGGAATCATGCTTACAATAATTCTTACATCTTAATAGGGTTTATTTTTCTTTCTATAAGTTTCTTTTGCAATATGCGAGGAACTTGATATTTCCTTCTTTTATATGAATTTTATGGAAAGGTTGGTGTAGAACTTGCCTCTCTATAAGGGTGATTCTTATATTTTAGGGGAGAGTTATTGTGGAAATTCCCCTATCTACACTTGAGAAAACTCTATCTTAAAATATATTGGACATAAAATTTAACTATTGACCTAGCCATTCCCTTATGATTTACACTTTTGAGTTGGACCATTCTATTACAAGTCTACTTGCAACTTGTGAAAACATAGACAATTGAAAGATGAAATGAATCTACTTACTAAAGGACCAAACAAGGGCTTGATTTGTTTCAATTTCCTCCTTAGAATGTATTAATATAATTAAATATCTTTTTTCTTCTATGTTAACTATGGCTTGCTCCAACTTGAATAGTATGGACCTGGACACAAATAAATCAAGGGATGAATATGAGCTACTTTTTTCTTAACCCATAATCGAAAAAAAAAATGATTGCTACAAGTAGGTCTCCAATATAATCAGGATGTTTTTCTACATTGAACTCTATGTATTACTAGTTTAACAAGCTCATAGTGGGCAATGTTATGAGTTCATTACTTTTATATTTCATTCGCCATTCTTTTTTATTATTTATACAAAAAGGAAATATTCATTAGTTCCATGTCTTAGATAATATATGGAGTGAAAATTTAAAATAAAATATGAAGAAGTTCCTACTTTTATAATTTATATAGAAAATGAGGACTAGAGCCACATTATCCTATTGTGTAGACAATTTTGCATGTTGAGTTCTCCTAGTATGTTTTAAATTTCAATGTATGTTCTTCAAATTAGAAAGGTATTGTTATAGTCATTTTCACCTACTACATGCAATCTGGTAGTGGCTACAAGTTATTCCTCATCTAATGTGAATTGGACCTCTTATAGAGTGATCAAATGTCACATTGAAAAAACTGAGTGAACTTCATAGTAATTTTTGAAAGAAATTTTTACCCAGAATAAAAAATTTCTACATAACTCCTAGAGAGAAAATATGCAAACAAATATTAAAAAATCTAGAGTACTAGAAAAACATACCACTAAATGACACAAGATGTACATTGGGAATACCCTCAAAGGGAGAAACCTAGCCTCCTAAAGAACTTGTACACTCAATTAATTATGTCGTGAACACATATCACAATACACTTGTAGAGTCCCTATCCAAGTCTTTTGAAATATCAAGCTCTCTAGTTTTATTTCATGTAAACACATCCAAATCCATATACTTCATCTCCTCATATATAATAGTTACAAGAGATTCTTAATAAACCTTAAAGCCAACAAGCCAAAGGTTATTATAATCAATGTCAACAACTATTTGTGTGCTTACTTTTATATAAACAAGCTTTCAAAATACCTCCAAGTGGTATTAAATAAATAATTTTCCAAAACCATGAGATTACAAAACCATATCACCCTTGTTAGATATATTTCTTGCAACCACCTCAATCCTAAGGAAATTCACCACAATGACCAAATCTAGAGCTAATGTAGATAATAGGGAAGCAAAATATGCTCAAATCAAGCCCCAAGAAAAGTAAAAATGGATAGGAGGATTAATAAGGCATCCTATTCATATTTGATCCATTCCAAATTCAAGAAGGCATTACCCAAATATCATAAACATATGAAAATAAGCTATAAGACAAGAGATCTCTAATTAGGTAGTTAGGCAAAATTGTGTGACTCTAGATATAAACTAGTTACTCATCCCTATATATATGTATGCATCAAGTTTCTCACAATAATCATTTATCTAATAAACTTCATCTACATAAATTTATAGATACAACATCAATACCTTCTCTAATATTTTAACATATGTATAATGTTGAATTTGTAGATGATGGAAGAACACCCAACCTACTATAATACAACACCGAAGTGTATATTTTTAGTTCTTTCTAAATGAATAGGATGGATAGCTCGATTATCAGATTAGTTCATGTAGATGTACAAAAATGACCACTTTCCTAAGTGAATATTTAATATTCATTTTAACCTCATTCCTCTATTTAATAAAATTTTATTTAATTAAATTATTCACATTCATCTATTTGATTAAATAAATTACTCAATTTATTTAATTAAGTTCACCTAAAGCCTTTCATAGCCTTTAATTAAATAAATCACTTTATTTAATTAATTCCCCTTTCTCCCCTTTTAATTAAATTGATCCTTGCAAGTAAATAACTCTAATTTATTTATTTAAATCCCCCACTTGTATTTATGCAAGTTGCTTCTATTTTGTTGAAATAAAGTAATTTATTTTAATTAAAATTTCTCTCCATCCACTTGCAAAATCCTACATCTCCCACTTGCCTCTCTAAACCCCCTTCTAGATTCTTCTAAACACTTCTATTTTAGCCTAATCCATCTCCTAAATATTGCCAAATCCCTAAACAAAGGGAAGTCACTTCTCAAACCCTCAAAGTCTTTGAAAACCATTAAATGCTTTATGTCCTCAACAAGTTAACCTCCAAAGTCTTCCAAGCCATTAATGGTTAACTCAACCTTCTTACATGGTTAGAGACTTTTTGCCTAACTCAACCTTGATCTAACCCAAGGGTCTCATCAAGCATTCATGGTTTTACCCTTGGTTATCCCTTTAACCCTTGCACAAGAGTTTACCCCTTGGGTAAAAGCTTTGTCCAATGGATAACCCTAGCCTAACCTTAACCCTTACCTCCTAGGGTAATCATCATGTCTTCTCAAGCATTTAATGCTTCTTTCATCTCCTCTCAAGTAGTCTCTTGTTGAAAATTGTCACCATTTCATTGGTGAGAATTGTAAAGATGGATTGATTAACTTTCAATCATGGCCCTTGTTAAGATCATCCAATCTTGACCATCCATTGCCCTATTTTTCCTATAAATAGAGCCCTCCTATTATTTTCATATCTAGGTCTTTAGTATCAAACTTATAGACATTTTACTAAGCATCCAAGTTTCATCTATAGTCATTTTAATCAAGCATTTAACCTCTCTTTGATAGAAATCATCTTAATAGTATCTTAAATAGGTATTTACATTATCATATAACACTCATGTTAGACTAGTATAGCATGTTAGGATAGTTTTTACTAATCCTCTTATCTTATCATCATATCCATGCTAGTTTAAATCATGTTAGATTTAGTATTATGCATAACTAGGAATGCATTCATATTAAATTGATCAATATCCCTCATTTTCATGGTTGTCATTCCTAAGTCACTTTGCTTAGTGATCTGAGAGAAAAGACATTGAATTGAGGGATCCTGTGAGATAAAGAACAATGGAACATCCCTTGGGAAGTTGAGCTATTCAACATAGTTCCATAACTTGCACCAAGAGTCCCATTGGTGTGTGGACTTGTCTAGAAACCAGATTTTATGTTTCATCGCACCACTTTTCCTGCACACATTTCTGGCACCCACCGTGGGGCTTGACCCCATAAATAACATCATTTTTAATGCAGGACTGATATTGCAAGTACGCAGGAATGCTGAGTTAGCACGTTGGTACCTTCTTTTAGCGCATCGGGCCGTTTGTTAGCACATCTCGCCTACTGTTTAGCGCATCAAACCCTAATCTTAGTGCATTGAGTAGTTAGACTAGCACATAACACTTCTTCTGGCAACTAGAAAATCATAGTGCATTAGAAAATCAGGCTAGCGCATCAAGGCAACAACTTAGTGCATAGGGTCTTTTTTGCAGTGCATCTGTGTCTTTCTGTAGCGCATTGATGCAACAACGTAGCGCATAGGGTTAGCAGAGCAAAAGAGAAAATTTGTAACCAAGGAAAATTATTTTAGGTTTGTGTAAGCCCACACTAACCTTTTGATCACTGATTGCATGTAGGTTCTAATATTTTTTATGCAGGAGAAGGAGTTAGATTAGTTTATTTTAATTTTCTTTCTTTTAAAAGGAAGCTAGTTAAAAAGAATTCACTTTTCCTTTTTGTACAGGTTAAAATAAACCTCATGTTTTCATTTTGGAATGCTTAAAACGAACTTGAGACTTCTTTTTGGTGTTTAAAACAAAAATTCATCTTTCTTTAGTGCAAAGTAAAAAGAACAACAAAAATCACTTTTTGCTTTCTTGCAAGGTTAGAGAGAACACACTTCATTTTGGAAGCTCTAAAAAGAAAAAGCAAATTTACTCTATGCAAAGCTTAAAACGAACCTCACCATCCTTTGGTGTCTAAAAGGATCCATTTTATTTTGCAAAGGTAAAAGAACTTCATTTTCAATTTTAGGCAAAGGAAAAGAGGGAAAGCTTCCCCCTATCGACTTTACATTTTGTTGACCAAATCACAATTTACTTTGTTGACCAGGTTTGATTCAAAGTTTATGTTGAAAATGCACACTTTTCTATGAGGAGTTACAAAGAACACCATGCTTGTTGGAGCAACATCTCCAAATAGAAATTAGAAAATCTGTCTTAAAAGATTAAAAAGAAATTGAGTGCTTTGTCTCAAAAGTGGAAGGTATATGCTCACCCCTTAATTGGGTGATCAAAAAGCCAAACCACTCTTATGCTTTTCTCATTTCAAGCATTTACATCCTTTAGCAGGCCTGCCCTCCCGAGTTTCTCTTAGAGCACCATTTAAATGGTCGATGAGAGGGGAACGACCTAAGTGGGAAATGACTTTATCGCCAAGTGTTCCAACCCACTATAATCAAAAGTGGAGGCTGACGAAAGCCCCCTTCAATAGTTTTGCTCACTAATTAGCCTTCCCCCAGTATCTTTAAGATACACAAAGCCTTTGTTCTTAAGGTTGGGAAGCCTCCCGAGGGAGTTTATCACTGAAGACTGAACAGGAAGCCTGATTATGAACCTTAGCATTAGAAACTTTGAGCCGATTCAGTATCCAAACATCTTCAATATCATAGTGCAAGGGTGGGGAATAATCCACCCCCAAGATTACTCACCATATATCTCCCAAGATAACTACCCAATTGTGAAGCAATTCACTTTGGGTTAATTTTTTGCAAAAGGCAAAAAAAGGAGCACCCCCTAGGGGGTGACACGGTTGTTTGAGTTGTTGGAGTATCAAGACTAGTGGGCTATGGTATTGTTGATGACACTTGAATAAAGAGTCTATCTGATTTGTCTTCTTTGTATCCAAACCTGTGAAAACATTAGGGATTTGAACGCATCCTCGCAGAACATACACTATTTGTTTAGCATAAGTAAAATTGGTTATATCTTATATGCCATGTTTTCAAGTTATATTTTCAGAAAATCATCCATCAAAAACAAACAAGTGTTAAAAATTTCTAAAAAAGCCAAAAACAGAGCAAACAAGGTAGTTTAGCGCATAGGAGCAACTTCCTAGCACATCAGGAACATCTTATAGCGCATACCAACCAAGACTTAGCGCTTTTATCCATCAAAGTAGCGCACAATAGTCAGCATACTAATAAACATTTCATGAGCACTTTTGGATACCATTTTAGCACTTTAGAGCATCAGCCTAGTGCATTGGGGGCCAAACTTAGCGCTTTCAGTCTAGACTATAGCACGTATTCAGGGCATAATAGCGCATAATCATTCTATCAAAAAAAAATTCAAATAGTCTAAGCTAATGCGTGGCAGAGGCAACTTAGCACATCTAGATCATACCTTAGTGCATCCGGTCTCTGGTTTAGTGCATGGTTAAAAACTCAGAAAACCAGAGAGAAAATCAGACCTTTTGAGAAAAATTCATCAAACTTCTTGAGTACCCTTTTAGGTCCAATACCGAACTCAGTTATCAGAATTCAAGTTTAAACATCAGAAAAATCAATTCCAAATCAAGCAAGGATTCTTAGAATAAATTTGTCGAATCCAAAACTAGCTAGAGATAAAACTTTATCCAATCAAAATCAGGTAGTACCATCACATTGATCAAGAGGTCCACCATCTAAATGGATTTTATCAAATAAACAACATACCGAGTTTAAAACCTTAAGTTGTCAAATCGAGTCTCCATATCGGGAGACTCTTATCCATATCATTTGACACACTTTGTCATGGAGGTGAATCTAAACCTCTACTTGATAAAGTAAGCTTGAGTTTTTCAAACAAAGTATCTCAATCCAAACATCGAAGGAAACCATTGATCATTTGTGTATGACCACTCCTCATATTTTGAGAAGAAACAGTCTTCATCACAAAACTAAGTTGAAGAAAAGACAACCTAATTCTAAAAAACTTGCTAAACAGAATAAGTTTCTCTATATCAATGGCCAAATTTTTAAATTACATCGCACATTCTTGTGTCATATGCAATTATATCTCCAAGGTAGATCAAACTAGTTTGATGAAGAACCATTGAGAAGTAGAGCTTTTCGCCAAAAAGAAACATTCAGTCAACCCCTAAATTGTGGAGGAAGGATCAACCCCGCTTTCTTTCCACAAGTTTGCATCACCTATAATAAAGATAGACCTGAATCACCCACTCCTAAAAGAGAAGAAGAAGAATTTATCCCCTTTGTCACAGAAAGCTTTTACTAGATGCCCGTCGTCACTCTCTCTCAAAGAAACAAGAAAAGTGAACCACAACCAAAGTCAAATATGGGTTGTAGATTAACAAACCCTTTCGAGTATACTAATTTGGGAGATACTAAAATCACTGAGGAACTCCTTCAAGAATGTCAAGAAAACCCATCATTCCAAAAGCTCATGGAAAGACTCATTGAAGCTGACAAGGAAAAATATATGCTCATGCTAACTAGAAAAGGAGTTAGACTTCCTGAAGATTTTGATACTGAAAACGTAAGGAATGTAGATGAACAAATTTTTAGGACAAGGACCCGAAATTACGCCTATCAAGAACAAGAGAGAAGAAGAAACACATGATCCTAAACAACATAACATAACTAAACAACATAACATACCTGAACAACATAACATACCTAAACACAACCATGCCCAAACTAGGGAGAATGAAAGGGAGGAATCTTTCCCTCAACATACAAATGTACCCTTGGTCGCTCTTACACAACAAATCCAAATGTTGCAAAGACAAATGCGGGACATGCAACAGGGGACCACAGTGCGATACTCCTTGGATGAGATTTGTCCTTACCCCTTTGATAGGAGAATAAACATGATACCTTTTCCCCCAAATTTAGATATACCAAAATACGACAAGTATGATGGTAAAAGTGATCCCCGCGATCATGTTTGGGAATTTTGTACCATAAGACTAGAATTTTCTCATGATGACACTTACTTAATGAGGCTATTCCCAAGAAGTTTGGGAGGACAAACAATGGAGTGGTTATCTAAGCTAACACCTCCCATCAGATCCTTTGATGAATTGGTGGACAAATTTATCACTCAATACTCCTATAATATTCAACATGCAATCACATGTTGGATGTATGTAATACCAAACAGAAAAACAATGAGACATTCATGGTGTTTCTTCCGCGTTGGAGACATATGGTTTCGAGATATCCTTGAGATGTGCCTGAAAAGGAAAAGATGGAGATCTTTATCGACAATTTAAATACTGAAATGAGTTATCAACTCAAGCTCCAGTGCATACCATCTTTTGCCAAGTTAATCGAGAACGAAATCCAAGTAGAGGAAGCCTGCGTCAAGAAAGGAACTCTAAAATTCTTTAAGGAAGGAAATAACTCCTCAAACTTTAACAATCCAAACAAAAATAACATTTTAGGCAAATCTAGGTTTTGGACGCGAAAAAAAAATATTAATGAGGGAGGAGTTGATGCTAATGATATGAAATCCAAACAACCAATATTGGCTTTATCAGGTAATCCACAAGCTAACAAGAATAAAAAAAGTGCTAACCAAGGTACTAACACTACTTATCCACAAAATACTAATCAGGGACCTTCAAATTCAAACACTCAAACCAACAATAATATCCAAGGCAACAACACTAATCGAGGGACTAATCCAAATCAAAGGGGTAACACCAACAATTTCCCAAATAGACACATCTACACACCATTAGGGCAATCCTTAGAATCAACATTCTGAGAACTCTTGGCAAAAAAGATTATCACATTCCCAACCATAAATAATTTTGAACCCCAGATCAAACCACCTTGGTGGAATGATTCGCACTTCTGTGATTTTCATCGAAACAAAGGACATCACACAAATGATTGCATGAGGCTTAAAAACATTGTTCAAGACATGATCGATAGAGGCGATTTAACAGTTGATGGTCTGAAAACAAATGGTGATCATGACATCTTTGAAAATCCTCTTCCAAACTACAACAAGGAAGGAGCTTCATCATCAAACGATACACGGGGAGCTCGCAAAAATCACCTGTATAACAACACTATCAATCACATATCAACAGATGATAACCAAATAAATGTCATAAAGATCAAAGGCAAACAAGACCATACATCAATCAATGTAACAACCAGAGCACAAAAATATGTCTTGAAAGGGCATACATCATGTTACCAGTGTTTTAAATGTCTTGGAAGTCTTGCCTTTTATCCTTAAAAGTCTTTCAAAATTCATAAATTTGACCCTTGTCTGTGAGCCTATGGTTCCTAAGGGTTTAGGGTTTTACAATTTCAAAACCATTTAAAGAATAAACCTTTGTGTCATATTATTTCCAAATCATTTCTATTTTGCCCATTTCTTTTTTCCACTTAAGTGGAAGGGTCGCTGCGTTGTTGAAAGGGGCCATTTTAAGTCTAGGCTTGGGCGTGTTTTAATTAAATTTGAAATATTTCATAGTTTCCTAAAGTCCTAAGTCTTTTCCTTTGTATCTGTAGGGTTTTTTAAGGCCAAATAATTTTCTTTTGATCTAACAGTTGTTGTTATACCGCAATGGGAAGTTGTGCGATGTTTATTCATCACACCCAGCAACAAGCCACTAGTGGCGGGCCCAAGAAGATAGTTAACGCAGATAGTTAATGCAGGCAGTTAGTGCAGATGATTAAGTGGTGACGGCTAAGCAACGAAGGATTTTAAAGATTGAACAGTTAGCTCATGATCCAACGGTTGTCGCTAAACCGTGGTTGAGAGATGCTCAACTTTTATTCATTGCGGACTAGCAACTAATTGGTGGGCTCGCCCAAAGTGGGTGGCCCAAGTGTGTTAAAGAGCTGGTAAGTCCAAGGAAGATCGACGATTGTCACTAGACCGCAATGAGAAGATGCTCGAACTTTAACCTTTGTGGATCAGCGACAAAGAGTGAATGAGTGACTGATTGACGGGCCCACTTTGAAGGCTAATATGATTAAAGGGAGTGCTAGTTCTGCATGATTTGGCGGTGGTCGCTAGACCACGACTAAAAGTTGCTTGAACTTTAATCTTTGTAGATCAGCGACTAAAACAAAAATACTTAGAAGAATCCCTTCTGGTCTGTTGGAGCCAAAATTTGAAATTTCAAAAGGATTAATTGCAGAAGTGTGTGGCTTTATTGATAGTAATCAATGCTCAGTTGTCATTAAAATCCCTCCATAAGACATTGTTTTGAAATTTAAACTTGCAAAAGGGCATTCAAGGAGATTTGCAGAGAATAGGTGTGCAGTTTGTGATTGCTCAGGCGACAAGTAAGTTTTTCCGCGACTGTGCTTTGCAATTCCTATTTGTGTGGCGTTATTTGGTGCTTGAAATTGAGAAGAAGTATTTGAATAGTAATTGAAGTAAGGATAATTTTAAGATGGCACCAAGAAGGGAATTCAAGGGAAAGGTAGATTACCAAGAGAGGGCTATTTGTGATGACTTTTTAGAACAATTGGCTCAATCTGCTAATAGTGCAACCAAGATAAAAGAACTCATGCCCAAATCTCCCCACCTGTGGATTGGTGATGGTTTGTACGACAAGGGATGTTGGCTAAGAGATGCCCAGATAGGTATGATAGGTCTAGGTTTGTTTAGGGTCGGATTTGGTCAGCGGAATTCACCTACTCCTATAAACAGTATATGGGAATTAGATGTTGGAAAACTGGTGGTCCTTGGAGTATTCATGGATGTTGATCTGTTGACCCAAATTGCCAAAAATTATGACCCTATTACTACGACTGTGAGAAATGTAAATGGGGGGCCCTTAATTGAAATTAATGATGATGAATTCAGAAAAGTTTTTCGGCTGAGTGAGGTCTCAAACTATTTGGAACGCATTGATTTTGAGATGCTCAAGAAGGTTTATGATACCCAGAGGGATCGTCTTAGGAGTGGGTCGTTGAAGGAATTCTTTGCAAAGATAGGAGGATTGACATTGGTAGGCCCTAGCACAATGGAGCCTTTCCCTATCAATTTATTTACTTTAAGGGATAAGGGTATATATTGGTGTCTATGTCAAATTCTTGGGGAAGATGCAGAGAACGCCATGCCTACCCATTATATGCTTATGATGGCACAAATTTTGAACCCATCTTTAGTAGTGACCTATGATTTTGCACCTTATCTTATAGATGCCATTCACGAAGGCCTAATCGAGATAAATAATGCTAAGGTAGATAGACCTTTCAGTTGGTACTCCTTATTGATGCACATGTTCTTGTTTAAAGGTGTTGAATATTTTGCAAACAACATGGACCTATTAAAGGAAAAGGATGGTGAAGACATGCCTGTTCAGTTGTGGAGTACAAATTTGTCCTGGGAAAGAGAGGATGCAAGTTACTTGAAATTTGATAGATGCTTTGCATCTAAGCTCAGAATCCTTCTATGTCAAGAGAACCCTAGGATCCCAAAGGCTCTCCTTGAATTCATTAGACCAAAGGAGTTTGCTGAGAATATTAAGATTATGCACAATTGGGATGACATAATCTTGTACCCGGTTTCTACCATTTTCAGAGTATATGGTTTCAGGGGAACCCCATATTTGCTCCCCTACCAGGTCCCTTTGAAGATAGGAATTCTTGAGATTTTGAGTCAAATTGGAGGCCTACAAGAAGCAGAGCTAACAAACAAAGGAAGGGGGACAATTTTCCCAACAGTCACTTTGGCACATCAGTTTGTAGTCACCAAAGGTGGTTGGTTACATTTTGAAAGCTTTTTTTAGCCATACAGGTTGTCAACGACAGTTGCTAAGTTTTCTAATCAGAGGATTTCTTCAATGGTATGTTCATGAAGAAATTCAGGTGTGGGGGTAGAATTCATCAATTTCACTTTCCTAAAGATCTGATAAGAAATGAATTCAATTTGGATGAGCAAGAAGTAAAAAAGGAAAAGTGGTTGGCATTAAAGAAGACCCTTGATTTTGTCCAACATTTTGACAAGAACTATGACCCTTTGAACAGTTTTCACCCTTTTGAAGAAAAGATCAAGTTTTTGGTAGATTATTTTGAAGATGCAATGCAGACCTTGAATGACAAAAATGATGTTGTAGTAAAAGCAGATCCAAAGAAAGCTAAGCTAGTCTTAGCTAAGCCTTTTTTTGCTAAGGTTGTTCCCCCTAGTGAGTACGTGTTATACAAGAGGTTAGGGTATAATGTAGTAGTGCCAAGGAAAGATGAGCCTTCCACTTCAAAAGGAAAAAGGCCAATGGAGGATGCTCCTGAGTTACAGGCCTCCCCAAAAAGGCAGAGGTTGGGGAAGGAAGCATAGTCAAGTGAGTTTTTGTATTCCCCTTCTTAATCCCCATTATTCATAGGTCATGAGCAGGTAGTAGTTGAACAATGATTGCAATTAGGGATCCTAGGATAGATTGCATGCACACATGGGGAATTACAAGAAGGGATACTAGAAGAGCCAGTAGGTGCCAAAATGGACCTGACTGTTGAAGAGTTTGTAGGTAGAGAATTGGATCTTGTCATTAAGCAGGCCAGTGATGAATTTTTGGTTGATAATAGTTTTGTTAAATCAGGAGCATTTTTGTATTTTTTTTGGAGAAAACATATTGAGCAGTTTTAAGAAAGATGTGAGAAGGAGAAAATTGAGCAACCTCATAAAGATACATCTATTGTTGAAGCAGAAATAAAGCAAGAAATGCTGAAAGAATTTGAGGTGATCACCGCTGAGCAAGGGAGAAAATTGATTGCAAATGCTGGAGTTTTGATTCTCCCGAAATGGGACATAGTTGATGCCTTAATTTTTTATGTAGTTAGAAAAGAAACCAAGCCTTTGGAATGAATTAATTATAGTAATGACCATGTGGCCCTTGTTATATGGTCCCTCAAGAGGGAAAAAAACAAAAGAAAGAAAGACTCCTCAGGTTCTGATTACTCGGGAGGCATGATTGTAAAGAGAGTTAGAGATACAGGGGTAGTAGAAGCTGCCAGCATGACTTTAGAGTCTGCTAAATTTGGAATGGTAGTGGCTGAGAAAGAAGCCAAGGAGAAAGCTGATCTCCAGGTGAAGTTAGAGGTAGTCCCAAAAGCTTACAACGAAGCCAAGGTTGAGATAGCTCGTAAGGACAACACAATTGCAGAATTGAAGAATCAATTGGGAGGACAATATCAAAAGGGTGAGTCTTCCAATCTGATGATTGCCTCTTCTGCTACCAAACCCCCTCCTTCCAGCCCAATTATTGAATTCCTGCCTTCTCCCATGACTCCTAATTTTCAATCAACTGAAAACATTTAAGATGAGAAGGAAAGATTGAAGCAGGCCCAGGCAATATTTGCAAACAAATATGAAGAGAAGATCAGGGGTACAATTTTAAAGTTTGCTGATACAATTGGAGCATCAATTGTGTATATTTATATGAAAAGAATTTTGAATATTTTGAATTATTTGAAAGAGGATAAGACTATTTTGGAGCCAATTTTGGATAAATGGATTGTTAGGGAGGTTGATTTAGAGCTCGTATATTTATCCCAGGAGGAGGCAGGTGATGATGCCATTATCAAAACCACTTATGAGTTGGTAAAAGGTTTGTCTAGGTTTGCAGAGGAAAGAGTCAATATAGAAAGAAAGGTAAACCTATATCGAAAAGAATATACAGATCAGAAGTTTGAATTGTTCCCTAGAGGTTTTGTTAATACTGATAAACTGAAAGATAAAGAAGTATGGCTTGGCGAGTTAGTCCATAAGTTGTCTCAAAGAATAAATAGCATCATAAATACAGATGATAACTCCTTATTCATTCAAACCATTGAGGAGATTGAAAAAATAAAGTCACACTTTGGTTTGGAAAAAGAAGTTAAACAGTTAAAGGAGACGTGGAAAAGTTTAAATATGCTGAAGCAAAAAATTGTTAGTTTTTCTTGGCCTGATGATGACACATTCAAAGTATGGGAAAGTAAGTATGCAATGAAAGAGACAGAGGCACAAGGAGATTCTACTGACGCTCCAGTATGTGACAACCCTCAGGCAAATTGAAGCGGTTAATTTTTGTAACAGATATTTTTGGGTAATTAGAATTTTGAAGAATTGAAGACACTTGGCACTTGATCTGCAAATATTGAGAAGTCAGTTGGAATTTTGAAGAATTGAAGACACTTGGTGCTTGATCTGCAAAAGTTACATTGTTTACAATTGAAAATAGGAGCATAAACAATGTAACTTTTGGGGGGAATTATGGTTAGAACAAGAATATTTTCCAAGGAAGTATGAAGCTTGTCGCATCCATCTCTCTATAAATGGATACCAGGACTACTTAGAAAGGGATCACAAGAATTTTGTAAAAAAGCTTTGGCAAAATGTATGGAGGCCTTTGTTTTGGCATTTTGGAAGATCATTTTGTATCTTTGTAGAACTTTGATGAGAGAATATTAATATACGAAATCAGAACGTTTTGGGCCCGGATTTATGTTGTCTTCGTGTCTGTGTGATTGATTATCATTTTGATTAAATCATCTAGGGTTGTTTAGTTAAAGCTCAAGGAGGGAAATTAAATATACTTAATTCCTTTTGTTGATAATCAATAACTCTACATGAATTTGATGACTGGGTCTATTATAGTTCAATAGTTTATATATGTCTAGCATATATAGATCCAATAAATCAAGGTGATGATATGTATATGAATTTCTATTATCATCTTTTTATTTAATTCTAAATAACTGAGGGTCGAATAAGGCATAGATATGGCTTGTTAAAGTTTATGACCTTCTTGGTGATCAATTATAATGATGATTAATCTTTCATTTATGTTCAGCTGCTTTTAAAGTGATAAGGTGTGCATAAATTTGCACTAGTTTTTTGTAAGCCATCGAGTAAAATTGTGAGAAAGTAATCACAGAAGGTATCCCCACCTAAGCTCTGTTGAAGCTTGAAGTGTAGGAGGTTTCATTGTAAACCTTGTCAATTGTTGTCTTATGTTTCTATTCTTGTTGTTCTCTCCATGTGTGAAAAGAGGCTTGAGATCTTGTAGAGAAAAAAAAGCAATCAGAAATTGAGAGCAAGAAGAATTGGCGACTCTGTTGGGGAGAGTCATAGTATAAGTATATACTGTGGATTAGTGCATGTATTGCTCAAAATTTGTCTGAATCTACATTTACTTGTGTCCTTGTAATAGGTTTCTCTATCCCCAAGTTTTTTTAGTTTTCTCTCTGAAAATAGTATTCTCGTTTGGTTGTCTCCTATGAGTGATTTGTTGAGTTCAATAATATTCTAAATTCTCAATTGGGTGGCGACTCTGATAATATAAAACAACCAGTATTGTTAAATAAACCACAAGTCATTTTAAGGAAGTGCATACAATGTAGAGAGGAAGAAACATGAGGTCCTACATGAAGAAAAATTCTCAAGAGAAGTTGCAAGAAGGATTACTGGAACTAGTCCGAAAAGGCCAGAAGAGAATGGTTATGCATGAACCAGTTGTGCAGCCTGGAGACAGAAAAATAGCCATACAGGTAAGTCTTCTGGATAAACGGTATATGCAAATTCTAATACACCATCTCGTGAATCTGAACAAGACATCATGGGTTTTCATACTGGTCTATTTGGTAATAATGAGGATATCCAGACTTTTCATCAAAGATTGTCGCACATTGGCATTTCTGGGAGGGATAGGAATAGTTCCAATGTTAGGGTGGATTATTTTCCCCAAACTGTAGATGGGAATGTGAGTTTAATTGATATTGACCATGTCAACATATCAGATTCAGAGGAAACCTTCCCAGACCTTGATGAGGTTTCCCGAGAAATCGAGGTTCTTAATAAAAGGGTCCAATCAATTAATTTCCTTAAGAAAGCAAAAGGAGATGGATAAGGAAAATGAAATTAAGGAAATACTTACTGAGAGAGATAGGTTATTGAGACAGATTGTAGATCTAGAGTTATTCACCCAAGAAGAACCTAAAAGTAAAGAAGGGGGCCCTATTATCAGAGAAAATTTGACTGCTAAAGCTAGTCTTGCACCTAAAGTTCTTGTGCAAACTAGTAGGGAGGTTCAAAGTAATCCACAACCTACCAAAATCATCACCAATAAAGGAAAATAGAAGGTTATAGATGCAAGACCTAGTTCAAAAACTGTAGACCTAGTATCAGGAGATGAAAAAGTCTATCATGGAATGTCTTTACATGAGGCAGAAATAGAGAGAATGAGGAAAGAGAAAGAGAATCTACAGAGGGAGTTGGAAAAGGTATTCTAATACACCTTCTCATGAATCTGAATAAGACATCATGGGTTTTCATACTAGTCTATTTGGTAATAATGAGGATATCTAGACTTTTCATCAAAGATTGTCGCACATTGGCATTTCTGGGAGGGATAGGAATAGTTCCAATGTTAGGGTGGATTATTTTCCCCGAACTGTAGATGGGAATGTGAGTTTAATTGATATTGACCATGTCAACATATCAGATTCAGAGGAAACCTTCCCAGACCCTGATGAGGTTTCCCGAGAAATCGAGGTTCTTAATAAAAGGGTCCAATCAATTAATTTCCTTAAGAAAGCAAAAGGAGATGGATAAGGAAAATGAAATTAAGGAAATACTTACTGAGAGAGATAGGTTATTGAGACAGATTGTAGATCTAGAGTTATTCACCCAAGAAGAACCTAAAAGTAAAGAAGGGGGCCCTATTATCAGAGAAAATTTGACTGCTAAAGCTAGTCTTGCACCTAAAGTTCTTGTGCAAACTAGTAGGGAGGTTCAAAGTAATCCACAACCTACCAAAATCATCACCAATAAAGGAAAATAGAAGGTTATAGATGCAAGACCTAGTTCAAAAACTGTAGACCTAGTATCAGGAGATGAAAAAGTCTATCATGGAATGTCTTTACATGAGGCAGAAATAGAGAGAATGAGGAAAGAGAAAGAGAATCTACAGAGGGAGTTGGAAAAGGTAGAATTAGAAGCAATTAATTCTGAAGTTAGAAGAAAATTTGACTATCTGAAAGCTCCTCCTATAACTTTTCCTTTGACAAATCAGAGTAAACCTATACCTCAACATACTTCAAACTCTGCAATAAAAATTCAACCAACTATGCTCGTGAATATTGTTCCACCTCTAAACCGATATGCTCTTGTTAACCAACATAACCTTGCCTTTTCTTTTAATACTACTCCAGTAAGTCAAATGTCCCTTGTGCAACCTCTTAACCAAAATAACCAAGTCCCTCGAGTTGGAGGTCCTAATTTGAGAATGAACATTGGTAATAATTCTGTTGGTAACCAATTCCAAAGAAAACCCATCAATATAGAATTGTATAGACAAATTTTCTTTGATGGAATCCCAAGTTACCCAAACCATGTCCCTATTAAAATGAGGGACAAACTCTAGAAGTTTGCTGGAAACAATGCCATAAGTGCAGAGGAACACTTGAAGTATTTCAGTGACATGATAAATGACTGAGATTTCTAATGAGGATGTGATTATGAAATTATTTGTGTAGTCTTTAGTGGATGATGGCAAGGATTGGTATAGAGCGTTACTTGTAAATAGCATCAGTTCTTGGGAGATCTTGTAGAGAAAACAAAGAAATCAGAAATTGAGAGCAACAAGAATTGGCGACTCTGTTGGGGAGAGTCATAGTATAAGTATATATTGTGGATCAGTGCTTTTATTGCTCAAAATTTGTCTCAATCTGCATTTACTTGTGTCCTCGTAATAGGTTGCTCTATCCCCGTGTTTTTTTAGTTTTCTCTCTGAAAATAGTATTCTCATTCTGTTGTCTCCTATGAGTGATTTGTTGAGTTCAATAATAAACTAAATTCCCAATTGGGTGGCGACTCTGATAATATAAAACAACCAGTGTTGTTAAATAAACCACAAGTCATTTTAAGGAAGTGCATACAATGTAGAGAGGAAGAAACATGAGGCCCTAATGAAGAAAAATTCTCAAGAGAAGTTGCAAGAAGGATTACTGGAACTAGTCCGAAAAGGCCAGAAGAGAATGGTTATGCATGAACCAGTTGTGCAGCATGGAGATAGAAAAATAGTCATACAGGTAAGTCTTCTAGATGACCGATATATGCAAATTCTAATAAACCATCCCGTGAATCTGAACAAGACATCATGGGTTTTCATACTGGTCTATTTGGTAATAATGAGGATATCCAGACTTTTCATCAAAGATTGTCACACATTGGCATTTCTAGAAGGGATAGGAATAGTTCCAATGTTAGGGTGGATTATTTTCCCTAGAATGTAGAGGGGAATGTGAGTTTAATTGATATTGACCATGTCAACATATTAGATTCAGAAGAAACCTTCCCAGACCCTGATGAGGTTTCCTGAGAAATCGAGGTTCTTAATAAAAGGGTTCAATCAATTAATTTGCTTAAGAAAACAAAAGGAGATGGATAAGGAAAATGAAATTAAGGAAATACTTATTGAGAGAGATAGGTTATTGAGATAGATTTTAGATCTTGAGTTATTCACCCAAGAAGAACCTAAAAGTAAAGAAGGGGGCCCTATTATTAGAGAAAATTTGACGGCTAAAGCTAGTCTTGCACCTAAAGTTCTTGTGCAAACTAGTAGGGAGGTTCAAAGTAATCCACAGCCTACCAAAATCATCACCAATAAAGGAAAATAGAAGGTTATAGACACAAGACCTAGTTCAAAAACTGTAGACCTAGTATCAGGAGATGAAAAAGTATATCAGGGAATGTCTTTACATGAGGCAGAAATAGAGAGAATGAGGAAAGAGAAAGAGAATCTACAGAGGGAGTTGGAAAAGGCAGAATTAGAAGCAATTAATTCTCAAGTTAGAAGAAAATTTGACTATCTAAAAGCTCCTCCTATAACTTTTCCTTTGACATATCAGAGTAAACCTATACCTCAACATACTTGAAACTCTGCAATAAAAATTCAACCAACTATGCTCGTGAATATTGTTCCACCTCTAAACCGATATGCTCTTGTTCACCAACATAACCCTGCCTTTTCTTTTAATACTACTCTAGTAAGTCAAATGTCCCTTGTGCAACCTCTTAACCAAAATAACCAAGTCCCTCGAGCTGGAGGTCCTAATTTGAGAATGAACATTGGTAATAATTCTGCTGGTAACGAATTCCAAAGAAAACGCATCAATGTAGAATTGTATAGACAACTTTTCTTTGATGGAATCCCAGGTTACCCAAACCATGTCCCTATTAAAATGAGGGACAAACTCTAGAAGTTTGCTAGAAACAATGCCATAAGTGCAGAGGAACACTTGAAGTATTTCAGTGACATGATAAATGACTAAGATTTCCAATGAGGATGTGATTATGAAATTATTTGTGCAGTCTTTAGTGGATGATGCCAGGGATTGGTACAGAGGGTTACCTGTAAATAGCATCAGTTCTTGGGAGATCTTGTAGAGAAAACAAAGCAATCAGAAATTGAGAGCAACAAGAATTGGCGACTCTGTTGGGGAGAGTCATAGTATAAGTATATACTGTGGATCAGTGCTTATATTGCTCAAAATTTGTCTGAATCTGCATTTACTTGTGTCCTCATAATAGGTTGCTCTATCCCCGTGTTTTTTTAGTTTTCTCTCTGAAAATAGCATTCTCGTTCTGTTGTCTCCTATGAGTGATTTGTTGAGTTCAATAATATTCTAAATTCCCAATTGGGTGGCGACTCTGATAATATAAAACAACCAGTGTTGTTAAATAAACCACAAGTCTTTTTAAGGAAGTGCATACAATGTAGATAGGAAGAAACATGACGTCCTACATGAAGAAAAATTCTCAAGAGAAGTTGCAAGAAGGATTACTGGAACTAGTCCGAAAAGGCCAGAAGAGAATGGTTATGCATGAACCAGTTGTGCAGCATGGAGATAGAAAAACAGTCATACAGATAAGTCTTCTGGATGACCGATATATGCAAATTCTAATAAACCATCCCGTGAATCTGAACAAGACATCATGGGTTTTCATACTGGTCTATTTGGTAATAATGAGGATATCCAGACTTTTCATCAAAGATTGTCACACATTGGCATTTCTGGAAGGGATAGGAATAGTTCCAATGTTAGGGTGGATTATTTTCCCTAGAATGTAGAGGGGAATGTGAGTTTAATTGATATTGACCATGTCAACATATTAGATTCAGAAGAAACCTTCCCAGACCCTGATGAGGTTTCCTGAGAAATCGAGGTTCTTAATAAAAGGGTCCAATCAATTAATTTGCTTAAGAAAACAAAAGGAGATGGATAAGGAAAATGAAATTAAGGAAATACTTATTGAGAGAGATAGGTTATTGAGACAGATTTTAGATCTTGAGTTATTCACCCAAGAAGAACCTAAAAGTAAAGAAGGGGGCCCTGTTATCAGAGAAAATTTGACTGCTAAAGCTAGTCTTCCACCTAAAGTTCTTGTGCAAACTAGTAGGGAGGTTCAAAGTAATCCACAACCTACCAAAATCATCACCGATAAAGGAAAATAGAAGGTTATAGACACAAGACCTAGTTCAAAAACTGTAGACCTAGTATCAGGAGATGAAAAAGTATATCATGGAATGTCTTTACATGAGGCAGAAATAGAGAGAATGAGGAAAGAGAAAGAGAATCTACAGAGTGAGTTGGAAAAGGCAGAATTAGAAGCAATTAATTCTGAAGTTAGAAGAAAATTTGACTATCTGAAAGCTCCTCCTATAACTTTTCCTTTGACAGATTAGAGTAAACCTATACCTCAACATACTTCAAACTCTGCAATAAAAATTCAACCAACTATGCTCGTGAATATTGTTCCACCTCTAAACCGATATGCTCTTGTTAACCAACATAACCTTGCCTTTTCTTTTAATACTACTCCAGTAAGTCAAATGTCCCTTGTGCAACCTCTTAACCAAAATAACCAAGTCCCTCGAGTTGGAGGTCCTAATTTGAGAATGAACATTGGTAATAATTCTGTTGGTAACCAATTCCAAAGAAAACCCATCAATATAGAATTGTATAGACAAATTTTCTTTGATGGAATCCCAAGTTACCCAAACCATGTCCCTATTAAAATGAGGGACAAACTCTAGAAGTTTGCTGGAAACAATGCCATAAGTGCAGAGGAACACTTGAAGTATTTCAGTGACATGATAAATGACTGAGATTTCTAATGAGGATGTGATTATGAAATTATTTGTGTAGTCTTTAGTGGATGATGGCAAGGATTGGTATAGAGCGTTACTTGTAAATAGCATCAGTTCTTGGGAGATCTTGTAGAGAAAACAAAGAAATCAGAAATTGAGAGCAACAAGAATTGGCGACTCTGTTGGGGAGAGTCATAGTATAAGTATATATTGTGGATCAGTGCTTTTATTGCTCAAAATTTGTCTAAATCTGCATTTACTTGTGTCCTCGTAATAGGTTGCTCTATCCCTGTGTTTTTTTAGTTTTCTCTCTGAAAATAGCATTCTCGTTCTATTGTCTCCTATGAGTGATTTGTTGAGTTCAATAATATTCTAATTTCCCAATTGGGTGGCGACTCTGATAATATAAAACAACTAGTGTTGTTAAATAAACCACAAGTCATTTTAAGGAAGTGCATACAATGTAGAGAGGAAGAAACATGAGGTCCTACATGAAGAAAAATTCTCAAGAGAAGTTGCAAGAAGGATTACTGGAACTAGTCCGAAAAGGCCAGAAGAGAATGGTTATGCATGAACCAGTTGTGCAGCCTGGAGATAGAAAAACAGTCATACAGGTAAGTCTTCTGGATGACCGATATATGCAAATTCTAATAAACCATCCCGTGATTCTGAACAAGACATCATGGGTTTTCATACTGGTCTATTTGGTAATAATGAGGATATCCAGACTTTTCATCAAAGATTGTCACACATTGGCATTTCTGGAAGGGATAGGAATAGTTCCAATGTTAGGGTGGATTATTTTCCCTAGAATGTAGAGGGGAATGTGAGTTTAATTGATATTGACCATGTCAACATATTAGATTCAGAAGAAACCTTCCCAGACCTTGATGAGGTTTCTAGAGAAATCGAGGTTCTTAATAAAAGCATCCAATCAATTAATTTGCTTAAGAAAACAAAAGGAGATGGATAAGGAAAATGAAATTAAGGAAATACTTATTGAGAGAGATAGGTTATTGAGACAGATTGCAGATCTTGAGTTATTCACCCAAGAAGAACCTAAAAGTAAAGAAGGGGTCCCTATTATCAGAGAAAATTTGACTGCTAAAGCTAGTCTTGCACCTAAAGTTCTTGTGCAAACTAGTAGGGAGGTTCAAAGTAATCCACAACCTACCAAAATCATCACTGATAAAGGAAAATAGAAGGTTATAGACACTAGATCTAGTTCAAAAAATGTAGACCTAGTATTAGGAGATGAAAAAGTATATCATGGAATGTCTTTACATGAGGCAGAAATAGAGAGAATGAGGAAAGAGAAAGAGAATCTATAGAGGGAGTTGGAAAAGGTAGAATTAGAAGCAATTAATTCCGAAGTTAGAAGAAAATTTGACTATCTAAAAGCTCCTCCTATAACTTTTCCTTTGACAGATCAGAGTAAACCTATACCTCAACATACTTCAAACTCTGCAATAAAAATTCAACCAACTATGCTCGTGAATATTGTTCCACCTCTAAACCGATATGCTCCTGTTAACCAACATAACCCTGCCTTTTCTTTTAATAATGCTCCAGTAAGTCAAATGTCCCTTGTGCAACCTCTTAACCAAAATAACGAAGTCCCTCGAGTTGGAGGTCCTAATTTGAGAATGAACATTGGTAATAATTTTGTTGGTAAACAATTCCAAAGAAAACCCATCAATATAGAATTGTATAGACAAATTTTCTTTGATGGAATCCCAGGTTACCCAAACCATGTCCCTATTAAAATGAGGGAGAAACTCTAGAAGTTTGCTTGAAACAATGCTATAAGTGCAGAGGAACATTTGAAGTATTTTGGTGACATGATAAATGACTAAGATTTCTAATGAGGATGTGATTATGAAATTATTTGTGCAGTCTTTAGTGGATGATGGCAAGGATTGGTATAGAGGGTTACTTGTAAATAGCATCAGTTCTTGGGAGATCTTGTAGAGAAAACAAAGCAATCAGAAATTGAGAGCAATAAGAATTGGTGACTCTGTTGGGGAGAGTCATAGTATAAGTATATACTGCGGATCAGTGCTTGTATTGCTCAAAATTTGTCTGAATCTGCATTTACTTGTGTCCTCGTAATAGGTTGCTCTATCCCCATGTTTTTTTAGTTTTCTCTCTGAAAATAGCATTCTCATTCTATTGTCTCCTATGAGTGATTTGTCGAGTTCAATAATATTCTAAATTCCCAATTGGGTGGCGACTCTGATAATATAAAACAACTAGTATTGATAAATAAACCACAAGTCATTTTAAGGAAGTGCATACAATGTAGAGAGGAAGAAACATGAGGTCCTACATGAAGAAAAATTATCAAGAGAAGTTGCAAGAAGGATTACTAGAACTAGTCCGAAAAGGCCAGAAGAGAATGGTTATGCATGAACCAGTTATGTAGCCTGGAGATAGAAAAACAACCATATAGGTAAGTCTTCTGGATGACCGGTATATGCAAATTCTAATACACCATCCCGTGAATCTGAACAAGACATCATGGGTTTTCATACTGGTCTATTTGGTAATAATGAGGATATCCAGACTTTTCATCAAAGATTGTCGCACATTGGCATTTTTGGGAGGGATAGGAATAGTTCCAATGTTAGGGTGGATTATTTTCCCCAGACTGTAGACGGGAATGTGAGTTCAATTGATATTGACCATGTCAACATATCAGATTCAGAGGAAACCTTCCCAGACCTTGATGAGGTTTCTCGAGAAATCAAGGTTCTTAATAAAAGGGTCCAATCAATTAATTTGCTTAAGAAAACAAAAGGAGATGGATAAGGAAAATGAAATTAAGGAAATACTTATTGAGAGAGATAGGTTATTGAGACAGATTGTAGATCTTGAGTTATTCACCCAAGAAGAACCTAAAAGTAAAGAAGGGGGCCCTGTTATCAGAGAAAATTTGACTGCTAAAGCTAGTCTTGCACCTAAAGTTCTTGTGCAAACTAGTAGGGAGGTTCAAAGTAATCCACAACCTACCAAAATCATCACTGATAAAGGAAAATAGAAGGTTATAGACACTAGATCTAGTTCAAAAACTGTAGACCTAGTATCAGGAGATGAAAAAGTATATCATGGAATGTCTTTACATGAGGCAGAAATAGAGAGAATGAGGAAAGAGAAAGAGAATCTACAGAGGGAGTTGGAAAAGGTAGAATTAGAAGCAATTAATGCCGAAGTCAGAAGAAAATTTGACTATCTGAAATCTCTTCCTATAACTTTTCCTTTGACAGATCAGAGTAAACCTATACCTCAACATACTTCAAACTCTACAATAATAATTCAACCAACTATGCTCATGAATATTGTTCCACCTCTAAACCGATATGCTCCTGTTAACCACCATAACCCTGCCTTTTCTTTTAATACTGCTCTAGTAAGTCAAATGTCCCTTGTGCAACCTCTTAACCAAAATAACCGATTCCCTCGAGCTGGAGGTCTTAATTTGAGAATGTACATTGGTAATAATTCTGTTGGTAACCAATTCCAAAGAAAACCCATCAATATAGAATTGTATAGACAGCTTTTCTTTGATGGAATCCTAGGTTACCCAAACCATGTCCCTATTAAAATGAGTGACAAACTCCAGAAGTTTGGTGGAAACAATGCCATAAGTGCAGAGGAACACTTGAAGTATTTCGGTGACATGATAAATGACTGAGATTTCCAATGAGGATGTGATTATGAAATTGTTTGTGTAATCTTTAGTGGATGATGCTAGGGATTGGTATAGAGGGTTACCTATAAATAGCATCAGTTGTTGGGAAGAGTTCAAGAATTGCTTTCAAGAGAAATATGGAGACAAGAAAAATGTGAGCTTCATGCTCAATAAATTTAACAACATTAGGAATTCTGATAATGAGGTTGTCATAGATTTTAATGCAAGGTTCCAAAAGACAATGCATACACTTTTTCAGGTAATGAGGTTAGATGAGAATGTATATCTAACTACTTATTATAATGCCTTTGACCCAAAAATGGCATATATCCTCAGAGATAAAAACCCACATAGTTTAAGAGATGCCTTTAGAATTGCCATAAATGTGGAAAGTAATAGGAAAGCATCAGGTAAAGTGGGAAGGAGAACTGATGGTAGATTGTGGCAAGAGCAGAAGCCACAACCAAATAAAGCCTCTAAAGAAGAGGATAAGATTGAGAAATTAATGACTGTTGTGAAAGACCTTACTGCCAAGGTGAGAAAGAATGATAAACCTCATTACAATTGGCAAGATAGGCCTGCTAGGTTACATGACATGCCATATAACACTGCCTGGAAGGATGGCCTTGCAAGATAAGCCAAGAAATACACAAAATCATGATACTGCTGATCCTTTAAAGGGTGGAAATGTGCATAATGTGGAGAACACTCCCTAGTGTACATCATGTGATGGACCACACTCCCCTTACCAATGTGTTGTGGCTCAAGCTTTAAATGAATCTATGAGGAGTGAAGGAGAACTGAGATATCAGAGTGAGGATAAGCCTACAGTTAATATGTTTGAAACCATTGTTGAAAGTGATGATGAGTTTTCACAAGATGAAGCAAGTGGGTATGATGCATTAAGTAATAGTAAAAATTATCACGAGCAGTTGACAATTGATTGGCATCCCACCTTGAATGTGGTAACAATTGAGGATGAAGAAGTTCATCTCAAAAGGCCTAGTGAGGAAGAATTCAAGAACCTCACCAAAGCCGCCATAGCTAAGGCCAAACATAATTACAAACTGAGAAGTAGCAAGAAGGATGAAGATCAGGGTGAGTCTGGTTCTATGTTTATGAAAGAAGTGTCTTAGAAGAAGGTGGCTAGTAGTAATACTCTTGCCCAAGATGACCATGCCAAAAGGGATCAGTCCAAAGCTTTAGACTAATGCTAATAAAAAGACAAGTCAACAAAAGATAGAAAAGGTCAAAGCCCATACTGAGTCAAGTATTCGTTCTACATTTGATATGAATCAGGCTTTAACTCAAATGAAAATTACAGTACCACTGATGGAATTGTTAAAAATGAAAGAGTATAGAGAAGCTGCTTTTTCTTTACTTTCTAGTATATCGGACAACAATGCATCTTTACCTAAAGGTACTGAGAAGGATAAAAAGGATCAAGAGCAAAAAATCCCAGAAATTTATGTGGGAACTACAATTACTCAATAACCTTCCCAAGTTGATCCTTTCTATGTAACCTTATTAGTCAATAATAGAAAAATAAAAATTGTATGGTAGATTCTAGAGCTGCTGCAAATGTGATGCCATATGGGGTCATGAAGGAATTGGGACTATCAGTAAGTACTTTATATGGGAAATGCTATGCTATGGACAATAGAGAAGTACCTGTTGTAGGTACAATGAAAGACGTAGACATAAAAATATCAGTATTCCCTGAAGCTACTTACAAGATAGATGTCATAGTAAATGATACAAAGCCTCATTATGGAATGCTTTTGTCTAGACAATGGGTTGTAGTAGTTGGGGGAAATGTCCAATTAGATCTTTCATATGCAACTATCCTAGTGAATGGAAATCAGGTTAAGCTATATAGAGAACCACGTGCCCCAAGGGTTATTGAGAAAATAGATCCTAACATGCTTAATTGCATGATTGATGTGGATTTGGACAATTTTAGAGTGGAACCAATTCAACCTCAGTTAAAGAACATAAACCCCATTGTTAATGAATTGGAATCTCAACAGGAGGGCTTGTGGCATATGTACTTTGATGGAGCTTGTTCCAAAGAAGGATTTGGAGCAAGGGTACTTTTTGTTTCTCCATCAGGTATTACTTTCAAATACTCTTTTCTATTGGCTTTTCAATGTACAAATAATACAGCTGAATATGAGGCCTTATTATTAGGGTTAGAAATCGCTAAGAAACATGGAATTCAATTATTGAAAGTTTTTGGAGATTCAGAACTAGTAGTATCTTAGGTAAGATCAAGATATGCATCTAAGAATGACCAGTTAAAAAGGTATTAGCATGTTGTTTGGGATGTGATTGAATAATTTGATGCATTTTCAATTGATTGGATTGAGAGATCAAAAAACATTATGGCAGACTTCATAGCTAATGTTGCACTAAAAAATGAATATGTAACACTGACCGGAGTATCAATAGTTGAGGTTAAAGCTAGACCTGCTATCCCAGATAATGTGTATAATTGGCAGGTGTTTGAAGATGATGATGATATACTTAGGTTTTTACAATGCATTGATGAGTATGAAGGACAAAAAATTGATTGTAATGCATTGGTAGATGTAGTAGATGGTAGAGAAGTAGTTTTTGGAAATGACATGGTTCAGTTAGAAACTAATGAGATACCCAAAGGGTATGTTTAGCTATAGTGATAATCATTTGCACCAGAAGTCATCCACTAAATTGGAAGAATTAGAAGAGGTAAACTTAGGGACAGAGTCATCCCCTAAGTTGGTGTATATCAGGAAGAACTTGTCTCCCCATATCAAGACTAACCTCATTAATTCGCTAAAAAAGTATAAACATGTTTTTGCTTGGTCCTACAAGGACTTGAAGGCATATAGACAAGATTTATTTTAGCATGAAATACCTCTGCATCCTAATGCTAACCCTTTTAGACAAAAGCAAAGACCTATTAACCCCCTCTTAGAAACCAAAATGCAGCAAGAATTGACTAAGTTGAGAGAAGGGGGGATTATAAAGCCTATAAGGCATTCTTCATGAGTATCCAATTTAGTTCCTGTCAAAAAGAAGAATGGGGAGATAAGGCTTTGTGTAGATTTTAGGAATTTGAATGTTGCTTCTCTTAAGGATAATTACTCATCTCCAAACATGGAAGCTATGCTACAAAGGGTAACTGGTTGTGATTTACTATCAATGATGGATGGATTCTCTAGTTATAATCAGGTATAAGTAAAAGAGTCTGAGCAATTCAAGACTACTTTTACTACCCCTTGGGGAACTTATATTTTTGTAAGGATGCCATTTGGTTTGAAGAATGCTGGGGCAAATTTTCAGAGGACTATGGATGTAGCTTTCAAAGAATTTATTAATATCATAATGGTTGTTTACCAGGATGATCTGACATGTTTCTCAAAGAAGGCAGATGACCACTGTGGTCATTTGGAAAAAATATTTTGCAAGGCCTTGGAGTTTGGAGTATCTTTAAATCCAAAAAAATGCCACTTTGTTGTAACTAAAGGAAAATTGTTAGGACATATTGTTTCCAAGGAAGGCATTAGGATAGACCCTGAAAGAATTGAAGCTATTAATAATGTGCCTCAACCAAAGAGTGTCAAAGGAATTCAATCCTTTTTGGGTAAGGTGAATTTTGTTAGGAGGTTTATAGCTAACTTTGTTGAGATTGTTAAGCCTATTGTTAAGCTACTTAAAAAGATGCTAAGTTTTCTTAGGATGAGGAAGATGCACAAGCTTTTGACAAGATTAAAAGGGCTATTCAGGAAGCACCAATGTTGAAATCTCCTGATTATAGTAAGCCCTTCTCATTATTTTCTTTCGCTTCTTACCATACAGTAGCAGCAATTCTGCTTCAAAAGGATGATGAAGGGTATGAACATCCAATTGCTTTCTTTAGTAAATCCTTACAGGCTACTGAATTAAAGTATGAAATTATGGAAAAGTAGGCATATGCTTTAGTCAAGGCTATTAAAGCATTTTGGCCTTATCTTGTGAATGCAAGAATAATTGCTTATGTTCCACATGCAGTTGTCAAGAACATTCTATCTGAGTCTGAGGTTACTAGTAAAAGTTGTAGTGGATAAATAGGATACAAGAGTTTGACCTTGAGATCAAGATCACAAAATTGGTAAGAGGATTAGGCCTTGCTAAATTAATGACTGAATCAAATCTTGTCACTGCTGATATTAATGATATTGAAACTGACAAGGTCATGGTCAATAGTATTAAAATGCAACCGTGGTATTCAGAAGTAGTGCATTTAAAAAAAATGCAACATGTCTAGAAGGAATGACCCACAATTAGAAAAGGACATTGAAGCTGAAGTCCCAGAAATATGTTCTTATTCAAGGGGACTTATATTGGCAAAATAGAGATGGGGCATTATTGATGTGCTTAGATGATTCTCAGGCTCAAAAAATGTTGACAGAGATGCATAATGGATTGTGTGGAGGTCACTATTCACGAAAGACAACAGTTGGCAAGATAATCAGAGCAGGATATTATTGGCCCACTTTGTTTAAGGACACCCATAAATATGTTCAAAAATATGGTCCTCGTCAGAAGTTTTCTTCTAAATTGAAGTATGAAGGAGCTTTACCACTTAACCATGTTACAGTTGAAGCCCTTTTTGTTCAATGGGGGCATTGATTTTATTGGGGAGATAGCAGAAAAATTAGGTAGAAGTCACAAATGGATCATGGTGGCCACAGATTACTTCACAAAGTGGATTGAGGTCATACCTACTAAACAAGCAACTAGTAAAATTGTCATTGAATTTTTAGTGGATAATAATAACACGGTTTGGTGTGCCTGTGAAATTGATAATGGATAATGCTATGTGCTTTAGGTTAGAGGAATTCATAGAATTTTGTGCAAGTTATGGAATTACTATGTCATACTCCTCACCATATCACTCACAAGGCAATGGCCAAGTAGAATCTAGTAATAAAAGTCTCCTGAACATCATCAAGAAGATTCTTGAACAAAACAAGAGATCTTGGGATCAAAAGCTCAAGCTGGCTTTATGGGCAGATAGAATTACTGTAAAGAAGGCCATCAGTATATCTCCATTTGAATTGGTATATGGAATACAGACTAGAGTATCAGTAAACAATCTTCTTCCTATATATAAGTTCTTGCAAGCTGAAGAGTTGGAATTATCAGAACCCATGGAGGATAGAATGGTTCAGATGGTAGAATTGGAGGAAATGAAAACTATGGCTCATAAAAGAAACCTAAAAATCCAATTGCAATCAAAATATATTTTTGATAAAAGAACTACAACCAGGAAGTTCCAAATTGGTGATATGGTTCTTTAGTGGAATGCTAGAGGACAGGACAAGGGTAAGCACGAGAAATTTGAATCACTATGGATAGGCCCTTTGATTGTTTTTTATGTTAATGGATAGGATTCATATTTTTTACAAAGAATGAATGGTGAAGTACAAGAATTTCTAGTGCATGGACAATTCCTGAAGTATTACTTATCATGATTTGTTTTAAGTCCATGCATAGTAGTTGTAGAAGCTATATATATTAGGTTTGCTTTGATTTTGGGTTCTATTTTGGTTTGCGTTCCAGAGTGTTTGTCAAGTTCTTGCATTGGTCTCGCATCCAACCATCCCCAGTCAGAGCCAAAGTTATCAGTGTTTTAAATGTGTTGGAAGTCTTGCCTTTTATCCTTAAAAGTCTTTCAAAATTCAAAAATTTGACCCTTGTCTGTGAGTCTATGGTTCCTAAGGGTTTAGGGATTTACAATTTCAAAACCATTTAAAGAATAAACCTTTGTGTCGTATTAGTTCCAAGTCATTTCTATTTTTCCCATTTCTTTTTTCCACTTAAGTGGAAGGGTCGTTGTGTCACTGAAAGGGGCCATTTAAGTCTAGGCTTGGGCGGGTTTTAATTAAATTTGAAATATCTTGCAGTTTCCTAAAGTCCTAAGTCTTTTCCTTTGTATCTATCGAGTTTTTAAAGGACAAATAATTTTCTTTTGATCTAGCAGTTGTCATGATACCGCAATGAGAATTTACGCAATTCTTATTCATTGCGACCCAGCGACAAGCCACTAGCGGTAGGCCCATGCAGACAGTTAATGTAGGCGGGCCCATGTAGATAGTTAATGTAAGGATTGGCATGTGCAACTCAATTCGGCACTCTAGGCTTATAGGACTAGCATCAGGACACCTACAGGGGCTATGCCATATTCATTGGTGTATGGATCAGAATAAATTTTACTTCTTGAGGTAGAAATTCCATCGCTCAGAATATCTTTAAAAGGCCTCATTCCATATGAGGAGTATCGGGTCAACATATTACAAGAACTAGAGCTTCTGGATGAAAAATGACAACATGCCTATGATCATCTCAAAGCATACCAACAACGCATGTGAAAAATCTATGACCACATAGTCATCCCTAGGTTTTTTAAAGTTGGTGATCTTGTACTCAAGGAAAATCCCAAAAATCAACAAGATCGAGAAAAGAAGGGGAAGTTTGAACCTAACTGGTTGGGTCCCTATGTTATCATATCAACCTATGGATTAGGCACCTATCAGCTAACAACTTTAGAGGGTGGTGTGTTGGGCGAACCAACCAACAACATCCATCTGAAGAATATCTACACTTGAGTGGTATAATGCACAAAAAAAGTAACAAAATAAAAAAAAAGTGAAAAAAAAAAAAATACAAAAAGTGCAATAAAAACAAGTGGTGAAAACTTGGCAATAGGCGCTATTTGTGAGGGAATAAGCTCCTCTATCTATCATTACTCATGTATTTGGCATCTGAAGTCAAAGCTAATAGCCATCACCCAATACTTTTTACGCAACATTATCCTAGACATACTTAGCGTAGTCACTGTCCTTGCTTATCTGAAAATCAGTTCATCATATCCCACTATGGCTTGATAATCACTGTGACTATTCACATCAATCAATATCTATATCTAGGGGAAGTGTTCCTCTGACTTCAAGCATTCCAACAACAAGCAAACAAGAATCACAACACGCTAAGGAAATCATGTCAACAACAGCTCATCAGTCGAGAAAACAAAACACTGAGGCTATTAACAAATTCAACATACACATGATGGATGATTTTCTAGATTATGATTTGTTTACATCTTGCATGAAGTTTTGACTATTTTGCACTTCAACATTTTTGAATCATTCGACCTTCTAAATTTCTCAACAATGCATCAAGCTAGAGAAAGTAGCATGGAGTACGATATTTTTGGTTTTCTGTCTATGACGCGATTATTAGTACAGTGCAAATGTGTCTCGAGACATGATTGGAAACATAGCATTGAAGACATTATCCACTTTGTGCATACAAATGGTTAACTCTTGTCTTTTTTACGCAAGCAACACTTAGGTCATCTTGGTTCAATTATACCCCGATGCTTGTGTCATCTTGCAATATCAAAATCCATGTACATTTTACTCAGGTCATTATGGTTCAATTATACCATTATGCTTGTATAAAGTTCCAACATAGCAAAATCTCAATGATGAAAAACCAAAACAAAGCAAAAACATGTGACTACACAGGAATGACAATGAGAAAATGAGGGTGAACATTTAGTTGCATGTCATTTTAAAAACTTGCATTTAGTTGCATATCATTTTAAAAATTGCATTTAGTTGCATATCATTTTAAAACTTGCATTTAGTTACGTATCATTTTAAAACTAGCACTTAGTTGCATATCATTTTGCATTTAGCTGCATATCACATTATCATTATCATACATCTCACAAATCAAATCAATACAACCTATCATTAAATCATCATATCATCCATCATATCAATCAATATCTAATCAAGAGAATTTATCTAAGCATCACATCATCATCGTAGAATCATCATATCAATGCATAAATCATCATCTATAAACACATCACATGTGGATCGGGAAATCGGTGTCATATATATCTCAAAAATGGTCAAAATATACAAGGGATGTCATGTCTGTCAAAATACAACACAATAATTAAAATACAATAAAGACAAGTCTCTCAGGTATGACTATCTCTTGAGGCTGATGGTCGCACAACAGATGTCCCAGCACATGAATCTCCACTAGTAGGATCACGACAAGGAGGCCCTGTAACTCCTCTTCTCTTTGTCCTCGAATGAGTCTGAATGGATTGACTAGATGCCACCACAACATAGCTAGGAGAGCTCTGTGATCTCTATGGACCACCTCCTCATGTACTCAGCCTCCGTGCGACCTAGGTTCTCTCTCTCCGTATCTCGCTCTGTTGTGAGCTATGTAATCTGACGTTGCTGAGTTAATACCTATGCCTCCAACTCCTACACTATAACATGTAGTACTTGGATCTATGAATCATGTCGATGCATGGGTACCCTGATCTATACCGGTACCTAGGTGGTGACACCACCTGTCCCTGTCCTAGGTGTCGGTGGAGGTAACACATCTGACCTCCTCCGCTGAGTCGACCGCCTGAACTCTTCTACCTCACCCACAACCACCAACACCTCACCCACTCTACCAACCCTGCTAGCTCCAAGAACCAAACCTCCTCTACCTCCATCACCACCTGATCATATAACTAATCCAATCCTCCCTTTGTCTCCTCCACCTCCTCTCCCATCTCCCCCTCTATCTCCTCTCCTCCCTCCATCTCCTCCTTTTTCTCCTCTCCTCCCTCCATTTCCTCCTCTATCTCCCCATCTCCCTCTACCACCTCCCCTCCCATCTCCCTCGTCATCTCCTCCATTATCTCCATATCCCTCCTCTATCTCCTCTCCCTCCTCCTCTCTTCATCTCACTCGTGTCTCTAGCTTCTCATCCTCATCATCATCAAAGGAAGGAAGCATCCCTGTTGGATTTGATATTCGTGCCATGGCATGTGCCATAAAATATGTTGAGAACTCCTTCGTCATCCCAGCATCCACCACTCTAACCCTGTAATCCCATATTTGTCCGGCCAAGAGCATGTACTCCTCCACAGTTGTTGCACTATCTACAGTTGGACCCCACTCTAGTACATCCTGTCTCCGGTGAGCATATAAGCATACTCCCTGTGGTATAACTTGTTGTCAACCATACTGTCATTGAACATGGCTATGCAAAAATCTCTCAATGATAAAAGGCATCCACCTAATCAGGTATCTCATCATATAGACATAGGGCATCTCTAGCCCATCCTCATCCCATACCTCATAGTCCATATATGGTCTCCAAATAACTGTATCAATGTCATCCAACACCCTCCTCCAATGCTCTAGCATGCTCAACTTACGCTAGACAACTATCCCTGTATAACCATACACATAGGCCTGACCAATCGACCTATCCCTATCTGCAAGTGGCCTCACTGTAGGAATGTGCTCCCAAGCCCACACTTGTAATAAAGCCACCCTGGCTAATAAGCTCATGTATCCTAGATACACCACCTGGTGCAGCTCCCTGTACAAGTGTGATAACATATAGGAGCCCCAAGCGAACCTGCGTCCCTATGTCACCATATCCTCCAAAACCAATCCCCAGCCCACTACCACTCCCTTCGACCTCTAGTTGAGACAAAATAATCCACCTACAAAACTTGCCAGTACAGAGGGTAGAGGAGCATAATCAAGATCCACAAACTCCTACGAAGGGATCTCGTATCCACTAATCTGATCATCATGGAATATCCAACGGAGAGCCTTTGTCCCACCCTCCTCACTCTACTCATATGGCAATAGTGCCCCAATCACTAAAATCCAAAGAATCTGATAACAGTCCTGTAGAGTGACTACCATCTCACTTGTCGCCAAATGAAAGGTGTTCGTATCACTGTGCCACCTCTCTGCTAAAGCTGTCAGCAAACACTAGTTAATGATATACCAAGGCATGTCCAATAAAGAGGATAAACCACACCTTTCAATAACATCTCTATCTACCTATGATAACCATGGAATCAAGGACCATGGTCTCAGAAATTGCTCTTGTGGTTGGAGTACACCAAGCTGTGCCTGCAAAACAACAAATGTTCAACATCAGTTTCCACATCTATCCGATATATCCAATCAAAACAAAATCAACTTGAAACAATGAAGCATCAAATCAAGTCCCATATCGAAAAATCAAAATCCATAACACAAGCATCATAACGAGAAATCAAATCAAGTCCCATATCAAAAATAAAAAATCCATAACGCAAGCATCATATCAAGAAATCAAAATCAAGACCCATATCAAAATCAATCAAGCCCCACATCGAAATCAAATCAAAAAAATCCATATCGCAAGAATCATATCAAAATCAATCAAAACCCATAATGAAATCAATCAAGACCCCTATCACAACAAAAAAATCCATATCGCAAGCATCATATTGGAAATCAAGAATCGGAACTCATATCGGACATCAATATTATATTGAAAGGAAAAAATCAAAGATCCATATCAACAGAAAATTAGGATCCTTATTCAAGCAATCAATCAGCTTGACACTTCAAAACCAAAAGCCATTTCAAAGACTATCAATCATCGTATCAAGACTCAAACATCATCACAGCAGGCAAGACATTGGCTTAGAACTCATCCCAAAGCACTCAGCAGACACCTATCCCCTCCTAAGCCATCTACCTCCTTTATTTTCCCAAGCAACGCATTCTTCCAAGTCCTTTCTACCCATTTTTTCTTGCCCATGAGCCAAAACAACCTTTCCACGTGCTAAGCTGCTAACTATGCGCTATCCTTCTTCATTTATGCGCTATAATCTTTACCCTACGCACTAATCTGCTTTAGTGCTAGCAAACATCACCATCGCACTAACTTGCTTACCCTATGTGCTAGGTTAACCCTATGCACTATCCTACACACCACACATGCTTACCTGTTAGTCCTATGTGCTAAAACATCCTACGCACTATCCTACACCTGCGATGCACTGCAGAATGATCCCCAAATGCTACCCTAGCTAAAAAAACCCTATGCGCTACTGTTTCTATCATATGCACTATGCAAGGACCCCTACCTATTAAAACGGTAAAATTGGAAGCAAAAAATGGAAAATGTGACCAAAATTGACAAAATTAATTAAAAACGTGGCAAAATTAAGATGACTTACAGGTGGACCATACGCGGCAGGCCTCCGGTATCGACGAACACACTTGAATCAATGAGAAGCATAAGGAACCGACATTTTTGTCAAACTCCATGTGTCACTATCACAAGAGGTCAAATATACAAATGATGAAAATAAAATCACTTTTTACCTTTTTATAGGGTAAAAGTAAAAAAGGGCTAGTAGGTGGGGCACATATTTTGCTCATTTTCTCACTTTTAACCTTATCAAACATCATTTTTTGAGAGATGAATCAATTACACTACATTCAACACAATCGAAATTTCAAAATACATTTAATTCAAAAATGATCATCAAATCAATAAAAATTTCAAAATCCTTGATTCATCTCTCGAGGGGGCATCATCAATATCATTCATCAAATCTGGGGCATGACATCAACATCTCAATACATGACATCCACATCTCAACACATGACATCAACATCTCGATACAAGACATCGCATTGATTAAATGTTGGCTACATATCTGACAATTTTCTTTGAATCAACATGTGCACACACATCACTTCAAAGAGGGGCAAAATGCACACGTACAAAAATGACCACTTTCCTAAGTGAATATTTAATATTCATTTTAACCTCATTCCTCTGTTTAATTAAATTATTCACATTCATCTATTTGATTAAATATATTACTCAATTTATTTACTTAATTTCACCTAAAGCCTTTCATAGCCTTTAATTAAATAAATCACTTTATTTAATTAATTCCCCTTTCTCCCCTTTTAATTAAATTTACATTTAATTAAATTAATCCTTGCAAGTAAATAAATCTAATTTATTTATTTAAATCCCCCACTTGTCTTGATGCAAGTTGGTTCTATTTTTGTTGAAATAAAGTAATTCATTTTAATTAAAATCCCTCTCCATCCACTTGCAAAATCCTACATCTCCCACTTGCCTCTCTAAACCCCCTTCTAGATACTTCTAAACACTTCTATTTTAGCCTAATCTATCTCCTAAATATTGTCACATCCCTAAACAAAGGGAATTCACTTCTCAAACCCTCAAAGTCTTTGAAAACTATTAAGTCTTTATGTCCTCAACAAGTTAACCTCCAAAGTCTTCCAAACCATTAATGGTTAACTCAACCTTCTTACATGGTTAGAGACTTTTTGCTTGACTAAACCTTCATCTAACCCAAGGGTCTCATCAAGCATTCATGGCTTTACCCTTGGTTATCCCTTTAACCCTTGCACAAGAGTTTACCCCTTGGGTAAAAGCTTTGTCCAATGGATAACCCTAACCTAACCTTAACCCTTACCTCCTAGGGTAACCATCATGTCTTCTCAAGCATTTAATGCTTCTTTCATCTCCTCTCAAGTAGTCTCTTGTTGACAATTGTCACCATTTCATTGGTGAGAATTGTAAATATGGATTGATTAACTTTCAATCCTGGCCCTTGTTAAGATCATCCAATCTTGACCATCCATTTCCCTATTTTCCCTATAAATAGAGCCCTCCTTCTATCATTTTTATATCCAAGTCTTTAGTATCAAAATTATAGGCATTTTACTAAGCATCCAAGTTTCATCTATAGTCATTTTAATCAAGCATTTAGCCTCTCTTTGATAGAAATCATCTTAATAGCATCTTAAATAGGTATTTACATTATCATATAACACTCATGTTAGACTAGTATAGCATGTTAGGATAGTTTTTACTAATCCTCTTATCTTATCATCATATCCATGCTAGTTTAAATCATGTTAGATTTAGTATCATGCACAACTAGGAATGCATTCATATTAAATTGATCAATATCCCTCGTTTTCATGGTTGTCATTCCTAAGTCACTTTTCTTAGTGATATAAGAGCAAAGGCATTGAATTGAGGGATCATGTGAGATAGAGAACAATGGAACATCCCTTAGGAAGTTGAGATATTCAACATAGCTCCATAACTTGCACCAAGAGTCCCATTGGTGTGTGGACTTGTCTAGAAACCAGATTTTATGTTTCATCACACCACTTTTCCCGTACACAGTTCCTATTCTTGGAATATAGAGTTAAATATGGATTAAACCTTGATAACAAAGAAAATATTAACATTTAGATATGTCTAATGTACTTGTCTCTATCTTATAAAGCTTAAACCATCAAATGCCCTATTATCTCATAATTGTACCTACACTTGATAATCCATGACTTGTTTGAAACCTTCACATATGAGTCTATGAAGGTCTCCCATTTTGGCATGAACTACAAAATATGAGATAGTTTTATAGTACCTCTTATATATGAACTAACAAAGAGATGATATAAAGAGTTTAACACATTTTAACATAGTGATTCCTTGAATCACCTAAAACTCTTAAATAATAATGGAGATAGAATGCAATAATAAAATAATAGTAATTTCCTATATTGATTTACTAAAATAATCTTATAAACCATAAAAGAATAGAGTAATGTAATTTGAATCAGACCTGCTCCTTGAAATTGCTCAAAAAATGTTGGGACCATGGCGCATCACATCAGTCCTCTGAACTTTGTACACACCAGGGGGAATGATTTGTCTCTGTTAATAGAGATTAATTTGAAGAGTACAACTCTACACCTATTTCATGCACACATAAAGAAAGGGAAATGTGTTGGTAATAGGGTTTGCCTTAGGTCAAACCCTAGTTTTGGAATTAACCATGAAATTGAGATAATAATTGAAATGATTGAAAGGAAAGAATTTCCTTTTGAGGGAGGTGTTGAATTATGACTAAAACTTGAATTATGGTACCTCCTTGTGAAGTTTTGCTTGCCTCCACATGTAATTAGGGTTTATGAAGTCTTCAACAAAAATGGATGAATAATATCTCCTTCATTGCTTGAAAATTGACTTTACGGTTGCTCCTAAGTTGTAAGAAGACTGATTGCTTCTCAATTTATTGAATGCTTGATTGATGGATGCTTGTGTCTTGATTGGATTGATAGATGTTCAAATGAGAGAGGAAATCCTTTTTATATACCTTCCTGTCAAGAAAATTGACCAATTTTCCGACATGAGCCAACACAGAGAGGGGGATACCACTCAAATTTGACATGTTGCATTGGGTTTTAAGGTGCCCCTAATCAGGGTTGACAGTGGTGTGCCACCATGGTCCCAGTGAGGACTATTGTGTGGCACCATGGTCCTGCCCTATTTTGGGGTAGGCATAAGGTGCATGTTGAGGTGCAATTTGAGTTAAATGGTATTTGTGATGTGCATGACCATAATCAGGTCTTCAATCAGGTCGAGGGGTGCAAACATTAAGGTAAAGACCCAAATGCGATCGAAATTGAAAAGGGTGCAATTTTAGGATGCTACATCTAGAAATTCAAAAAAAAGTTGGTAGGACCAAGGCACTGGGATTCGCCATGGTTCCACACTTTTTTCCTCAAATATTGAGAGGATAATTTGGTGGTCCTATCTAATTTAAATCTGACTCTATGTGAAATATATCAATTCTCAGTCAACCTAATGGTGATTTTAATTATGAAATCCCTATATAAGGCACCCTTCTCAATTCATTTCAATAATCTTATCTTATGCTAATATTATCATCAATTCAAGAGAAATTATTCATCCTCAAGGGAAGATTTGATTCAAGGAGTAGCAAAATACATCAAGGCATCTTCCATTTATGTTTTATCTATGATTTCATGATGTATTCTATGTGATATATCATGTTATTGCATCAACACATGGAGGACCTTATCTTAAGAGAATTACATCAACTATTGAAGCTATAATCATCTACTTACAAGCTTTTCCAATTCAATTCAAGTTCAATTTATATTTTAATTAGGGTTAATTCCAAACTTGGGGTTTGACCTAGGGAAAACCCCTATCCACAACCCCCTTTCTTTTACAAGTATTCAGCAGAGTGGGAAGTTTTAGGAAGATCTCAGCAAATTGGTGTGTTTCTTGTCAAAATTTGGGCCTAGTTTTTATGGATCGGGGTGCCCCATGCCCTAGTCCTCTAGGACTAGGGTGCCACATGCCCTGGTCCTCCTTTTTCCACATCATATTTTAAGGGAATTTCTCACATTGTCTCAAAAAATCAGAGTCTTAGATAATAGGTCATCAAACCCGAGTGCCCCACACCATGGTCCTACTAATTCTCCTTCAGATTAGACTCACAAGTGCACAACAAAATTCTCATCTTAGATATGTGTTTATTGTTTCATTTCAGTTATATGTTAAAGTGCTTCAATACTTGTTTAGTCACTTGTATTTGTTTCTTCATTTCAATTCTACATTCTCCTATCCTTGCATATCCATTTTCATAGAAACAAAGGAATAGAAACCCTAGAAGTATCCCTTGACTCTCTTTCACATGAGTTTGTCAAGGACAGTCACTCCTCTAGGTGCTTTCGTATTCTAATGTTTGTGTGAAAGTGGACCTAGGTCTTAATTATACTTGGTTCCATTTTTGCCAAAAACAATTACTTATCCCACTCAAAACAACACTAGCATCAGTTATTGATTTCTCAAAGAGGCTCAAATATACTCAAGTTTTACATTTAGGCATTTGACTCTATGATAAAAAAAAATATGTCTCTAAACCAAATCAAATCATGTTCTATTTTCATCTTTTCAAATTATTTTTCCACCTTCTTTCTTTTATATTTTAACAATAATTTGGTTGAAAGTATGTTCTATATTTTCTATATTTAATAGTTAGTTGAGGTTATGGAGACTATGTTGTTAAAAATTAATTAGGTAATTTATCAGGTTTATGATATTAAAGTAATTTTAAATAATTAATGAACTACTTTTGATGTGCCTATTAATATTTACGCACACTTAAGATCTAAGTTTGAGATATAAATCATTGCATTGTGATTGATTGATTTTTAGCATAGTTAAAAAAGGTTATTGTGTTAATTTTTCTCTTAGGGGTTTTTCCAAGGTAGAATTTTTTATATTGTGTTTTTTTTTATATGAATTTGCTTTAAATTTTGTATATTTTTTCTTTTGTAAAGATTAATTGGGCTTTATTTTCCTATAAGTTGGAAGAGTTTATCTTCATTTTTTTCTAGATGTTTCAAGGAAATGATCAAACTTACCTTTCTTGCCTAATTTCTAATCATTTTTCAACTTTTTTTCCTCATTTTAACATGTTACTTTTTTATCTATAGTATGACCTCACACAAAAAATTGATGCATTGAACACAATGTAGATAGAATGTTTTGGGTAGGTTTTTATTTGAATAAAAGGACTAATGTCCCTATAGTGTAATCTATTAATTCAACCTAAATCACCCTTCCACATACAACCATATTTCATTATGCATGCTAGAATAAAATTAAATATTCATCCAACTCTTTATCTTTGTATTTTTTTTATAAATGATTATTGTTTGAATACTTCTCATACAGACGATGATACACGATCATACAAGTACCACTCTCCTAGAGTGGGATTGTCTTCCCAAATCATCAATAGCCTTTACAAGCGCTCAAGGCATTCAAGGGGGGTCCATTATCTTAGTTAATTAATTACCCATGTTTCATTAATTTTCAATTGATTAATTAACTCTCATATGTGATTATAGTACATGGCCACTTGGGCTTGAGGTCACATAGGGATCCACTCCCATAACCCTCTCTAGTACCTACATTCTAAGCTCATTACATTCACCAATGAATGCAGAATTAAAATCAAATAATATGAATTTCCCAAGTTTTCACCACATAGGAATAAATTCCTCAAATTGCAATAATCATAAGAAATAAGATCCAAGTTAATCAAAATTAAAATCCACACGATAAATCCAGCATTCCACATAATAATCCATCAAAATTTCACACAAATTCCCATTTATAAATATTTTCCATTTTTCTCAAAAACTAGTAAATAATGCCAATATCCATTAAAGTAGCTTGAAAAATCATAAAAGTTCAAAATGAAAAATTCAAATAATCTAAGAATACCCTTTTGGTTTGTAGGTGCCCAACACCCTATTTCTATCATAAAATCACCCATTCAATCAATATAAAAACATTGGTCGTGGTAACAATGTTTTATGGACATTTTATAAAACTTTCAAACAACAATTTAAATACTCACTCAAACAAAATGCTTTCGATAAGGGAAATGCTTATTTTCACATAAAAGGTTGTTTAAAACCATTTTAAAATAAAAAAGAAGAGAGAGAAATAACTATTGTATATTATACGCACAATTGCTATAATTACAATTGGACCTCGTACAACTACTGCCCCCTCTCCTCTACAGAGAGAAATGAGGTTCCTACCTCAATTTTGCTCCAAATTTGAAACCACAAATACTCATAACACACCCAAGCAATGCACGGATCCATTGGACAAAACAAGCCCTGCCAATTCCCATCTCATTGCCACAAAAATCATCCAAGTCCATTCAAAATTGCATCCGCAATGACAAATCCAAGTAAAAGAGGGTTCCATGCTATCCAAAAACTTAAAAAATGACAATGTCAAAAAGAGCTATTTGTTGGTATTATGGATGTGTTGCATTGGTTTTGTCGTTGATTTCAACACTTATCCTTTTGAAGGTCTACATTGTTGTTTTGGCACTCTGGTTTTATTGGTTTATTGTTGAACCGGCACATTGTGTTCACCGGCGAGGTTAGTGGCTTATGCACAGTCATCGGTATATGTTCACCGACAGGTTATATGGTTCACCAATAATGAATATGACTTGTTATCATTTGGAGATCATTTTATTATGTCGAAGACATGGATTAGATGTTTGGATTTGGTGTTTTGGATATTGGTCTAATCAGGTTGACATATTTGTTGTTATCGGCAGATAGGTCTAGGTTATGGACTGGTACATGATATCTATTCCAAATCAGCACAACATGTTATGGAGATGACTTATTATTTGCATAATGTATTAAGGCTGACATATTGCATCACATTGAGACTTATTTTGTTATTGATTTAAATGTAATATCTTTAGTGAGCCGACCTTAAATATTTGGTCTTAGGTTTTGTATAAATGTAAGATCTCATTTGAGAGATGTAATATGGAAATGTAACTTGGTATATGTGCGAATATTGAAAATCATATGAGCATATTATAGTGTGATTCATGTAGACATCATTTGAAGGTTGAGGAAGGTATGAAGGTGTTTGCCAGAGCTTAAACCGGTACTGAATGTAGCATTGGAGATGCTACTTTGAAGCAGTACATTGTTATAGGATTTAACCATCCTATTGTAGTCAGTGTGACTCCCATTTTTTGATTGAGCAGTAAGCTTTAGGCAATTGGCCTTTCTGCATATGCAGACCCCATTTGTATACACTTACTATCTGCAGTAGTATCATCTGATTGTGGGTAAGGTTTCCCACCATGGTTTTTCCCCTTACAAGGTTTCCACGTCAAAATATGTGTGTCATGTGTTGTGGATGTTGTTTCTCTTCTTGTTTCATGCATTAAGTTTCATCGGTATTGATATAAACTGCTAATCTGTTTCACCGGCATTAAGTTTGGTTTACTGGCACTAAGTTTAAGTTGGATTAATTTATATTTGGGTTGTAATTCATTGACAACTAATTCACCCCTCCCCCCCCCCTCTCAGTTGTCCTTCTGGTTCCTAACACTATTTTCCTTTTATAAAACCCATTCACTTTTTGAAAATAAATAAATAAACTAAAATAATACTTTAAAATTTTCCAATTACATACTTTACCCTCATTATGAAAAACATTTAAAATGAATATACATAAGCCAAATTTTAATTTTCAAACATTAAATTGCCATTTAAAACCCCATAACACTATTCAAATTTTTTAATTAAAAATAATTCATTTTTACCCAATTCCACCCTTGGACCCAAACTAGACATTTAAAACATACTTTTTTGCACACAACATTGAATCTTTCAATAAAACCCATATAAGCATATATTAACCTTAAATTATGGAAACGAAATTGCACTTTAAATCATAGGAAATATAAATTAGCACCAAAACACCCAAGATTTTTATTAGACATCCACAAAAGGGTTAGGATTCCAAAATGTTACCAACCATGGTATCTAAGGTAATTACTTAAACAATAACATGAAATCACACTTGAGCCAAGTATGACAAGTTAGCGTTAATAGTGACGACCAATGTGACATATCCCATATAACCACTGTTGGGGTATGCTCAGACCTATGGAACCAAGTGGAGTTGATATCATGTACTTGTTACCACTCTACAAATGTCAAGTATACTTGTGCATGTTCACAATAGTTGAAGCATAGCCAAATTCACCCAATAGGGTCAAATATCACAAATATAAATTTATTGCATTTAACTATTCTAAATCATGTTATCATTTACTTCCAACATAAATATTAATAAGTCAAAACATCATAAGTTCATAACCACATTTAATTCAAGTCATATCTCAAACATAATTAAATTAAACATAATATAAAATTAGGCATAATATCATCTCACTTACATCACATAAAATACCATTTCCATAGAATACCTTAAGTCTTCACAAAGAACTAGGCACAATATCATGCACACATCTTAATGCAAATAACACCAAAGGATGGCATGTTGAGGAAAAACCTCCCAAGCATGCAAGTGGTCCATACACACCATGAATCATAAGGGAACTAGTCACAATAAATACAATGAAGTATTGTAGTGTCACAAATTGTACACCCTTTCTAGGGTGGTACAATTTCAAACTTAGTTTAGCACCCGCCTTAGTGTGTTTTGCATCTTGCATTCCTAATCTCTTTTAAGAATTTAATTATTTAATTTAGTTAAATCTAAATTCATAAATCATCACTTCACATGTTATAAAGTTGGGCTCTTTACCCTAAGTGTGCCCCTTTTCATTTTATTCCTTCAATAAATCATTTAATCATAAACCCTAATTATGTCCTATTTTGACCTTAAGGCCTGATTTCGCATATCAAAACACCTTGAAATCACTTGTAACTTTGGGATTCTCTCTAATATCATCATATCTAATGACCCTACAAATTTGGTGAAAAGTTGGTTGGACCATGTCGTGAGTGCACATGGTCCTCGACCTTTTTTCCCGAAATTTCGGGAGCATAATCTTATGATATAATAATGATTAACCCTAAAAGATTGGTGGGAAATTCAAATTCTAGCTCAGCCTAAACATGAAATTAAGTTCTAGGGTTTCATACTTAAGAGCTCTCTTTCTTCATTTGAAGGAGACTTTTTCTAAGAATCTAAGAACAGGTTTTTGGAGCATAAAGAGCCTTCTTTGCAATGAAAGAGTAGATCTTTGAAGTATTCAACAACGTTCAACATTAATCCATCAAACTTTAATCAAGCAACATTTAATCAATTGGGGGATCTTGAAGATGTAGAAGAATAATAGGAGATCATTGACTGATGATTGGCTTTTACCTCTCCCTTGGGGTTGGGTATGGTTTCATGTTATTTTCTTGTCTTTGCATAAGATTCATTTCGATTCATATTCATGCTTTAAATCACTTTGCATCAAAGATTTAGAGCATTTACTTTGTCAATTATAAGCAATTAGGGTTTACTCTTTAGGGTTGCTCTAGATTGTTTGCTTTCATTTTAGGATCTTGCACACACACAAGGTTCTTGCACATACATTTTTAGTACATTATTGACTATTTGTGGAGGTGTAAATGACCAACATAGGGGTTTGACTAAGGCAAAACCCTATATAGCAACCCAAAACCCCATTTTGCAACTTCATGTACAGGTTCAGATCCGAGCGTCGCTAGAAGTTTCAAGATCGGAAGAGCACATAGAGACAGTTTTTGGGTGTAGATTTCATCAAAAACCCTAAGGATAGGGTTGTGGTGTTCTGGTACTACCCTCTATCAGTAGGATTTGGTAGAAAGGAGTCTTGCAAGCTTTAAAACCTATCCTATTAGTTGGAGCTCCATATTTGCAAAATCAAGACAGTGGCGTGGCACCCTGGTCCCAGACATTTCTGCTCAGATTTCAGACATAGGTGCACCTCTTATTTTGCCTCCTATTATGTACTTTTCAGCAGAATATCGGTTGTCCTTTGATCTGCATTTCTAGATTAGGGTTTTCTTGCTTACTTGCATCCTAGGTTAGATCACATTTTTGAATCATTCCTCTCTCATTTACAGCAAGGGAATAGAAACCCTAAGAGGTGATCCTTGACTCTCTCTTCCACACAAGAAGTAGCTCAAAGTGTGAGTGTGTATGACAGTGAGATTAGGGTTTCCATACTTAGTCTCACTAATTTCCCCTGCACATCTTTGGTGAACCCAGCGTGAATCTAATTTCATTTTCATTTCATTGCATTGTTAGATTTAGATCTAGTTTATTTCATTTGCTTTCAAAACATAAAAAGAAAAAATAAAGATTTCTTTCATTTTCCTTGCATTGTGTGTTTAAAATTCATGTAATTTTCATTTCAAAATATCAGATTTTTATTTACAAGATGTTCATGATTTTGATGATGTGTGCAATTATGTTGATTATGAGTTTAGTGAGGATGAATTAGATGAATCTCTAGAAGATTTTTGAACCCTAAGCCTTATAAACCCTCATTTTTCCATAAAATAATCAACTCTGTTACTATGCCATTTTGTGGTGATGAGAAAGATAAGTTGAATGACTCCTCTCATGGGTACATTCCTATCAACTCCTCCACTAAATCTAGAAACATGGTTGACTCCCATAATTCCCTCTATGATGTTATGTCTCCTTTTGAGTCCAAAGATAAACCTTTCAATCACTATGACCATGCTTTATTGGATGATGCCCTGGATGACTTTATGTCTTTGCCTAAACCTTCAAACAAGAATAATGCATCTAAAAGGTTAATCAATATGATCAATATGAATGAACATAGAAAAGCTCTTTTTGTATTCCAAGGTTCTTATCCTTCTCTAGCTTCACCTCTTCCTAATCAACCTCTTTTCATGGTTTAAGTTGGATATAGTAATGATTCCTTTAGTTCTCCAAACAAACCTAACATTGCAGTTCAAGGAAGAAATACCACTAAGAGTCCTTATAGATATGCTCAACAAATAACTAAGGAGAGTTATAATGCAGTTTCTCATACCTATAACAAAATAAATAATAGGCAACCTAATCCTCCTCCAGTTATTCCCACTTATCTACCTGATCCTCAACCTATTATTCCTCAAGGACCTCGCATTTCACAAACTCTTGGTAGGGAATATGACCTAATTGAACAAATTAAAGCTACTCCTGAGAAGATATCCCTTTGGGATTTGATTCAAACCTCCTCAACTCATCATGGAATGCTACAAGATGCATTGAAAACATTGAATGTCCCACCCGCAGTGACATCCAATAATATGGCTTCCTTGATTAACTCTATCACAACACCTAAGGCCCAAATTGTGTTTACACAAGATGAGCTACCCTCTAGTGAAATTCAACAACAATATGATCCCTTAATGATTATGGTTATTATAAATGATAGTGCAATAAAGTGAACACTAGTGAACAATGGTTATGGCATTAATGTTTGTAGCATTAACTTGTTACATAAGATCAACATCGATACATCTCTTATTAAGTCCCATTCTCTCACTATCCGAGGTTTTGATAATGTTGCTAAATCTTCATTAGGTATCATTACATTGCCTATTAAGGTAGGTACTGTTAATTTACCCACACCTATCTATGTCATGTCTGGAGAATTTACATACAACTTGTTGCTAGGGATACCTTGGATTCATAGCATGCAATTTGTCCCCTCTATATTGCATAGGCAAATTAAATTCATTTACAACAATATAAAATATACCTTGCTAGGTGACACAAGTCTCTAGGATTGTTTACAAACATCAAGTTCTAAATCCTCTTCAACCAGTTCTTCCCAACTATCTTAGATAATCCCTCTAAATCTTCTACCCCCACTAGTGTAACCACTTCATCAAACCTATCTCCTACTTCTGGATCGATTTCCAACACTTGCTCAAGTGAACCTAAGATTCTTGATGAAGAGTCTTCTCAGCCTGATTCTACTATTGAGGACACATTTGATCCTGAGAAGGTTCTTCCAGAAGATGATTAGGGATCCCTTGATTTTAATCCTACTTTCATAGGGAAATACAAAATTCCCCCTAGAGAACCTAAGTTCTAAAAGAAGAAGGAAGAAGAAAAACCTTAAAAGCAATCCACTTTGTCTGGGCCATTGAGTAACAACTTTGTGATAGCTTCCCAAACTTCATCTCCCTTAGTTTCTGACCTAAAGTTCTTTGACCCTTCACTTTATGAAAATCCTCCTTCTCTCTCAAAAATGGCTAACCTTTATGGTCTTGGTTTTCACATCCTAGCTAGATGCGGATATAATGGTAATGGATGTGGTGCTCAAGAACAAGGGATTAAGCTTCCCTTGGAAAACAACTTCTATGATATGACATTTGGGCTTGGTTATTATCCTTTTAAGTGTACTAAAACCTCTAAGAGACCGTCTATTAGTGTTAATGTCATTTTTTCTTCTCTCTCACTAAAATTTACAAAGTATATTGACTATGATTCTTTTGGTGTCTTTGCTTTGGATGTTTTTCCTACCAATGATTCCTTATTTGAATTCCAAGGAGTTTATGACATCCTTCCTCGTTATCACCATAATCATGATTTTTCCTATTGTTTAAATGCGGAAGCTTACTTTGGGAAAGAAAGAGATAACGATGAGATAATTAAAGAATTTCCTTAGTTAAAAGATGCTCCTCAACAAAGCAATCTCCTAATAAGTGACACAATTGATATCAAGATGGATCCTTGTATTGAAGATAGAATCGTCAAGATAGCAAAATGTCTCGATGAAGAAGAACAAAAACAATATGCTTAGTTATTACATGAATTCCCTAAAATCTTTTCTTGGATGTACTCTGACATGCCTAGCATAGATCCTAAGATTGTCACTCATAACATTTTCCTAACCCCTGATGCTAAACCCATGAAGCAAAAGATTCAAAAGATTCACCCCAAAGTAGCATTACTTATTAAAGTTGTGATTGAAAAATTGTTGGATGTTAGATTCATTCATCCTATCGATTATTCCCCATGGATTTCAAACATTGTGGTTGTGGCTAAGTCTGATAATAAGATTAGGATGTGTATAGATTTTTTGTGATTTAAACAAAGCCTCTCTAAAGAATGATTTTCCCCTCCCAAATATCAATACGATAGTGGATTATGTAGCACGTCATGCCTTTATCATCCTTCATGGATGGTTTCTCAAGATATAATCAAATCTTTATTAATCCTCAAGATCAATACAAAACTACTTTCACCACCCCTTGGGGCACGTTTTGTTGGGTTATGATGCCTTTTGGATTGAAAAATGCAGGCACAACCTATCAGCGTTCTATGACTCTCATCTTCCATGACTATATGTATAAGACTTTAGAAGATTACGTTGATGACATCTTAGCTAAATCTATTCTTTGCACAGATCATGTTAAGATCCTTCGTCAGATCTTTAAGAGAATTCGTAAGTATAACATGTTCTTGAATCCCCGAAAATGTGTTTTTGGTTTGGATAGTGGAAAACTATTTGGGTTCATAGTTTTGCATCATGGAATTGAGGTGGATATGAAGAAGATAGATACTATTGTTAACATGCCACCTCCTAAAAATTTATCCCAACTAAAATGCTTGCAAGGGAAGATTCAAGCTATTCATATGTTTGTTTCTCAACTTCCAAATCGTATCTTTCCTTTTACTCAATTTCTTAAAAAGAAAATTAGCTTTCAATGGAATGAGGATTGTTGTCAAGCATTCAAAGACCTAAAAAATCTATTTGGCCAATCCTCCTATTCTTCAACTTGCCAACCCTTCTAAGCCTTTCCTTCTATACACAATTACTTGCCCTCATGCTCTTGCATCCCTATTGGCACAACGTGATAAGGATGGTAGAGAATGTCTAGTTTATTACATAAGCCACACTCTACTCGATTACGAAGTTTGATATTCTGCGATAGAAAAATAGTGCCTTGCTTTAGTCTTTGCAACCCAAAATTTAAGGCATTATCTCTTGAATTTTGAGGTCCATCTTATCATTAAATTCAACCCTCTCAAACATATTTTCTTCAAAATTGACCTTTCAAACACTTAGCTAAGTGGGTTATGATGCTGACTAAATTTGACCTTAAGTGTGTCTCACATAAGGCAATAAAGGGACAAGTGTTGACTGACCACTTAGTTGAGGCTCCTTCATCCTTCTCCCTACCTAATCCGGAGTCTTTTCTTGAAGAATACATTTTCTCCACTGAGATTGATGAGACTTGGGAATTATGTTTTGATGGCTCTAAGTGTCATATGAGATCAGGGATAGGGGTGGTCTTAGTTTCTCCTAAAAAGAAACATGTCCCTTTATCATATCGTCTCAATATCCTGTGTACCAACAATATTGTTGAATATGAGGCTCTTATAACTAGAATTAAAGCAGCCTTAGCATTGAATGAAAAACATATACATATCTATGGAGATTCTCAACTAATCATAGGACAAGTGATAGGAGTTTATCAAGCTAAGCAAGACAAATTATCACAATATAGAGATCTAGCTATATCCTTGTTACAAAAATTTGACTCATATACCTTGGACCCTGTCCCTCGAAAACATAATCGACAAGTTGATGCGATGCCATGTGTAGCCTCTCTAGTGTCTTTAGAGGACCCCTTGGTAGATCTCAAATTCACTATTCACAACCTCACTACCTCGGCTATTGTTGATAATCCTAGTGATGTGGCGTATTGTTGCATTATCGATTCTAGTGAATGGTACTTGCATATCATGGGATATTTGAGTGATGGTACCTTTCCTGATTCTATGAATAAAAACACTAGGGCTAGGATTCACAAATTGGTCGCAAGATACATTATCCTTTCTAGTGTTTTTTATAGGAGGGGTTATAATGGTTTTCTCCTTCACTGTCTTAACAAAGCCGAAATCCCTATTTCTCTTGAGGAAGCACATTTAGGTTCTTGCGGGGGGCATTTTGGGGGTAGATCCTTAGTTCAGAGATTTCTCTGAATGAGATAATTGTTGGCAGGCCATGGAAAAGGATTCCTTCATGTTTGTTAAAAAATGTCATCAATGTCAACAACATAGCAATTTGATCCATACCCCTACCTGAGAACTTCGATCTCAAGTAGCATCTTGGCCCTTTTCTACATGGGGTTTGGATCTCATTGGTAAAATATCTCCTCCCTCATCTCAAGGACATACTTTCATCATAACTGCAATTGATTACTTTACAAAGTGGGTGGTAGCAGTTACTCTTTGATCCACTACTGCTGAAGTAATTTGTCAATTCATCTTGGAAAACATTATTTCCCGATTTGGAATACCTTCCGCCTTAGTTTCGGATAATGGAACGTCATTTAAAAATATGGATGTGAATAATTTTCTTGAGAAATATCATATTCAACATAAATTTTCTACACCTTGCTATCCTCAATCAAATAGTCAAGTTGAGTCTTCAAATAGGATAATTGAACAAATTATTCGAAAGACTGTAAACAAGCTTGGTAAGGATTGGCATACTCAATTAACCTACACTCTTTGGGCCTATCAGATGAGTGTGTGTGTCGCTATGGGTTGTACTCCTTATAATCTTGTTTATGGTGATGATACCATTATGCCTTTGGAGTTAGAAAGTCATTCTTTGAGAGTCTCTCTTAAGGGTATAGTGAATGATGATTCTTATAGAGAACAAATACTTCAACAACATGAGATGCTTGATGAATGGCGTATAAATGCTCTTGAGAATATTCAAGCATATCATAAAACTTTGCAAAGAAGCTACAATGATATAGTTATTCAATGTTCCTTCTTAGTAGGTGATCTAGTGCTTTATGAGAATCAACGTAATGTGAATGCTTTACCCGAGGAGAAAGAAAAATTCAGCCCTAATTGGCTTGGACCATACATCATTGTTGAAGTCTATGGATCAGGTGCTTACAAGATAGCAAATGTGGAAGGTAGACCTCTTAAGGAACCTATAAATGTTATGCACCTTCATAGATATTATGCCTAGCTTTTATTTCTCTCTCTAACTCTCTATCTTTCTCTTTCTTTCTATTCTATTTCTCTCTCTCTTTTTACCTTTTTCTTTCTTCAAAATTTTCATCAAGATCTTCATCACTATTCATTGTGGTAAACATGATACCCTATTTCATCTCACTAATAAGCAAGCCAAAATAGGGGGGCATATAGCTACCCATGAATTTCATCACCTTCTTTAGTAAGCATTAGGTGATTTTGTGATCTATCATGTGGTTTTGCAAGGTATGGTTCCTAACTGTGTACTATAGATACCGTTGGGGGCTTTGTTCGCCAACTTATGGATATATTCTTTTTCAAATGATATTTACTTTTCTATACTTTATCTTGCATATGCACGTAGTGTCATATGACCGCTAAAGTGGGGGCCAAATGTAGTCTCGCAAATTGTACACCCTTGCCAGGGTGGTACAATTTCACACTTAGTTTAGCAACCGCCTTAGTGTGTTTTGTATCTTGCATTCCTAATCTCTTTTAAGTATTTAATTAATTAATTTAATTCAATCTAAATTCAAAATTCATCACTTCACATGTTATAAAGTTGGGCCCTTTACCCTAAGTGTGCCCCTTTTCATTTTATTCCTTCAATAAATCATTTAATCATAAACCCTAATTATGTCCTATTTTGACCTTTAAGGCTCGATTTCACATATCAAAGCACCTCAAAATCAATTGTCACTTTAGGATTCTCTCTAATATCATCATATATAATGACCCTAAAAATTTGGTGAAAAGTTGGTCGGACCATGCCGTGAGTGCACATGGTCCTTGGTTTTTTTCTCAAAATTTTGGGAGCATAATCCTATGGTATAATAATTCTTAACCCTAAAAGAATACAGGGAAATTCAAATTCTAGGTTGGCCTAAACATGAAATTAAGATCTAGGGTTTCATATTTAAGAGCTATCTTTCTTCATTTGAAGGGGACCTTTTCTAAGAATCTAAGAACAATTTTTGGAGCATAAAGAGCCTTCTTTGCAGCGAAAGAGTAGATCTTTGAAGTCTTCAAAAAAATTCAACATTAATCCATCAAACTTTCATCAAGCAATATTTTATCAATTGGGGGCTTTTGAACATGTAGAAGAACAATAGGAGATCACCAACTGATGATTGGCTTGTACCTCTCCCTTGGGGTTGGGTATGGTTTCATGTTGTTTTCTTGTCTTTGCATAAGCTTCATTTTGATTCATATTCATGCTTTAAATCACTTTGCATCATGGATTTAAAGTAGTTACTTTGTCAATTATAAGCAATTAGGGTTTACTCTTTAGGGTTGCTCTAGATTGTTTGCTTTCATTTTAGGATCTTGCACACACAAAAGGTTCTTGCACACACATTTTCAGTATATTATCGACTATTTTTGGAGGTGGAAATCACCAACACAGGGGTTTGATTAAGGAAAAACCATATTTTACAACTTCAGGTACAGGTTTGGATCCGAGCATCGCTGGAAGTTTCGAGAATGGAAGAGAACATAGAGATAGTTTTTAGGTGCAAATTTCATTAGAAACCCTAAGGATAGGGGCGTGGTGCCCTGGTCCTTCCTTTTATCAGTAGGATTTGGCAGAACATAATCTTGCAAGGTTAAGAACCTATCATGTCAGTTGCAGCTCCAGATTTACAGAATCAGGATAGTGGTGTGGAACCCTGGTCCTAGACATTTCTGCTCAGATTTTAAATATAGGTGCACCTCTGATTTTGCCTCCTAAGATGTACTTTTTGGTAGAATATTAGTTGTCCTTTGATCTTCATTTACAGATTAGGGGTTTCTTTCTTACTTGCATCCTAGGTTAGATCTCATTTTTGAATCATTCCTCTCTCATTTGCAGCAAGGGAATAGAAACCCGTAGAGGTTATCCTTGGCTCTCTCTTCCACACAAGAAGTAGTCCAAAGTGTGTCACCTCCCTAGGCTCTTTCGTATTTCATGAGTGTGTATGAGAGTGGGATTAGGGTATCCATACTTAGTCTCACTTTTTCCCCTACACAAGGATAATTATAGGATAATTGTTGAAAAGCACAATACAACCACAACTTATGCATCCCTAGATACATAGTCAAATCAAGCTGAGATCAACACATCTCTAAGATGCAAATGGGAAGGGTATTACATTTATTTAAATTAAGGGGTATTATAGTTTCAAGTGATAATTTTATTGGGATGAGACTATTGGCAATTGACACTGATCCGGTGTTTTGTAAGGCATGGATAATGGATTAGGGTTGTCATTGATGGCAACTCTCCTTGGAAATCCTATCTGGTAGTTATTGTTTTTGGTAACTAGTATTGAAAGTGATCGAGTAATCTATCTCTGGTATTTTAGGATATGTAGAGCACTTTTGGTCTGGAATCTTTGCGGTGATTGTGGTGGTCAGATTCGTGCATGGGATGATAGGGCCAACATGTAGAAATCTTTTTGACATCATCTCATTCATCCGCATATGTTTAAGTGATCTAATATAAGCCGACACCCAATTACACGTTACATTGCATATTGTGTTTGGCCAACTTGATGAATGTCTTATCTTGTTATTGCGGATATATATGACCAGTGTAGAAGATCTGGTAGCTGACTGAGAAGAGGAACAAAGCAAAGTTATAGTGGGTTATAGTCAAACTTCTTGCACTTAACTAAAACTCATCCAGACATTGTTTGATGCTATTTTGGAGTTCAATCATTATAGTTATCATTGTAAATGATCTGCAAGTTAGTGAGACTTCCATATTTTAATTAAACCTTTGGTTCTAGGTAGTGTGCCTGAATACAAGTGCATTCCCCTTATGTAAAATTTATGTACTCTTGATCACAGTATATAAATATTATGGGTTCCAATCCCACCATGGTTTTTCCCTTTCTGGGTTTCCACGTAAAAATCCTGGTGTTATGATTTCGTGGCTAATTATCTTTTCTGCATTTTACTTTCTTACATTTTATTCTGGTGGTCTGAGAATAAGTTTGAAATTTATATACCTATAGAACACTAATTCTCCCCCCCCTCCTAGTGTTCCTTAATTTCAACAATTTAATTTGACAGCAGGTCAATGATGATTGATGATATCTTCGAGCATGATGCCAGATTTGCATTGATGATAATTGGGTATGATGTTTATCATTCTCACAAAATGAATTTTCTCTCTGATACTATGATATATGCAACCTATCAGCTGGTGAAAGAAGATATGCTGTATGAATTATGCAAAGTTCTTCTTGAAGAACTCCTGAGAAACTTAAAGAAAATCAAAACTAAGCAGAAAAATGTTCTTAAATTTGGTTCATTGATTGTTTGTCTAGCATTGTACATAATGAATGAGATCCTCGAGATAGGCAAAGTCTAATGGGCTCATGACTTACTGGTAGAAACTCAAATCAAATAAGTTTTGTAGAGACTAGGAAATAAAGAGAGTCAGATAGTTTCCCTATGGATTTTCTTTAAAACTTTCCAAGGTAGAACAAAGAATAGAGTAAGGATCCCTAAGCAAATGGTGGAAAAATATGCAGATACCATTTGCTTCATGGTTGACAAGGACTAGTGCCACATGGAGGAAGTAGAGCCAAGACCAGTGTGGATAATGTTGATGGCTTATGAGGATGAAGCTCAAACTCTTGAAATCTATGCTCAACATCTTTTCAACAAATCGGTTGAGCCTCAAGAACCAAAATTTGGCACTTTCAAAGAAAAGTATATGGAACTGCATCAGAAGTTCATTCATCCTGAAAGGAAAAGAAAAGTAACAAAAATGGTTGAGGCAATGGCTGAATAAATGGGCTTTACTAGAGAAGCCATCAAGAAAGCTAAGGAGAAGAAGGCTCAGATGGAAGTAGAGATGGAATAAAAGAAGCCTAATACTAAACTAGTTCCCTCCCAAGCAAAGCCTAAGGAGACTAAGTCTTCCCCTACTTTGGTGAAGTCATCAATAGTTCAAATCACATCCAAAAAAGTGGTGTTGAAGTAGAAGGAGAAACAAAAATAACATATGTCACTATATCTCATGTTGCATATAAGAAAGAGTTAGATGAGTAAGCAGAGAAAACAAAGAAGAAAGGAGAATTTGTCAAAGTTATTAGGAAACCCCAGTCTAGTGGTGAGTAGAGTAAGAAGACAAAATCAGAACCCTCTCTTATCAGTAGGCCTAAAAGAGGAAGAAGGCTAAGGATAGAGTTTGATAAGGATCTTGAATCCAACAAGGTGGAAGGTAATTATACCTTTGTTCCCCAATTAACTGCAAAAGAATTGACTGATGAAATATTTAATGATGGTAATATTAAGAATATTAACACATACTATGATGATGTTGATGAGAATGGGTAGAGGGAAGTTGAGGAAGTTGTTGTGTTGCATTTGCATAACTTCAACAAGTCATTAATTGAGTTAGAATACAGTATTCCAAAAGTTTTATATAACATTCTTAATGCTAGAAGATTGAATGCAAGCCGATTAGATAAGGAAATGAAAGAGTGTGAATTGATAAATATCAGTGCTTTCATTTCTCAACAAGAAGTTGATAGACTCATGGAGCTAACCAACAAAAAGGAATTTAGAAGAAAAAATAGAGTAAACGGACTTATGGTTGGCAAGGTTGAGGAAATAAGAAAAGAAACTAAACAGATATGGAAAAGGTTCTTAAAGAACAATTGATTGCCAATCAATGATGATGAATCTCAAAAGAAAGATACTTCTCATTTGATAGATGAGGCCCATACAACCCTTAATGTAGTAGATAGTCAAAATCCTCTAGTTGATCATCTGGAGATGGTGGAAATGAAAGGTGAAGAGTCTCAAGAGACACCTAAAGATGATACTGCACCAAGTGGTGACATCGATGCACAGACTAAAGAGAAGGATGTAGGAAAAGGAGAAGTAGAGGAGGAAAAGACACTAGATAAGGAAGAAGAGGTCAATAAGGGAAAGTTGAAAACAGACGGTATCCTGGTAATCATGAAAATTGACACTCTGAAGGACAAAGGGAAATGAATTCTGCTACATATCTACATTAAATTTGATAAACCTCATGACATTAGGGAGATGTCTCCAGCTGAAAGGTTGATGGTTGTTGCAGCAGTCCAAGCTCAAGCGAGTCGGGACTTAGTCAAGTCAGAGAATGAGGACCAATAAGTTTATTAAGATGTCCATAGGTGTTTTAAAAAAGTTGGTACCAGAACTGCAATTAGATCCAAATTCCAACCCCTCCGACAAGCTCTTACAGCTAATCAACAATATCAATACCAATTTTGAGTCATTGGAGAAGGCAACCACCAAGAAAGTATTGGACAGAGTCAAAGAGGTGCATATGCAAACTTTCCATAAGATGATTGAAGATGACAGAGTTAGACTGAACAAAGGACTAGAGACTATCCCTGAGGCATTGAGTGAAGGAGGAAAGATATACAAGTCAAGCCTTATACTACCCAAATTCACCTCAGATATAGATAAGCAGATAAGTGTTTGCTAGGGCAAGCTTGACAATATATCTCAATCATTTGATTCCCATGTAGCCCTTGCCAGTAGCATAGAAGGTCATGTGATGGCTCTAACTGATCAAATATCAATCCTAAACTTGGAAAAGGACAAGATACTAAGGCAGGTTGGTGAACTCTGGAACCTTATTTCTCTTAGGATGGATACCATGCTAAGTAAAAAAGATGATTGAAAGAAGACTATGGCATAGCCTATTCCATCAGAATTGAAATATGTGGAGATATATGCTTATGTTTTCAGTGCTTTCATCATAGTTTTGAAGAACTTAAAGAATGGGTGGGACACACACTTAGGATTTTTGAATACCATTTTTGCAGATATCTTCAAGCATGTATAGTATATCCGGTATGCACCATTGTATATAAGTTATTGAGCAACACCCCATCTTTGGCATTGCTATAAAAGGGGGAGAGTAGAGTGAAAAATGTACAGTGAAGGATACAAGTTTTTGGGTTGATATAGGTTTTTTGAGTTTTTAGTCTAAGGGGCAGCCTTAGAATTTTTTGATCTGGTATACAAGTTTCAACATAGTCATTTTTCACAAGTGTTGCCATCAATGCCAAATGGGGAGATTGTTGGAAATTGACACTCATCTGGTGGTTTCTAGTGCATGCATAATGGATTAGGGTTCTCATTAGTGGTAACTCTCCTTGGAAATCCTATCTGGTAGTTATGGTTTTTGGTAACAGGTAGAGAAAGTGAGCTAGTAATTTGTCTTCGGTATTCAGGATATGTATAGCACTTTTGGTCTGGAATCTTTGTGATATTTATTGTGGTCAAATTTGTGCATGGCATGATAGGACCGACATGTAGAAATAATTTTGACATAATTTGTTTGATGGTATGATGAAAGAATAAGTATCCAGTAGAATACTGAGAGGGGGGGGTGAATCAGTATATTGAAAAATTGATACAAAGTTCCCAAACTCAAACTCAGTTAAACAAAGTAAACATATCTCAGTCAAGATCAATATTCATAGGAATACTTGACATCAACCGGTTTACATGTTGTGACAACTTTAATAGTAAATAACTTCAACATTTATGTAAAACAACAATTCTCAATCATAACTCAACGTATTCATCTCTCAATACTTCTGCATAACATGCCTTATCAAAAATTAACCATATCAACAAATAAAGTCACAACCACAAAAGCATTCACCACTTGACACAAATGTTTATACATGGAAAACCCAAATAGGTAAAAACCATGGTGAGATGGCACTCACAAGAATAGCTATCTGAACTCTTTTGAAGTTTTCCATATTAGGAGCCAAAGCCTATTAGAGCTTTACAATAAGTCTTGTTAAGAACTAATTCCAATTAGGACTCACTCAGTTAAGGGATTTTACAAATATACCTTGATTAAAAGCACAATACCTTGTTAGGAGTAAACTTGCTGGAGGATTTAAGAATCCAAGCTAATGGACCACCTTGTTAGAGGATTTAATGAGTAACCAAGCTTGTTAGAGCTCACCCAGTTAAGGGATTTAACTTCTGTTGTAATTGTTAGAAAACAATATTTTTGTTGATATGTCTGAATAGCACTACCTTTTCTTGATCAGATCCTTCTATAACCTTCAATTTGCCTTCACTCAAAGTGCAGATCCATTCACTAGTTTGGTAACTACACACTCAACAAATTTTCTACCAATCTTGCCAACAACCTTCACAAACAACTTCATCGACCTTAAATAGAAATCAATTAGGTCCATAACATAGAAAAAATGCCAGAGATGAGACTACGAAAAGTAAGGATAGTGGTTTCAACTTTGATTCTGAGACTGAGGGAGAGTCGGAAGAAACTAGCAAAAAAGGGAGTATTAGGGATAAGAAGAGGAGGATTATTGTGGAATCTGAAATGTCAAACTCTGAAACTAATTCCCTTGAGGAAAAACCTGTTAAAAAGAGGAAAGGGAAAGCCTCTGGAAAGAAGGCTCAGAAAAAGAACACTAAAAAGGGTAGCAATATTGATCTCAATTATGTTCTAGTTGAGTCTAAGGAGGAGGATGATGATAATAAGAGGATTGATAGTCAGGACAAAGAAGGGGAGGGTAACCCGATTAAAGATAATTTGGAAACTATGGAGACTCTGAATACCACTAAACTGCATAATGAGGAAAAAGGGGGTCAAAGTGATAGTGGTGACAAAGATACCATTAAGGCTTTCTATGAGACCATTACTACTTTGGTGAAGGATATTAATAGTTTGAAAATAGATACACAGGCCATGGCAAGAATTACAGTTGGTGACAAGCCCTTGGCGGAGCATGTTAAAGAGTTAGTGGTCGTTTTGCATAATGCACAAGCTATTGAATGTATGGTTGGAAAAATCTTAGCCACAGAGAAAAAGGTCAATGAGATGGGAGATAGAAAGGAAATGGACAACAAACTGAAAGATTTCGGCAGCAAAATTGACAAGCTGGAGCACAATGTCAAGCAGCTTGCTGATCAAAATTTCCAAATCCTTAAATCTTCGGTGGACAACATGAACATCTTTATCAACAGGTATGAGAACAATGCAGAGAAGGACGGTGATAAAGAGCAGGTGAACAAGAAGGGTCATGAAAGGAGGACCAGAGCCAACACAAAGAATAAGGTCGACATCGAAGGTCGTGAGCTAGAGGATATGAAGACCTCAACGAACAACATGAAACAAATGGTTGTTCATGCTGAGGAGATCCTGAATAGTATTTAGTTCTAGTTGTTGTCCTTAGTTCTATCCCTTTGCTCTCTTTTTCTTTCCTTTTGCTATCTGTTCTGCATTTTATGTAATGATGTTTTAAGTTGGGCCCTTTCGGTGGGTTCATTTTGACTTTTTGAAGTGATTAGGCACTTTTTTATGCTTTTCTGTTCTCCTAGCTTGTAAAAGGTTCGAGTACCTTTCAAATACCTATTTTTACTTAATCAAAACATAGAAAAAACCTAATTCTCATCATCGAGATTACAAGAAAGTTGATACAATCTTAACCATTAGAAATCATGACAATCTTTTCACATTCTTCAAGACAATTTCAACTGCTCCATGATCACCGCTTCATCGGACTGTGTAACCCATCACACGCTATGCATTAGATGCAATCCACTTTGTTCCTTCCCTAGACAAGAACTAACATGCCAAAACAATTTAAATAAATCCTCATTCAAATGCTCACATGTGTCTCCATTATTACCGCTTATCAGATAATAAACCATCAAACTTGGTCAGTTAGGATTTAACAACTGATAGGGTTTACCGGTTATAATACATAGAAAGGTTTAACCCTTTATACCGGTTCACTGGTTCAACTTGGAAATTGTACATATCGGTTTACAACATGTTCCACAAAGCTCTTTTACTAGTTACTAGCCAACACCAAAAACAACAATATCAGCAATATCATGAATGCCATTACCAATTCAATTGACATCAATGGCAACATATCATTAATGCAATCTTTATGCAAAATACCAAAAATCTCCCCCTTTGGCATTGATGGCAATACAAATATCAATGACTTCAATTGTGGCTAAGATTGGTGAATAGGAATCTTGGTTTACATTACCAAGTATTCACCTTGCTCTGTCTATCTTCAACCTATCGATGGTTAACTTAATCAAACACATAATTCTTCTCCTCAATCACATAATTCTTCTCCCCCTTTGACAACAATGCCAAACTGAAATTAAAACATGTAATTCTACTCTCACTATGATGTTGATTCTCCCCCTGTGGAATACATCCACTCCTTCATCAGTCCATATAAGATTCTACAAATAATTCAGGGACTGATGCAATCAACATCATGCTCAACTAACTTCATGAAGAGGGACAACCCCCAATTGATTTCAAAGATAATCGAAAGCTATCTTAGGTAGAGGTTTGGTCAAGATATATGCAAGCTGCTCCTTGGTAAAAACATTCTCCTAGATAACATCTTTACTTTGAACTTTTTCCCTCAAGTGATATTTCAATTCAATCTGCTTAGTCCTTGCATGCAAAACAAGATTTTTGGAAATGTTTATTGCACTTGTATTATCACACAAAATCTTTATAGGTTTAGAGATTTCCATCTTCAAACCTTCCAAAATGTGCCTCATCCACATATCTTGTGTGCAATTCATATAAGTTGCTACATACTAAGCTTCAACAGTAGATTGTGAAGTGCAACTCTGCTTTTTTCTACTTCAAGAAACTAGCCTTCCTCCTAGAAAGAATGCTCCACCAGTAGTACTGTAGGTTAGGAAATAGGAAATCATCACAAAACAATAGAAACATATTCATCAATCATTGTCTAATCACGAAAGGCTAGAATGCAATGAATCTATCCCAAACAACATTCAATAGAGACATGAAATCAAAAGCATACAAAACTAAATATTATGCAAACCAGATGACGATTTGGATGCTTCTTCCATGCGGCTCCATTGTTCTTCTTTCCTCTTCAAATAGTTTTTATTGTGGATCTCACCTACAAGTGCACACACACAATTGAAAGCAAGTAGACAAGATTACTGACCAAGAGTACTAGAAATTCAATAGACTGATTACAAATTACCAATTATTAATTATTAATTATTAGCCTTGATTGATGAAGATCATCCAATTTATAGATAAATTGGAGATAGGATCAAATTTAGCATGAAATGGATATTAGAAGCAATTGATTTCAAAATGGCAAAATGAGTGAAAATAAGAAGGTTATGACACCTTCTATGTCATAAATTATGACAGATTGCCAATGCAAAGCTTAGAGAACTAGAACCTTATGACATCTTGCTATGTCAAGAGTATGACGCATGAAGCACAAAAATAGGGAGAACTAGAGACAAGTTAATTAGGTGGAAATTAAAAATAGGAAATTAGAAATAGGTGGAAATTAGGAATTAGGAAATAATGAAATTAGAAATTAGGAAATTGATGGAAATTAGAAATTAGTGAATTAATCAATAATTTTTTCATTTATTAATTAATTCATTCACAAAGAGGAATAATTAGTCAATTAAATGAATATTTAATTGTAATGAGAAGACTTAGGATAAATAAGTAATTTATTAATCCTAAAGGAAGAAAATGATAAGCAAAGGTTAAATGACTAAATCATGAAACCTTAGAAGGCGAATTAGGTCTTGAAAGATAATTGACTCGATTTGATTTGATTTTGGATTGATAAATGACCAATGTGATAAATGATTTGATTGAGAAAATGCACCAACTGACAAGGAACAATGGCAAATTGATCTAAATTGACATAATTGAGACAGATAATGATTCATGACAAATCAATCGCAAAATGACAAGATCGACAAGAGGACAAGAATCGATGACAAAATGGATTGCAAGACGACAAGATTGATAATGACCACGATCGATGACAAATTGATCGCAAGATGAGAAGATTGAAAAGAGGACAAAAACCCTAATTAGGATTGACGATGTCCAAAATGAGAACAAATTAGCACGCACCTTGATGCAACAAAATAAGATTGATCAAAATCATGACTGGATAATGTTGTCGACAAGACCAAATTTGAGGACGAGATGATTGAAGAATGTAGAAGAATGACTCGATGTTCGCAAATGATAAAGACCAAGTGCGAATCATAGGAGAAATGTTAATGCGACGCAAAAACATAAAATGAGGCAATGCATAAATGTTAAAGTATGACCTCGCAAGCGTTGACCATTTTTGGGTGTCTACAAGTACTCTTTCAGTCATTAATGTTTCCTACCCAATCAGCATCTATGTATGCTTTTAGATCAAAATTTCCACCATATGGATACCATAACCCATTGTCAACAGTACCTTTTAGATATCTCAAATTCTCTTGGTTGCCATCAAATGTGCCTCCTTAGGATTCTTTTGAAATCTAGCAACAATACCAATTGCATGGGCAATATCCGGTCGACCATGAACAACTAGTGTAATTTTCCAATCATTGACATATATTCTATTTCATCTATAGACTTAGATGCATCATCTTTGGACAATCTACAACCTGTAACCATTGGGATTCCAACTGGTCTACAATCACTCATACCAAAATTTTTCAAAACTTCTTTCACATATTTGGATTGAGTAATGAAAATGCCATTCTTCATCTGCTGTATTTGTAAGCCTATGAAAATTTTTATTTCCCCTACTAATGACATCTCAAATTCATTCTTCATTTCATCTGCAAAACAATTACTCATGTCATCATTACCTCCAAATATAATGTCATCTACAAATACTTCACTGACTAGTATTTCATCTCCTTCAAACTTGAGATAAATGTTGTTGTCATCACTGGTTCTAGTAAAGCCTATCTTCATCAGATGAGTATGAAGTCATTCATACCATGCTCTCAGTGTCTGCTTTAATCCATACAAGGCTTTATGCAATTTGCATACCATGTCTTCCTTGTCTGTCAATTCATAACCATCAAGTTGCTCTATATAAACCTCTTCTTCCAGTAGCCCATTCAAAAATGCAGACTTGACATCCATCTGATATACTTTGAACTTCTTATGTGTTGTAAATGCAAGTAATGTTCTGACTCCTTCCAGTCTTGCTACTGGTGCAAAATTTCTCCATAATCTTCTCCATCTTCTTGCACATAACCTTTGTAGACTAATCTTGCCTTATTTCGAATTACAACAATATATTCATTTAATTTATTTCTGAATACCCATTTGGTACCTCTAACATTCTTGTTTACCGGTCAGGGTACCATGGTCCAAGTGTTGTTCTTCTCAATTTGATCCAACTCCTCCTCCATAGCTTTCACCCAATGATCATCACCAAATGCCTCTTTAGCACTTCTAGGTTCAAAGGTGGAGATCATGCAAGAGTTCTCTCTTAATCTCCTTCTAGTTTGTACACCAGCATCCTTAGCTCCAATGATCTATTTAGGACTATGATTTAGTCTCACATACCTAGGAATAACATGATCATTCTCTTCAGGTTCAGCTTCATCATTGTCATCTTCCTCTAAATTTATTTGTTTTGATTGAATAACTTCATCAGGATTTTCTTTACCGATTTCTAATTTAATAGTTTTAGGTTCTAAAAGAAAAATGCAAGGATCTTCATCCTTCTTCTTAGAACTAGTTCCTTCTAATATTTTAAGACATTCATCAACATGAACATCAACACTTTCAACAATTTTTTGTGTCTAGTTGTTGAAGCATTTATAGGCCTTACTCTTGGTAGAATAGCTAAGAAATATGGCTTCATCACTCTTAGCTTCAAAATTTCTTATGTAATCACCTCTTTTAATAAAACATTTGCTTCCAAATATTTTAAAATAGCTAACATCAGGTGATCTTACATACCAGTAGTCATATGGGGTCTTTTCCTTACCTCTTTTCACTAGAACCCAATTCATTGTGTAGACTGTTGTACTTAAAACTTCTCTCCAAAATGTTTTTGATACACCTCCTTATATCAATATAGTCCTAGCAACTTCAACCACTGACCAATTGTTTCTCTCTGTTATACCATTCTATTGTGGTTTCCTTGGTGGAGAAAGTTGTCGCTTGATACCATTATCATCACAATATTTATTGAACTCTATAGAAGTGAATTCACCTCCTTGATATGTTCTTAGACATTTAATCTTTTTTCCACTCTCTTTCTTAGCTAAGGCTCTGAATGCCTTGAATTTTCCAAAAGCTTCATTCTTCTCCTTCAAGAATGTGACCCACATCATCCTTGAACAGTCATCAGTGAAGATCATGAAGTATTTGTCACCTTGAATGCTTCTTGTTCTAATTGGTCCACATAGATCAGTATGAACCAAATCTAACAATTTCTCTGCTAAGAAAGACTTGCTCTTAAAAGTTGACTTTCCTAGTTGACATTCCTTACAAAGAGCATTAATAGGTTTGTCTAGCTGAGGCAGACCTCTTATAGTCTTAGACTTGCTTACTTTAATAATATTATCAAAATTAATATGACAAAATATCCTATACCAAATCCAGCTATCATCCATCTTTGCAATCAAACAATTGCTAACTTTAGGATTCAGATGAAACACATTACCTCTGGTCTATTTACCGGTTGCAATCAATTCACCTTTGTTGTCAAAGATTTTGCATATACCATTTCTGAACTCCAGTAGGTATCCTATGTTATTAACTTGTGCTACACTAAGAAGATTGTGCTTTAGGCCTTCAACCCAGGAGACATCGTCAGCGCTACTTTTCCCATTAAGAGAAATAACTCCTTTGCCTTTCACCATATAGGGTGAGTCATTGCCAAATTTGACACCACCATCAAATTCCTTCAGGGAAAGAAATTTTCTCTGATCACTGGTCATGTGATGTGAACAACCACTATCAATGATCCAATCATCAGAGTTATCCATTCTAGATACTAGTGCCTTTTGATCTGATATTTCTTCCTTAATGGCTACAAACACAATATCTTCACTGGAATCATCATCAGATTCTTCATCAGTAACACCACTATCAATAGCTACAAGATGATCTCTCTTGCCTTTACCCTTGTACTTCTTAAATTTATCTCTTTTTTATTCATTTTCACCATTAGGGAAATTTGCTACTATATGACCAATCTTGTTGCATGCAATACATTTTAAAGGTAGCTTACCTTTATATTTACTGGTGCCTCTAGGCAGTCATTTTGCCAACAATGCTTCAAGATCCACTAATTTGCCATCATCTTCAACATCTCAGTTGGATCTAGAATCATATTTATGGCTAGTACCTCTACTTCTCACAGATCGGTTAGAGACAGAAGCTCTAAATGTAGATTATGATCTCTGTACACTACCGTCATAGCCATTTAGTTCAAAAGTAGTAAGTTTGCCAATAATAGAGTCAAGAGTTACCTTTGTCTTATCAATGGATTTCAACTCCTAAATAGCTACAACTCATATAGCATTGACCGGTAGCAGGGTTCTCAGTACCTTACTGATTACTGTGGCATCTTCCACTTTCCCTCCTGCACTCTTTATCTCACCAACTATCTCTTTAATCCTTTGACCATACTGCTAGATGTTCTCGCCTTCAGTCAGTCTCATGTCATCAAACATTCCACTTAAACTCTCCTCTTTGGCAATATTAACATGTTCATCACCTTTATAAATCTCGTCTAATTTCTTCCATACTTCATATGCAGTTTCAAGACCATGAGCATCTACATATTCAGCATCTGACAGGGAACTGATAAGAGCTTCTAATGCCTAGTGTTTTTCTTGTTGTTCTTTCTTCTAGTCATCAATTAGGATTACAGTAGGTGTTGTATACTTATTTTCTATATGATCCCAATACTGACTACCAAGACTCTTAATGCAAATCTTCATCATGTCACTCCATATTCTATAGCTATCTTTGTTAAACTTCAGACCTTCTTTCTTCATCATGATCTACAAGATCTTTTCCTCAAGATATTAGGCTTTTAGATTACGAGGACCTGAGTTGCTCTGATACCAATTGATGGTATGATGAAAGAATAAGTATCCAGTAGAATACTAAGAGAGGGGGTGAATCAGTATATTGAAAAACTGATACAAAGTTCCCAAACTTAAACTCAGTTAAACAAAGTAAACATATCTCAGTCAAGATCAATATTCATAGGAATACTTGACATCAACCGGTTTAACTATTGTGACAACTTTAATAGTAAACAACTTCAACATTTATGTAAAACAACAATGCTCAATCATAACTCAACATATTCATCTCGCAATGCTTCTGCATAACATGCCTTATCAAAAATTAACCATATCAACAAATAAAGTCACAACCACAAAAGCATTCACCACTTGACACAAATGTTTATACGTGGAAAACCCAAATAGGTAAAAACCAAGGTGAGATGGGACTCACAAGAATAGCTATCTGAACTCTTCTAAAGTTCACTCTATTAGGAGCCAAAGACTATTAGAGCTTTACAATAAGTCCTGTTAAGAACTAATTCTAGTTAGGAATCACCCGGTTAAGGGATTTTACAAATATGCCTTGATTAAAATCACAATACCCTATTAGGAGTAACCTCGCTATAGGATTTAATAATCCAAGCTAATGGACCACCTTGTTATAGGATTTAATGAGTAACCAAGCTTGTTAGAGCTCACCCAATTAAGGGATTTAACTTTTGTTGTAATTTTTAGAAAACAACAGTTTTGTTGATCTATCTGAATAGAACTACCTTTGCTTGATCAAATCCTTCTATAAACTTCAATCTGCCTTCACTCAAAGTGTAGATCCATTCACTAGTTTGGCAACTACACACTCAACAGGTTTTCTACCAATCTTGCCAACAACCTTTACAAACAACTTCATCGACCTTAAATAGAAATCAATTAGGTCGGTACAATCTTGACCGTTAGAAATCATGACAATCTTTTCACATTCTTGAAGACAATTTCAACCACTCCATGATCACTGCTTCATCAGACTATGTAACCCATCATGCACTATGCATTAGATGCAATCCACTTTGCTCCTTCCCTAGACAAGAACAAATGCACCAAAACAATTTAAATAAATCCTCATTCAAATGATCACACATGTCTCCATCATTACAGCTTATCAGATAATAAACCATCAAACTTGGTCGGTTAGGGTTTCACAACTAATTGGGTTTACCGGTTACATTACATAGAAAGGTTTAACCCTTTATACCGGTTCACCAGTTTAACTTACAAATTATACATACCAGTTTACAACATGTTCCACAAAGCTCTTTTACCGATTACTAGCCAATACCAAAAACAACAATATCAGCAATATCATGAATGCCATTACCGGTTCAATTGACATCAATGACAACATATCATTAATGAAATCTTTAAGCAAAATACCAGCAATCTTCAAATGCCAACATTGGTTGATCTACATATGTTTTAGTGATCTAATCTAAGCCGACATTGGGTTACATGTTACATTGCATATTGTGCTTGGCCAACTTGATGAATTTCTTATCTTGTGATTGCGGATATATATGACTATTGTAGAAGATCTTTATGTGTAATGATAGGAGCGAATGATGATTGAGAAACCTATTTGGCGTAGTTTCACATGCACATTCTTGATCTAGTAGCTGACTAAGAAGCAAAACAAAGTAGAGTTATAGTAGGTTACAATCAGACTTCTTACACTAAACCGGAACTCATCCAGACATTGTTTGATGCTATTTTGGAGTTCAATCATTATAGTTATCATTGTAAATGATTTGTAAGTCACTGAGACTTCCATATTTTAATTGAACCTTTGGCTCTAGGCAGTGTTCCTGAATGCAAGTGCATTTCCCTTAAGTAATATTTAGGTACTCCCGATCACAGTATATAAATATTGTGGGTTCCAATCCCACCATGGTTTTTCCCTTTCTGGGTTTCCACATAAAAATCTCGGTGTTATGATTTTGTGGTTGATTATCTTGTGTTTCTAGATTTTACTTTCTTGCATTTGCTTCCGGTGTCTAAGAATAAGTTTGAAAATTTATTTGCCAATAGAACATTGATTCCCCCCCCCCCCCCCCTCAGTGTTCCTTAATCTCAACAAAGACAGGCCAATGAGTTTCCAACTTTAAAAAAGCATTAAGGTGTTCTAAGGTAATTTCTTTTTCTCAATCAGTATCCTATAATATTTCTTCAATTGTTGGAGATTTTTTATCCTTAATTAATTTAGTTAGCTATTGTTTCTCTCTTAATTATATTAGAGTAGCTTGTAATGACCCTACTTGGTCATTAGATATAAACTTAACATGAAATATTATAATAAGTATCTTTCAAATTCATGATTTAAAAAAGAATACATAACTAGGTTGAATATATACTAAAGTAGAAGATTAGTCAAATTGGATCTTTCTTCAAAATAGGATAAGAAATATTGATCACCAAATGGGCTCTTTTAACCATATAGTAAAAAAATTTATGTTTTGGGTAGAGACTTGCCACTTGACATCAAATATATTTAATACCTAAAAGGTAAAGGAAATGGAGTTCACTAGTCTAAAAATGCAAAATAGGTATCAAACTCATTCACATCAACTTACATTAGAGAATAATCAATAGGCCCCACTTCAAACCCCTGGGAGAGCTTGGCACAATGGTTGGTTATTCCTTTTTGTGCTATCAATTGATATGATTAGATAAGATAGAATGATAAAATGAAGATGTAAATTTGACAATAATCAACACGAACAGACAAATGTAGAACTTATAATCAAAGAATAATCTTGGATATGGAAAGGGGATACAGAAAGAAACTTGTGACATAAGGTAGATCTTAAAATGACTAGTCACTATGAATAGGTGTGGTATTCATGTTAGATAAATAGTTAAATATCGAGAATAGATCTAATATTAGGAGCCCCAAAATAGCCTTCCCACTCAATTTCAGCCCAAATTAGGAGATCATTGGTGCTAGGCACCCTTGACATGAGGACTATAGCTCTAGTTGTTAGTGTTAGGCCTTTTCTAATGAAATTTATTGAGAACTTCTATTTTAGGGTCCTGGGTGCTCTTGTATCTTCAAACTTTGACTGATACCTATTTCTAGACCTACAAAAGAGAAAGAACATGGTGTTGTGTTCTATAGGGGTTTTCGTAAGTCAAACCCCAGGTAGGTGTTAACCTCCACTATAGCAATAATGAAAAGAGAACTTACCCTTGGCAAGACAAAGGCTAAATCTTAAAGAAAATTTGAATTAAAGTGTCTTAATAAAATGATGATACCTTTTATTTATAATGCAGTTCTCTTAAGATAATTCCTCCAAGTGTTAATACAATAACATGATAAATCATAACAAAATCCATTATGAAAACATAATTGAAGACAACTTGTTGTAGCTTGATGTTCCTTGCACTATGTGAAATAGATATTGTTGAAAGGGGGAGATTGAGATATGGAAGGAGATAACATTGCATTATATTTATACATAAACAAGTGTTGCAATCAATGACAAAGGGAGGTATTATTGGCAATATGTGTTGTAATTGATGTTTGTAATGCCCTGCCAGGACAACCCCGAAGGAAAAAAAAACTAAAACAATAGATAAGAGAGCAAATTTTTTTTTTTTTTTAAACTTTAATTAGTTTAATGATAAATTGAGTTAACATTAAGTTCAAATTACTCAACAAAAGACTTAACTAACACCTAAGGGGTTTCCCAATGTGGTTACTTGGTTCACCACTAACTCAACTCATGCTAACTACTCCAATTAAGTTGATTAACTTAATAACATAATTATACTTAATCAATGGTTAAATTTATTTGATAGGTTAAAATATAGATAACATGATTAAGTTCATTCACTGCAGTTTAACTATACATTACATCCCATCTTAAATTAAAATATATGCCATATATTTAATTTTCATACATACTTTGCTTGCATAATATGATAATAAATACTTGGCATTTCACTAAACCTACATTCTTCATGATTCATATTATTGCATCTAATTAGATAAATTCTTACATGCATTAAAGATTAATATCATCTAATCTACATTATACATTTTAACCATAATGTCATTCATACATCCAAAATAAAAAGGAACCAGATGAACACATACACCAAAATGATATTGGAGTTCACCCCTAATGGGCTACATCTTTGGGTCTGCTTCAACTGCAAGGCCCCTCTAATAAATAATAGGGTGAAGAATACATAAGGTTCACATCAATTACATCCTGCCATCAAGGCATACAGAAACAAATAATACATATGACTGCATGGGGTCCAAGAGATACTTGAATGACCCAAGAAGAAGAAAGAGGATCCATCTGAAACATGAAATGGAGAAAATACAAAAGAACAACTGGAGCACTAGTGAAAGTAAATCCTTGCAACCCATCATAAGCATCCCATGGTCTAATATGAATATCAGGTACTCTCAAAGGCATAAACAATGAGATATGACTCCACAATAGTGCTCCTAGCGAAAACAACACAAACTGCACACTAGTGAACATAAGGGACGAGTGTCATCACATAGCTCGGTATGGTTACCTTGGTAGACCTCCATAGGTCTCGACCCCTATCTACTGGGTTACCCTAGAATTCTCTCACAAACCTCCAACCCCATCCAAGTCTCATGTGGACCCAACACATCCTTTCGTGAAGACAAGGTTGTTGGTTTGCCATGACATGCCTTCTCACTGCATCTTGAGTCTGTACTAGCACTCATCCCATGCATGAGGCATAATTATCTTACTTAGTATTTTCATCTACCAATTCCCCTAATATACTATTAAGATTTCACTTATTTAGACACACTTTTGATGGGTTGCCCTACTACCACTTTGGGCGTGGCCCCCACTTGAAAGCCACTCTCCTGTATGACACTTAACCACAACTCAGGCGGACTCCCAAAACCAAGGTATACATAAGAAATAGTATACAAAGTTCAAAACAATAGGAAAACCCACTTGGCCAAACAAGCCCTCACACGAGGTGTACTAACTGATGATTCTCCGACTAGAGACATGACTAGGTACAATCAACCACATGACAACATCCAACACTCAAAATTAAGGACTTGCCATTTTTGAAATCAAATGCGAATACAAAAATTAAAACACGTATTTTCATTAATCTATAATGACAATCATTTTTCCATTTTGTTAAAAATACAAATCGATCAAAGTTTTCTAATAGATCTAAATTTTCAAAATACAACATTTGAAAAATCACCTTTCTTAATAAATTAACTACAATTTATAATTATATAATTTTTCCTACTTTCCAATACATAGAAAAATATAAATTAATCAATTGGTTTCTGTAAAATAAAGATATCATTGAATTTCCAACTATATCTATTTTCTTCATTTTCTATATCCAAATTTCCCCAAATAATATATTATTTAATTTTCAAATTTACCAAATAAAATATTATTTAATTTCTAAAATTTCCAAATAATATATTTTTTCATTTTCCAATTTCCTAAATAATATATTATTTCATTTTCCAATTTCTCAAATAATATATTATTTAATTTCTAAAATTTCCAAATAATGTATTATTTCACTTCCCGATTAATATATTTTCAGTGAGCATATATTAAAAATATACAAAACTAAATATTAATTAATATATATAAATATATATTAATTAATAATTAATAATTAAAAATTACTATTTAAAACTTTTAAAATAAAATAATATTAAAAACTTAATTTACTCTTTTTTTTGTTTTGCAAAGAATAAATGCAAACCCACGTGGGCCTCCCTTTCCAAAGGGAAGGGACTATTGTGGAGACCATGTTGTGGTCTCCACACAGCCACGACTGTGTGGAGGCCACAACATGGCCTCACAGCTGTGGCCTCTCCCCATGGTTTAGGGAAGCCACGACTCTCCCCAACCATGGGTCGAAGGCCATGGTCCCTGCAAAAAGCCCCCCAATACAATTTTTTTTATATATATATTTTTAAAATTTTAAAAAGAAATTCCCCATTTCTTGTGTAGTCTCAAACTCAGAATTTTCTGAGAAAACTTTGAGAAAATAAATTTTCTAGAATACACAATTATATATATATATATATATATATATATATATAACATTGAAAACATAACCCCCAAAAACAAGATAAACACAGAAATTTTTTTGAGACAAAACCAAAAGATAACCATGAAATTTCTTGAGAACAAATCTCTTCCAAGCAACTAAATCTAGCAAAAATTTGGTAGCATAACCCCTCTCAGGGATAAATTTCACAAATTTTTGACAAAGAATAAACTGATTTCTTTTTTTTTTTAAAACAAAATTTGAAACCATCATATGAAATTTTTAACAAAATTTCACTATGAACAACCACACCCATTTTCAGTATGAAATCAATTTGAACAAACAAGAATTTGATTTGGAGGTTGGAAATGAAAGCAAGGAGGATTTAAATTCAAAATTTAACTACAACTCTTCCTTATTCCACAAATTTATGAGATTTTTTTCAAAACAAGCACACCTAGATTTCTTCCAAAGCAAATCAATTTCTTTAAAAACCAAGGAGTTAAACAAGAATCCAACCTCTATTAGAAATCCTGGAAGAAATTTGAAGGAGAGCCCAACCTGCAACTGAAAGATTCTTCAAAGTAAAAAATGCCCCCAAAATTTTCTCCATCCAAAACAACCTCCCCCCAAATTTCTATGAGAAAAAATAGGAAAAAGAAATTTTGACCTAAAATCTATTTTTAGGTTAAAAATTTTTTTTTACCAAATTAAAAATCATTTCCATTATTCAAAAATGCTTTTCTCTCCAAATTTTGATTTTCTCCATTTTAATTAAAAACTAACATTTCTATTTCAAAATGCCAAATGAGGGTAAGATATTAATTTTCCAATTTCTAATTAAACTTTTTACAACAATGCATACAAATCATTTAATTCACAATTTAAAAATACAATAAATCAAATTTGCTAGAAACATGAATTAAACAATTTGATTTATTGATTAATCACCACAAGGGTCCTATTTAATTTAATCTCTTTTATTTACAAATGTGTAAAAACACATTTAATCTAATTAAATACTTAGGATTTAATAATCAATTTTACCAAACGCACAACACACAACTCAAGAAAATCAAACAAATACACAACCCGCATACCCAACAAAGGGGAAACTGACGAACGATTGACGCTGCTCACTTGAGCATGACTAGGGTAAAATGTAGGGTCTTATGACTACCTAATCCACTTCCATTGGACCAATAAGGCATGCTCAAACCTACGAAGCTAGGTGGAGATGATACCCCGTACCTACACAGTACTTGTACCTACAATCTCCTACAACAATGAACCATACATGCATACATATATATTCAATGAAAGTGTTAGCCTAGGGTTAATAACACAAATCAAAATAACAAGTAATCATACATAAGAATCGATATGTAATCAACATTCACTGATACACACATCAAGCATAATACCTTAATTTAACAACACAACATGGTATATCAACCATCCAAGTAGGCCAATAAAAAGTCAACCAAGGTCAAACTGGGTTTAAAAAGTCTGATTAGGGCAGGGGTACTACAATGTCAACCTGATGTTTGACAATATATGTTGTCTTGCATGATATAGCGATTGGTTGGATAGAGAATTGTTGCAATTGTTGAGGAAGTCATGATAAGGTTGTATGTTCATGTTTGCTAGTGTATGAGGAGATTGTTGGCAATTGATTTCAATTGATATCATTATGATTTGTATGATTGATATGAAGAGATTGATATAGAGAATAGATGTATATTGGTTGCAAATGATCTATGTTGTGGATATCCAACTTCTTGGTGTCCAATGTTTACACTTAGTATGAGGTGTTGATACAGTTGATGATGTTGATAATATGGATGATTGCAAAGGTAGCATGAAGAGGATTAGATGGTTTAAGATATTAAGATGGGGATTAGATGTATGAAAAAATAATGAATATGTTGATCCTATGTATATGATGCTAAGTGAGAAATGATGTTTTTGGGTCATTCTGGTCCTTGGAAGGTTGATGGAGCAAGTTGGTGCAATTGTATATATTGATGTCTATCTATAAGAATACTTCACACAGCTCCACATTTGATGATATGATCTTACAAACTTGAACATAATGTTTATGCTTTGTAGACATCGCCTTCATATCTTTTTAATTCCTTGGTGTTACATCTAATGTGGTTGGTGATTGCAGTTGGCTGACAAACTATTTGCTTGTTAAATTTAGTCTAGAAAATGATTTGGATTTCTCTATATTGATTTTTTTAGTTTCTGCAACTTCGAGTACATGTTTATAACATCATTGTTGTGTCTTAATTCAATTTTTAGAAGCTAGTGTGGTTTGCAAGTTGTGATTATATTTTTCTATGTATGATTGGCTCCAGGAATGAAGTGTTCTATATCATAACTGTGTTGTGCTATTATAATCTAAATGTGGAAAGGAGAAATAAGGATTTGAGAATGATGTTGGATGTTCAAGGATCATCTTGGTACATACTCTACATGATGTTATATCATATGTTTGCTGGAATGCATGTTTTAAGGTAACTTCTCTAGTCCGACACACAAGATATTTTCTTCAGCTTGCATTGAATCTTTGGGTGTCTTCGCTTATGTTGAAGATTGTATTGCATTGTTTTTGGGTCCTACCTTGGTGTTTGGGAATCTGCATTTGGCTTGTTCATTTGGAAGATATGTTTTGGGCCAACTAGTGATGTGGTTCGTAGTGTACCTACATGTTACCTTGTTTCCGACCTTGGAGAATGTGTGGTAGTGTGAGAATTTTTTAAAATTTCTTAGAAAGAAGTCATATGATTTTTTTAGGTCCTCTCTATCTTCTCATTTGGAATCCTTTCACCACAATTATGTTTTGGTGGTCAACTTGATAGGACCTGTGTTTGTCCTTTTCTTTGGCCAACCTAGTTGATGTTTGCAATGAAGAAGATGGTATATATAGAAGATCAAATTGATGTTGATGGTGTGGATGGGTGTGTGGACCAATGTATGTTTGTATTACACTTACATGATCGTATCATTTGTAAAGTCAGTGATGCAAAGTTGTGGCATAAAAAGTGAGTGGTGATTGTAGTGAAGTTGGTTTCTTGAGATAGAGATTCAAGGATAGCTTCATAATTGGAGATTTCTAGAGGTAGTGTTATTGAAGGTCTATTCATTCTTGATTCATATATTCATGTGCCTTACTTTGAGACAATGAGTCTTGTCAACAAGTTTTGTATCTTTCTTTGAGGTAGCATGTCTCAATTTGCAAGTCCCTTGTATTTTTCCCTGGGATAGTGAGTGTCAACTTGCAAGTGCTTCAATGAGTAGTGCACTTCCTTGGTAGTGAGCCTGAAATAATATTGTAATCTTTTTATATATTGTAAGTTGACTCTCACTATGGTTTTTTACTATTTATTTTTTTACATAAATTTGATGTTCTCTTGTGCAAGGTGATTCATTGTTTTTATCTTTCATTATTGTTGATTGTGTTGGTGAAAAATTAGGGTTTCCACCACAAGAAGAATTAAAATCGCTAATTTTTGCTTGGGGAACTATACATTAAAATAGGGGTAAACCTAGTGGTCTAGCCACAATTTAGCAAGGATGAGGGCTGAGAACTCTATTGGATTTACTGGTTATTTGGATTGATTACCCTCTTTTAAGTTGAATTATGAAAATGTTGAAATTAGGGTAAATGTGCAGGCATTGATGTTAAAACACATGAACAGTGAGATACAATCGTTGAATCGAGCCATTAACCTAGATCTGATAAATATAAATGTATTTGATATGTTCCTAGAAGGAGTTCCTAATTTGTTGGGACCATGTGGTGGTCGTCCTAGTCCTCTGCATTTTTCACACTCCAATGGGGGATTGATTCGTCACTATAAATAAATCCAATTTTGAAGATCATAGCTTCGTACATGTTCCTGCAAATAGTAGAGAAGAGAAATAGGTTGGGAATAAGGGTCTACCTTAGGTCAAACCCTAGTTTTGGAATTAATAATTAAATAGAAATGAAATATGATTTAACTGTAGTAATGGAAATGTTATCCTTTTGAGGGAGATGCTAAATAATGATTGAAACACAAATGCTATACCTCCTCGCAAAGTTTTGTTTGTCTCCACACAGAATTAGGGTTTCATGAATTCTTTTACAACATAGAACATGAATGTCAACTCCAATGCTTGAATCTCGAATCTATATTTGCTCCAATGCTTTCTCACTTGAACTTGAGTGCTTGATTTCAAATTGAATTGATGTATATATATTCCAATCTATCTCAAAATGAGAGGGGTAGACCACCTATTATAATTGCCTAATGAAAAACAACTTAATTTTCTGACATGAGCTGACGGGGGGTCAAGATTCCCACTCAAATGAGTGACTGTTAAGGGGCCCAAAAATGGGTCCTAATTGGGATGACCAAGGCACCATGCCTTGGCCTTGACTGGTTAGGCACCAAAATTAAGGGGAAAGTGAAGTGAGGGTAAAAAACATGACAAATATGCATGGTATTAGTGTTGGCATTATAACAAACAAGAAGAAGGTTGGCATTCCAATTACAATGAGAGATTGTTGGCATTTCAATAAGGATATTGAGAAGGTTGTTGATGACTATGGATATAACTGATTAAGGATGATTACAGTCTTAATATTATTATTTTGTCATTGATGTCAAGAAATTGATTCTCTAATTTAGTATGATGTTGCCATATCTTAAGAAGTATGATTTGATGAGTATAAAGATGTCGGTAAAAGACACAAAAATAATATGATGAATAAGGGGATAAGTTATTCAATGGGCTACTATTACCAAGTTAGACAATGATGAGCTCATGATGTTTAGATTGTTTTGATATCCTACATATGCTATTGTTTAAAAGGTTAATACTATACTATGTTACCGAGCAAAGAACCTAGTCGGTAAACCCTAAGGTTATCACTATCAGTTAATGAAGGCAGAATGTCTACCGAGTGAAGTTTAGTATTTATCGAGTTACAATCAAGCTATAACAGAATGCATTAAATGTTTACATGTGATATTTAATGAAGGACGTCGATGAGCTGGAGTGAATTAAATGATTAGTAAGCCATGTATGAAGATTGTTAAAGAATCTATGGTAAAGAAAGATCGGCAAGAAGATCTATAGCTCAGATTGAACCGCAATACCCTAACACAAGTTCCAAGGTGAAAATACAAGTTCCAAGGTGGGGTAAAATGTTTTCAGATTGAAGGATACAATGAACTTGGACAAGATTGAAGATCTGATGGCTATGATTGATCATGGGAAATGTGATCAAGGAGATTAAGCAATTGGAAGACTGTTTATAAATAGGAAACTATTGATAAACAATGTATGCAGGCAAGTGTATGCACAGGGATGTTACATGGTGATTACTGAGCACAGAAGCTTGAAGACCTATTTTGATAACAGGGTATAGAGCCCAGCAGAGGGACAAGATAAGTCCTATGAATTGATTGTATTGAGCAAATAAGAATCTGATTAAGCATTTTTAGATGTGAAGTTGCAGACATATTTTTATTACTATTATTTTGAGAAGTAGTAGAAAATCTCTTAATCGAGTGGACTTAACAGTCTTATTTTTAAAATCCTCTAGCAAGGTGACATTCTTATTGAGTGTTTAAAATCCTTTAACAAGGTCACTTCTAACAAGGTGAAGATCCTAACAGATCTGAGGGAAATCCCTTAATCGGGTCACATCTAGCAATGTGTTTGTAATCTTTAACAGGATTTGCTTTTAACCGAGCATACTCTAGAAGAGTATATTTCTTAGTGGGTCCAAAATCCCATAGTGTTTTTTCCCTATTTGGGTTTCCACGTTAAATCTGGTGTTATATGTTTGTGATCTTATCTATGTATGGGACCGCATGCATTACTATTTTTTTGATAAGGTTACCGAGGTTGAATCTATTGTTTTTATTGAAGATTAAGTTTGAATGATTCACCCCCCCTCTCATATTGTTAGCTTGGCATCTGTACTAATCATATTTAGTATCAGAACTATCAATTAGCATAATCAAGTCACCAATCAGGCCTAGGGACATGAATGCCAAGGTGAGGGCCCAAATTAGTACAAAATTGTAAGGAAGTACAATTAGCCCCCACTTTTGCAGGAGTATGAGAATAAGCATACTCTCAGTAAAGTATAAAGTTTCATATTGGAAAGCTTTCATCAATATTCTAAAGAGACAAGACACACCAAGTCCCCAATGGACTTTAGGTATCTTACATCTTCAAAATCAAGATAAAAGAGTGTTAGAAATTAGAATCTTAGGATACTAATCATTATAAACAAGATTATAAAGTAAATGAAATATGAAACATACATGCAAAATGTACACATTACATAAGATATACATGGGGAAAACCTTTTCAGGTAAAAAACCCCATAAAGAATCATTTAATTAAAACACTTACAAATATAGTCTATAATAAAATAGACATGAACCTGGGGACACTCCTCCAATACTTCCACATGGCCAATAATACCTCATATGCATAGTGATACAACTCACAATAAAGCTCCAAATTCACACACCTCTCAAATGAGAGAGAGCCTCCTTAAATATAGGAGGAAGGGTGACTTCACTAGTCACACTTTTTCAATAACCCCCATTTATAAATAATTAATAATCTGATAGTTATTAGATTATAATTATTTCAAATGGGATATGCTTATAAAGAATATAATATATAAGGTTTTATAACCTTATATTAGAACATTATATATACATGTTATAAGGATGTGATCCCTAATAACATTATGTTCTAACAAAGAGACATCATGAGAGTGTGTGTGTGTGTGTGTGTGTGTGTGTGTGTGTGTGTGTGAGAGAGAGAGAGAGAGAGAGAGAGAGAGAGAGAACTGTGACTACTAGCCTAGTAAGGATCACTTGCCATGAGTCATGAAAAGAAAAATTACAAAGCAAAAGACTAAGTTTACAAAGTAACTCAAGTATTAAGATATACAAAGAGAGAAACATTGAGCTAAGTGTATTCTCCCATGTTAAAGTGACTGTGTATGCCACAATGGGATAAAATTCTTTAAGGTAGTATACATGCATCCAAAACATAAGAACATTATCACAATGGCATTCCCCCAAGAAGGAAAAATAAAAGGATAATGATCACTAAACACATAAGTGTTCTACTTAACTCTGGGGTCAGTATGCTCTTATGATAAATAATGTATATCATGTATCTATTTGCATTGAATTATCCTCATCCCCCAAAGAAACTAGAACCACAATGGAAGAAAGGCACATGTGTCTTTTGAGTCAACATGGGAGGGACCAAAAGAGATCTCAATTCTTTGCATCATTCTGAAGTAGATAACACTAGGGATAGTAAATAGAAGAATTAAGAAATAAATAGAAAAAGATTACAAACAAGCAAGAGAGGAGAGAGAGAATCTATGGCACAAATTAAGCTAATCAAGCAACTCATCTTCCTCCCAATCTTGCTCAACATTATTTTGCGAAGGTGGACAATATGCAAGAGGAGAAACTTCAAGCACAATAGATGGAGCTACCAAAAGTTACAAACAAGGACCATGCTCTAATGATGAATCACTTTGTCTATTACTAGGAGCTAGGATTAATGCTTGTGAAAATTATTTAGATAAATCATTGTCAACATCAACATATTCATATTCATCATTGGAATCATTATCATCAACATTGTCTGCATGAACATAATTTTCATCTATATCTTCATCAAGATTAATAAAAATAAGATCTCTAATTATAATAGAACATGAACCATAATTTTTCTTAAGCATTTTTTGTCTTGTAGATTTAAGTTGAACTTCCGCCTTAAGGTTCTAGGAAAAGGATAGACAAATGGGATCATATCAATATTTGGTGTCTTCGGGGAGGAAATGGGTTAAGAAGCAAGTTTATGAGCCTTAGCACAATGTCTTCATCAGCGTTCTCTCACACAATTATTTCTTTTAGTTTTAGTTGAGGGTTGTGAAGGTTTAGATTCAATAGGCATAGTATTCTTCTCTTCCTTTAAATAATGATGCATGGGAAAAGGTTTTTTAGGTTGAAAGATAGGAGATATCAGACACTTCCCTGTGTAAGATTTAGGAGGCATAACTATAGCATATAAAGGAGGAAAAAAGGGTGTAGGAAGGAGATCAGGTCCATCATGAGGAGAAATAGGTCTATCATTAAGAAGAGGAATGGGTTTAGGATCTCTAGGCTTACTCAAAGATAAAATCATCTCATACTTCCACTTTTGATATTATTGAAAGAGAGAACTGTGAGGATTAAGAGGATCAAATTGTTTAGACCAAAAGTGATCAAGATTAACATCTCCACACCTCACCGTGGGTTGGTACATGTTATGATTAATTGCTATTATTTTGTCATTAATAAGGAATTTCAACCACTTATGAACAATGGAAGGAATCACTTTCATGGAAGACATCCAAGGATGTCCCAACTTCACATAAAATTGATTCAATGTAGGAATGATAGTAAAATTGACATCTAAGAACTTAGTACCAAGCTCAATAGCAAAAGGAATAGATCCAATAGCAGGATAAAAGAAACCATCAAAGACCTTAATGACCACATCAGATTTATCATATGTTACTTGATGCAATTGTAAGGTATAAAGATATTATTTAGTTATCACATTCACCGTACATGTTGGATCAATGAGAACCCCTTGTGAGAGTATATCTTTGATCCTCATAGTGATATATAATGGGCCATTGGGTGCTTCAATGATTTCAATATGATTGAAGGTAATGCATAGGACCTTAGGAGGTGTAGGTTTATCTATAATATTCACCATATTATTAGACTCAAGGCCAAGATTATTCGGAGAAAATTAAATATTCTCAAACTCACTCACATTAGTAGAATGAGAAGGAAAAGGATTGGTAAATATTTGGAGGTTTTGATTAGGAGGATCTACAAATTTATTTCCTTTTTCATTTACACTAGTTGTATGGTATTGTTATCAATAAGGTCTTGAATTTTACTCCTTAAGAAATAATACTTTTCAATGTCTTGACCGTGTTGATGATGATATTGGCAAAAAGTTTTTGAATTCTGATAAGGTGTAAAAGGTCCTGATGTGTCAATTGGTTTGATGGGAGGAAGTTTCAACATATTTTTTTCAATAATGTCTCATAATGCTATGCTAAGATTCAAAAAGAGTATTAAATTCTTTTCTAAAGTACTTGGATGAAGGAGGAACACCTTTTGTTGCAGTTGCTACTTGATTATTATTGTTGTCATTGAACTTGATGAATCCCTTGTTCATCTAAACTTCATATAAGGTTGTTGAGTACTTTCATTCTTATCAACCAGAGCCATTGAAGAAGATTATTAAAATTGACTCACTTGAAGTTGATAGTTATGAAGCACTGCACACAACTACATAAAGGAAGTAAACTTAGAAAAGAGAAGCTTATCCCTACTATCTTTTTAAAAATTAAAAAAAAAAATTCTTTGAACATCTTGATCAAGAATAGGATAATAAATTTGAGAGTAAAAATGCTTATATCTACCAATAAAATCAGTCACTTTATCTTTAATACCTTACTTACAATAAATAAAATAACTCAAAGTAATCTTAGGACCAATATTATTATGAAATTGTTGAATGAAAGAATTAGCCAATTGTTGAAATGATCTAATATAATGAGGCAAATAACAATACCATTGCAATGCTTGATCCCTAAATGTTATAGTAACAAATTTAGCCAAAAGTCTTTGATCATGAGCAAAATCACTACACAAAGTTTGAAATGTTTTCACATGAGTCAAGGGATCACCTTTTCCATTATAAAGCTCCAATCGTGGGACTTCTACATGTTTTGGAGGGACAAAATGAACAATGTCATTAGATAATGGACTCACTACATCAAATGTGGGCACAAAAAACTTGGATTGGTACATACAAGATATTTCATGTTGCAAGGATGACACCATTTCAGCTAGGCTATTAATGGTTTCTTCAGTGGATGGGTTGAAATTAGACATGTTGGATTGAGATGGAGGAGTAACATTGTTAAATGAAGGAGGAGGTTGAGAATAAGGAGGTGGAACACTATTATAGGCAGGTATAGGAGATGATTGGGTGCCAAATAGAAGACTCCTAGAAGGAGGGATAAAATAATTTTGATTGTTAATGTTGCTCCCTTGATTGACATGTATAGAATTAACATTTTGTGTGGAAGTTGTCATGATGTTAGATGTGAAAGTAGGCACACTAGGCATAGAAGTAGTCATGTGAATAAAATGATTAACTTGAATAGGAGGTTGAGTGTAACCAAGGACTTAAGCACAAATTTTCATACGCATAATATTATAGTCAACAATATGAGCAAGTCCATGCAAAATATCAATGCCAAATTTATCGCTTTGAACCATTTTTAAAAATCCTTTCATCAATGGGATAACCTCACTTTCTGGGTATCGTTGACTCATCCACTATTGAATATTTTCAAATTCATTGTCAATATTCTCCAATTGGTCAACGGAAACCCTAGTTAGTGATTCACCTTCATCATGATAATTTTGTCAAGAATGAGGATAAATAACATCAATTGTTGGAATAGAAGAACCACCCACATTCTCATGAAACAAGTTATCCAAATTAGGCTCCATATCCTTAGTAATTAAACCTTGGGAAGAATTAATTCCACAACTTCTTCTCAGGGGAATATTATAGGTAGGACTCATGGTAGTAAAACTCATGCACAATGGAGGGAAATTTGAATTTGAATTTGAAATTTGAAATTAAGAAATATGTTAAATTTTGTGAAAAATGATTGATTAACTAATTAATTAAGGAATTTGATTTGTGAATTTGTAAGATAAATGCATCTAGATCATAGCATAACATTCATAAATATCAAATCTGAAAAATTATGCAATTCACATAATAAATTTTAGAATTATAAATTAGGGTTTTTGTAAATTCAGCCACTAAATTTATGTAATTCAATTTGAAAATGAGCTCTAGGAGGGAAATTTTGAATTTTAAATTAAATGAATTATCAAATCTAAAAATTAGACAACACAAGCTTAATTTTAAAAAATAGGGTTTTAGTGAATTTAACCTCTAAATTTTTAAAACTCAATGAAAAATTAAACTTGTAAATATAAATTTTAATTTAAAATGCATAAACACTTAGATCTGAGAATATAAATTAGAATTACAAGTTTAATGAGTTAGGTTCACCAAGATGTGTTGCTGAAAAGGGTTTCCACCACAAGAAGACTAAAAACCGCTAATTTTTACTTGGGGACCAATACATTAAAAGCGGGGTAAATCAATGGATAGATAGCCACAATTTAGCAAGGATAAGGCCTGATAACTCTATTAGATTTACTCGTTATTTGGATGGATTACCCTTTTTTAAGTTGAAATGTAAAAATGCTAAAATTAGGGTAAATGTGTAGGAATTGATGTAAAAACACATGAACAGTGAGCTACAGTAGTTGGATAGAGCCAAGAACCTAGATCTAAGAAATATAAATGTATTTGGATCTATTCCCAAAAGGAGCTCCTAATTTGTCAGGATCATGCTGGCGGTTGCCCTAGTCCTCCATAATTTTTGCATTCTAATGGGGGATCAATTCGTCATTGCAAATACAACCAATTTTGAATACTATAGCTTTGTACCTATTCCTTCACATAATAGAGAAGGGAAATAGGTTGGGAATAGGGGTTTGCCTTAGGTCAAACCTCAATTTTGGAATTAACCACAAAAGAGAAATTTGAAATATGATTGAATTGTAGTAATGGAAATGTTCTCCTTTTGAGGGAGATGTTGAATAATGACAAACACAAATGATATCCTCCTTGTGAATTTTTTATTGTCTCCACATGGAATTGGGGTTTCATGAAGTCTTCAACAATATAGAACATGAATACCAACTCCAATAATTGAATCTTGACTCTATCTCTACTCCAATGCTTGAAAGAAGACTCATTGCTTGCTCAATTGAACTTGAATGCTTGATGTCAAATTGAATTGATGTATGTGTATTCGAATGTATCTCAAAATGAGAGGGGTAGACCTCCTTTTATACTTGCCCATTGAAAAATAACTTATTTTTTGACGTGAGATGAAATGGGGTCGAGATTCCCACTCAAATGTCATGACCATTAAGGGGCTCAAAAATGGGTCCTAATTGGGAGGACTAAGGCACAACCAGACACCAAAAAATAAGGGGAAAATGAAGTGCAGGTCATAAACATGACAAATATGCATGGTATGAGTAGAATCAAGTCTCCAATTAGGCCTTGGGACATGAATACCAAGGTGAGGGCCCAAATGTGGAAAGACATGTAAGGGAGTAAAATTTAGGATGCTTCACCGATAAGGTTAAGTTTAATTAACAATGAATTATGAAATAGAGTATTTGGTTTGAACTGATTCACCCCCCCTCTCAGTCCTAAGGTGTGTTCAACATAATTGAAATAGTCAAATTGAGAGTTGGAATACATAGGTGGTTGTATGTTGTAATTTGATACAACCTTAAATATGATTTAATTTAATGTTCTTCACAACTACAACCATTCCAAATAATCAATTATTGCACTACCAATCCTCAAAGTATGTAATCAAACTATACCTTGTTTCAATCAACCCTTTCAAGTTCATTAATTCAATCAATCAGGCTTAAATTTGGAAATGTGTGTATATTTCCTTTCTTACAAAAGCTTGACTAAAACTACACCATTTGAATGTAGCTAGAATACAACACCAAATCAGTTAATTTATTTGTATGAGGGATATTTTTATAGTAAATTTGATATTGATTAATTATATTAGTTTGAAATGAATAGGAAGTGGATCCAAAAGATTACCACAATCAAGAAATCAAGTTCCTAAGTAACCTAGATATAATAATTGATCATGGAATATCAAGAAGTAATGGCCAAAACAAGGAAAATTCAAGATCTACAATGTTGTCCTTAGACTACTGTCATGAGGAATTAGCAAGTAGGGAAGTTTCCTCCTATATATAAAATACATTTTATTACTCTCTAAGCATGAGATGTATTCAAATAGTTAAGGTATGTCTAATCAAGGAATCTATGAGATAAATATTCACCTCATTCAAGATAAATTGAACAAGTGATTGCAAGATATGGGTCTTCCATTGTTATTATAAAACTATTATTTAGACAAGTGGATGCAAAATAGATCTCATAGATCAACATCCTGAGATGGATTGAAATAGTTTTATTATAAGGTTTGATGTACACCTAAAGTAAATGATTCCTATTGACGATATATTTATTCCTACAGTTGGTCATTAGGTTGTCCAATCAAATAGGGAAAAAGATGAATATAATAAAAAATAAGTAACTAATTCAAAGTATCCACTCATTGAAATTCATGAATAGCAAGGGGTAATGATAATCATATTAAAGAGATCATTCATGATCCTGATAATATGATGAAACAATAAGGATCTGGTCAATTACTAAGAGGGAGGGTGAATCAGTAGATAGAAAACAAACCAAACTTTCACCAAATTTAAGCCCAACTCAGAAACAACTTGCTAAACTAACTGGTTTAGTCACTGTATCAAAAACTGCAACTGCACTCTCAAACTTTACCAGTTGACCAAAACATCAATGATACAATGCAATAGATCTAAAACTCACATACCATTTAACCAAAACATTAAAACACTTAACTAACATCAGTAATAGCTCATTTTAGATCACTTCCAGTCATCTAAACATATCTAAGTGGTTTTACCAGTTAATCATATAAACCATATCAAAACGTATTCACAAAATCATTCACCACTTGACACAATGATTTTTCACATGGAAACCCAAATGGGAAAAATCAGGGTGGGGATGAATACCCACAAGTATTTTGAACTCATCTGAAGTTTTCCCTGTTAGGAGCCAATCCTTGGTAGAAGCTTATACAATAATGTGCTATTAAGAACAGATCCAGTTAGGGACCACCCATTTAAGGGATTGACTACAATACCCTGTTAGGAGTAACCTCGGTAGAGAATTTCAAATCCAAGCTAATGGATCGCCTGGTTATAGGATTTAAACAACACCAAGCTTGTTAAATTTTACCCAGTTAAGGGATTTAACTGTTGTGATGGCTAGAGAACAACAGGGTCTTTGTTGATCTGGTAATAGCACTACTATGCTTAATTAGATCCTATTCTTCTCCTACTTGCCTTAAAAACATTCTACAGACACTCCTTCTAGTTCAGCAACAATCACACTACCACACTTAACCAAATTTCCAACACAATTACAAACAAATCATCGACCTTAAATACAAATACAATAGGTCGGTAACACAACACAAAACCTACAAATCTCAAAGAGATTACAAACATATCAGTTCAATCATAACCATTGGATTACATAGAAATCAACTACACATTGTTCAAGACAACTTCAACCGCTCCTGGATCACCACACATTGGATCCTGTACCTCATCACGCATTTTCCACTTCATGCTATGCATTTGCTCATTCCCATGATAAACAATTATCTTCATGCGTCAAAACCACTTTGAACCTCATCACACGCATCATGCATACATGGCATCTTCATTTCCAATCACCATTCGGTCATAGATCATCACAACGAATTCACCAAGATCCATCGGTTAGGGTTCTATATATCAACTGGTTAGGGTTACCGGTTGATCACTCTTCTTGAAATACAAATACCGATTTCCATCAATGTTTTACTACCGATTGCTTTGCTCCATCATTACCGGTTGCAATACAACTCCATTACCAGTTGCAATACAACTCCATTACTAGTTGCTATTGTATCAATGATAACACTATACTTCATTAATGCAATCTTCATGCAATACCAAAAATCTCCCCCTTTGTCATTGATGGCAATACAAATATCAATATCCTCTGATTGTGATGATTGAGAGTAATGCACATACACAATCTTAGGAATCCTGGTTTACATTTTTCCATGTACTCTCCTTCAATTGCATCTCCATGTCTTTAGCTAGTAACTGGCTATCAATCATATACAGTTCTTCTCCCCCTTTGACAGCAATGCCAAAGTGAATACCAATATCAATTGGTTAACCTTTTCATGCTTCACCGCTCTGCAACTACGATATGCAACTAGTTGCTCCCCCTGTGGAGTAGCTTCACTCTACACCAATCCTGCTTCAAGATTTTCAATAAGCTCTGGGATTGATGTCTTCCAAATCTTCTTAATTGACTTCATTTAGGGGTACAACCCCTAGCTTACCTCTAAGATACTCAAAAGTATCCTTAGGTAAAGGTTTAGTAAAGATATCCACTAGTTGTTCCTTAGTAGATACATGCTCCAGTGACACATCTTTACTTTTCACTTTCTCTCTCAAGAAATGATACTTCATCTCAATATGCTTTGTCCTAGCATGCAACATTGGGTTCTTAGAAATGTTTATTGCAGTGGTGTTATCATAGAAAATCCTTATCAGTTCTGAAATATTTGACTTGAAACCTTCCCAAATGTGTTTCATATAGATTGCTTGTATACAATTCATATATGCCACAACATATTCAACTTCTGCAATTGATTGTGAGATACAACTTTGTTTCTTGTTGCTCCAAGACACTAGTCTTCCTCCAAGAAAGAATGCTCCTCCAATTATACTCTTCCTATCATCAACATTATTTACCCAGTTCGCATCTGTATAGACTTTTAAATCAAAGTCTCTTGCATATGGATACCATAATCCATAATCAATTGTACCTTTTAGATACCTAAAAATTCTTTTGGTTGCTACCATGTATGTCTCCTTCAGGCTTTTCTAAAATCTCGCAACCAATCCTACTACATGAGCAATGTTTGGTCTATTGTGGACAACATAATGTAGTTTACCTATCATTGACCCATACTCCTTTCCACCCACTATTGCAGAATCATCCTCCTTAGACAATTTATAGCTTGTAACCATTGGTGTTCCAACTGGTTTACAGTCTCCCATTCCAAAAGTCTTCAATACTTCTTTCACATACTTAGACTGTGTGATGGAAATGTCATCCTTCATCTGTTGGATTTGCAGACCTATAAAAAAATTTATCTCAGCTATCAGTGACATCTCAAACACATTCTTCATTTCACTGGAAAAGTCATGACACATCATCATTTCCTCCAAAAATGATATCATCAACAAATAGCTCACTTACCAGTATCTTGTCTCCTTTTGACTTGAGATATATGTTACTATCTTCACTGGTTCTCTGAAAACTTATCTTCACCAAGTGAGAGTGCAATCTTTCATACCATGCTCTAGGTGCTTGCTTCAGTCCATATAATGCATTATGTAATTTTCACACCATGTCCTTTTCTATAGTTAAAGCATAACCATCTAGTTGTTCAATGTAGACTTCCTCTTCCAATACTCCATTTAGGAATGTTGACTTCACATCCATCTGATATACTTAGAATCCTTTGTATGCTGCAAATGCAAGTAGAGTCCTTACTCCTTCCAATCTAGCAACTAGTGCAAATGTCTCACCATAGTCTTCACCTTCTTCTTGTGCATATCCTTTGCATACAAGTCCGGCTTTATTTCTGACCACTACTCCATCCTCACTCAATTTATTCTTGAATGCCCATTTTGTTCCTATAACATTCTTGTTCTTCGATATGGGTACCAATGACCAAGTATTGTTCTTCTCTATCTGGTTAAGTTATTCTTCCATTGCCTTGATCTAGACTTCATCTACAAAATCTTCTTTTGCAGTTCTAGGCTCAATGGTAGAAATCATACAAGAGTTCTCTCTAAGCCTTGTTCTTGTTAGCACACCTGCATTCATGTCTCCAATAATCTGATTGGGGCTATGATTGAGTCTAACATACCTTGGAATGACATGATCTTGATATCCAGGTTCTTCTTCTTCTTCTTCATATTCTTCTTCTTCTATTGGACCTCCCTATTCAGGTTGAATTGGGGCTTCTCTGATCTATTCTCCAACTTCTGGCTTCACCGGTTTCGGTTCCAAAAACACCATGTAAGGTTCTTCTTCTTCCTTCTCCTTACCGGTTTCTCCTGATTTCTCAGGAAACTTATCTCTTGTCATTCGCATAAAGATTGCATTGATGAACTTTTATGTTGTCATTGATGCTAATTATAACTGATAATAATGTTGTTTTGCAACTGGTATTACTAGAGAAGAAGAAGTAAGATCAATAGGTAAACCCTACCTATTGATATGCTAAACCCTAACCGATGGAGCTTGGTGAATCGGTTGTATTGGTTTATGATCAAATGATGAGTGGTAATGATTATGCCATGTATGCATGTTGTATGTGAAGAGTTCAAATAGAATTTGGCATGTAGAGATAACGGTTTTATCTTGGGAATGAGAAAGTTCATTGCATGTAATGGAAACAGCGTGATGAGTTACAGAGTTTGATGAAGCGATGATCAAGGAGCGGTCAAGGTTGTCTTGAATGATATGCAATGATTGCTATGTTATCCAATGGTCATACTTGAACCTATTTGTTTGTAATCTCTAAGAGATATTAGGTTTGTGATGTGTTACCAACCAATTTTTTTGTTTATAAGGTCTATAAGTTGTTTTTTTGTAGTGTTGGCAATTTTGGTTGAATGTAAGAGTGATTGGTTGCTGAACCAGAAGATGTATCTGTAGTATGTGTAAAGGCAGATATCAGCATGAAAAGGATCTAATCAAGAATAGTAGTGCTATTCACCAGATCAAAAAACCCCTATTGTTCTCTAACAATTACAACAGTCAAATCCCTTAAATGGGTAAGCTCTAACAAGCTTAGTGTTATATAAATCCTTTAGCCAGGTGAGCCATTAGCTTGGATTTGAAATCCTCTACTGAGGTTACTCCTAACAGGGTATTGCTTCTAATAGGGAATTATAGTCAGTCCTATAACCGAGTGGTCCCTAACCGAATTTGTTCTTAACAGGACTTATTGTAAAGCTTTAACAGGCTTGGCTCCTAACAAGGCGAACTTCAGAAGATTTCAGAATACTTATGGGAATTCATCCCCGTCATGGTTTTTCTGATTTGGGTTTCCACATCAAAATCATTGTGTGAAGTGGTGAATGTTTTTGTGGTTATGTTTGATATGGTTAATTTGCTTAACTGCTAAATCCACTTAGATTTGATATGATGACCAACAACAATCTAAAATGAGCTTTTACTTTTGTCAGTAAAGTATTTGGATTTTTTGGTTAAATGGTTTGTGAGTTTTAGAGTTGTTTTACTGTTATTCTGTTATGACAGTCAACCAGTTTACTTGACGGTGATATTGCAATTTGATAGTTATGTGCTTGAACTAGTCAGTTCTGAGTTTGACTTGAGAGGTTGTTTTTTTTGGTGAAAAGTTTGTGTCAGTTTTCTATCTACTGATTCAACCCCCCTCCCTCTCAGTAGTTGACCGGATCCTTATTGATTCATCATACCATCAATTGGTATCAGAGCATTTTAGGTCCTCTAGTATCTAAGCCTTACAACTTGAGGTAAAGATCTTGAACAACATGATGAAGAAAGAAGGTCTGAAGTTTAATAGGGAAAACTACATAATATGGAGTGATAGAATGAAAATCTATATCAAGAGTCTAGGAAGTCAATACTAGGAACATGTTGGTACTCAATATGTTGCACCTAGTGGAACTATGTTCGATGATCAAAAGAAAGAGTGACAAGAAAATAATCAAGCATTAGAGGCCATTATTAGTTCTTTGTCTGATTTAGACTATGTTGATTTCCATGGTCTAGAGACTACTTATGAGGTATGGAAGAAACTTGAGGAAATCTATAGGGGTGATGAGCATGTGAAGATTACCAAAGAAGAGAGTCTTAGAGGTAAATTTGATGACATGTGGATGGCTGAAGGTGAGAATATACAATAGTATGGTTAGAGGATCAAAGAGATAGTTGGTGAGATCAAGAGTGTTGGTGGTAAAGTGCAGGATGCCACAGTGGTTAGTAAGGTGTTGAGAACCCTTCTACCAGTCTATGCTATCCAAGTTGCAGCCATTTAGGAGCTAAAGTCTATTGATAAAACTAAGGTAACCCTTGACTCTATCATTGGTAATATTACTTCATTTGAATTAAATGGTTGTGATGGTAGTGCTCAGAAATCCGAATATGCATTTAGAGCTTCAGTTTCTAACCCTTCTATGAGGAAAAGTAGAGATGTTTGTCATAGTTATGAATCTAGATCTAGTAGAGAAGTTGATGATGAAGACAATTTGATTGACTTTGAAGCATTGTTGGCCAAGCAGTTACCCAAAGGTACTGGTAAGTACAGAGGTAAATTACCTTTGAAATGTTTTGCATGTAACAAGATTGGACACATTGCAGCTAACTATCCTAATGGTGACAATGAGCATAAGCATAGGAAAAGGCAAAAGAGATTGTCTCATTGCAGTTGGTGGTGGTATCACTGATGAGGAATTTGAGGGATATGCTAATGAAGATATTGTCTTTGTAGCCATTAAAGAGGAGACATCTAATCAAAAATCATTAGTTTCTCACATGGATAGTTCTGATGATTGGATCATTGATAGTGGTTGTTCAAACCACATGACCAGTAACCGGAGAAAATTTCTTACTTTGAAGGAATTTGATGGAGGAGTTGGGAGATTTGGAAATGACTCACCCTGCATGGTAAAAGGAAAGGGAACCATTTCTCTTAATGGAAAGAGCAGTGCAAATGATGTCTACTGGGTTGAAGGATTAAAGAACAATCTTCTGAGTGTTGCCCAACTCAATGATAGAGGTTATCCATTGGAATTTAAAAATGGAATGTGCAAAATCTATGGGAGAAAAGGTGAACTGATTGCAACTAGCAAGCAGACAAAAGGTAACCTATTTTACCTGAATCCTAAAGTCAACAATTGTTTAATTGCTAAAGTAGATGATAGTTGGCTTTAGCATCGAGGATTTTTTCATATAAACTTTGATAACATTGTTAAGGTTAGTAAGTCTAAGTCAATAAGAGGTTTACCTTAGTTGGATAAATCAGTAAATGCTCTATGTAAGGAATGTCAATTAGGAAAGATGACACCCTCAACTTTTAAGAGCAAAACTGTTTCAGCAAAATATTTGTTAGATTTGGTTCATACAGATCTCTGTGGACCAATAAGGACTAAAAGTATCCAAGGTGACAGATATTTTATGATCTTCACTGATGATTACTCAAGAATGATGTGGGTCACATTCTTGAAGGATAAAACATAAGCCTTTAGTAAGTTCAAGGCATCGAGGGCCTTAGCTGAAAAAGAAAGTGGTAAGAAGATAAAGTGTCTGAGGACTGGTCAAGGTGGTGAATTTAGTTTAGAGGAACTCACTATATATTGTGAAGACAATGGAATTAAGAGGCAGCTTTCTGCACCAAGGACACCATAGTGGCATGGTATTGCAGAGAGGAACAACCAGTTAGTTGTTGAATCTGCTAGAATGATGCTTATACAAGGAGGAGTAGCAAAACATTTTGGAGAGAAGTTGTCAACACAGTTGTCTACACTATGAACTAGATATTGGTAAAAAGAGGTAAGGATAAACTCCTTATGAATACTGGTATGGTAGATAAACTAATGTTAGTTATTTTAAGATTTTTGGTAATAAATGTTTTATTAAGAGAGGTGACTATGTCAGTAAGTTTGAGGCTAAAAGTGATGAAGGCATATTTCTTGGTTACTCCACCAAGAGTAAGGCCTACAAATGTTACAACAATAGGACATAGAGAATCATTGAAAGTGTTCATGTTCGAGTGGGTGAGTATCCTGAAGTCTCGGGAGAAACTAGTGAGGAGAAAAAGGATAAAGAACCTTGCATTCTGATTTTGGAACCAGAACTGGTGAAGCCAGAAGTTGGTGAAGTGAATGTTGTAGTACCAGTTCAACCAGAACAAGCAAGTTTAGAAGAAAAAGATGATAATAAAGAAGAAGAACCTGAAGATAATGACTATGTCATTCCAAGGTATGTGAGACTCAATCATAATCCTCACCAGATTATTGGAGATAAAGATGCTGGAGTATTAACCAAAAGAAGAATTAGAGAGAATTTTTGCATGATCTCCACTATTGAGCCTAGAACTGCTAAGGAATCTTTTGGAGATGATCACCGAATCAAAGCTATGGAGGAGGAGCTTGACCAAATTGAGAAGAAAAATACATGGACCCTAGTACCCAGACCGGTGAATAAAAATGTGATAAGTACTAAATGGGTATTTAGGAACAGACTAAATGAAGATGGAGTAGTAGTCTAAAACAAAGATAGATTGGTATGCAAAGGTTATGCACAAGAAGAAGGAGAAGACTATGGTGAGACATTTGCACCAGTTGCTAGATTGGAAGGTTTTAGGACTCTACTTGCATTTGCAGCATATAAGGGATTCAAAGTATATCAGATGGATGTAAAGTCAACATTTCTAAATGGGATACTGGAAGAAGAAGTATACATTGAGTAGCCAGATGGTTATGCTTTGACTGATGCAAAGGATATGGTGTGTAAACTGCACAAGGCACTATATGGTTTGAAGCAAGCACCGAGTGCATGGTATGAAAGGCTACATTCACACCTAATGAAGATAGGTTTTCAGAGAACCAATGAAGACAACAATATATATCTCAAATCTAAAGGAGATAAGATACTGGTTAGTGAAGTGTTTGTGGATGATATCATATTTGGAGGCAATGATGACATGAGTGATGACTTTGCAAATCAGATGAAAAGTGAATTTGAAATATCTCTAGTAGGAGAGATAAAATTCTTCATAGGTTTGCAAATTCAGTAGATGAAGAGTGGTATTTTTATCACACAGTCTAAGTATGTGAAAGAGGTATTGAAGACATTTGGAATGAGTGACTGTAAACTATTTGGGACACCAATGGTTACAGGTTGTAAACTGTCTAAGGAGGATGAAGTTGTATCTGTTGATGAAAAGGAGTACAGGTCAATGATTGGGAAACTGCATTATGTTGTTCATAGCAGACTGGATATTGCTCATGCAGTTGGTTTGGTTGCCAGATTTCAAAAGAATCCAAAGGAGACACACTTGATAGTAACCAAAAGGATATTTAGATATTTGAAAGGTACTATTGACTATGGATTACGGTAGCCATATGCAAGTAAATTTATTTGAAAGTTTATACAGATGCAGACTGGGCACGTAATGTTGATGATAGGAAGAGTACAACCAATGGAGCATTCTTTCTTGGAGGAAGACTTGTATCTTGGAGTAGAAAGAAGAAGAGTTGTATATCACAATCCATTGTTGAATCTGAGTATGTTGCAACATATATGAATTGTACACAGGCAATCTGCATGAAACTCATTTTGGAAATATTCAAGCTAAAGATTACAAAACCTATAAAGATTCAATGTGACAACACCAGTGCAATAAATATTTCAAAGAACTTGGTGTTTCATGCTAGAACCAAGCATATTGAGTCAAAATATAATTTCTTGAGAGAAAAAGTACAGAGTAAAGATGTGTTATTAGAGCAAGTATCTACCAAGGAGTAGCTAGTGGATATCTTTACTAAACCTCTACCTAAGACAACTTTTGAGTATCTTAGAGGTCAATTGGGGGTTGTGCCCCTACATGAGGTCAATTGAGCATGATGTGGAATACATCAGTTCTGGAGCTAATTGGAGAATTTTGAAGTAGGATTGGTGTAGAGTGGAGTTATTCCACAGGGGGAGCATCAAGTTGTAGGTTGATGTTGCTGAATAGTGAAGTATGACACTGCAGGTTTTACTCTCACTTTGGCATTGTTGTCAAAGGGGGAGAAGAATTGTATGATTGACAAAGAGAAGATCTATAGCCAGTTACCAGTTGAAGACATGGAGACTCAGTTGAAGGAGAATACATGGTAAAATGTAAACTAGGATTCCTATTCACAATCATAGAAATCAAGGGTATTTATACTTCTATTGCCATCAATGCCAAAGGGGGAGACTATTGGCATTCGCATGAAGATTGCATTGATGAGATTTTATGTTGTCATTGATGTCAATTATAACCGGTAATGATATTGTAATAATGTTGTTTTGCAACTGGTAAGTGAGCTTGTGAAGGAAACTTGTATTACTAGAGAGGAAGTGAGATCAACTGGTAAACCCTACCTATTGATATGCTAGACCCTAACCGATGGAGCTTGGTGAATCGCTTGTATTGGTTTATGATCAAATGATGAGTGGTAATGATTATGCCATGTATGTATGTTGTATGTGAAGAATTTCAAATGGTTTTTGGTGCATAGAGATAACAGTTTTATCTTGGGAATGAGCAAGTTCATTGCATGTAATGGAAACCACGTGATGAGTTACAGAGTTCAATGAAGCAGTGATCAAGGAGCGGTCAAGGTTGTCTTGAATGATGTGCAATGATTGCTATGGTATCCAATGATCATACTTAAACTGATTTGTTTGTAATCTCTATGAGATCTTAGGTTTGTGATGTGTTACTGACCTATTGTTTTGTTTATAAGGTCGATGAGTTGTTTTGTTGTAGTGTTGGCAATTTTGGTTGAATGCAAGAGTGATTAGTTGTTGAACTAGATGATATATCTGTAGTATGTGTAAAGGCAGATAGGAGCATGAAAAGGATCTGATCAAGCAAAGTAGTGCTAATCACCAGATCAACAAACCCTTGTTGTTCTCTAACAATTACAATAGTCAAATCCCTTAACTGGGTAAGCTCTAACAAGCTTAGTGTTATCTAAATCCTCTAACCAGATGATCCATTAGCTTGGATTTGAAATCCTCTACCGAGGTTACTCCTAATAGGTATTGCTTCTAATAGGGAATTATAGTCAATCCCTTAATCAGGTGGTCCCTAACAGGATCTGTTCTTAAGAGGACTTATTGTAAAGCTTTAACAGGCTTGGCTCCTAATAGGGAGAACTTCAGAAGAGTTCAAAATACTTGTGGGTATTCATCCCCACCATGGTTTTTCCCATTTGGGTTTCCACATCAAAATCATTGTGTCAAGTGGTGAATGTGTTTGTGGTTATGTTTGATATGGTTAATTTGCTTAACTACTAAATTCAATTAGATTTGATATGATGACCAAAAACAATCTGAAATGAGCTTTTACTTTTGTCAGTAAAGTATTTGGATGTTTTGGTTAAATGGTTTGTGAGTTTTAGAGTTGTTTTACTATTATTTTGTTATGACAGTCAACTAATTTACTTGATAGTGATATTGCAATTTGATAGTTCAGTGCTTGAACCAGTCAGTTCTGAGTTTAACTTGAGAGGTTCTTTTGTTTGGTGAAAAGTTTATATTAGTTTTCTATCTACTGATTCACCTCCCCTCTCATTAGTTGACCGGATCCTTATTAATTCATCATACCATCATCATCAACTCGAACATTTACACTTTCAATGATCTTATTGGTCTGGTTGTTGTAACACTTTTAAGCTTCTCTTGGCGGAGTAACCAAGAAATATGCCTTCATCACTCTTGGCATAAAACTTACCAACATAATCACCTGTCTTGATAAAACATCTTCTACCAAAAATCTTAAAGTAACTGACATTAGGTGATCTTCCATACCAATACTAATAGGGAGTTTTATCCTTACCTCTTTTAACAAAGTATCTGGTATGTTGTGTAAATGGTTGTGCTGACAACTTCTCTCCAAAATGTCTTAGCTACACCTCCTTGTATTAGCATAGTCCTAGTAGCTTCAACAACTAACCGGTTGTTTCTTTCTGTAATACCATTCTATTGTGGTGTCCTAGGTGTAGAAAGTTGCCTCTTGATTCCATTGTCTTCACGGTAACTAGTGAATTCCTCATATGTAAACTCACCACCTTGATCAGTTCTTAAGCACTTTATCTTCTTTCCACTTTCATTTTCAACTAAGGCTATGAATGCCTTAAACTTTCTAAATTCATATGTCTTGTGTTTTAAGAATGTGACCCACATAATCCTTGAGCAATCATCAGTAAAAATCATAAAATACCGATCACCTTGAATACTCCTAGTCCTCATTGGTCCACAGAAGTCGGTATGAACCAAATCTAGCAATTGTTCTGCTGAGAAAGATTTTCTCTTGAAGGTTGAGGATGTCATCTTCCCTAAGTGACATTCCTTGCACAAAGCATTCACCGATTTGTCCAACTATGGAAAACCTCTTACTGATTTGGATTTACTGACTTTTACAATGTTATCAAAATTTACATGACAGAATCTTCGATGCCAAAGCCAACTATCTTCTACTTTTCCAATTAAACAATTGTTGAATTTAGAACTTAAATGAAACAAGTTACATCTGGTCTATTTTTTGGTTGCAATCAGTTCACCTTTGCTTCCATAAATATTGTAGACTTCATTCTTGAATTCCAGTGGGTAACCTTTGTCATTGAGTTGAGGAACACTAAAAATATTGTGTCTTTGTCCTTCAACACAGTAGACATCATCTACACTACTTTTATCATTCAGATAGATGGATCATTTTCCTTTCACCATGCAAGGTGAGGCATTCCCAAATCTCACAACACCTCTGTTAAACTCTCTCAAAGTAAGAAACTTACTCTGGTCACCGATCATGTGGTGTGAACAACCACTATCTATAATCCAGTCATCAGAACTATCCATGTGAGAGACTAATGCCTTCTAATCTAATGTCTCTTCTTTAATAGAAACAAAGACAATGTCCTGATTTGCATCTTCTTCAGATTCATCATCTATAATTCCTCAATCCACTACAATGAGACAATTTATGTTACCTTTGCCTTTATACTTCTTATACTTCTCACGTTTTTGCTCATTATCTCCATTAGGACAGTTAGCAGCAATATGTCCACTCCGGTTACATGCAAAACACTTTAAAGGTAATTTACCTGTGTACTTACCGATACCTCTGGGTAACCGCTTGGGCAACAATGCTTCAAGCTCAATCAGGTTGTCTTCATCATCTACCTCTCTGCTGGATCTAAACTCATGACTGTAGCTGACTTCTCTTTTTTCCTTACCAGTGGGTTTGAAACTAAGGCTCTAAATGCATATTTCAATCTCTGAACACTTCCATCAAAACCATTTAATTCAAATGCAGTTAATTCACCAATGATGGAATCAAGAGTTACCTTTGTTTTATCAATATACTTGAGTTCCTGAATGGTTACAACTCAAATAGCATAGACTGGCAGAAGGATTCTCAACACCTTGCTAACCATTATGGTATCCTCCACTATACCTCCAACACTTTTGATCTCTCCGACTATCTTCTTGATACTCTGACCATACTATTGAATTTTTTCTCCTTCAGCCATCTGCATATCATCAAATTTACCTCTCAGACTCTCTTCTTTGGCAGTCTTAGCATGCTCATCACCGCTATAGATATCTTCTAGTTTCTTCCACACTTCATAAGCAGGCTCCAATCCATGAACATCAACATACTCAAAATCAGACAAGGAACTAATAATGGCCTCCAATGCTTGATTGTTCTCCTATTGCTCCTTCTTTTGATCATCTGACAAAATCCCACTAGGCAAGTTATATTTAGTAACAACATGTTCCCAATATTGACTTCCTAAGCTCTTGATACAAATCTTCATCCTATCACTCCATATTCTATAGTTTTCCCTATTAAATTTCTGACCTTCTTTCTTCATTATGTTCTCCTAGATCTTTTCCTCAAGCTATTAGGCTTAAACACACAAGGACCTGAAATGCTCTGATACCAATTGATAATATGATGAAACAATAAGGATCCGATCAACTACTGAGAGGGGGGGTGAATCAATAGATAGAAAACAAACTAAACTTTTACCAAATTTAAACCCAACTAAGAAACAATTTGCTAAACTAATTGGTTTAGTCACTGTATCAAAAATTGCAAATGCGCTCTCAAACTTTACCGGTTGACCAAAACATCAATGATACAATGCAACAGATTTGAAACTCACATACCATTTAACCAAAATATTAAAACACTTTACTAACATCAGTAATAACTCATTTCAGATCACTTCCAGTCATCTAAATATATCTAAGTGGCTTTACTAATTAATCATATCAGCCATATCAAAAGATATTCACAAAATCATTCACCACTTGACACAATGATTTTTCATGTGGAAACCCAAATGGTAAAATCCACGGTGGGGATGAATACCCATAAGAATTTTGAACTCTTCTAGAGTTCGCCCTATTAGGAGCCAAGCCTTGTTAGAAGCTTATTCAATAATGTCATGTTAAGAACGGATCCGGTTAGGGACCACTCGGTTAAGGGATTGACTACAATACCCTATTAAAGGCAATACCTTGTTAGGAGTAACCTCAATAGAGGATTTCAAATCCAAGCTAATGGAACACCTGGTTAGAGGATTTAAACAACACCAAGCTTGTTAAATCTTACCCAGTTAAGGGATTTAACTTTTGTAATGGTTAGAGAACAACACGGTCTTTATTGATTTGGTAATAGCACTACTATGCTTAATCAAATCATTTTTTGCTCCTATCTGCCTTCAAAACATTCTATAGACACTCCTTCTGGTTTGACAACAATCACACTACCACACTTAACCAAAATTTCCAACACAATTACAAACAACTCATCGACCTTAAATACAGATACAATAGGTTGGTAACATAGCACAAAACCTAAAAATCTCATAGAGATTACAAACATATGGGTTGAATCATAACCGTTGGATTACATAGCAATCAACTACACATTTTTCAAGACAACTTCAACTACTCCTGGATCACTACACATTGGATCATATAGCTCATCACGTATTTTCTACTTCATGCTATGCATTTTCTCATTATAAACGGTTATCTTCACGTGCATCATGCATATGTGGCATCTTCATCTTCGATCACCATTTGGTCATAGATCATCACAACCATTTCACCAAGCTCCATCGGTTAGGGTTCTGCATATCAACTGGTTAGGGTTACCAGTTGATCACTATGCTTGAAATACCAATACCGGTTTCCATCACTTCTTTACTACTAGTTGCTTTGCTGCATCATTAACAATTGCAATACAACTCCATTACTAGTTGCTATTGACGTCAATCATAGCACTATACTTCATTAATACAATCTTCATGCAATGCCAATAGAGCCATCTCAAAGGTCTAAAATATTTGGAAAAAAGAGATGAAATTAATTGAGAAAGTCAATCAAACTTTAGAACAACAAATAAATCTTGTCATGTAAGTAAAGAAGTTGAGTTTGAAATTATGTTTTATGGGAAAATGACCTAATATATTCTCATATAAATTATATTCTCCTTGGTAACCATGCATAGTAGACTTATATCAATCAAGAAGGTAAAATTGAAGGTGAGTTAAGTTTTTGTGTAATGCATGTGTAAATGAGTATGAAATTAGTTCTTTAATTAACATCGAAGGTATGATAAAATTCAACTCAAAGAGTTAAAAGAAGAATAGACTGACCCTAAGGTACCCACTCTTGTAAATCTTAATATCTATGCATTCATGCAAAAACTACTTAATAACAAGATGACCTTAAATACTCAGATATGTACTTCTAATTAGTTTCTTCCTAATTGGCATAAAATTTCCAATTAATATTTTTTGGAGTTTTAATTATTTTCATATTTGGATGTAGTTAAGAATTTTTATCTAGTTACCATAGAATTAGATTCACAAGTCTTTTTTTGAAGTATTCACAAAATCAAAGAGATCCATTGTATCTAAAATGCAAAAACAAGAGATTGAAATTTTCCATACTTTGGAAAGTATCCAAGATGGTCAAACTCCTAGTTGTAATGTAAATAAGAGTTCCACATGGAGGAAGGTGATTAGACTGATTTAGAGTATTGAAAAACTAGAGGAGATTTATGAAAATAAATAGCTATCTAATCAGGTAGAAGACTCTAAAAACATATAGATAAGCAAGTAGGATAGTGTATCATTCTTCATTAGATGAGACCACAAGTTGGTTGATCTAGTGTGGATCTAGTATGGATCTAGTGTCTAAATTAAGCAGAGAGATCTCAACTCATGGGTTTTTCATATACATATCAAACCTCGTGTTTCTTAATTAAACATAATGAATTTATTTGATACACATCTTGAAGTAAATTTTCTTAACCTCTTTCTAGCTTGTAGTTCCCTTGGTAGCTAAGGTTAATTTTGAGCAGGTTTCTTTGGGATTTGAGTAAGATAATGATATTAAATATGAGGCTCACAACATATACACTTCAAAAGATATTTATATAGATGAAGTTTTTAATCCCACGGATGTTAAATATATTGATTCCTTATGTAGGACTAAACTTGATTGTAACAAGGATGAGATACATGATATTTTTCCTTTTAAACCTTGTTAATGTTGTCAATGAGTATAATACACCACTAATGTTTTAATTTGATATGTACATACTTGAGAAAAATGAAGTGGTATACCATTAGTTGAGACCTTTAGAAGCCAAATTCACATTACATAAACATATTTATGGGGAAAGAAATGCACTAAATTAAGCTATATATTTTCATTCTCCTTTCATTTGATGTTTTTATGTTGAATGTGATACTAGAGATAGTAAAACATGCTTATGAATTAATCATGATCAAGGATAAAATTCATGTCTTATTATATAAGGTTTGTACATAGAAAATGAGCCTATTGTTCCTAACTTTACTTCCTTAGTAAATTAACTAGTTTGCAAGGCTTAGGACCTCATCCAATAAGTTATCGATCCTACACATACTAAGAATTCAATCAATAGGAAGCTTATATACTTGATGTCCTATTTTTTTTAAGCATGATCCTAAGTTATATTTGGGTTAGTTTTTCTTTGAGTTTCACAGTTAATTTTTGCATTTGGTGTTTCTTTATTGGTATTTCGTTACTTTGGTACTGTTATATTTCTATTCTAGTTTTTTTTATTATTCTAGTTTGGTTTGTTATTTTGGTTATAGTTTTCTTTTCATTGTAGGTGGTTGTTTTCGTGTTCTAATATAGAGTCTCTTCTATTTTGGTAGTTGTGTTTTTCTTTGCTTTCTATTTCTTATATTTGGGCTATTTTTTAGGGTGGATCTCTCCTATCATTGAAGATGAGCCTAAAGGATGACTTGAATGGAAGATTTTTATAAGTATTTTTTTATTTTTGAACTAGTCCTTTGTTGTTGGTATTTTAGATGTGTTGCATTGGTTTTGTCATTGATGTCAACACTTGTCAACACTTGTCAAGCACTGGAGATCTTTGGTTATGTTCACCGGCATGTTTACTAACTTATGCATAGTCACTGGTATCTGGTTCACCGACAAGTTATATTGTTCACCGGCACTGAGGATGATCTGTTATCATCTGGAGATTACTTGGTTTTGTCAAAGACATTGTTTGGACACCTTGTTTTGGTGATTTGATTATTGGTCTAATCAAGTTTACATATTTGTTGTTACTGGCAAATTGGTCTAGGTTATCAACCGACAAGCATTATCTATTCCAGATCAACATGACACATTGTGAAGATGTTTTTTTTATTGGTTATTACTGTAAATGATTTGAGCTGACATGATGCATCACATATTGATTCATTTGTAATTGATTTTATTGTAATATTATTGGAGAGCCGACCTACACATTTGGTCTTAGGTTTTGGTATATATGTAAGATCTCATTTGTGAGATTAATACAGAGAGAAGAAAAAAAAAAGAATAAGGTATTTTCGATATATGTGAATATAAGCAGAGCTATACATGCAGACATCATTTGAAGATTCAAGGAAGGTTTGGAGAAGGCAATTAGAACTTAACCGGTACTGAATCCAACATATGAAGATGCTATTTTGAGCAGTACATTATCATTGGATTTAACCATCCAATTGTAGTCAGTGTGACTCCCATTTTGTGATTGAGCAGTGAGCTCTAGGCAGTTGGCCTTTCTGCATGTGCAGAACCCATATTGTATGCACATACTATCTGCAGTAGTATCATCTGATTGTGGGTAAGGTTTCCCACTGTGGTTTTGGCCCTTACAGGGTTTCCACGTACAAATATTTGTGTCATGTGTTGTGGATGTTATTTGTCTTTATGTTTCATGCATTAAAACTTTACCGGTATTGTAATTAACTGTTAATCTGTCAACCGGCATAAAGTTTGGTTTATCGGTATTATACATCAAGTTGGATTAAGTTATATTTGAATTGAAATTAATAGACAATTGATTCAACCCCCCCCCCCCCTCTCAGTTGCCTTCGGGTCCTAACATTTGTTTAGGCCTCTTTGATTTTATTTTCACTCATTTCAAACTTTGGAAGATGATTTTTCAAGGACTAGAGACTTATGGGGTTCAAGGAATGATTTTTATATATCTTAGACATTATACACACTTTAAATGTTCATGGTTTGGTTAGGGTCAAATTTAATCAATTCCCCTCAAGTGAAAAGCCTTATAGTTTTACTCCATCATTGTGACTCCCAACCTAGAAGCAAGCTTCATCACTTATAGCTTGAGATAGCTTAGGATATATCTTTATTTTATTTTTAGAAGAGAGAGAAAATAGGAAATAAATAAAAAGAGAAAAATGAAGAGAGAAGAAAAGAAAATCTAATAAGATGCAATAAAAATAAAGATATCATGAAAACTCAATTATGTAGGTGATTCAAGTAACCTCTATCGAGGCTATGGATTCCCAACTGGCAATAGAGTTATATATTAATTTGAGTAAAAGGTAACTCTATTAAGGTTTTCTACAATTGGATTTTAGTAGATAGTGTCTAAGTTGTGATTATTCATTTCTTCTTAATTATATGAAGTATTCTAATTTACCACTAATTAGTTGAAGTTCTAACTATACTTATGTTTTTTTTATAGATTCCACCTCGTTGTGATTTGAGATTCACTATGTACACCATAAGATCTCACCATTCGTTGAGAGGTATCTTATAATTTTTTTATTCCTCTAGCAAATTTTTCTCTCCTTTGTTTTGATGAATCAGGATCAAGAGCACCAAGATTTTTTAAGGGTTCATGGCATTAAAATAACTAAGAGATTTTTTCCTATTTGGTTTTGTAGACACCTAAAATTGTCCTAGCCTAATTAAATAGATATTTTATTTAATTAATTATTTTGTCTTGAGTCTTCTATTAATTAAATAGATTTTTATTTATTTAATATATTCACTAATCCTCTTCTAGCCTTTCCCCATTTAAATAATTTTCTTTTATCTATTTAAATTATCCTTTCCTAATAAATATTTTATTTATCTAATTGACTCCACCTCTTCTATTAATTAAATAAATAAATATTTAATTAATTAATTCATTAGCTTTTTCCCTCCATGACACTTGTCATTCATCTCTTAATTTACTTATAACCACCTCTCTAAAAAAAATCCTATTTTCTATACCTACCCTCTACTTTGAGCTGACCATTTATCTCTCCTCCTCTTAATCCTAGCCCTCCATTTCTAGGATGATCTCTATAAAATAGACCTCTTTCCCTATCCCTCCATATAGGAATCAATCAATCAAGCGTCTACACTCTGTTGAATTGCAAACACAACCACAATCCATTCTCTATTGAGCTCTTGTGCAAAATAAAAATCAGAGAGCAACCATAATCAATATCAAGCAAGATAAATGGAGATAGGGAACAATGGAGATCAAACCCTAATGAGCATGTGAATGGTATGATCTTACTATTATGATGTTTTGCATGTTTTTAGGTTCTTCATTGGCGTATGGTGGATTTCATTATAGAACTAGGGTTTTATGTGGTTGAATAATTATAGGTATTGCAATATTTTAGTTTCCAATTTTAGTGTATACAGGTTTCAATTTGTTGTGTCTTGGATATTCACACACCCCATTTTTCCTTGGAAAATTAGGGACCCACTTTTTGTGTCTATTTACTTGTTTTATTTGTTTGCTCTTGGTTAGTATAGTTTAATTCCATCTATGTTTTTCTTTCCTATATTTATTTTAAGGATCTTAGCCTTTATTAAACTTCTAGAGTTGGTATTCTTAGCATGACTATATAAAAATCTCTAAAACCAGAACCTAGGGTCCACCTTGTTTTTCATTTTATTTTTCTTGTTTTCATTCCTTTCTTTAATTTCTCTATGTTACCTTTCATTTTATTTTTGGTTTTAGTTTTTTTTTCTTTGTTTGTCTATTTTGGGTATTTTTTCTTTCTCAAACTTTTGGACTTTGTCATTTCAACATTTTAGTATGTGAAACTTTGAAACTCTAACCCTTTTGAAAACTAGACTTGTTAGAGGTTTGCTGCATCACCCTTGTCAAAATTTTAGAGCTAGTCATCATAGAATTGTTTTTAAAAGAATATTTGAAACCTCAATGCCTAGGATATGATATCACCCTAACCTACCTCTTGGATCCAAAATAATTGTGATCTCTTATGCATTTTTTTTCATTTTATTATTGTCTTATTTTCTTCTATATTTTTGCATGTTTGTGATTTTCACATTAATGCCCTTAATGTGCAAGTTTGGTGTATTCATCATTGGCTTTTCTATTGGTGTCATCATCATTTACTAGTTAAGGTTTCCTTTACTACCTATCAATGTGATATTTCTCATTTTCTTTGTTTTATTTTGCTTTCTCATTGTTTTATTGCTTTATGTGTTTTGTATGTTGGGGTGCATGTTTTATTATTTGATTTTTTCCCTGTTTTATTTTATTTGAATTTAAACTTTTAGAGTTAGGGTTTCATTCATTCACCTCTTCATCTTCTTGTTTTGTGGTATTCCCAAAGTTCACTTCTTGACTATTATATATTATATAATTTGTAAGGATTGTGAGTTCAATTCTTATTTCAATTCTTGTTAGGAGTTACCTTTGATCCTTAAGGTTTGACATCCACACTTAAGAACCATTTTATCTTTTTTGGAGCCAAAGTTTCATCCTTCCTCTTTCTTGATTAATTTCTCGTTGATTTTCCTAACCTCCATTCCATTTTATACTAATTTATTTATCGAGGGCATGATCTTACTTGAGTACTCATTTCAAGGTCTTCACAAAGGCTGAGTCCAAGTTTTTTCTCTCTTTTTTGGAGTCAAAGTTTTAATCCTCCTTGTGGTTAGGAAATCATTTTGTAGTACCTCATAAGTAACCAAGCTAAGGAGCATATTATTGTATCTTGTAATGGCTTTGTGTATTCTTAGCAAAATTGATAAAGAATTATAAGTCTCAATTCCTAAACTTATAGTTTTCCATAGGAAATAAAAAAGATAGATGTTCTCACTAATTCTCTAATTATTTATTATTGATGTGATGAATAAATCACTCCTTTGTTGAGTGTGAATCTATTGTAACTACTTTTTTAAGGCCCACAAAGAAAAAATGTTAAGAAAATTATATAGAATGATCAATCCATCTCTTACATAATTCCATGAGAGAAAATCATGCATGCAAATTTATAGAATAACCATATGCAAAGATAAAATACATAACACAAAATATATCTTGTGAAAACCCATTAAGAGGGAATAACTAGCCTCAAAATGCATCCATGCTCAATGCAGTATTTAACAACAAAATATTATAATATGTTTACAAAGTCTTCATAGATACTCCTAAAACATCAAGCCTCTTTAATGAATCCTCTATATGTCCAAGCATGTATCCACACACCTCGTGCCATACTTCACGTTGAACTTCTCAAAAGAAGATTTAATACAATGACAACCAAGCCAAAAACCCAACTAGCCAAATTCAACCATTAAACGCATGCTTTCTTTTTTAATAGTCAATCTTGCACAAAGACAACCAAGTGCCAAGGTAAAACCATGTTCCTTAAAACCATAAGTGCACAAAATCATTGACCCCACATTTATTTTTTGGTATTAAACTGTCAAAATATTAAATATTTTATCATGTACAAACCATACATAAATTTCTAACCCAGTGTTGGATATATCTTTACAAGTGGAACCAAATAAAGATTTTATGTGGCTAAAACCATCACCTAGGATGAGCACAAACAAATATTTTTTTTATAGATAATGTCATGCAATGTGTACAATACCTATTCCTAATAGAAATATGTAATTTAATTTTGGGGCCTAAGTTTTAAAAATAAATTAAGCTTGTAAATTTTAGTGATAGGTACCAAATGGGTATTTATGTCAATTTTAAAAATATTACTTAGGATAAAAAAATTTAGAAATAAAACAAACTATAGAATTTATAGTTTAGGCAATCTTGCTAGAAATTTTAATTCCCTAGGTGCAATTCAATCAAAGCATCATTGCCTATTTTATTTTGAATATTATCTCTATTGCTGGTGAGGTATTTTGTGTTGGAATACAAGGAATCCAAGAACACTGGGAGGGGGGGTGGGGGGGGTTGAATCAGTGTTTTGTCGATAATATAAGATTTTACCTTATTACAACATGCACATATAAATTGGTAAATAAAGAAACATATAACATGAAGTAAATAAAACAGCCACATGAATGAACACCATAACACACTGAATTTTATACATGGAAAACCTCAAAGAGGAAAACCACGGTGGGATTTGTGACCCACAATATCAATTCACTGGCCATATGAAAGATATTACATAGTATGGGGGCCTCCACATGCAGGAATGCACACTACCTAGAACACACTGCTCAACATAAAATATTCTCACTAACTACAAGCTTCTGTTGAAATAAAACAACAAAAATGAACTCACAAAATGCATCTGCAATGCCAAAAAGAGTTCTAGTTATAGCTCTATTTTGTACCGGTTCATAAACCCTAAACCCATTTACTAGTATCTCCTTTCCTCCAAGAATGCTTTACAAACCATCTACTGATCATTTCATGATATAAATTTCACATACAAATGTCCTACATACATATCCTTTGCATCACATTATTCTACTTCCTTGTCCTATTCATTGACCTATATGAAAATGACCTAATAGACTGACTTATATACCCTCTACAAACAATATGCCTTATGTCAGCTTACAATACAAAAGATATTCAATGTTGGCCTTATACAATAATTATAAAATGATTTTAAAAATAAAAACCTTTCGGATCCCAAACTGATGTTGGCTGCACTAAAGTGTTGGATGCTGATGCCGGTGCTGGTTATGACCCTAATTACTCCAATGTCGATATCTGTCAATGTATGCCTCCAATGTCGGTATATGCCTTCTATAGAAATGTGTTTCGATCAATGAAAGCATATGAATCAATGAGTGTCAATTGCCAACAATCTCCCCCTTTGGCATTGATGGCAACACTTGTGTGAAAAATGGATTCCCTGCCAGTTCAACTGAAACTTAAACTAAAATATGCTCCCCCTGAGCTGATTGACTATGATTGCATTATACTCTATGTCTGATATCCTCCCCCTAGGATTATATACATACTTTCCTTTTCTATTGCATTTTTATTTTTCACATACATATCGTCCCCCTTTGGCATCAATGCCAAAGACCGATGAAAAAATTGAAAGAATTGTTAGAAATTTGTGCAAAAGAATGAATAATTACAAATTACTTTACTGGAGCTTGACCAATTTCAAGATTTCTGGATAAGCTTTCTCTAATTACTCTATATAGGTATCCCAAGTAGTTTTGAATGTTTCAGATATGGATACAAGTCCACTCAGTAAATGTGCAAATGTTTCTTTCTCAGTGACTTCTGTCAGTGTGGGCTTTGCAAGCATATCCATGCATTCCCTCTTATGTACACCAAGTGAATCCAATCTTGGACTCACCAAACCTCTGAGACTCCTTTCTCTCTAAATTATCTTGTCTCTTTCCTTTTCATAAGTAAAAATTTGGTTCTCCAAGGTCAAAATTTGTCCATCAATGGACGTTGTAAGTGAAGTTAGCCCATCAAAAGAATTAGCAATATTAGTAATCTTTTCTTGTAACTCCTTTATTTTCTTATCTACATTTGTTATAAGAATCTCTATGTTACAATAGACCCTGTAGATGTTAGTGCATTATTTCAAATAATTTTCAATAAGTATAAGTTTCTCTCCAATCTTCCTCTTTTCTATCTCAATAATCTATCCAAAAGCGGCTCTCTTAGCCAAAGTAAATCTTTCAAGTGCTTGTCAGTCAAAAATTTGTTGTAATGATTGAAAGTTTTTAGAGATGTGCTCTGTCAATACCTTAAGCTTTCTGGAAGGGCTTGTTTCATTTTTAATTATACATTCAAGAATCAGTCTATGCAAAACTACTATTGATTGATCTATTATTCCTTTGTATGCAGATCCCTCCTTCATTAGCTTTGTAGGACTCATCTCTGTGATGGACTTCTTCTCAACTTGAGAAGTTTCAATTGCCAAAAGTTTTGTTGAGGAATCAACTATCGGTTTAGTCTCCTCTTCCTTTTCATTTTTCTCATTTGTAGATGTATCCCTTATCTCATCCTCTTTTGCACTAGTGGCTTCACCACTTGGTGCAGTATTTGTCACTGTCGGTGGATTATTTCCACAATATTATCTGTATCTTGTACATTATCTACATTATCTTTCTTGGACTTTACAAAAGTTTTTTCTGTCGGTTTAACCTATACACTCTCATCAATTTTAGGTTTATCTATTGGTGGAGTCTATACACTCTTATTATCTACCAGTTCATCCAAAATTTGATCTAAACTTCCCAAAATTATTTTCCCTTTAGATCTGTTTGGAATGGTGGGAGTTGTTGCCCTAGCAAATTCTTCTTTAGAAGTAAGAAAATTAGGATTCTTTTGAAAGAATTTTTCCCAACCATCTCTAGTCTCATTTATTATTTCATTGACTCTACCCATCATTACACTTATTTGTCGGGGTTTGCTACTAAAAATTGTTCTATTTGCAACTTCTATACATCATTTCATTTCCTCATTATTTATAGAACCACACATACTCAAAATTTCAACTTCTTTAATCTCTATGTCTCTCTTAAATGCATCTAATCTTCTTGCATCCAATTTATTATACAAGGATAAAGGTATTTCCTTCAAAATTTCTACCAAAGCCTTCTTATATATGTCTAAATATAACAAAATTGCTTCTTCCATTTCATTTTGCTCATTATCATCTAAATGTTCATAGAAGTTTGATACATTCTTCAAAATACCATCTTTGGTTACCTCATCAATCAATTTTGCACAAGTCATTGGGGGGATGATGGTAACATTACTGGTTTCAATTGTTTCATCAATCTCACTATTTTTCTTCTTCTTGTTGGGGGTTGCAGGGGTGGATGGAGCTGACTTCCTCTTCTGAGTACGTTTCATTGTTGGAGGTGTGGGTGCAATAGGATTTGTCACCTTTCTTACTAGCTTCTTCCTTGGCTCCACCTTCTTCTCCTCTATCGGAGGTTTTTCATCTTTCTTCCTTTGTACCCTTTTGAATGCAAGAGGTTGATTATCCTCTATATCAGAGTCAAAAGTGATAGGAGAAATGAAAGTCTTAGGCCTCTTTAACTCAGGATCACTTTTCACTATAGTTGTTGCAGCTGCCTTTGTCGGTTGATCTACCGGTTTAGATCCAGAACCTAGTTCTGTATCTATCCTGTGAATCACATTTTGAACAAAGGCAAACATTTTGTCCATTTTCTTTTCTCTTCTTTTCTTATTGGACCCAATTTTAACTTCAAATGGCTTCTACTCTGTAGTACCAAAATGTTCAGTCTTGTCATCTAAAGGAGCATCAAGAAGCATTTTAGCATATAGTTTCAAGATTCTATCATCAACTTCATAGCCCAATTCAGTGACCCAAATTGTCCTTGATTCCACTACTTCCATGAGGGTCTCATCTGTTTTTACCATGAAGTAGATTTTAGTGGAGCATTTCTCCATAATGTGTTTGGAGATCCTCTCCCTCATTCTCATGTTCTTTTGAAAAAATTTGAAGAAGCCCCACAGTTTATCATCCCTATTGCTGCCAAGACTGGTGATTCCATCTTTGATCTGCATACCTACTGGTATATCATGAGCCCAATGTTTCTTTCCCAAACCCAGTAGCTCATTCATAAAATATAGCATTAAGCAGACAATAAGATTGCCAAATCAGAATGTCCCTTTCTTGACACCTTTGATTTGCCAAGATTTATCATTAATTCACTTCTTAGCCATTCACACAGATCATACTTTCCATCATTCTTTATCATTTGATATGTAGCATGGATACAAGAACTGGAAACAAAGTTCAATCAACTTGATTGTGTTACCTTGTAGCTGATGATCATACTGGCAAATTTCACATATGTATCTTTGATGGTGTTGATCCTCATCGATCTTCCATCATGGGTTGTGTCGATGAGCTTTTCAACCTTAGTGTTGGACATCTTCTTCCCTAGATCCTGCCCAACTTTGGGTAATCTGGTGACTGCCCGAATTGCTTCTTTGGTGATCATGTGAGGCCGATCCAACTAGATGAATTCATTGTGGACCCTAATTAGAACATAACTGATCATTTCCTCCTCGAATTCCAGTATATACATGATTCTGGTTAACCTAGGTTTTCAATGATTTGATATTATGGCTTGATTGTTCTGGGTCTACCTAGTATCACAAACTAATACATACCCTTGATTTCCTCAATGGCTAAATCCTCCAACATGTAGTGAATATAGGCCTTGACATCTTCCACATATACAACGCCACTAGGAACCCTTGAAAGTGCACCAGAAGAGTCTTCCTTCCTTGCTATTTGATGAACCTCCTTAAAAATAGGTCTAAGTCTATCCTTAACATCAACAACAATGGGATTCACAATGAAAGTAGGACTCGATGATGATCCAAATTCCATTTCAAAGGAATACCTGGATAACGATTGTTAGTTTGAAAGATCTTGAGCACTTCTCAAAAAACTGTTGGAAATCCTTAGAATTCCTTTGCTCACTTTTGATCACCTTTGCTTCACTCTAGTTTGCTCAAGTGTTGGGTTAGTGAAAATGAATCCATTTTCCCTTTTTATCAGCAAGTAAATCCTAATCCTTCACTAACATAAATGCTTAGCGGTGTACCCTACTAGATGTCGGTTTCACAGTTTTATGTCGGATGACCCTCCATCAATGATTAATACAACTCTCTAGATCTCTGTATAGATCTGTTCCAAGGGATATTTAAGATTTGAAATGAATTTTCCAACCCCTAAGGCATATGCCTCAGTTACCGATTGAATTTCCTATCGATGCAGGATTGCTTTGTTCTACCGATGGAGTTATTGGTGCAGTTACCAATTTAGTTGCATCTCAACTTGGTTCTTCAGAATTTCTAACCCATCTCTTGGTGTGATCTTGTTGTATTTCATCTACCTTCTACTTTCCTTTCTCATTTTCTTTGTCATTGCTAACTGGTTTAGTCTTGCTTCTGCAATACTTAGCAATATGACATATTTTGTTGCATGCATAACATGTAACATTATTCTTTTGAATTGCTTTGCCATATCTGGTGCCATTCCTTGATCTGCATTGGTTATCCAAATGTCCAAGCTTTCCACTTGTGTGACACTTAACATTCATTTTGCAATCTTCTGACTTATGACCATATTTATCACAATTTGTGCATTGACCAGGAACTGAGTTGTAGTTTTTTATTTGTTGTATTTCTACATTGTTTAGCCATATGCCAAAATTTATGACAAATAAAGCATCTACCACTGAATTTGTAAGCATTAGATTTCCTTACCGGTTTCCTCTGGTTAGATGAGTTTTGCATACCGGTTGTTTGACCTTCATTTGTAGTATCGGAGCTTTCACCTTGTTCAAATCCAAGTCCTCTAAAATCATCACTCTGCCTTTGTCTTTTCAATAAATCATCCAACTGTGTAGCACTAATCCTAAATTTTTCTTTATACTCACTTGCAATAGTCAGATCATTTCTCAGAACCACTATTTGTCTTTCAAGCTCTTGTTCATTATTTTGGGATTGTACCAAATCAATTCTCAACATATCATTCTCATGAGCCAATCTGCCACATTCTTCAAATTTGTTCTTCAAAGATACAACACAATTTTCTTCCTTCTTCATTCTGTCCTCAATTTCTTTTGACATCCTCATAGTCAAGTCTTGCATTTCATTCTTCATGAGCATGTTTGCTTGACTCAGCTTCTGACATTTTTTCTTAAGTGCATTTTTCTCTTCATGATCCTGGTTTTGCAAAAGTTCCTTCCTCGTAGCTTGAGTAGATGATAACCTTTCTTGTAGAACAAGAATGAATTCATTAGCCGAATTCAATTCATCTTGCAGCTTCAAGTTCTTCAACCTTTTAGCATCATAATCCTCAAGTGCCATCTTAAGTTGCTTCTCCATAGCCATGTTTAATGATTCTGGCTTCTGGATCTTTCTCAAGCTATTAAACTTCCTCCGAGGCACCATGCTCTAATACCAATTGTTGGAATACAAGGAATCCAAGAACACTGGGGGTGGGGAGTGAATTAGTGTTCTTTCGGTAATATAATATTTTACCTTATGTCATTACCAAAATTTAGGGCAAGAATGCGATTTTTTTTTTTTTAAATTCCAACCTAATAACATTAAATTGCCCTTATGAAATGTACTATCAAGTTTGTCTTAACTAAGTGTGAGTTAACTCTAACCACTAACTCAAGTAATCAAATTAATTAAAATTATATGTTGGATTCTAATGGAATAGCTTTATTGTCGCATCGCTCTTAATCAATAACTAAGACAAATAAATAACTTAGAAAAAGATTAATCCCCAATATCCATTCATTGTTCTTAGGATCTAATTAAACCAGTCCTAGCACTTAGTTTTATAAGTGTCTTTATTTTACTTAACAATAATTAAATAGTAGATTAAACTAAAACAACTAAAGGGTCGATTATATTCGTAAATGAATATTTTCCTATCAAGTTTAATCACATGCACCTACATCTAGGAGAGCTAAAAAAAATTAAACCCTCTAGTCCAATAATTTACATTTAGAATTAAATTCCCTAATTGTTTGATTTCAATCATCTAAATTTATTTAATTAAAAATAAATATTATTTCATAGATTTTTAATTCAAAAATATCTCAATCTATTTAAATTTAAAATTAAATATTAACTTCATTAATATTTAATTCATAAACATCTCAATCTATTTAAATTTAAAATAAATATTAACTTCATTAATATTTAATTCATAAACATTTCAATCTATTTAAATTTAAAATTAAATATAAACTTCATTAATATTTAACTTGAAACATCTCCACATATATATATATATATATATATATATATAATGGGTCTTACCCATGCAAACCCTAACCCTTATTTATACTATAAAATAAGCCTCTCCTTATTTTATTTTAATTTTATTAACCACATTTTATATAGATATAGATATATATATATATATATATATATATATATATATATATATATATATATATATATATATATATATAATGGGTCTTACCCATGCAAACCCTAACCCTTATTTATACTATAAAATAAGCCTCTCCTTATTTTATTTTAATTTTATTAACCACATTTTACCCTAGCCCTAACTAGGCTAGGGTTTCTTCCCATTTTTCTTTTTTTGTTGTTTTGGGTTTGTGCAGGGCCGAATGGTGTCCACGGGTGGCGGCCATGGCAAAGGGGCGGGGCGGAGATTGAGAGGGCGGCAGGTAGGTGGCTCTGCTCACTGTGGTTGCCCATAGTGGTGGCCCTTGGGCCGTCCACTGTGGATGCCCACAGTGGCGCCGACCGGGGTGCCCACTATGCCCTACACAGTGTTCGACCCTATCGTCCACTATGCATTGCATAGTGGGTTCAGCCCAGACCGACCCCCTCGAACCTTTTTCTTTTTAATTTTTTTTTATTTAAAATTTATTTGTTTAGTTTTTTTTTGTTAAATTTATATATATATATATATATATATATATATATATATATATGTATGTATATATGTATATATATATGTATATATATGTATGTATATATGTGTATATGTATATATGTGTGTGTGTGTGTGTGTGTGTGTGTGTGTGTGTGTGTGTGTGTGTGTGTGTGTGTGTGAGCATATATATATTTATATGTATTTTTATTTATGTGTGTGTGTGTGTGTGTGTGTGTGTGTGTGTGGGTGGGTGTGTAATTTGCATGTATATAATTATATATTTATATATATATATATTTTATATATAAGAAAATCTAATGTATAGACAAAAGTATTTTAATTATAAGTATGTATTCGAACACAAAAGTTTACTGTACAAAATACAGAAGTTATTATATTGCTTTTTTTTTAATCTTTTTAAACAATTTCATTAAACCTATTCTAAAATAAAGCAATGTATTTTCTTTTAAACATTAATTAGAAAAAAAAAAAAAACAATCAGAGATAGACTATTTAGCTATAGTTTTATTTTATGCAATAATTAAATCACAAAGTTACATAACTCTAGAATTTATTGAAGTAAATCCTACAAATAGCCATGATGATTTTCTTGGATTTAATATCTGCAAATAAATAAAATGACAGATACAATAAACTTTATAGCAACGATATAAATGACAAATTTTAATAAAATTAACAACAACTAAATAAATCTATAATCTATTAATTTAAAACCTTAGAGATGGCTATATAATCTTTGATTTTATTTTCTGCAATTAATATAAAATCACCAATAAAATAAAATCACAAATTTAAATAAGATAAATTCTATGTTTCCATGTATAGATCTAAATACTTTTATTTTCAGCCTCCTGCATGCATGCAAAATCAATTCTATTTCTTTTCAAATAAATTGTTTTCAAATGCGTAAGGGAAACAACAATTTTCTTTCTTTTCAAAATATTCTATACACACAAATATTTATTTCAAAACTTTAGGAACTACAATCAGAAATAATCATTTTCTTTTCTGCAATACAACTTAAATGACTATTACAAATATTCAAATCTTATCTCCAAGATACTCTTGTCACTTTACAATTAGGACTCTCATTTCTAATAAATGAGGAAAGTAATAAACACATATCTAAATATTTTTCTACAACAACTAATTCTAGCCACATCTACTTGTCTAGCTATTTTCTTCTAACAACCTGCAATTTAATCAAAAGCTATAACCATGGAGAGCTCACCTCCTAGCCTAGGCTAACTGGTAGCCACCCCCGAGCTTGGAGAACCAAGCCCTAGACAGGATTACACACATGCAAACACGGTAAACAAGGGAAAAATAAACACAACACATTCCCAACCCAAGGCTATACTGCACCACACATTTGTGATGTCTTTTCAAGGGTGGTAGTGGACCAAGTACCCTGAGGAGACTGCAAGTATGGTAAGACTAATAACCACCTCATGACAAACCAAATACATCATAAGTATACCAACCCCACATTCCTTATGCTCCCCAAGGCATTCATGCCTTATTTCCCTCCTTATGACCCCCAATGCATAAACAAGCCATGCAGCAAGGGTCACATAAAATCCCTTGTGATCACTCTCATTACAAGAGCTGTCACTTCTACCACCCACAAGACCATCCTCTCTCCCAAGAGTAGGAGGCCTTGATTACTCCCAAGCACATAAAATGCCAAACAAAAGTAAAACATAAAAACACCAAATATTTTTCCAAGGGGAAATATGCAAGAAAACAAGCCTTTTACACAAGCAATTCTTTCAAAACAACATGCAATATGAAAACATTACAAGAAAGGTAGAACCAACCTTCAACTACCCAAAGGTATGCTAGTTTTGTTGAGGAAAAGTAGCCCAATTCCCCAAGTCTTTCCTTTCTACCCTTAACCAAATTCTTAATTTCAAAATCTCTTTTTTCTTCATTCAAAAATCCTTGTCTCCAAAAATGGAGAGTGGGTGATTACCCACTAATTTTCTAATTCTTGCTTAAGAAGCCCTTTGTGAGAGTTCTCACAAGTTTTTAAAACTGAAAAGGAAGGTAAGGTAAAATGGGAAAGGGAACTCTCATTCAAAAAGGAAGGTTAACAACTTAGTTCAACCTTCTAATTTCCATTTTCGCACAACTTAGAAAAGTCACTTTTTAAGGTGTCTAAAAGGTCACATGGGAGTAGAAACTTGCCTAAAATTAATCCTAACCCTTAGGTATACCTTATGGGCTTTAGGAAACCCTAATAAACTACCCCTAGGAGTCCATTTAACCCTTTTTAAACCCCTCTAAAGTTTATTTTCGGGTCAAACCTAAGTTGACCATCCCAAAGACTCTTTACCCAAGGCATTTATGGAATCATATTAAATTAATTGAAAAAGCTAGAGTTAAACAACTCCCTCCAAGAGACAAATTTAAAAACTTAAACATAAATCAAAATATGTGTCAAGTGACACAAGAAAATACTTTTACAAAATTATACATGAAATCTTGTCTCTTGTTGGATTTACACAAATAAACAAAATTCAATTTACCATTCATGCAACAATCACTTTCACCAATAAAATACGATACAAATGAGGTGTTGTCTCTCCAAATAGACAAACCCTAGTTTTACGAACGCGCATAGGTCTAGGTTTGGTTCTCCATAATATTTCCATGGTCACATGGATAATTTTCCTACGCATCTCAATTACACATTAGTAATTTCAAATAACCTCATATATATAATACAAAACACATGAATAAGAATACACATCAAACACTCTACAACCAATATACACTTAATCAAATCAATACACTTTATATCCAACAAATCCACATAAGCAATTATCATAATTTTCATAATTTTGATCCACACATAAAACATACATCCTATTTCTATCATCATAGTAAAGTCCTACAAATCCAATAATGACATATATCATCGCAAATTCATCATATTCAAAAATCATGTAGAGTTCTATATCATAAAGCATATAAATGAAGCATCAACATAAAGCAATGTTATCCAAATCATGGAATCATATAAGTTCTAAATCCATAATGCATAAAAATAAAGCATCCATAATAGTCTCAACATAAAAATTACTGAACTGCTAGACCGAGTCAGGGTAGGGCCTCACACATTATTACAACATACATATATAAACTGACAAATGAAGAAATATATAACATGAAGTAAATAAACCAGCCACATGAATGAACACCATAACACACTGAATTTTATACGTGGAAAACCTCAAAGAGGAAAAACCACGTTGGGATTTGTGACCCACAATATCAATTCACTAGCCATGTGAAAGATATTACATAGTATGGGGGCCTGCACATGCAGGAAGGCACACTTCCTAGAGCACACTGCTCAACACAAAAGAGTCTCATGGACTACAAGCTTCTGCTAAGATAAAACAACAAAGATGAACTCACAAAATGCATATGCAATGCCAAAAAGAGTTTCGGTTATAGCTCTGTTCTGTACCCATTCATAAACCCTAAACCCTTTTACTAGTATCTCCTTTCCTCCAAGAATTATTTACAAACCATCTATTGATCATTGCATGATATAACTTTCACATACAAATGAGCTACATACATATCCTTCACATCACATTATTATGCTTCCTTGTCTTATTCATTGTCCTATATGAAAATGACCTAATAGACTGACTTATATACCCTTTACAAACAATATGTCTTATGTCAGCTTACAATACAAAAGATATTCAATGTTGGCCTTATACAATAATTACAAAATTATTTTACAAATAAAAACCTTTCGGATCCCAGACTGATGTCGGCTTCACTGAAGTGCTAGATGTCGATGTCAGTGTCAGTGCCGGTGCAGGTTATGACCCTAATTACTCCAATATCGGTATTTGCTGGTGTATGCCTCCAATGTCGATATATGCCTTCTACAAAATCTTTTTGCCATCAATGACAACATATGAATCCAATGAGTTTCAATTGCCAACATTTTGTATTTTATATTCTTTTAGTTGCATAACTTCACAAAATCTTATCAAGTGCTTCCAAGTTCGGTTGTGTGTAGAATATGTACATATAATATGATGGTTTTAATAATTTAACTCAAACATTTTATCAAATTAGTTAGAATCTCAAATATATGATATTTATGGTTGAGTGAAATATTGTTCATTGCAATATAGTTTATTTTGGATTTCATCAAATTTTTCAAAATTAGGGCTAAAACTATGTAGATCATTGATTGTTTACATTTCTATTTACTTTAAACCCTAATATCTTTTGAATTTTTTGTATATTTGATTAATTTAGGAGATTACTAATATTAGATTAGAATCTTAATCCTTTCAACTTGTTATTATAACATATATTTTCTACTTGCATGTTCTCCTATTATTGATATAAATGTTACGATTCATTTTTAAGCAGTGAATGAATTGTGTAGCTTGTTTATGCATTTCCTATTCAACTTGTTGATCTCTTATGTAATTAACATGTTGATCGAGTCATTGAATCATCCAACATAGTCATTATTTGATAACCATGACTTTGTGGTTGTTAGTGTGAAAAAGTGTTTTACCTAACTAGTTTTCTTTTAGCCTACTTAGTTGAGTTCTATTCACACTATGCTTAAGCTCACTTAGAGGTTTGAGATATTCTCTCCTCACCTTTGGGAGGTTAGCTAGAATTTTGTCTCACCTCATGTAGGCTCACCAAGTGTCCCAACACTTGTTTATATAGTCTTACACTTGTACATTGCATACTTGGAGGGTAGGCATAGTTTCACTCCTACCTTCTCACATCTTCTTGTTTGCCTTTATATGCAAGGCACCTTTTGTACATTTGTGACATTTTTTACTTATTACATTTTTCATTTTTCATATTGTTGGTTTGTAGAGAGTATTTTATTTTGAAAGTGGTCTTGGTTGTTTCCAACATGGTATGAAAGAAAACTTACAAAATATATCCCTCTTTTCTCATGATTTTGTAATGGTTGTGGGCATGAGGGAAAAAAATGGCACATCATGGAGCAAAATAGATGTCATGGTTATGCTTTGGAGGGTCCAAAGATAAATTTTCATATATAACACTTTGTGTTTCATGTTGTCCTTATTTTTGTTTTATGTGAAAATAGGACAACCCCTATGAATTTTTCACAATTTGCCCTCTTTTCTTTTAAAGTCAAGAAAATGAGACATTTTGGTCATCTCATTCATCCTCAAAAATGTGTTATTCGACATAGAAATTTCCTCATTGAGTTAAAATTCCAAAATTTTAACTTAGAAATTGATTTTCCTTGTTTTGGTGTATAATCAGGTTTTATCTCTAATTCTGCATCATCTTTGGTCATTAAGTGTAAAATTGGGTTTAAACCCTGATTATAAACTTAGTAATTAATTTCAGTGTAAATTGGACCTCTAGGACTCGCTAGGGTCAGCTAGGAGCCCCCCCACCCCATTATAGTTAGTTACAATAGGGCTCCCATGAATAGAATTACCACCTAAGAAACCCACTGTTTAAGTGGGGTACTCTCCATCTAGTATGAGTAATTGAATCTGGCACTAGCGAGTTATAGCACTAGCAATGAAATAGTCTATGGAAAGAGCTACTAAGGAAGAGACTTCTAGGTGGGTCGAGCGCATGAACTATTGTTAGTGTCAGGGGTTCGATCTAGCCATAGGTTCTAACCATCTATTGAATAACCACTATCAAAGGGATTTCTATGCCATAGATCTCCTTAAAGCTAGACCCAACCCAGAGGCATATTACTTATAAGAGGGTAACCGCTTGACTGATAGAAGTAACTGATAGAAATAGGAATCCAGAATTAGTAGGATTAATTAGTCAACTTGCTATCCCTTTAGAATAGTAGGGGCCCATAAAATTTACACCTTTTTGGCCATTTGAGTACAAATCGGACCTATAGGTTCGATTTACACCTCTATTATGCATAATTTGGTAATTAATGTTTTGGAGTTTGTTTCAAATTGGGTTTATTTACCCATTTATTTTTTATTTTAGCCATAATTTTCTCATTATCACTTTCTTGGTGGATTGAAGAGCTCGATTTTCTCAATCTTCATTCATTGATTGTGGTATGTATCATTTTCTCAAAGCTTTTTAGCTTTTCACATTGTCGTGCCCTATTTTTTCTCATTGGTAGAAATCAAATTTCAAACCCGACACATATCAAAATATGTATCAGATTACAAATCTGATTTAGTTATTTTTTAACCATGTCATGCATCATGGTAGTGGTAGGACTGTATGTCCGTCATACACCATGGAATGCATCATGGTGTGTGGTGGGCACACACCCCCGCCATCTTCACCTCTTATTTTGTTGTTCATGGAAGTTATGCCTCGGCAGGGGTATTACCCCAACCCTCACCATAGTCTATGAGTGTGGTGGTGATTGGGGTTGTATCCCTGTCCCACCCTTTGTTCTTCCTTTCATTACAATGATGGTGGGCGGATTTGTATCCCTGACACCCACCACTATCTCTGTAGTGATGATGGTTGGGCTTACAAAAGTGACCACCACAAGATTTTGGTTCGCTATTTGCTAAGTGGTAGATGGGATTATAACCCCACCTGACACTATTTTTTTATTTTTCTTTTTTATGAAGTGTCGGACGGGGTTGTAACCTCACATGACACTATTTGGTTTGAATTTCCTTTTTGAAAGTATCAATCAGGGTTAGAACCCCGCCCAACACATCTTTGGTCTTTTCATATATATTAAGTGTAGATCAAACTTTAAGTCCAATAGACACTTAATTTAAATTATAGTTAGTGCATATCGGAGTTATAACTCTAATTTGCACTACTTTGTGGGTTTTTCATGATGTAAATCATAGTTATAACTCCGATTTGCGCTACTTTTCATATTGCTTTTTACATGAAGTGCAAATCATACTTTTAAGTCCGATATGCACTTGGCTTTGATTTCACTTATGTTTAAGTGCAAATTGGACTTATAAGTCTAATTTGAACCTGATGCACACACATACAAATTCATGATTTTTGATCAATGTGTGATTGATCGATGGAATTTTCCTATCAAATGAAGATTTTATGAAGGATAATCATTTCAAATGATGATCTTTTCATGATATAGTGCATCCATTGAAAATGTCAAGAGCTTCACCGAGCAAAAAATTAATGAAATTTAAGAAGCAAGAAATACATCTAGTATTTCCTTCTTCTTTGGTGACATCAAATATCAACAATATCATGAACATCGAGATTAGTCATGTGGATCTTGATGAGTTATTGAAGAAGGTGAAATCACCACCAGTGCCCTACAAGATGGAGCCCACCATAAATAGTGAAATTCATCTAGTGGTCGCATTTCCCATGTCGGCTCAAAATCTAGAATGTGTGTTGACTCTTGTCAATAGATATGATTCTACCACCAGATCAATGAAGGATGCAGATGGGAAGAAAATACTCATCAAATTTGATGAGGATTTATTTGATACAATTTTCAAATGTTCTCCTATTGATCAGTATGGAGATATTGATATGCAATCAGCAATACCTTATTTTGATAAGAATTCAAAGAAATGCAAGAAGAATATGAATGGGAATTGGCTAAAAACACCTAGGTCCACAATTTCTAGGTGGTCAAAAACTCTTCCCCGCAGTGACTTCATTGAGGAGGTTAATGATCTTATTACTCTTCTCAATAGAGTAAAAGGACTTCCAACTTCCAATAATTATCATAAATGGATGTATCAATACATTCATGTCATCCGGCAGAATAAGAAGGTCTTCTAGGGTAAACTGTTGGCAAGAGACACTGCACAGGTCATCTGGTGTTGTCATTAATGGCAAATCAAGTCTATGATCCCATCTGTAGTGCATGATTTGCTTATACCAAAAGTCTGAGTGAAGATTTGGTTAAGTCTGGTAAGGTAGAACAGAGCATCTGATAGAGTACAATATATTGATTGGTATTTCATTTCAGATGAATATTTTGTGTTACAGAGCTAAGGGAAGCTTGATAGATATCTGGAGTACCTCATTTCATGATTTTAGCCTCTAGAGATAATTGTTGTGCAAGTTAGAAGATTCGGTATATTAGTTTTTGGGTTGAACAATGCAACATGGTCGACTTGTGTAGTTGATCGTTGTGAGGATTTGATGGAGCAATTTTGGTGATTGTTTTTGTGGTTGAGGATGTTTATCCAACATTTGGAAAGCATGTGGACAATTTATTTTGGTCTGCATAACTCTTTGAAATTAGATTCAACCATCAGTTCATACAAGTTTGGTGAATATGTTAAATGTTCTTGAGATGACATGTAACCAATATGATTTCATGTTGTAGATATATAAGATTGATTTAATTGATCCTTTGAGTATGTAAAAAGTGTTAATGATCGATTGTATGCAGTTTCACATGTGCACGTCAGAGATCTATGCTATGGATTCATAACAAAATAGTGTAACATAGAAGAGTAAGATAAGTGTGAAAAATGTGATTATTGAGCTTAATCAAAACTATTATCAGGCATTTGTAGATGCTACTTTTTAGTTCAAGTACTTTTGTAATCTATTCTAATAGACTTATAGGAAGTGAGCCTTCTTTCTTTGATCACTGAACTCTAGGAAATGTGCCTAAATGCATGTGCATTCCCCATTGTAATATTTCTATACTTTTGCAGAGTATATTTATATTATGGGTTCACCCCCACCGTGGTTTTTCCCTTAGTCGGGTTTCCATGTATAAAAGTATTTCTTTTATGGTGTTGTGATTATTTACTTTATGTTCTTACATCTTTCTTTTGTTCATATGCATTAAGTGGTTGAATGAACAGTTTAATAAAGTTAAAGATTGCAGAACACTAATACACCCCACCCACCCCCCCTCTCAGTATTTCTTGATTCCAATAATTGGTGTCAGAGTCCAGTTCCTCAAAGGAAATTTAAAATCTTGAGGAGGATCCAGGAAGGTGATTCAATAGATTCTATTGGTCTTCAACATCAACTCCTAGTTGTGCTAGATGATCTTGATCAGTTCAAAGTTGAAGTCTAGAAATTTCAAGGAAGTCTTAAGGATGCTGAGAATTTCATTCAATCATTGAAAGAGAAATTGAATAAGTCTATGGAAAAGAGAAAGGAACTTTGTAAGAAGTTGAAGGAGAAAGAAAGAAAAAGCATGGAATATGGTCACCTAAGTCAAGCCTTGAAGGAGAAGACAGTAGAATGTGAGAAGCTTGCAAAAGAAAATACAGCCTTGAAGCATGAGATGAAATCTATTATGATGGGGTTGAAAAAGGAGATTGAAGGAAGAAAGAAGAGTGAAGAGAATATTTCTCTTTTATTGAAAGATAAATCAAAAGAATGTTGCAAACTTGATTATGAGATTGGCCAACTAAATCTTGACCTGCAAGAATCCAAACACCATGAGGAAGATCTTGAAAGGAAAATTGTCATTCTTAGGGATGATCTTATGACTGCAAATGAATACAAGTTCAAGATTAACTCAGCTAAGCTTGTTGAGATGATTGAAAGCTAGAAGGACGCAAAAGACAAGTGAGGTCTTGGATTTAAGAAAGGTGAAAACTTTGGATCTGGTCAAAGCAATCCCAAGTTAGGAAATTAGAAGAACAAACCTAGAAGGTCTCTAGTAAGACAACCTAATGCTCAAAAGTTCAATGTTAATTGCATTGTTTGCAATAAATTTCATCATAAAGCTCTTCAATATAGAAATAGAATGAATCATAATGGTCCATCTTTCTCTGGTCAATGTTTCAAATGCAATAAAAGTGGATATAAATCAAGTCAATACAAGGAATATTAGATGTTATGCATGTGGTACATTTGGACACATTGCTAATCAGTTTAGATCAAGAGGAAATCAAGGGAATAACAAGTTTGGACAAAGAAATGTTGTGTTCTACAATTGCAATAAATCAAGTCACATTGCAAGATTCAGCAGAAGCAAAAAGGTGAATAGGAATGGTCTGGCAAACAAAAACAAGAGTGTGCAGGTAGGTGATAAAGGAAAGGCAAAAGTGGATGAGATTAGTAATCAAATGAAGAAGACATGGGTGAAGAAGAGTGATCCTAATGCAGGGAATGGGTCCGCACCTAAATCCGGTGCTGCAAATTCCTTAGGGAATTAATTTAAGGCCTCTGGCCTAGGGGGAGTTTTCATGAAAATCCTATGCCCCCCTGTAATAGATGATACATGAATCAGACATGTTAAAAAAGTTGTATTATGTCATAGTAGATGATTTGAGGTAATCTTCAAAATAATTTGAGCAATAATGAAGATCTATAGATGAAATTTGTAAAGGAATTTGTGAAAGCAAGGTATTCAGAAATTTTAGGGAAAAACACATTTATTGCACCCTAAAAGCTAGATATGTGAGTGATAAAGAGAAATTTTTCCCCTTCATTTGTCACTTTGCATTGGAAAGAAGAGAAGGAGAGCGATTTGTAAGGTGATTTTTTGAGAGATTGAAGCATGAAGAAGATTCCCATGCGAAACCCTAATCCAACAAGTAAGGTATTTTCTGCAAAACTTTTTGAATCAAGAATTTTGGAAATGGATACTCCTCTATTTGTCAATATTACTAAGAGACCTTGACCAAACTTCAAAAAACATCCATTCATATTAGCTGAAGTAGAACCACAAGGTTCATTTCGTCGATTCCATACAGTGTTCTTCATATTGAAGATATTAGGGTTTATAATCATGCCAATCTTGAGGAGTTAGGAATCTCACATTTGTTAAATATTTACAAAAAGCAGCTGATAGATGAAAATTTTAGGCTCAAACCAGAATTTAAAGCGCTGAAAGAGAAGAATTTTCTATAGTTTGTCAAGTTTCCACTACTCGATGAACACAATTGGGTTTGGTATGTTCTAAGAAAGATACATGATGAGTTTATTTGGTTAAACAAATCATTCCAAATCACCAAGAATGTCATTAGGACCATAACCAGTCTATGTTTGTTAGGTGAACTGTGCATGTTGAAATTTGTGAAGAACCAAATTGTCACTGATGCAACCAGTTCAAAATTTGACAGAAGGGCAATGACCATCAATGATATTCTTGAGGACGATGTGATATTTTCTTCTATGGTGATAGGTTACAAGATCTACAGTTCCAATAGGGAGAATTTAGTGTCTGGTACCACTATCTATGCATCATATGAGATGATCCAGGAAAACAAAAAATATGACCTATGTGAGTTATTCCGGTGTGAGTTGATGAAGAACTTGGCAAAGATCAAGGAGGATAAGAAGAATACATTCAAGTATGGTACCTTAATCATGTGTTTGTTATTTTATTTCATGAATGAGGTTCTGTGAGTAGGTCATGTCCAATGGGCATATGATAGACCAGTAGTTGTTTAGATCAAAGAACTTTTATACAACGTTGGTAACAACAAAACCTAGAAAGCCACTCTTTGGGGATATTTCAAGAATTTTTAAAGTGCAATGCAGGATAGGGAGAGAATTCCTAAGTCAATAGTTGAGAAATATAAGGACATTGTATGCTTCATGATTGACACATATCAATGCCTAATGAAATAAATTGAACCTAGGATAGTATGGATCATGCCCATGGGGTATGAAGTTGATGAAAAAATTCTTGAACTATATGCTCAACATCTCTTGAGAAAGCCTATAGATCTGTCAGAAGAGAGATTAGGCACATTTGTAGAGGACTTACAGTTGCATTCTTAGTTCAAGAAGCTAAAAATTTAGAAGAAGGTGAGAAAGCATATTGAGGAGTATGCAGAGAGTATTGGAATTATAAAAGAAGTAGTTTAGGAGGCCAGAAAAAGAACCCAACAAGCAAAGAAGCCAGTAAAATTTGAATCCATGGGTTTGGAAGCCTCCACTCCCAAGCCAAGATAGACTAGAAGCACTACACTCTCCTCTGATTCTGCCAAATCACCAGCTAAGCCATCCGGTAAAAGTGAAAAGAGGAAGAAAGAGAAGAGCACTAAAGTAAATATCATTGTGAAAGATGATGAGGAAACAAAGTTTGATGAAGAAGTAAATAAAATGAAGACCAAGGGCACCAAAGCAACAAAAGTCTCTGAGGACAAGCCCTCTAGTGAAGAGAAAGCCAACAAGAAAGTGAAGATAGATTCTGATAAGCCTAGCATGTCAGTTAAAGAGGTTGAAGAAGTCATAATAGTGCAAGGTAACTTAAAACCACTTTCTAAGTATTATAAAAAGTTTGATGATGCCGGTAAAAGGAATCTAGAAGAAGCCATAGTAAAATATTTGGACATTTTCAATAGAGCTCTTGTAGAAATCATGTTTGAGATTCCAAAAAAAAAATTATGATATTTTGGAAATGAGAAGAAATAGTGCAAAATCAGAAGATGAATGGTTAAAGGAATATGTGATAGTTAATATATGCCATGCAATAGCAGTAGAAGAAATAAATGGAATACTCAAAGAACCTGGAAATCCATTAAAAGAAAAAACAAAATCAAAATCTCATGATTGAGAAAATAGATGAAGTGATTAAAGACATAGAGAAGATTTTGAAACCAATTCTAGAGAAGAATCAATATGATTTTGTATTATCTGTTTCGGAAGTGCAACAAGATCAATCAAAGGTTGACCAAGTTGAGGTAAATGTAGTGTCCCTCCTTGACTTGGCATGACTTGACTTGACTTTTATTTCATGCATGATAGACTTAGCTAGACTCTTTATGATGTTTTGGATTATGATTATGTATGTGTCTCAATTACTCACTATGATGCTAAACATTATTTGGACGTATGTTATTTGGATAATGTATATGGATGATGATGCTATCATTATTGATCATGTGATTTAATGGATATATGTGTTTGATGGATCATATATGCTTGATAGATTCTATATGCATTACTATGTTGATGGATTATTGATAGTTTCTATTGATCATGGATTTGATGCTATTATGATTACACTAACCCTATTTCATGATTACATATGATGAGTTGATTATGTGATGTGTTTGATGATTGTATGACTGTCTTCATGAGAGGGATGATGTCACATCACTCATTGCAAGAAGGATGTGTCATTGTGATTCCCTATCACTTGCTTGTTATGATATATGTGTTGGCATATGATGACGCAGTGACAATGTATGTTGTCATTGATGTCAATAGGTGAATTGGTATGAAATGGTATGCAAATTAGAAGTGGTTTTGGTTCACCAGGATGGAGTGGACCGGTGTTGGGGTTCACTAAGTGTGACTACCGATTGTTAGTCTTTGTTCAACGCTGGGGTTTTCGATTTGGCTTATGCGGTGCAACCGATGACATTCTATGATGAGTTAGTTAAGAGATAAGGAGGATATCATGGTGCCATGTAATTTATGTGCTTATGAGCATGAAGATCGAATGCATTGAATGTCTACCTCAGGAATGTGTGATGTTATGAGCGGTGTATGAAGAGTGCGTGATGGGTTACTGATTTCTAGGTGCAGTGAAGATTGGATGATACAAAATGACTTGAGATCTATTTTAGATCATTTCATTCTATGCAATGGATCTAATGGTCAAGATTAGATCGATTGTAATTGTAAACCTAAAATGTTTAGGGTTTAGGGTTTATTCTACTGACCTAATTATTGTCTATAAGGTCAATGATGTTTGTTATTGTTTGGGTTGGCAAATGATGTGTTTGTGTGTTGAGATACTTGCTAAACAAGAGTATGGAATCTGCAGAGTGTGATTGCAGAGGAGAGGAGCTAAAAAGGATCTACCTTAGCAAGTAGTATTGTTATCAGATCAAAGCTTTACCTATTGACTTCTAACCATTTCAACAGAAGGAAAATCCCTTGACCAGGTAGCTTTAATAGGCTTTTTGCAAATCCTCTAGCCAGGTGACTCAAGTTCACTGAGTTCTTTAAATCCTCTAGCGAGGTAACCTTTAACAAGGTTTATAGCCATCCCTTAACCGAGTGATCTCTAATAGGATCGGTTCCTAACAAAACCTGATTGTATAGTCTTTAACTGGACTAGGCTCCTAACAGAGCAGACTTCAAAAGACTTCAAAACAAGCTTGTGGGTATTCATCCCCATCATGGTTTTTCCCATTTGGGTTTCCACGTGAAAAAAAATTGTGTGTTATGGGTTGTGAGTTTTCATGTGATGATTGAGTAGTTGTTGATTAAGTTAGTTATGCATGCAGTGCTAAAAGATTGTGGTATTGTTGATACAACTCATGCTTGATTATATCAGGAAGTAGTCATCAAGATTTCAGATCTGTCAAATATTGTCTGAAGTATCTGTGTTTAACCGGTATACCCATGGTTAAGTTCAGTGGTGAAGACAACCGGTCAACATTGTTTTAAAATGATAAAAGTGTTGAGAAAGTTTTTGTCAGTACTGATTCACCCCCCCCCCCCTCTTAGTACCAGTTAGGGTATTATTTGTTCATCATTATTCATCAATATATGCATATGTCTATCATTGTTTTGTGGTCCACCTGGCTCTACGGGTCTAACCATGTCTTTAAATCCCAATGGTATGTGGTTCATAGATGGCATGATTTCCCTTCACATACTCTAGGTCTAAGTTGTTCGCTTTGAGTCATCAGCATCTTGGCGTAATTCGCCATGTCAGCTAGTGAGTGGTGGTTTTGGTGAGTATGCTAGTTATTGTTGATTTATTTGATGTATTTATGTGTGATTTTATATTTAATAATGTTTAATTTAATTTATGGGATTATTGGCCTTTTAAGTATTTAGTTATTTCATATTTAATGTTGGCTTATGATTTATTCAATATTTATTGTTTAATTTATATTTTTGGTTTATTTATTTATTTAGTGTTTAATATTTGTGGCTTAATTATTTATTGTTTATTAATACCTTTTAGCTTTAATGTTGATTAATATTTATTAGAGGCTATTTAATCATTTTATTAGCCTACCATATTTGTATAATTTAATTATTATTTGTGTGGGGGTAATAAAGTATCTTATGTTATATCCCTTTTTACATCCCACTCATATTTATAAAACTATTTTATATTATCCCTACCTACCCTTTATTCTCATTGGATGAATTTGAAATGAGAAATAAAAATATAACCTAAAGTAGATTGGTAAAATGTATTCCCAAATATATTTTGATTGATTGTTTTGGAGGTTAGGGTTTACATTTGATTTTCTTTTTATTCAACAACCTGAGCTTGTTGTCGGGTCGTCGTTCTTGAATCTTTTCTGAAAATTTTGATTTTGGGGAGCTTGGATTTTGGCTTTGGGGCTTGATGGATTTCTTGTGGGCGCTTCATCAAATTTTCATTGCCATTACTTCTATTTACAGGTTAGTGGAATTCCTTCTTTTGTAATTTAATTTTCATTCCCTATGTATTCTTTGTGTCTACGGAAATGTGGTTGTATGTGTGTGTTTTGGGAAAATTATATTTCCTATAGTTAGACTATAGTTTTCAGGATAAATATTTCTTGCATAGATTACATAATATAGTTTAACCTTAGGGAAGGAAAAAATAGTTCATTTCTATTGGTTGGGAGTTTTGGCCGTGAGCGCATGACTCTGTGCATTTTGGTATTTTTCTTTTGAGATGAAATCTTTTTCTTTCCCTGTGAATAATGTTGGTTTTGGCTTTCATTGTGAATCTAGTTGTTTTAGAAGAGATTTGGGATTTGTTGATTTAGTACTGTGAGTTTTCTTTGAATGGCATTGTCATGGGGGAGTGGTTTTAGTGATTTCATCCTTGTTTCTTTGTCATTGTTTGACTCTATTTGGCTCTTGATCTCCCTGAGTTTTGTAGTGATTGGAGAAAGTGTTTCAAATTTTGATGGAGTTGTTCTATAGGTGTTTTATGTGTTAATTGGATTGAAAGCTTTTATGTTTTTATATTGCAATTTATACTTCATGTAATTATGGATTTGCAATTTGTTTGTTGCTCTTGTCTTGTCTTGTCTGGGCATCATTTATCAATTTGGTTTCGAGGCTTAACCATTTTTCCTTTATTTTTAATTTGGATTCATACCTTGATTGTTTTCTATCAAATTTTTATTATGTGTCAAATGCGCTAAATAATTCATGGTATGTGCCATCTATTTAGTCATATGCGCTACTTAATTAATCATATGTGCCAATATGTTGTTCGTATGAGCCAATCTATTGTACATATGCACTAAAAAATAGATCAAATGCATTGGAAGAGTTATCATATGCACTGATTAAATTGTCAGACACGCTGAATAATTAGCCAAATGTGCCATTCTGTTTGTCAGATGCGCTAATATGTGGTTAATGTGTATCTTGTCAATTTGGTGGTCAGTTCTGTATTTTTTGAGTTTGATCTTGTACCAAAGGCATTTTTGGATGTCTGATGATATTTTCTAGATTCTGTATTTTATCATATTGATGATTCTTTTGATGGATTTTTCTTCTATATAGTGTTGTGAATCACTTTTTATGGTTTTGTGTCCTCTATCATGTTCAAAAGCCATGATAGGGAGGGTTGGATTATTGCTCTTGATCAGTAAGTTGATGTGCCTTGTTGGTGTTTATTCCATTTGTTGAAAAGATTTGAATACTTTATTATGGATTTGATGCTTTATTATGTATAAGGATCCTTTTTGTTTACTTGGTATTATGATTATTGGGTGTCCATGTATGTGTATGGTTTTCAGATTTACATGTGGATTATTAGCCTCTTGATATATCCATCACAATAGATAGCCTTGCATGAGGTTCCTTGTAAGGATTCATGAAGTCTAGATCACTAGGGAACATTGGAAGTTTACCATGATTATAAACAAGTGATAACATTAATAATAAATTAATGGGATGGGTAGTTAGATTCACTAGTCAAGATAATTAATAGTTGAGCCCCATGACTTGATCCTAGGGAGGATGTTTTAGGATAGACATGGGAAGGCCATTGCGATGGCAAGTCAATCTCCCTTGATCTCTCATAGGTTGAGATGGCTCACCATGTCCATCAGGCTTATACCTTGAGTAATAGTATTTTATATGTTAGAGGATGGCATGTGATGACACTCCACTCCTACATGTGTCCCCTTGTTGATTTGCATTTATGACTTAATGATTTGTAAGTCTTTGGGAGTTTCTTCTTATGATTTCTTGCGGTTGGTCATTGCTTGAGAGTCCTGGTTATGTTTTGTCTTTTTGGTTGTTAAGTGTCAGCCTAGATGTAGAATGTGTGTTGGGACCTTATGTCATCTCCTAGCGTGGGGGGTGGTTCCTTTGGTTCCACATGGTTGAGTGGTTGGTGTTTTTCAACCATTGGGGATATTCTCTTGGATTCTTCATGTGTGAATGTGGTTTCTTCATCATTGTAGTAGTTATGGATGTTTCTTGTAGCAGATTTATGTAATGGATATCTTGGATTCATGTAATGTATTATCATGTAAAGACATATGTGGATGTATTAGGAAGAGCCATGCTCATGATGTATTATTCATATGTTTGTAATTATAATTGTATTGAGTTGGTATCTTAGGATTATGACATGATTTGTAATAATGAGACTATAAGATGTATAGTGATGATCTTATATAATGAAAGTAAATGGGTTCATGTACTATATGTTGTAATGGAATTATGCTTGAAATAGAATGGATTCATGTGTTTGCATTGGAACGAAGGAAATTATGCATGGCATGTATCTAAGGAAAGCATTAGGATTCTTGCATTATGCACTTGAGATTAATGTTAAAGGAAATGATCATGTGAGGAATATAGATGTATGTGTATCATGGATAAAGTAGTTAGGCATAGATGATTATGTTTATGCATTAAATATTGCATTATCACTAGAGATGGATAGTGAACATGAAGATGGGAAATTGTTAAGGGTTTAAGAACATTTGGATTTGGTTATAAAATGAACTAAAGGAAAGGGATTAGTCTTGCATGGAAAAAGTAAGCATATCATGATAGTTGAATGATAGAGTAGAGTGCATCTCATAATGGTTAAATAATCAAGTAGATTGCATATCATAACGAAAGAAATTATAAAAGTTGCATTTGTTTAAGATCAAGGATTAATTGATGATGTGTGGTAATCATGTGACTAGAATGTGATTTCTTGTGTTAGTTGTAACAAGCAATGGCATAAAGGTACCCTAGAGAGATAGTAGTAATGTTTGTGATGTTATTCTTCTTGTGTTAATGTTTATAATTCATGTCCACAATGATTAATATTAATGGATAAAATTGTAGACGATGATATGTGTTGCATTAGTTGTAAAAAAATATCTCTATTTAGTTTTAGGATAACCGGTGAACAACTGAGAGGTGGGGTGAATTATTTGTTAACAAATTATAACATTTAATCCACAATACAACCTTAAATTGAAGCACATAAACATTCAAATACCGGTAAAGCAGAAATAGATGTTGGTAGACACAGATATCGATAAACAATGTAACTTAGAAATTAAATAGATAATGAATGCAAAGCAACCATACCACATAACACCATGATTTGTACATGGAAAACCCAAAAAGGGAAAAACCATGGTGGGAAGCCTACCCACAGTCAGATGATACTTCTGCAGAAAGTATGTGATACAATGAGGGGCCTGCACATGCAGGAAGGCACACTGCCTAGAGCGCACTGTTCATTACAAAAGAGTCTCACTGATTATAGAGGTTAAAACCACCTCAAGATAAATGGACAATAATCCAATTGAGTGAACTTCTAGAGATAGCATCTACCATGCTTGATTATAGTCCCGATTAAGCTCAATACCAAAGGCCTTTGACCTCTTCCTTAATCCCAATTCGATCACCTATGATTGACCTGATCCTTCACATATGATATTACAATTCATGACCATGACACACTTTTTCTCACCATACGATAATCTACAATGAGATCTTACAATCATTTATACCAACCCTAAGACCTAAACCAATTAGGTCAGCCACCTAAAGGATATTACAATAAGATCATTACATAATTCCATATTACAATGATATGCCATGTCGGCTTAAGACCAAAACAATAATTAAAAATCCATAAATCATCTTGAAACATCCTGGTAACGTGTAGAGTACACATTAGCATGATACTGGTCCATAACCTAGATAGGCACTAGACCTATTCTGGGTCCACCATGCCAAAGCAATGTCTTCAATCAGTTGAAGCATGATCAAATAAAATCTTCAGCATCCTAAAATCCATCTAGAAGTTGCACCAACACCACTTATGCATCTTGTCATGATTCCTCGGTGAAAGCTCTATAGGTAAAGCCTTAAACCAATACCGGTAATAGTTTACAAGAGTGTATGATAGTATCCAATTACCAAGCCAATACCAACTGACCAAAACATGCTCTAGAAGAATGTATCACATGTAACCAATCACATTCCATAGATCCAAACATGTTGGAAGTGTCCAACAGATAATCTTTTATGTCGGTAACATTAGATCTTCTACCAGTAACCATCCATAACAGCTAGTTCTGGTATCCAACCATAACACCTAGTTCCGGTATCCAACCATAACAACTAGTGTTGACATCAATGACAAAACATAAATGCAACACATAATCAATTCATCCATAATGCCAAAAATCTCCCCCTTTGGCATTGATGGCAACACTAGATGTGAAAAACATGTAAGTACCAAGAAGTGCCAAACAAGTCTCCCCCTGTAGAAGACAACCAACAATATCTATGTGAATGATATCTCTATAAAGTTCTGAATAAATCTCTCCCCCCAATGTATACAATATCCAATTACATTATTTTCACATCAATATCTCTCCCCCTTTGACATCAATGCCAGAAATATGACAAAAATATCAAAGCAATAATGGAAATCTCAAAGCTAACTACTCCCCTTGAGTAGTAGCACCACTCATCTGTGTCGAAATGAATAAGATCTCTGATAATGCATGTCGGACTAATGACAAAACTGCATCAATCAAGTCTCTGTCGGAGGGGCAGAAACCCCTAACCTATCTCTCAAATACTCAAATGATTCCTTAGACAGTGGTTTCGTGAACATGTCTACAATCTATTCTTTAGTGTTCACATAAACCAATTTGACTTCCTTTTCTTCTACCTTTTCCTTCAAAAAGTTATACTTTACTGATATATGCTTAGTCTTAGAGTGAAATATTGGATTCTTAGACATGTCAATAGTTGTAGAGTTATCATAGTAGATAACTACCAGTTCACTATAGTTTAGCCTAATATCCTTCAACATTTGCTTCATCCACAAGACTTGAGTGCAATTAGTTGCTACTTCAACATACTCAGCTTTTGCAGTAGATAAAGAAATGCATGACTATTTTTTGTTGATCCATGAAACTAGTTTCTTTCCAAGAAAGAAAGCTCCACCAGAAGTTCTCTTCATGTCATTAGTATCACCTGCCCAATCTGAGTCAGTATATGCACATAAATTGAAATCATCATTTTTAGAATACCATAAGCCATATTCTATTGTTCCTTGCACATACCAGAATATCCTCTTTACTGCACATTCATGATTTTATTTAGGATTACTTTGACATCTTGAAAAAATACTTACTGTATTCATAATATCAGGTCTAGTTTGAGTTAGATATAACAGACCACCAATCATGGAGTTATACCTTGTTGGATTTACTGATGTAGAAGTATCCTGGATAGATAATGTCTCGCTTGTCACCATAGGAGTACTTACCGGATTGGAATTATCCATATCAAACTTCTTCAACAATTCCCTCAGATACTTAGTTTGATAGATAAAAATGCCTTTGAGAGTTTGAGTAATCTACAAACCTAAGAAAAATTTCATCTCACCAATCACGGACATTTCAAATTCATTCTTCATATTGTTAGCAAATTCCATGCACAATTTATCTTCTCCTCCAAGAATGATATCATCAACAAACACTTCAATAATCAAAATATCATCATCAGTAATCTTATAGTATTAATTACTATTAGCACTACCTTTAGTAAAACCAAGCTTCAAAAGATATTTTTCCAACCTTACATACCAAGCTCTAGGAGCTTGTTTCAAACCATATAAAACTTTCTTCAATCTGCAAACCATATCTTTATCATATGTCAGTGAATATCCATCAGGATGCTCAATGTATACTTCTTCCTCAAGTTCACCATTCAAAAATGCACATTTAACATCCATTTGATAAACCTAGTTCTTATAAGCTGCATAGGCAAGAAATAGTCTAACAGCTTCAATTCTAGCTACAAGTGCAAATGTCTCACCATAATCAATTTCTTCCATTTGAGAATATCAGTTACAAACCAATCTAGCCTTGATTCTTACAACTTTACCATCCTCATTCAGTTTATTCCCAAAAACACATTTAGTTCCAATAACATTCTTATTTTTAGGTCGAGGAACTAAAGTCCACGTTTCATTCTTCTCTATCTAATCTAATTCATCTTCCATAGCTTTTAACCAATGTTTATCCTTACAAGCTTCAATAACGGTTGTTGGTTCAACTTGAGAAATAAGACATTCCTCTTCATTAGTTAGTTTCCTTCTAGCCATAACTCCCTTGTTCCTATCTCCAATAATTTGATCTTTAGGATGATTTAATCTTACATACCTTGGTGTCTTTTGAACTTTAGGTTCACTACTCTGATCATCAGTCATAGTTGAATTTTTTGATTGTGCTGGTGTAACTATCTCAGCTTCTTATACCAGATGAGGCATTGTCAGTTCAATTATGATCATTTCCACTATCGGTTCCCTATCGTATGATATAGAATGATTTATGTATTTCTCATCCACTTTCACATTAGCACTCTCCACAATTTTTTGTAATCTTTTGTTATAACATCTATATGATTTGCTTTGAATTGAGTATCCAAGAAATATCCCTTCATCACATCTAGGATCAAACTTTCCAATTGAATCATCTCTTTTGAAATAGAATTTACTTCCAAAAATTCTAAAATATTTAATAGTAGGTGTATTTCCAAACCATAGTTCATAAGGGGTCTAACCGATTTCACTGCTTCTCTCCAGTAGATATGAGGCAATTTGGTTTCCATCTTCATAGATCTTGTTGCATCCAAAATGATTTTGTTCTTTCTTTCCACTACTCCATTTTGGTGAGGAGTCCTAGGTGCATATAGTTGTCTCCCGGTTCCATTTGTCTCACAATAACTGTTAAATTCATGAGAAGTGAACTCATCTCCTTGATCTGATCTTAGACATTTTATTTCAATCTAGTTTCAGTTTTAACCTTTGCTTTAAAGATCTTGAATTTCTTAAAAGCTTCAGACTTCTTCCTTAGAAAAGTCACCCACATCATTCTAGAATAGTCATCAATAATCAGCATGAAATACCTATCACCTTGAAATCTTCTAGTCCTTGATGGACCACATAAGTCAATGTGAATCAAATCAAGTACATCATTAGATTTATCATGTATGCTCTAAAAATAACTTCTAACATGCTTACCCAATTTACATTCCTTACATATCGGATTATGAGGCTTCATAATCTTAGGTATATCTCTAACTGCCTTAGTTGAACTAATCTTAACAATACAATCAAGATTAACATTACACAACCTCTTATGCCCTAACCAACTCTCATCAATATGAGAAATTAAGCATGTATTATTACCAGTGTTCAAGTGGAAGATATTACTTCATGGCTAAATACCGGTTGCAATCTCCAAACAAGACTTGTTAATGATTTTGCATTTTCTATCTTTAAACTGAAGTTGGAAATCCTTGTCCACCAATTGACCAACACTCAAAAGATTATGCTTTAAACCTTCTACAGAATAGACATTATCAGTATTATGCTTGCCATCCAAAGAAATAATACCTCTACCTTTGATCACACATGCTTTGTCATCTCCAAATTTGACTTGACCACCATTGTATTCTTGCAAGGATAGAAATTTCCCTTTATCTCCAATCATATGATGTGAGCGTCCACTATCAATCGCCCATTCATCCTTATCTTCAACTTTTGCTACCAGGGCCTTTTCTTCAATCTTGATATCCAATTCTGGTTCATCTTCCTTCCAAGCATATAACACCCATTTCTTTCCATTGTCATATCCACTAGCAGAGTCTTTTGTCGGTTCATCCCCAGAGTCATCAGTTACTCCTTCCTCATCTTCTATGCAGCATTGTTTACTTTTCTTGAACCTATATCTATTCTGGTTAGGCTTAAAATATTTCTTAACTCTTTTCTCAAACCTTGCATTCCTTTCAGGACATCTAGATGCAAAATTACCAATCTTATTACATGCAAAAAATTTAAAAGGTTTTTTTCCTTCATACTTACTTCCAGTCAGTCCTTTAGGTACTCTTCTAGCAAATAAGGCTTCAAGTTGCTCAAGTTCTTCATCTTCTTTCCTCATGTCTTCTAATTATTTTGCATATAGGACTTTCCAATCACTTTTTCTGGTAGATGATGATGATGATGATGCATGAAAAGAAGGTTCAGACTTTACAGCTTCAGAAGATCCAAATTCTTCAAGCTCAAAAGTAGATAATTTCCCAATCAGAATGTCTCTATTAACTAAAGTGTTTTCCATTGTTCTAATTGCAGTTGCCTTCATCTTGTAAGCCAGTGGAAGGACTCTTAAGACTTTGGAAACTATTTCATCTTCACTTAGAAATCCTCCACAACATTCAATTCCTATAACAATCTTATTTACTCTTTCCATAAATATAGCAATTCTCTCATTATCTTCCATTTTCAAGTTTTCATATCTTACCTGGTAACCATCAAGTTTAGCAATTTTGACAGTAAGGTCACCTTCATTCAGATTTTGCAAATTGTCCCACATTACCTTTGCCAATGATTTATCAATCAATCTCATGATCTGTTGATCAGTAAGTGCACACAAGAGTGCTTCTCTAGCTCTGCAATTATTTTCAATATTCTTATCCAACTCTGTAGGAGAAGGATTGCTAGATGTTGGATCATAAGGTGTGTATCCTTTCTCAGTGATCTCCCAAATATCCTTGCCAAGACATCTAAGATGAGTCTCCATTAGAATTTTCCATATCCCATAATTTGTTCCATCAAGCTTAGGGATTTCTCTTCTAAAAATAGTTGTTGGTGGATTAGAAGTTTTAGCTGTCACAAGATCTACCTCAAGCAGTTAAGCTTCTGCAAAAGAGGACCAAAGCTCTGATACCAATTGTTAGGATAATTGGTGAACAACTGAGAGGGGGGTGAATCATTTGTTAACAGATTATAACATTTAATCCACAATACAACCTTAAATTAGAGCACATAAACATTTAAATATCAGTAAAGCAGAAACAGATGTCAGTAGAAATAGATACTGGTAAACAATGTAACTTAGCAATTAAATAGATAATCAATGCAAAGAAACCCTACCACATAACACCATGATTTGTACGTGCAAAACCCAGAAAGTTAAAAACCACGGTGGGAAGCCTACCCACAATCAGATGATACTTTTGCAAAAAGTATGTGATATAATGAGGGGCCTGTACATGCAGGAAGGCACACTGCCTAGAGCGTACTGCTGATTACAAAAGAGTCTCATTGACTAGAGAGGTTAAAACCACCTCAAGATAAATGGACAACAATCCAATTGAGTTAACTACCAGAGATAGAATCTACCGTGCCTGATTACAGTCCCAGTTAAGCTCAATACTAGAGGTCTTTGACCTCTTCCTTAATCCCAATTCGATCACCTATGATTGACCTGATCCTTCGCATATGATATTACAATTCATGACCATGACACACTTTTTTTCACCATACCATAATCTACAATGAGATCTTACAATCATTTATACCAACCCTAAGACCTAAACCAATTAGGTTGGCCACCTAAAGGATATTACAATAAGATCACTACATAATTCCATATTACAATGATATGCCATGTCAGCTTAAGATCAAAACAACAATTACAAATCTATAAATCATCCTGAAACATCTCGATAATGTGTAGAGTACATTTTAGCATGATACCAACTGACCAAAACATGCTCCAGAAGCATGTATCACATCTAACCAATCACATTCCATAGATCCAAACATGTCGGAAGTGTCCAACATATAATATTTTCTGTCGATAACACTAGATATTCTACCGGTAGCCAAAACCTGCTTGTCAGTAACCATCCATAATAGCTAGTGTTGACATCAATGACAAAACATCAATGCAACACAAAATCAATTCATCCATAATTCATGTCCATAATGATTAATGTTAATGGATGAAATTGTAGATGATGATATGTGTTGCATTAGTTGTAAAAAAAAATTCTCTATTTATTATGTTAGATGCTTAGATTTCTCTAGGGTATTTTGGTGGGCATTATAGTAAATGCTTCCTCTATTCCTAGAAAAGGAAGGTGTTGATAAACAAAAGGAAGATGTGATGAATCCGGGTGGAGAAGAGATAGGGAAAGGAGAGTCAGCTGAGGATACTCACAATCCACTAGATCAGCAAATGGACACCATGCAATGTATGGAGACTCAAGCTTGGGTTGATAATGAAGGTCTGAAAGAGGTTTAGGTAGATTTTGATACTGAAGATAAAAAGATTGAAGCAAGAGACACTGTTGAGGATGTAAAAGACTTTCTTGAAAAAGATAAGAAGAACTTTGATGATCCAGAACTATCCCAAGGGCCAATAATTTTGGATAGCCTCTCTCCCATACATAAATTAAAGCTAGCATCTTTTGTACAAGGGAAGAGAGGAAATCTTAAAGTCTTACATTGAGGATAGTAAGTTGTTAAATCTTGCTTCTGATGTTCTAGAAAAGATAATGCCTACATATGTGAAGGACACATTAGATTCTCCCTTTAGACAACTAAAGAGTCTCATTAACTCTGTAAGTACTCATTTTGAATCTTCAAAGAAGGAAACTAAGATCAAGGTCTAGAATAAATTCAATGACAAGAGATTTGGTGAATTATGATGGACTTGAAAAGCACTGAGAGGGGGGGTGAATCAGTGACACCAAAAATGATACTACTTCAGCTAGTAACCAGTAGATGAACTTCACAATGCTTTTAAGTAAAATGCATATAATCCAAAATGATATAATAGCATCCACAATAAGTAACACATCCACCATAACACAAATATTTATACGCGGAAAACCCAAATAGGTAAAAACCATGGTGAGATGGAGCTCACAAGTTAACTATCTGCAGTAATACATAACTCACTGGTTAGGGTCTACAATGTGCTTTGCTAGGAGTGAATTTGGTTAGAGAACCCAAAGATTTATTAGAAGCTTGTATCCTATTAAAGGTAGTACCCTATTAGAAGTAAACTCGGTGGAGGATTTATGAATCCAAACTAATGGATCACCCTGTTAGAGGATTTGTACATAGAAGCTTATTAGAGCTTACTCGGTTAGGCGATTTGATTTCTTCTGTAATTGTTAGAAGACAACAAGAATGGTTTGATCTGTCTGAGTAGCACAATACTTTCTTGATCAGATCCTTCTAAACATATTCAATACTCCTATTCAACACGCTCTGTAACGTAACACTTTGGCTCTCGCATACAACAACAATCTTTCGCTCATATCATCATCACCTAAAAATAATTTACTATGATGTCAATATATAGAAATTTAGATTTCATGTTGACCTAAGGAAATCATAACATAATTTCCTCGATGCAGTGTATCTGGTCAAGTGATCATAACTCATCACAAAAATTACCACCAAAATTTTATCAATGGGATAACTCATCATGATTTGTTGTAACTCGTCATAAAATCAACAAATACTGGTTGGAACAATCAATACCGGTTGGAGTTAAATATATGAACCGTTATCCTTGAATATTCTAACATGATCTCTGCTTGATCTTCATCTTGATGCCGACTAATGAATATACACTGGTTGTCTCTTAATGCATATACCGGTTGTCACAAAGTATCGACTAGAGATAAACCACTTAGTATACCGGTTGTAGTGTAAACAATTTGAAGTTACACCGGTAGACAATATAAACATATGTGTGTGTGTGTGTTTCATCAATGATCATTGATATCTAGCCTATTATGCAAATCATCTACAAATTTGTTAAAGGCAAAAATAGAGTCCTTAAGTGGAACATATGCATTGCATATCCTTTCTATCTCTTTCTCTATTTTTGTACGCCTTTTAGAAATATCAAAATAAAAGAAAGAAACATTAGAGGTGGAAGCAAGAAAATTTCCTCCTGTTTCAATAGATTTGCTCAACAAATCTTTATTATGTGACAAAGCCATTTTGCCAATATCAAGATCCTTTGCCAGTTTTTCTCCATACTTCTTCTTGTGACTCTTCTCAGCGTAGGTTTGAGTAGCATCTTCAAGTGACTTGATTTGATCAGATGCATCTGCAACTAACTGACCAAGTTTGCTAATAGGGGTTGACAGATGTGTTGTAGAAGTTTCCAATAGCATACCAGGTAAAATATCTACTGCAGTCTGAATTGTTTCTGCCTCAATCCTTTGCTCTTTTAGTTTCTTCGTATGCGCTCTAGATTTCCTGACATTAGCAATATTCATCATTTCCGATGCGCTCATCTTGTCAACATCAATAGGACCTAAAATTCTTAATGAATCATCATCATCCTCGTCAATTTGTTGTTGCTTAGTTGGTTCAGAGGATACAACCTTAATGATAGCTTTCTCTTGATTCTTCTCTATTTCCTTTTCAGAAGTCTGTGTGAGAATAATTTCCATAGACTCCTTCTAAGTTTCTTGTAAAACAGTAGATGGAACGGAAAGGAAGCTTCAAAGGAAATTGGTATGGAAAGAATTCCCATCTAGAGCCAGGTCTTTCGGGTCAGGGGACTCCGGTGGAGATTGGGGTTTCTCTGGTTGTTATGTTTCCAGTGGATTGACCACTTTTAGTTGAGTTGTCGATTGATGAACTAATTTGACCTATAAATCAGTGATTTCAAGATGCTCCTTATCTAGTACAGTGACATCTCTAGATAGATCAACTGTGTCCTGAATATCATCAACATAAATAGTGGTGTCATCCTTATTCTTGATAGGATAGATCATATTTGCTTGAGCAATCTCTTCTTCAACCATTTCCGGTCTATTAACAACAACATCTTCCACATTCTTAAGTTCTTCCATCCTTTTGATATTGGAGGATATATAATGGGTCTCCTTTCCATTAAGAAGCTTCAATCTTCTTGCTTTGAAAATAAACTAAGCTTTGTATCGATCAACTAAAGCATTAATTTCATCTTTAGATAATTCACGAAAATATTGTACAAATACCTCATCAATGATTTCTTTTTCCAACTTTAAAACTTCCTCCCATTTATTTAAAAGAATAGTATATAAATAATTTGAAATATCCTTTTCAATATCATGAGGTAATCTACTATAATGACACAACTGAGTGATTACATGTTGAATGACTTTCTCTTTGTCATCTTCGTTGTAGGAATCAAAATGTTCTTTGACATTTTCAAATCCATTTCTCCCTAATGTCTTCATTGTTCTTTCAAAATGGCTCTTAGGTTTGAAAGTAGAGATATCAAGAGGCACAGTTGCCTTTGGTACTTCCTTTACTTTCTTAGATATTCTATCAATTGCCTTCATCTTCTTGGGTTCTTCCTCAGTGTCAGTACCCTCATATTCTACTTGAAAAATTAGTTTTCTACCTCTCTTCCTTGTTACATTCTCCTTCTTTACATAGACCTTAAGTGTCAGTTCCTTCTTGGTTTGGATACTTGGAGTCACCCTTGTATTCTTTATTGTTGGAGGTGCTTCCTCATCTTTCTTTTTCTTTCCTTTCTCACTAGTAGCAAGAGCAATATTGGTTTTAGCTGGTGCAACCTGGACTGCCACAATATCTAGTTTTGCATTCTTTTTGTCTTTCAGAGATGCTAATAGGTTATTAGCATAACTAGCCAGTAAGTCATAATTCACCTCATAACTCATATCTTCCATTTCTTCTTTCCTTGGCTCAATTTCTTGCATCAAACAAAAGTCAGTGGTCACTATGAAGACTATGTGTTTTGCAAAATTTCTTACCTTGTCTTCTGGCAATCTCGTTCTCATGCTCATCTTTTTTTGAAATTCATTAGAATACTTATTCATAGCAGTAGGAAAAGTATTCCTTACAACCTTGATGTTGTTTTTTATTTGAGTTGATACCGGTAGGTCCTTTGACCATTCGATATCACCTATTCTTGGTAGGAAATTTTGGAAATAAAATAATAACCTGACCAATAGCTAAGAATACTTGAACTTTTCACTATTGTCCTTTTTGATAGATTACAAATTTAGAAACAATTGCCTTCTAATAACCTCACAAATATCATAATCTGCATTTTCAACAATCATTCTATGAGCTATATGAATTGCTACAAATGGAACACTATTTAGTCTACTGGAGTAAAATACTCGGTAGCCTATAACCATTGCTGCCAGTTTCACCACAGAGTCTTTGATATTGTTAACAGAAAAGGCTTGCTTATCAGATGTATAACCGGTTAGAGAGAATACCATCTCTTTTGAAATTTGCCTTAGCACAAGTACTTCACCGGTTGAGAAAAAACCAGTTACAGTCTAAATGGCTTCCTTAGTTATCGTGTGAGTTCTCTCTAAGTATATGTTCTCATCATGAAGCCAACTCAAAATGACTCTGATATGCTCTTCCTTGAAATCTTCTAGAAAATAAGTGGCATTTCTGAAAACCCTTCTTGAAAACCCTAGCATACTCTATTTGTATCTTTCCATTCTTATCATAGAGGGATTTCAATTGAGTGTATATGTATAGTAATCCTAGATCCTCTATCTTGCAATCAATATAACTTGAAAAATCACCTTTAACCAAAACTCCACTAGGAACTTGTAACAATGCATTATATGACACAATTCGTTCCGCTACTACAGCTTCCATTGGCTCAGAAGTAATCATTAACCTTTATACAGACTTTGAAGATGATGCCATTGCAGATAAACAAGATTCAAAGAAGGATTTTCAAATAAATACCTCTTCTCACGCACGTTGCCTCTTTTTACCAATCTAATGCTCAAGTGCACACCAGTTCAATCTTCTGCCAACAATCTTTCTTAGCTCAGCAAGCGCTCCAAATTTCTCTTTTGAATGCGTTAGGGTAAAAATAACAAAGTGTAAATTTGATTTTATCATTTTTACCTACTGCATTAAATGCTCACCCATTAGGGTTGCAAACCCTAATTTCACCACTCAAGGAGTAAACTGGTTGATAACATATTGATAAAAAGTTCCAAAATTTCATGCTTTCAAAATTTTCATACTGCTCATTCATCTTAAGGGGTTCAGAGGTGGATTTACCATTTAAGCTCCCCTTAGCCATATGATAGGGCTTAGTTCACCAGTGCAGGGTTCTCCACACTTGGTGAGGAACAGTTTCCTCTCTAGGTGAGTCATCACTCCTTTTCTTCCATATTTGGTTCATTTCCTCTCTGGTTTATTCAATATTTACTTTCTATTTTCCTTTTTTATCCTTAGAAGAATTGACCGGTTTGTTATTTCTGGATCTATAGAATTTTGCTAAGTGCCCTATTTTGTTGCAGTGATAGTAGGCCATACCAGATGATCTCCAAGGTCTTGCATTTCCTCTCCCAGTTCTTCTTCTACAGTTCATAGCCACATGACCAAAGTTATTCAAGATGGTGTAAATGATATTTGTTACCTTGTCTATCTCAAATGGACTAAACTGGTTGTCATAGGTTATTTGCCAGTTCATGTTGACCCGGTTGTCAAAATTCCTCATCCAGTTGCCATTTGGTCTTGGATGCATATGCGGTATAGGATTGTTAGCTCCATATTTGCACTCAACAGATCTATGTCCGTACATTTCACAAGTGAAGCAATGACCTTCAAACTTCTTAGACATATACCTAGCATTAGTATTGAAGCTTGCAAATCTATTAGGTTTGTCTTTACAAACATATGCAGTGTGACCAGGTTTATGGAAAACAAAACAAATAGGTTTAAAGATCTTCTTACCAGTAGGCTTTTTGACCTTAGGAGCATATTTGTTCTTAAGAGTGTTGCTCTTGGTACTAGAGGATTCACCTTTTTTAAATGTGTGAAAACCAAGTCTACAAGTATCACCTTTCATCTTTTGAGACTAAATTTGTTCTTCCAACAAGATTGAACTTTTGATGAACTTGTCCAACTTCTCATTTGCTTCAATAAGCTGTGTGGTGAGATCTTCAATGTTCTTTGATAGGTTCTCTTTCAGAGATGATGCTAAATCAAGATCTAACTGCAGGTTTTCCTTCTCTTCTCTTTCAGCATTCAAATGCTCATGCAAGGTAGCATTTTCTTGCTTGATCTTGGCAATGTCATGATTTCTTTCCTTGATAAGATCATCAATAGCTCTTCTAGCTTCCATTTCCTGACTCATGCAGATAGTAAGACTTTCCATGTCTCTCCTCAGATTTAGGTTTTCACCGTTGAGTTTTTCAACCTCCTCAGTCAAAGCATCAATATTGGCTTCATCTGAAGAACTATTATCAGCTATCTCCAATAGTTTTTCAATAAGCTCTCTTCTTTTGGTTTGAGAAGCTTTCAATTTGACCCTTAGGGTTTCAATCTCATTTCTACTAGCTTCTAACTCTCTAGCCATCTCAAGGTAGCTCATGTCCCCCATGGTGGTTCCAAGACTTCCTTCTAAGGGATTGGGCTTCAAAGAAGTTAGGCTCTGATACCAATTGATGGACTTGAAAAGCATTGAGAGGGGGGGTGAATCAATGACAGTAAAAATGATACTACTTCAGCTAGTAATCGGTAGATGAACTTAACAATGCTTTTAAGTAAAATGCATATAATCCAAAATGATATAATAGTGATGTCATGGAAATGGGGACAAGGCAACAACAAAGTTCAATGTCAATAAGTTAGTTTCAACCACAAAAACAAAACAAAGAACTAAAAACCATTCCAAACATATCAAAAGAGATTTCAAAAAGCATGAAAGAAGTTTAACAAAATAAAAGAAAGGAGAAGAGCCTCCCTAAGATGCTTCCATGATGCCTTTTGATGCTTCTCCCTTGTTTCTCCCCTCTCCAAGTCCCAAATGAGTGTAGCTCTCAGCTTTTAGCACTAGCCATGGATGCCATATGGAGATTCAAGATGGTTGAATATGATAAGCAAATGCTATGCAAGTGTAGATAGTGATGCTATGAAAAAGCTCTATGCTAATACCAGTATAACAACAATACTCTAATGCTTCCTTCTTTGCTTGAGGAGAAGGGTTCTATTTATAGAAGAAATGGGGAAATGAAGGGTTAAGATTGAGCAATCTTAACAAGGGTTAGGATTGAAAGATATTCAATCCATGTGAGACTTTCAACCCAATCCCATGTTGACAAGTGTCACCATGAGGAGGCTTGAGAGGAGAGATAAGGAGCATTAAATGCTTGAGGGGACATGATGGTTACCCTAGTCAAAGAAATAAATGCTTTGAAGAGACACATGGGTTACATGAGGGTTAAGTTAGGGGTCAAAGTCCTTAACCATGGGTGCAAGTGGAATTAACCATTAATGGTCATGTAAGAGCCATAAGTGGTTTGGAAGACTTTAGAGGTTAATTTGTTGAACACACAAATCATTAATTGCTTTTCAAAGACTTTGGAGTCTTTGAGAAGTGACTCCATTTTGCTTAGGAATGTGACAATAATTAGGGGATGGATTAGGCTAATTAGGAAGGGGTTAGAAGAATCTAGAAGGGGATTAGATTTTACAAGTGGATTTGGTGGGAAAATGCAAGTGGGAGAAATTTTGGTATTTTCAATTAAAATAAAATCATTTATTTCAATTAAATGGTGTAATTTGCATTTGGGTAAATATTCAAATAAATATTAACTTATTTAAATGAGAAAAAGGAAGATAAAGCATTAAATGCTTGAAGACTTTAAGGGAAACCATTAAAGGTTTGAGAAGACTCTAGAAGGAAGCCATTAAGTTTGAAGACTTTAAGGGAAACCATTAAAGGTTTCAAGTGGGTGACGATAAATAAGATTTTAAATAAATAATTTATTTAAAATAGTTGTGCAACTTGCATTTGTAGGAAAATGCAAGTGGGTGGAGGATAAAGGTGATTTAAATAAATAATTTATTTAAAATAGTTGTGCAACTTGCATTTGTAGGAAAATACAAGTGGGTGAAGGATAAAGGTGAATTAAATAAATGTTAATTTATTTAAATGTGAGAGGTGGGATTTTGGGGGATTTTAAATAAATATTAATTTATTTAAATGTGAGAGAAGATTTAATTAAACAAATATGATTTATTTATTTAATTAATAGTCTGAATTTGGTTAAGTGAATTAAATCAAATAAATTGAATAATTTATTTAATTAATAGGAGAAGAGGGTTAAGATGAATTAATTAAATGTATTAATTTAATTAATTATTAATTGATGGTTAAATAATCAAATAAATACTAAATATTCATTTTAATTAAGTGGACAGATTTATGTGACTACAAATAGCATCCACAATAAGTAACACATTCACCATAACACAAATATTTATACGTGGAAAACCCAAATAGGTAAAAATCATGGTGAGATGGAACTCTCAAGTTAACTATTTGCAGTAATAGATAACTGACCGGTTAGGGTCTACAATGTGCTCTGCTAGGAGCGAATCAGGTTAGAGATCCCAAAACTTGATTAGAAGCTTCTACCATGTTAAAGGTAGTACCCTATTAGGAGTAACCTCAGTGGAGGATTTCTAAATCCAAACTAATGGATCATCCTTTTAGAGGATTTTTACATAGAAGCTTGTTAGAGCTTACCCAGTTAGGGGATTTGTTTTTTGTTGTAATTCTTAGAAGACAACAGGAATGGTTTGATCTGTCTAAGTAGCACAATACTTGCTTGATTAGATCCTTCTAAACATATTCAACACTTCTATTCAACACACTCTACAACTTAAAACTTTTTCTCTTGCATACAACAAAAATCTTTCGCTCATATCATCATCACATATAAAAATAATTCACTATGATGTCATTATATAGACATTTAGATTTCATGTCGGCCTAAGGAAATCATAACACAATTTCTTAGGTGCAGTGTATCTGGTCAAGTGATCATAACTCATCACAAAAATTACCGCCAAAAATTTGTCGGTGGCATAAATCATCACGATTTGTGGTAACTCATCACAAAATCAACAAATACCGGTTGGAACAATCAATACCGGTTGGAGTTAAATATATGAACCATTATCCTTTAATCTTTTGACATGATCTTTGCTTGATCTTCATCTTGATGTTGACTAATGAATATCCACTGGTTGTCTCTTAATGCATATACCAGTTGTCACAAAGTACCAGTTAGAGATCAACCACTTAGTACACCAGTTGTAGTGTAAACAATTTGAAGTTACACCACTAGACAATATAAACATATGTGTGTGTGTGTTTTATTAATGACAACATATGATGAATATATTACAATCAACATCAAGCCAACAATCTCCCCCTTTGGAATTGATGGCAACACTTAGAAATTTTTTACAATAATACCGATAAGTGTGCATACAAAACAAATTTACACATATACACATGCTCCCCCTTAATACATGCATAAGAAATTATCATGAAAATAACATTGTAGTTCCTTTTCAACTATGATAAAGCATTTGTCCATGTCTCCAACACATTCTCAGTGTATTCGAATGTAGACATAAGCTGTGAATGGAACTCTTCCATTGAATCTAGTGTATAGGTTTTTGGAGTTGCTAAGATAGCTTCTACATTTGAGTAGGCTCTCTATAGTATGACCACTTGTGATGTGAGTAGACTCTTAAGTTCCTTTAGAGATCGGAGTCTCTTTGCCTTCTCATGATCATAGATATCCATCCTGTTATGCAAATCATCTACAGATTTGTTAAATGCAAAAATAGAGTCCTTAAGTGGAACATATGCATTACATATCCTTTCTAGCTCTTGCTTTGTTTCTGTATGCCTTTTAGAAATATTAGAATAAAAGAAAGAAAAATTAGAGGTGGAAGTAAGAAACTTTCCTCCTATTTCAATAGATTTTCTCAACAAATCTTTATTATGCGACAGAGCCATTTTGCCAACATCAATGTCCTTTGCCAGTTTTTCTCCATACTTCTTGTGACTCTTCTCAGTGTAGGTTTGAGTAGCATCTTCAAGTGACTTGATTTGGTCAAATGCATCTGCAACTAACTGACCAAGTTTGCTAATAGGGGTTGACAGATGTGTTGTAGAAGTTTCTGGTAATAGACCAGATAAAATATCCATTGCAGTCTGAATTGTTTCTGCCTCAATCATTTTCTCTTTTAGTCTCTTCTTATGCACTCTAGATTGCATGACATTAGAAATCTTCATCATTTCTAATGCGCTCATCTTGTCAACATCAATAGGCCCTAAAATTCTCAATGAATAATCATCATCCTCTACAAGTTGTTGCTGATTTGCTTGTTTAGAGGATGCAACATTAATGATCGGTTTCTCTTGATTCTTCTTTGTTTCCTTTTTAGAGGTCTGTGTGACAACAATTTCCGTAGACTCCTTCTGAGTTGCTTGCAAAACCAGTGGAGATCGGGGATTCTCCAGTTGTTCTATTTCCGATGGATTAACCACTTTTAGTTGAGTTGTCGATTGCTCAACTAATTTGACATGTAAATCCATGGTTTTAGGAGGCTCCATATCTGGTGCAGTGACATCTCCAGATAGATCAACTATGTCCTAAACATCATCAACATAAATAGTGGTGTCATCCTTCTTCTTGATAGGATAGACCACATCTGGTTGAACAATCTCTTCTTCATCCATTTCTGGTCTATTAACAACATCTTCCACATTCTTAAGTTCTTCCATCCTTTTGATATTGCAGGCTATATGATGGGTCTTAGTTTCAATAATTGAACTCTTTCCATTACGAAGCTTCAATCTTCTTGTGTTGAACATAAACTGAGCTTTGTATTGATCAACTAAAGCACTAATTTCATCTTTAGATAATTCAGGAAAATATTGTACAAATACCTCATCAATGATTTCTTTTTCCAACTTTACAACTTCCTCCCATTTATTTAAAAGAATAGTATATAAAGAATTTGAAATATCCTTTTCAATATCATGAGGTAATCTACTATAATGGCACAACTGAGTGATTACCTATTGAATGACTTGCTCTTTCTCATCTTCATTGAAGGAATCAAAATATTCTTTGACATTTTTAAATCTATTTCTCCCTAATGTCTTCATTGTTCTTTCAAAGTGGCTCTCAGGTTTGAAAGTAGAGATATCAAGAGGCATAGTTGCCTTCGGCACTTCCTTTACTTGCTTATATATTCTATCAATTGCCTTCATCTTCTTGGGTTCTTCCTCAATGTCAGTACCCTCATATTCTACTTGCAGAATTAGTTTTCTACCTCTCTTCCTTGTTACATTCTCCTTCTTTACATAGACCTTAGGTGTCAGTTCCTTCTTGGTTTGGATACTTCGAGTCACCCTTGTATTATTTATTGTTGGAGGTGCTTCCTCATCTTTCTTTTTCTTTCCTTTCTCACTAGTAGCAGGAGCAATACTGGTTTTAGCTGGTGCAACCTAGACTGCCACAATATCCAGTTTTGCCTTCTTTTTGTCTTTTGGAGATGCTAATAGGTTATTAGCATAACCAACTGGTAAGTCATAATTCACCTCGTAACTCATATCTTTCATTTCTTCTTTTCTTGGCTCAATTTCTTGCATCAAACAAAAGTCAATGGTCACTATGAAGACTATGTCTTTTGCCAAATGTCTTACCATATATTCTGGCAATCTCATTCGCATGCTCATCTTTTTCTAAACTTCATTAAAAAACTTATTCATAGTAGTAGGAAAAGTATTCCTTACAGCCTTGATGTTGTTTTTTATTTGAGCTAGTACCGGTAGGTCCTTTGACCATTCGATATCACCTATTCCTGGTAGGAAATTTTGGAAATAAAAGAATAACCCAACCAATAGCTGGCCATACTTGAACTTTTGACTGTTGTCCTTTTTGATAGATTGCAAATTTAGAAATAATTGCCTTCTAATAGCCTCATAAAGATCATAATCTGCATTTTCAACAATCATTCCATGAGTTGTATGAATTGCTGCAAATGGAACACTATTTAGTCTACTAGAGTAAAATACTCAGTAGCCTATCACCATTGCTAGCAGTTTCACTGCAGGGTCTCTAATATTGTTAACAGAAAAGGATCACTTATCAGATGTAGAACCGGTTAGAGAGAATACCATCTCTTTTGAAATTTTCCTTAGCACAGGTACTTCACCAGTTGAGAAATAACTAGTTACAGCCTAAATGGCTTCCTTAGTTATGGTGTGAGTTCTCTTTAATTACATGTTCTCACCATGAACCTGACTCAAAATTATTTTTATATGCTCTTCCTCTAAATCTTCTAGAAAATAAGCGGCATTATGAAAACCCTTCTCAAAAACCCTAGCATACTCTATTTGTATCTTTCCATTTTCATTACAGAGGGATTTCAATTGAGTGTAAATGTATAGCTATCATAGATCCTCTATCTTGCAATCAATATAACTTGACAAATCACCTTTAACCAAAACTCCACTAGGAACTTGTGACAATGCATTATATGACACAATTTGTTCTACTACTACAACTTCCATTGGCTTAGAAGTAATCATTAACCTTTCTACATACTTTGAAGATGATGCCATTTCAGATGAACAAGGTTCAAAGTAGAATTTTCAAAGAAATACCTTTTCTCATGCACACTACCTTGTTTTATGGTTTGAATGCTCAATTGTACACCAGTTCGATCTTCTGCAACCTTCAAATCATCTTGATTACAAATCACAAAGCAACTTCAACAATTATCAAGCAACAATCTTTCTTAGCTCAACAAGCACTCCAAAATTCTCTTTAGAATACATTAGGGTAAAAATAACAAAGTGAAAATTCACTTTTATCGTTCTTACCTACTGCATTAAATGCTCGCTCATTAGGGTTGCAAACCCTAAATTCACCACTCAAGGAGTAAAACGGTTGATAACATATTGACAAAAGGTTACCAAAATTTCATGCTTTCAAAATTTCCTTACTGCTCATTCATCTCAAGGGGTTCGGAGGTGGATTTACCATTTAAACTCCCCTTAGCCATATGGCAGGGCTTAGTTCACTAGTGCAGGGTTCTCCATAGTTGGTGAAGGAACGGTTTCCTCTCCAAGTGAGTCATCACTCCTTTTCTTCCATATCCAGTTCATTTCCTCTCTACTTTCTTCAACATTTACTTTCTATTTTCCTTTTTTATCCTTAGAAGAATTGATTGGTTTGCTATTTCTGGATCTACAAAATTTTGCTAAGTGCCCCAGTTTGTTGTAGTGATAGTAGGCCATACTAGATTATCTCCAAGGTCCTGCATTTCCTTTCCCAGTTTTTCTTCTATAGTTCATAGCCACATGACCAAAGTTATTAGAGATGGTACAAATGACATTTGTTACCTTTTCCATCTCAAATGGACTAAACCGGTTGTCGTAGGGTCTTTGCTAGTTCATGTTGACCCGGTTGTTAAAATTCCTCATTCAGTTGCCATTTGGTCTTGGATGCATATGTAGTACAAGATTGTTAGCTCCATATATGCACTCAACAGATCTATGTCCATACATTCCACAAGTGAAGTAATGACCTTCAAACTTCTTAGACATATACCTAGCATTAGTATTGAAGCTTGCATTTCTGTTAGGTTTGTCTTTACAAACATTTGCAGTGTGACCAAGTTTATGGAAAACAAAACAAATAGGTTTAAAGACCTTCTGACTGGTAGGATTTTTTACCTTAGGAGAAAATTTGTTCTTAAGAGTGTTGCTCTTGGTACCGGAGGATTCCCCTTTTTCAAATGTGTGAAAACCAAGTCCACTAGTATCACCTTTCATCCTTTGAGACTGAATTTGTTCTTCCAACAAGATTGAACTTTTAATGAACTTGTCCAACTTCTCATTTGCTTTAGTAAGTTGTGTGGTGAGATCTTCATTGTGCTTTGATGGGTTCTCTTTCAGAGATGATGCTAAATCAAGATCTAACTGCAGGTTTTCCTTCTCTTCTCTTTCAGCATTCAAATGCTCATGCAAGGTAGCATTTTCTCACTTGATTTTGGCAATGTCATGATCTCTTTCCTTGATAAGATCTTCAGCAACTCTTTTGGTTTCTAGTTCCTAAATTATGCGGATAGTAAGACTTTCCATCTCTCTCCTCAGATTTAGCTTTTTACCAGTTATTTTTTCAACCTCCTCAGTCAAAGCATCAATATTGGCTTCATTTGAAGAACAATTATCAGATATATCCAATAGTTGTTCAGTAAGCTCTCTTCCTTTGGTTTGAGAAGCTTTCAATTTGACCCTTAGGATTTCAATCTCATTTCTGCTAACTTCTAGCTTTGTAGCCATCTCAAGGTAGCTCATGTCCCCCATGGTGCTTTCAAGACTTCCTTCTAAGTGATTAGGCTTCAAAGAAGTTAGGCTCTGATACCAATTTATGGACTTGAAAAACACTGAGAGGGGAGGGTGAATCAGTGACACCAAAAATGATACTAGTTCAGCTAGTAACTGGTAGATGAACTTAAAAATGCTTTTAAGTAAAATGCATATAATCCAAAATGATATAACAACATCCACAATAAGTATCACATCCACCATAACACAAATATTTATATGTGGAAAACCCAAATAGGTAAAAACCATGGTGAGATGGAACTCACAAGTTAACTATCTACAGTAATAGATAACTAACAGATTAGGGTCTACAGTGTGCTCTGCTAGGAATGAATCAGGTTAGAGATCCCAAAGCTTGATTAGAAGTTTGTACCCTGTTAGGAGTAACCTTGGTGGAGGATTTCTAAATCCAAACTAATGGATCACCCTGTTAGAGGATTTGTACATAGAAGCTTGTTAGAGCTTACCCGATTAGGGGATTTGATTTCCATTGTAATTGTTAGAAGACAATAGGAATGGTTTGATCTATCTGAGCAACATAATACTTGCTTGATCAGATCCTTCTAAACATATTCAGCATGCTCTACAACTTAACACTTTTTCTCTCGCATACAACAAAAATCTTTCACTCATATCATCATCACATATAAAAATAATTCACTATAATGTCAATATATAGACATTTAGACTTCATGTTGGGCTAAGGAAATCATAACACAATTTCCTAGGTGCACTATATATGTTCAAGTGATCATAACTCATCACAAAAATTACCACCAAAAATTTGTGGGTGAGATAACTCATCACAATTTGTGGTAACAAATACTGGTTCAAACAATAAATATCCGTTGGAGTTAAATATATGAACCGTTATCCTTGAATCTTCTGACATGATCTCCGCTTGATCTTCATCTTGATGTTGACTAATGAATATCCAGTGGTTATCTCTTAATGTATATACTGTTTGTCACAAAGATCCAGTTAGAGATAAACCACTTAGTATACTGGTTGAGGTGTAAACAATTTGAAGTTACACCAGTAGACAATATAAACATGTGTGTGTGTGTGTGTGTGTGTGTTTCACAATGACAACATATGATGAATATATTACAATCATCATCAAGCCAACAAATTGAAGAAAATGATTTCTTGTGATAGAAAATTGTTAGATACTTATGTAAAAAGCATTCAAGATACCCTATATGAGGGAGGTAGTGTGAACAATTCTTGTTTATCCTATTCTTTAAGTTTGTTGCAAACATTGGGAAGCAAATAAAAGAGAATGAGATGCAATTAGTTGATATCTCTCAGTCATTTGATCCATTGACTGTCTCTATAGCCAATCAAGAAGCTTGGGTCATATCTTTGCTAGACAAAATCAAGAGATTGAGTCATGGTAGGGAGAAGATCATTGGTAGAGTTCATGAGCTTCAGAGCCTGAGTACTTCAAAGTTAGCTACAATGCTCAGTTCTTTGAAGGAAGTTGAGGATGCCATAGCCACAAATGAACCTTCAAATGTTCAATTGGTAGAGATGCAAACATTCATTTTCAGTGATCTTATTTAAATCTTAGAGTGTCTCAAGAAGGGTTGGGAGAGCCATTTGAGCTCATTGAAAATCATTTTTGCAAATATCTTAAATCTTGTGTAAGTTAGTAAGGTCTATGTGTATATATGTTGATGTATATAGACTTTTTATGTGAATTTTTGGCATATGAATCCCTACCTGTTATATTGATGTCAAAGGGGGAGTGTAGGACGATGAAAAATGTAATGTTCATCTCAAAGGGAGTTCTAAAATTTTCTCAGAGGGAGTTCCAAAATTTTGAGTTTTTGAGTTCTGCAATGTGTACATATGTTGGTACTGATTCTAGCACTTAGTCATTTTTCAGTAAGAGTTGCCATCAATGCCAAAGGGGGAGATTGTTATCAAGAGACATTGCACAGGTCATACTGTGTTATCATTGATGGAAAATCAAGTTTGTGATCCCATCCATAGTGCATGATTTTCTTATACCTGAAGTTTGAGTGAAGATTTGGTTAAGTACGATAAGGTAGAATAGAGCATCCAACAGAGTACAACATCTTGATTGGTATTTCTCTTCAGTTGAATATTTTGTGTTGTAGAGATAAGGGAAGCTTGATCGATGTCTAGAGTACCTTATTCCTATTGACAATAAGGTAGAAAACTGAGAGGGGGGCGAATCAATTTTCTCAAAATCTTTTCTTAACTCAAACACAATTTTAGATATGATAATTAACACTGAAAGCATAAATCAACACCATAGCAATAACACACATAACACTGATGGTATGATGAAAGAATAAGTATCTAGTAGATTACTAAGAGGGGGGGGTGAATCAGTAATCTAAAAAATTGATATAAACTTCCCAAACTTAATCTCAATCACACAAAGTAAACTTATCAATACAATACCACTGTTAAGATCAATACTCATAAGAATATTGGTTGACTATTGAAGCAACTTAACAATAAACAACTTAAATCTTGTAAACATCCAAATTCTTAATCATATGTCAACACACTCCATCTCTCAATGCTTCCAGTTATCATGCCTTATCAGAATAGTTAAGTAGTTAATCAAGTCAACAAATAAGATCATAACCACAAAAACATTCACCACATGACACAAATATTTATACATGGAAAACCCAAATAGATAAAAACCACGGTGAGATGAGACTCACAAGATAGCTATCTGAACTCTTCTGAAGTTCATCCTATTAGGAGCCAAGCCTATTAAAGATTTTACAATAAGTCTTGTTAAGAACTGATCTTATTAGGAATCACCCGGTTAAGGGATTTATAAAATGCCTTGATAAAAAGAAAATACCCTATTAGGAGTAACCTCAGTAGAGGATTTGAGAATCCAAGCTAATGGACCGCCTTGTTAGAGGATTTAAGAAGTAACCAAGCTTGTTAGAGCTAACCCAGTTAGCGGATTTCAATTCTATTGTAATTGTTAGAAGACAATAGGTTTTTCTTGATCTACCTGAATAGCACTCCAATTGCTTGATCAGGTCCTTTTAAGCTTCAATCTGCCTTTACACAAACTGCAGATTCATTCTACGGTTTGGCAACCACACACTCAGCCTAATTTGTGCTAACACCCTTTACAAAACACCTTCATTGACCTTAAATATAAATCAATTAGGTCAGTAACACAACAAAAACCTAATTCACTCATAGAGATTACAAATAAATCGGTTCAAGAGTGACCGTTGGATTTACATAGCAATATGTACACATTATTCAAGAAAATTCCAACCACTCCTTGATCACCCCTTCATCAGTCTTTGTAACTCATCACACACTTTGCATTAGATGCAATCCACTTTGCTCATTCCCTAGACAATCAATCAAACAAACAAAACACGCCAAAACAATTTGAACTTGTCATCATACAATGACCACACATGTTACCATCATTACCACTCAACATACTTAATTGGTTAGGGTTTAACAAAAACAACTAGTAGGGTTTACCAGTTAGATAAGGTTTATCTCATACACCGGTTACCAGTTCAACTCACATACTTACATATTGGTGTACAACATCTTCCATAAAGTTCTTCCTACCAGTTACAAGACAATATCAACAATGATATCAACATCATCACAAATACCATTACCGGTTCAATTAACATCAATGACAACATATCATTAATGCAATCTTTATGCAAAATGCCAACAATCTCCCCCTTTGGCATTGATGGCAATACAAATATCAACGCCTCTTATTGTTGATGTGATTGTTGCATCTTGATACTAGTTCACCTTTACCAATCACATAATTCTTCTCCCCCTATGACAACAATGCCAAATTGAAAGTAAAACATGTAATGTCAAATTCTCACGGTGCATCAACAACATACTATAACTTGATGCTCCCCATGTGGAATACATCCACTTCTACATCAATCCATGTAAAATTCTACAAGTAATTTAGGGACTGATGCAATCAACATCATTCTCAACTGACCTCATGAAGGGGTACAACCCCTAGTTGACTTCTAAGACACTCAAATGTAGTCTTAGGTAGAGATTTGGTAAAAATATCTGCAAGCTGCTCCTTGGTAGAAACATGCTCTAAGATAACATCTTTGCTTTGAAATTTTTCCCTCAAGAAATGATACTTCAATTCAATGTGCTTGGTGTGTGCATGCAAAATGGGATTCTTATAAATATTTATGGCACTTGTATTATCACATAAGATCTTTATAGGTTCTGAGATCTTCATCTTAAAACCTTCTGAAATGTGCCTCATCCAAATAGCCTGTGTGCAATTCATATAAGCTGCAAGATACTCAACTTTAGTAGTAGATTGTGAAGTACAACTCTGCTTTTTACTACTCCATGAAACAATCCTTCTTCCTAGAAGTAATGCTCCATCGGTAGTGCTTTTCCTGTCATCACTATTTCCTACCCAATCAGCATCTGTGTACACCTTCAAATCAAAATTTCCTCCATATGGATATCATAATCCATAGTCAACTGTACCTTTCAGATATCTTCTTCTTCTAAATTTATCTATTCCGGTTGAACAAGTGCATCAGAATTTTCTTTACCGGTTTCAAATTTAACTATTTCAGGTTCCAAAAGAAAAATGCAAGGATCTTCATACTTTTTCTCTGAATAGGTTCCCTCTAAGACTTTAGGACATTCATCTACTCGAACATCGGCACTCTCAACAATGTTTTGTGTCTGATTGTTGAAGCATTTATAGGCCTTACTCTTGGTGGAATAGCCAAGAAATATGCCTTGATCACTCTTAGCTTCAAACTTGCTAATTTAATCACCTCTTTTAATAAAGCATTTTCTACCAGATATCTTAAAATAGCTAACATCAAGTGATCTTTCATACCAATATTCATAAGGGGTCTTGTCCTTACCTCTTTTCACCAGAACTCGATTCATTGTGTAGACAGTTGTACTAATAGCTTCTCTCCAAAAAAATTTCACTACACCTCCTTGTATCAACATTGTCCTAGCAGCTTCAACCACTAACTGGTTGTTCCTCTCTATGATACCATTTTGTTGTGGTGTCCTTGGTGCAGAAAGTTGTCATTTGATACTATTCTCATCACAATACTTAGTGAACTCCTCATAAGAAAATTCAGTGCCTTGATCTGTTCTCAGACATTTTATCTTTATGCCACTCTCTTTCTCAGCTAAGGCCTTGAATGCCTAGAACTTACCAAAGGCTTCAGCCTTATCCTTCAAGAATGTGACCCACATCATCCTTGAACAATCATCAGTGAAGATCATGAAATATTTGTCACCTTTAACTCTTCTTGTTCTTATTGGTCCACATAGATCTATATGAACCAAATATAATAAGTGCTCTGCTGAGAAGGACTTGCTCTTGAAAGTTGAAGAAGTCATCTTTCCTAACTAACATTCTTTACAAAGAGTATTAACCGGTTTGTCTAGCTGAGGCAAACCTCTTACTTTCTTGGACTTACTCACTTTAACAATGTTATCAAATTTTATATGATAGAATATCCTACGCCAAAGCTAGCTATCATCTATCTTTGCAATCAAACAGTCGCTAACTTTAGGATTAAGATGAAACAAATTACCTCTAGTTTGTTTCCTAGTTGCAATCAATTCACCTTTATTGTCAAAGATTCTGCACATACCATTTTTTAAACTCTAGTGGGTATCCTTTGTCATTAAGTTGTGCCACACTTAGAAGATTGTGCTTTATACCTTCAACCCAATAAACATCATCAGTACTGCTCTTCTCATTAAGAGAAATAACTCCCTTACCTTTTACCATATAAGGTGAGTCATTGCCAAATCTAACAACACCACCATCAAATTCCTTCAAGGAAATAAATTTTCTCCGATCACCGGTCATATGATGTGAACAACCATTATCAATGATCCATTCATTAGAGTTATCCATCCTGAACACTAATGCCTTTTGGTCTGATATCTCTTCCTTAATAGCTACAAACACAATATCTTCACTAGCATCACCATCAGATTCATCATTTGTGATACCACTATCAATAGCTATAAGACAATCTCTCTTGCCTTTACCCTTATACTTCTTGAATTTGTCTCTCTTGTGTTCATTTTCACCATTCGGATAATTAGCTTCTATATGACCAATCTTGTTGCATGCAAAACACTTTAAAGGTAGTTTACCTCTATATTTGCCAGTGCCTCTAGGCAGTCATTTTGACAACAATGCTTCAAGCTCCACTAAATTGTCTTCATCATCAACATCTTTATTGGATCTGGATTCATAGCCATGGAAGGTATCTATGCTTCTTCTCATAAATGAGTTAGAGACAGAAGCTCTGAATGCATATTTTGATTTCTATACACTACCATCATAGCCATTTAATTCAAAAGCAATAAGTTTGCCAATGATAGAGTCAAGAGTTACCTTAGTTTTGTCAATGGATTTTAGCTCCTGAATAGCTGCAACTCAGATAGCATAGACCGGTAGCAGGGTTCTCAGTACCTTACTGATCACTGTGGCATCTTCCACTTTCCCTTCTACACTCTTTATTTTACTGACTATCTCTTTTATCCTTTGACCGTACTATTGGATATTCTCACCTTCAGACATTCTCATTTCATCAAACTTTCCTCTTAGACTCTCCTCTTTAGCAATCTTAACATGTTCATCACCACTATAAATCTCTTCAATTTTTTTTCCATACTTCATATGTAGTTTCAAGACCATGAACATCTACATATTCAACATCAGATAGGGAACTGGTAATAGCCTCTAATGCTTGATGATTTTATTGTTGTTCTTTCTTTTGATCATCAGTCAGAGTTCCAGTAGGTTCAATAGACTTAGTTTCTACTTGATCCCAATACTGACCTCCTAGACTCTTGATGTAAATCTTCATTTTGTCGCTCCAAATTCTATAGTTCTCTTTCATTGAACTTCGAACCTTCCTTCTTCATCATGATCTACAAGATCTTTTCCTCAAGCTCTTAGGCTTTAGATTTAAGAGGACCTAAGATGCTCTGGTACTAATTGATGGTATGATGAAGGAATAAGTATCTGGTAGATTACTGAGAGGGGGGGAGGTGAATCAGTAATCTGAAAAAACTGATACAAACTTCCCAAACTCAATCTCAATAACACAAAGTAAACTTATCAATACAATACCACTGTTAAGATCAATACTCATAAGAATATTGGTTGACTATTGAAGTAACTTAACAATAAACAACTTAAATCTTGTAAACATCCAAATGCTTAATCATATGTCAACACACTTTGTCTCTCAATGCTTCCAGTTATCATGCCTTATTAGAATAGTTAAGTAGTTAATCAAGTCAACAAATAAGATCATAACCACAAAGACTCACAAGATGGCTATCTGAACTCTTCTAAATTTTGGCCTATTAGGAGCCAAGCCTTTTAAAGATTTTACAATAAGTCATGTTAAGAACTGATCCTGTTAGGAATCGCTCGGTTAAAGGATTTACAAAATGCCTTGATAAAAAGAAAATACCCTGTTAGGAGTAACCTCGGTAGAGGATTTGATAATCCAAGCTAATAGACCACCTTGTTAGAGGATTTAAGAAGTAACCAAGCTTGTTAGAGTTTACTCGGTTAGGGGATTTCAATTCTACTATAATTGTTAGAAGACAACAGGTTTTGCTGATTTGTTTGAATAGCACTCCAATTGCTTGATCAGATCCTTTTAAGCTTCAATCTGCCTTTACACTAACTACAGATTTATTCTCTGATTCGGCAACCACACACTCAACCTGATTTTTGCCAACACCCTTTACAAAACAACTTCATCAACCTTAATATAAATCAATTAGGTTGGTAACACAATGAAAACCTAATTCTCTCATAGAGATTACAAACAAACCAGTTCAAGAGTGACCGTTGGATTTACATAACAATCTGTACCCATTATTCAAGAAAATTCCAACTGCTCCTTGATCACCGCTTCATCAGTGTTTGTAACTCATCACATGCTTTGCATTAGATGCAACCCACTTTGCTCCCTCCCTAGACAATCAAACAAACAAATAAAATGGGCCATAACAATTTGAACTTGTCTTCATACAATGACCATAGTGTCACCATCATTACCACTCAACATACTTAATTGGTTAGGGTTTAACAAAAACAAGTGGTAGGGTTTACCGGTTAAATAGGGTTTACCTCATACACCGGTTACCGGTTCAACTCACATACTTACATACCGGTTTACAAAATCTTCCACAAATTTCTTCCTACCGGTTACAAGACAATATCAACAATAATATCAACATCATCACAAATGCCATTACCGGTTCAATTGACATCATTGACAACCTATCATTAATGCAATCTTTATGCAAAATGCCAACAAACACCAAGATTTTTTACGTGGAAAACCCGATCAAGGGGAAAACCATGGTGGGAACCTACCCACAAAATGATGATACCCTATTAGAAGAATGTGAAATATTACAATGGGGAATGCACATGCATCCAGGCACACTGCCTAGAGCTCACTGTTTAAAAACAACAAAGGGCAACAACCCTAGGAAGACTCATTGTCTTACAAACACACTTGGATTACATCCAAAAGATCATGAGCTAATAGAATAGCATCTCTACATGCCTGGTTACATTTCTAGTTAGGCACATAACACATATTCTTCTCTTTCACACCTCTACACACTTCTTCACACTACTTCACTACTTTCGAAAGATCAAGTGTTATTTTCACACACATATACCATTCTCGCAGGACAATTAAATTTATTTATACATATCATCAACCTATCTTTTAAGGTTGGCTCAACACACATCATAAATTATAAAGACATAACCATACATGCTATAATATTTTATGTGGACCAAAATAATGTCAACTAACATAGTATGGACTTAAATCAACACCTCGAACATGAAACACCTCCAAGAATTATGACTCAAACATCTGCAACATGCTACAATCTTCATGTCAGCCAATAACATGAAGAACATAAATATACCGAGCAAAATCATCAATACCACGCTCACCGATCAATGTGGGTGACCAAAATGTATAGCACATGATCTAGAAACATCCACAAGCAACGTGAATCACATCACAACAACCACATCAACTTAAATTACTAGAATCATCATCATCTTTCTACCGAATCTCAAGAACACTCACAGAACTGACTGTTAACCTAAAAAATTCACTTGCGGACCTCCAAATCATGAACCACTTGAATTGAGGACACAACAAAATATCCCAAACACTCTGTCAAATCCAAAAACCAAAATATTGCAACAAGGAACAAAATCCAGAACACTGATCAACACCAAACAACTGAAAGACCAACTGCAATACTGGATCTCATAACTCAATAAAATCTTCATGCGAACAACTGAAACTTGAGTTGAATCAACTAGATATACTTATCTCAAAACCCTTTAATTTGTAACAACTCATCTGCAACACACTGACCAAACCAACTCACTTAATCTGACTACAACACTGAAACACACAAAGGAATATGTTGACATCAATGACAACGCATCACTCAGCCAATCTAGACACATATTTGCACATTATCCCAACAATCTCCCTATTTGGCATTGTTGGCAACATATGATGTGAAAAACAATCAATGACAAAGAAAATATTAATATCTCCTTTGACCAATAACTCGTACTCAAATTTTTTATTCTCTCCCTTATTCTCTCCCCTAAACACTTAAGGTTTTTTCACATGCTTCTCTCCCCCTTTGACATCAATAGAAAAGGCACACATTTGCACCTCAAAACTCACAAATTTGAACATCTAAAACAACACTAACTACTCCCCCTGAGTAGAAGCCACCACTCATCAATCCGGATCACAAGATGTGACTGTTAAATCCACCAAACTGATGCAAATTCATGCATCTTAGTTCTTACTAGGAGGAGAAATTACCCCTAAATTCTCTCTAAGATACTCAAAAGTATCCTTAGGCAAAGGCTTTGTGAAGATATCTACAATTTGTTCCTTTGTGGATACATATTCCAATATGATCTCCTTCTCATTAACCTTCTCTCTCATAAAATGAGACTTGATAAATATATGCTTAGTCATAAAATACAACATCAGATTCTTGAAAATGTTAATAACACTTAAATCATCACAATAGATAGCAATAGGCTCATCATATATAACTTTGACATCCTTCAACATCTGCTTCATCCATATTACCTGAGTATAATTGCTAGCAACAACAATATATTATGCTTCTACAATAGATAAAGAAATGGAATTATGTTTTTTACTCAACCATGCAACTAATCTCTTACCCAATAAAAATGCACCACCACTAGTACTCTTTTGGTCATCAACATCACCTTCCCAATTAGCATCTATGAATGCACTCAAAGTGAAATCATTTTCTTTAGGATACCATAAACCAAAATCATTTGTTCCCTTCAAATATCTGAATATTCTTTTCATAGCTACAACATGAGATTCCTTATGATCAGCTTAAAATCTAGCAACAAGACACAACATTCATGATATCAAGTCTAGTCTAAGTTAAATACAATAAATAATCCACCAATCATTGATCTATATCCGGTCTGATTTGCTTTCAAAGAGTCATCATATTTGGTCAACTTACATCTGGTCATGGTGCAGTCACAGTTAGGAGGGACCTCAATGAGATCTATCTGGATCGTGCAACAAGAGTAAACACAACGAAAGTAAGATAATATGATGGAGGCAATGCAGAACTAATATGTATTATATCATGAAAATTGATTACAATCTGTTGGCAACATGTGAGCTACAATATTTTTCTCACTGGCCTGATAAAAACATGCTCAATTACCATCTCGATCTATACCAGACCTCTTAACCTCAAGATGGATCTTTTTCATTCTAAAAACATACTTCTACAAGATAAATTGTATTGATTTATATGGTATAGAGGAGTCTGGCCAGCCCCAAAAAGAATCAAACAATGATGAAATGTGCAAAACACCAAGTCAGCCTCTGCCAATGAGAATCCTCTGAAAAATCCATAGGATGAAGTCTAGATTAGAGGAAAGGCCAACCACATGCCAAGGAACATTGGAACAATGCGTTGAGGCTCTGCAAGCAATGGAATGAATCCACAAGGTTTGCTAGTAGCAAATAGGTCCAAGTGGTTCTAGTGTTCTAAGCTAGAAAACTGTCTTAGAATCCGGAAGTGATAAGTTGCCAGAAAATGATCCAAACCCTACATAGTTTAAAAATAAGGAAGATAATCATGTTTACAAGAAAAATCCAAGTCCGCAAGATTCGATGAAAAAATGCAAGGAAATGCAGAAAGAAATGTTCAAACTGTAAAACAAAAACAAACTAAAAAAAATGGTTTTTTATGGTTGATGCAAGATTGCCAAGAACCAAGGATGCTCCTGCATCAGACATCTGGGGTTGTTAGAAAAAGGTGAGTCCCTCACTTTTCTAGGATCAGAGGAAAACCAAGGTATTCCACCTCTACCTGAGAAATCCAAGATGAATCTTTAGCTAGTTTTTCCTTCTATTTTACAAGATACTCCTTGTAATGATTACTTCGAGTACTTCACCCAATCCTATTGTCCAAAATATCATCAATCTGATCCGGTTCCTTCAGGGTCAACTGCTTCTCCAATTTTGCAATACAGTCTTCACTAAATTTTGATTCATGATATTGATGTGGATCTGCAATGTTGAAATGGGTGAAATATTCAAACTATTTAGTAGCTTTACTTCATATGCATTCCCTGAACTGAATTTCCTCAAAATCTTACAAGGTCCAAACTTTCTCATCTACAACTTGTTATAGGTTCCAACTGGAAATCTCTCTTTTCTTAGGTACACCATCACTTCATCACAAACTTCAAATTCCTTATGTCTTCTCTTCTCATCTGCTTTCTCCATATACTTGATGTTCATATCCTCCAATTGTTGTTTAACCTGAATATGTAAGTCCTTCATGTGATCTCCAAACTCTTTTGCTTCTGCACTCCGCTTGTCCTTATTACTTACATCCCTCAATTCTAATATACCTCTAGGGTTTTCTTTGGTAACAATCTCACAAGGTGTTCTTCTGGTACTCCTTTTCATTGAATTATTGTAGGTAAACTCTGCTTAAGAAAGAATCAAATCCTAACTTTCTATCTTCTCTCCAACCAAGCATCTCAACAAATTTCCCAAGCTCCAGTTTACTACTTATGTCTGTCCATGAGTCTGAGGATGAAAAGTAGAACTAAATTTCAAATTTGTCTTCATCTTCTTCCAAAGTGTCCTCCAAAATTAACCAATAAACTTAGTGTCTCCGTCTAAAACTATGCTCTTAGGTAATCCATGTAATCTCACCACTAAAGGTATGAAATGAGTCATCTTCAAGAATCTATCCACCACCACAAATATAGAATCATTCCCTCTCTGTTTCTTAGGTAATCCAAGTATTAAATCTATGATTATGTCCTCCCAAGGTCTCTCTAGTACTATCAAAGGCTTATACAATCCCACATTCTAACTACTACCTTTTGCAACTTAACAAACTCTACAGCCCTGCACAAATTTCCTAACATCCTTATGAATCTAAGGTGAAAAGTAATGTTCACTCACCAATGCTACTATTTTGTCTACACCAAAGTGTTTGACTAATCCTCCACTATGCTTCTCCTTTATCAAATTCTCCCTCATAGAACTCTTAAGTATACACATCTGAACTCCTCTGAATAACATCTCATCTTGAATGAAATAATGTAACCACTTATTCCTATCTACCATAACTGGTGCTCTACATGATCTCCAAGGTTTTGTGAAATCCAGTTCATCATCATACAAGGTATTCGACTCCTCAAATCCTAATATTGTCACCCTCATTTCTGTCAGCAAACTTCATCTTCTAATCAATGCATCAATAACTTTGTTTGACTTTCCACTTATGTGCTTCAATACAAAGGTGTAACTCTGCAAGAATTCTACCCATCTCATGTGTCTCTAATTCAACTTACTATGGCTGTTCAAATACTGCAAGGCTTGATGATCAGTATACAACACAAACTCCTTAGGCAACAAGTAATGTCTCCACTTTTTCAAGGCTTTAACTAGGGTATAAAATTCCTGATCATACACTGAATATCTCCTTTTGGCATTATTTAACTTTTCATAGAAATAAACTACTACTTTCCTTTCTTGACTCAACACAGCTCCAATTGCATTCCCTCTTGCATCATAGTCCACTTAAAATACTTAATTGAAATCTGGTAAAGCTAACATAGTCTACTCAGTCACCTTCTACTCCAGCAATTCAAAACTCTTATTTGCTCTAATTGTCCTTTTGAATTCTTTCCTATCTCCTCTCATTGTCTTAGTCATAGGGCTACAAACTGAACTGAAATTTTTGATAAACTTCCGGTAGAAACTAGCCAATCCATGAAATCATCTTACCTCTCCAATGATTTCCAATGTAGCCCATTCAAAAATTTCTCTAACCTTCCCTCGGTCCATCTTCAATCCATTTGTAGATATCAAAAATCCCAAATAGACTAATTCTTCCTTCATGAAACTACACTTCTTTAGATTTATCAGCAACTTCTGTTCTTTCAACCTGTACAAAATTTATCTTAAATGCAATAAATGCTCCTCTTTTGTCTTACTAAAAATCAAAATGTCATCCAAATATACAATAACAAACTTACCCAATAATTTATTCAATACCTCATTCATCAATCTCATGAAAGTACTTGATGCATTAGTCAACCCAAAAGGCATCACCAACCATTCATACAATCTTTCATTTGTCTTGAATGTTGTCTTTCACTCATCTCCTTCTTTGATTCTGATCAGATGATATCCACTCTTCAAGTCTATCTTTGTGTAGTATTTGGCTCCACTCAAACAATCCATTATGTCATCTATCCTAGGCAAAGGAAACTAGTACTTCACTGTGATCTTGTTTATTTCTCAAGAATCGGTACACATTCTCCATTCTCCATTCCTCTTAGGTGCTAACACTATTGGAATTGCACAAGGACTCAAACTCTCACGGATCAAACCTTTCCTTAGAAATTCATACACTTATATGTTCAACTCTTCATTCTTTGTTGGTGTCATTCAGTTTGTTGCTTTGTAGGCAAACTAGCTTCGGGAATTAGGTCCATGCAATGACCAATACTCCTTATAGGTGGTAATCCATCAGACACATTATCTAAAATGATGTCTTTAAACTCTGTCAACAACTCCTTTATCTCCTTTGGTTGTTCTTCATGCTCCAAGTTCTCAGTCGTCTTAGGAACTAAAGAAAAACACACATTCTCATGTCTCATTCCATCCAAGAATTTCCTCCCATCTACCAAATAGATTCTAGCATTTGTATAGACTTCACTCTTCAGGGGTTCCTCCAATGATAATAAGGTTTGTTTCATCCCATTTGCAACAATAGCGTATACGTTCTTTCTCCCATCATGTATTGCTTGTCTATCAAACTACCAAGGTCTTCCCAACAAAATGTGACAAATATCCATAGGCATAATATCGCACAAAACCTCATCATGATAATTCCCAATTTCCAATTTCACCAAGAATTGTTCACTCACTAACAACTTATGATTATCCTGAATCCATGCTATTTGGTATGGCTTAGGGTGTTTCAATCTTTCCAACTTTAACTTATTCACCATCTATTCTAAAACAAGATTATTTGAACTACCACTATCAATAATGACTTTACAACACTTACCATATACCTTACATCTAGTCTTGAACAAATTTCTCATTTGAAAGGGCTCCTCATCCTCTCCGGTATGACACAGAGCTCTCCTCATCATCAAAATTTCTTCATCTTCCAGTTTGTTAGTTTATCTAGTAGGGTCTTCTTCCATCAATGTTGTTCTCTCAGTGTTCTTTGTCTTCCTACATTCAAATGCACGATGTCCTTCTCCTCTGCACTTAAAACAAGTCCATTTAAATAATCTCTTTTCTTGTCTTCTGTCATCTTTTCCAGAACCTTCATTCCGATAACCATCAGGTTCTCTTCTCTGATAGAAATTTTTGTCCTCCTTTCATTATGAACTACCATCCTTTCTTACTTCCTTCTCCTTATTCTGATCTATACAGGTTCCTCTTCCTCCAAAATATCCTCTCCCTCCTTGAAATATTCCTCTGAAAAACCTTCCACCTCTACCTCTCTATCTTTGCTCATATCTTTTTCTCAACTTCTCTTTTGCATTCAAGGCATATTGGTAAGCCTCCTCGACACTCTGCAACTTGATCAAACTAAGTTTATCTTGTATCAAAATCCGCAATCCATTTAAATATATCACAACATGTCCAACCTCATCATCGACATGTCTGGATCTAATATTCAACTTCTAAAATGCTTCAGTGTATTCCTTCATACTTGATTCCTTCTGCTTCAAGTTCTGTAACTTCCAGAACAAATACAACTTGATAATTGGCTAGCACAAACTTTGATTTTAACTTAGAAATCATCCACTCCCATGATTTGATCTTCTCTTTGCCTCTTCTTTGTCTATCAATCTGCAAATGTTCCCACCAAAGAGATGCATGACCTTTCAATCGAGTACATGCATATTTCATCTTTCTTTCTTCCACGATATTATCAAAATCAAAATACTTCTCCATCATCGAGATCCAATCCATTAATTCATCTGAAACAAATTTTCCATCATACTCTGATGGGGTAAAATGTGGTTTTGTGTTCACCCTACTCAAAACCCTCAAGAACCTTTCTTCATCCGGATCAATCATCGGTGGATTTGCTACTTGTTCTGTCGATGCTTCTTCTTCCTCATCTTCACTCACATCTTCAATATGTCAACCTCTTCTTTGGATCATTCCAATAGCTTTCAACTAGTCTGCAATTCCTCTCAACATTTCCATTATAGCAAGGTCTACATTCCCAGGCACTCCACCATTCCTATTTCCTCTTTGCACCATCTTCATTTCAGTCTTTTGTTGTTGTGGGTCGGATCCACAAATTTGGCACCCCACAACAAAATCTTCAGGATAATGCAATCTTCGAAATGAAATCTCACTCTGATACCACTTGATGCAGTAATGGTTAGGAGGGACCTTAATGAGATCTATCTAGACCATGCAGCAAGAGTAAACACAATGAAAGCAAGACAAGATGATGGAGGCAATGTAGAACTAATATGTATTATATCATGAAAAATGATTACAATCTGCTGGAAACATGTGAGCTACAAGATTCGGCTCATTGGCCTAATAAAAACATGCTCAATTATAGTCTCAGTCTATACTAGACCTCTTAACCTCAAGATGGATCTTTTAATTCTAAAAACTTACTTCTACAACCTAAATTATATTGCTTTATATGGTCTAGAGGGATTTGGTTGGCCCAAAAAAGAATCAAACAACGATGAAATGTGCAAAACACCAGGTCGACCTTCGCTAATGAGAATCCTCTGAAAAATCCATAGGATGAAGTGTGGATCAGAGGGAAGGTCGGCCACACACCAAGGAACATTGGAACAATGCATTGAGGCTCCACAAGAAATGGAATGAATCCACAAGGTTCGCTAGTACCATATAGGTCCAAGCAGTTCCGGTGTTCTATGCCATAAAACTGTATCAAAATATGGAAGTGATAACTTGCTCAAAAATGATCCAAATGCTTTGTGGTTCAAGAATAAGGAACATAATCATTTTTACAAGAAAAATTCAGCTCTACAAGATCTGGTGAGCAAATGCAAGAAAATGCAAAAAGAAATGTTGAAATTTCAATACAGAAAGCAAACTGAAATGAAATGTTTTTTTTGGTTGATGCAAGATTGCTTAGAACCAAGGATGCTCTTGCATCAGGTCACCATAGGAGTACCAACTGACTTTGAATCATCTAGGCCAAATTAGTTTAACAATGCTTTCACATACTTGGACTGAGATATAAAAATACCATTTTCTAACTAAGTAATTTACAGCCCTAGAAAGAATTTTATTTCACCAATTATAGACATCTCAAACTCATTTTTCATCTCTTCACCAAGTTTCTTACACAAACTATCATTTCCACCAAAAATAATGTCATCAACCAAAAATTCAACAATCAAAATGTTATCCTGGTCAATCTTGATGTACAAATTACTATCAACATACCACTCTTCAAAAAATACTTATCCAATCCGGCATAGTAGGCTCTAGGGGCTTGCTTCAATCCATACAATGTTTTCCTCAATCGGCAAACTATATCCTTTTCATCAATCAATTGAAATTCATCTAGTTGCTCAATATAAACTTCCTCTTCCAACTTACCATTAAGAAAGGGTGACTTGACATCCATTTGATAAACTTTAAAATCTTTGTAAGCAGCATAAGCAAGAAATAATTTAACAGCTTCAATTCTTGCCATCGGATCAAAAGTCTCCTCAAATTCAATTCCTTAGATTTGAGAATATCCCTTACAAACAAGTCTTTCTTTGTTCCTAACAACTTCACTCTATTCATTCAAATTGTTTCGGAAGACCCATTTAGTTTCAATTACATTTTTATGCTTAGTTTTGGGAAAAAGATCCCATGTATTATTCTTCTCAATCTAATTCAATTCTTCTTCCATGATTTAACCCAATTTTCATCTTTGCATGCTTCATTAACATCTTTAGGTTCAATCTTAGAAATCAAGCAATATTCCTCAACAATTCTTCTTCTAGTCATCACACCTTTATTCTTATCTCCTATGATATGGTTTTTTGAATGATTCGACCTCACATACTTGGGAATCTTAAGATTTTGTAGATTTTCAAGCTTTTGAGTTCTTTCTTATGCACTAGTACTAGTCTCTCCTTTATTTTTTGGCTTTTCTAGAACAATTTGGATTAGATTATGGGTCTACACTTGCTTTCCTTTATCTGATCTATCATTCTGATCATCAGTCATATCTGCAGGATCTAATATGTCTCTCATTGTCTTCATCAACTTTCACATTAGCACTTTCAACTATCTTCCTTAATCTCTTATTATAACACTGATAGACCTTGCTCTTAATAGAATAACCAAGAAAAAATTATTCTTCACATCTATGTTAGGACCCAGAGGCAACTAAGTGTGGGGGGTGAGTCAGTTGTCTATTAATTTCAACCCAAATATAACTTAATCAAACTTGATACATAATATCGGTAAACCAAACTTAATGTCGATTAATAGATTAATAGTTAATATTAATACTGGTGAAACTTAATGCATGAAACAAAAAGAGAAACAACATCCATAACACATAACACAGAGATTTGTACGTGGGAACCCTATAAGGGGAAAAACCACGATGGGAAACCTTACCCACAATCAGATGATACTACTGTAGATAGTATGTGTATACAAATGGGGTCTGCACATGCAAAAAGGCCAGATGCCTAGAGCTCACTGCTCAATCACAAGATGGGAGTCACACTGACTACAATTGGATGATTAAATCCACTGATAATGTACTACCCAAAGTAGCATCTCCAATGTTGGATTCAGTACCGGTTAAGCTCTGATAATCACCTGCAAACCTTCCTTGAACCTTGTCTATGGTCTTCTCATATGATCTTCAATATTCGTACGTACCATGTTACAATACCATAACCTTACATACCATATCTCTACATCTCACAATTGAGATCTTACATATATACCAAAACCTAAGACCAAATGTGTAGGTTGGCTTACTAAGAATATTACAATTAAATCATTTACAAGTAAGTCAAGATGCGATGCATCATGTCGGCTCAATGTAATTACAACAATACCAATTGATTAAATCATCTCCATAACATGTCGTGTTGATCTGGAATAGATAATGCATGTCGGTCCATAACCTAGATCAATTTGTTGGTAACAACAAATATGTCAACCCGATTAGACCAATAACCAGAATACCAAAACCAAGTGTCCAAACCATGTCTTCGACATAACCAAGTGATCTCCAAATGATAACAATTCATCCTTAGTGCCAATGAACAATATAACCTGTCGGTGAACCAAATACTAGTGACTGTGCATAAGTCACTGAACTTGCCGGTGAACATAATGTGTCGGTTCAACATGACCAAGATCTCTAGAAGGATAAGTGTAAATAAGTGTTGACATCAATAACAAAACCAATGGAGCATATCCATAATACCAACAATCTCCCCCTTTGGCATTGATGGCAACATAAGATGGAAAACCCATCTAAGTGCCACAGCAGAAATGCCAAAAACCAAAAACCAACAATCTCCCGAATAGATCAATACAAGAAATCAAAATACAAATGCAGAGAGTAAAAATCTCTCTCCCAATGAATAATCTCTCCCCAAAGGATAATGTATTTCCATAGATATATCTCCCCCTTTGACATCAAATGCCAAAGCAATACAAATACCAAATACAACCCATTCATAGAACCAATTACAAATACCAATTATTATAACCAACTACTCCCCCTGAGAAGTAGCTCTCCTCCATCAAAGCCAGAAAAAGGTTTCTCTGTAAATTATATCGGCTTGATGCCAGTCATCAAATGTCTAGGCCTCTACCGGTGAGGGTATAACCCCAAACTACTCTCTGAGATATTCAAAAGTTTCCTTACGCAAAGGCTTAGTAAAGATATCTGGAATCTTCTCTTTAGTATTCACATAAACCAATCTCACTTCTTTTGCTTCAACATTCTCTTTTAGAAAATTATATTTGATAGAAACATGTTTAGTTTTAGAGTGAAATACCGGATTCTTAGATATATCAATTGTTGTTGAATTATCACAATAGATGATTATAGGTTCTTTGCATTTTACCTTTATGTCCTTCAACATTTGCTTAATCCATAATACCTGAGTACAATTAGTTGTTGCTGCAACATATTCTGATTTTGCTATTGATAATGTACAACTCTATTTCTTGCTCAACCATGAAATCAATTTGCTATCAAGAAAGAATGCCCCACCAGTGGTGCTCTTTTTGTCATCTACATCTCCTGCCCAATTAGCATCAGTGTATGCCCATAAATCAAAATTTTCATCTTTACGATACCATAGACCAAGATTGGTTGTGCCTTGTAAATACCAAAAAATCCTTTTCACTGCTGATTCATGATTTTCTCTTGGATTACTCTGAAATCTTGAATCAATACAAATTGTATTCATTATATCAGGTCTTGTTTGTGTCAAATACAATAAACCTCCAATCATAGATCTGTATCTTGTCATATTAATAGGAGCTGAATCATCCTTCAATGATAGTTTATCAGTTGTATTCCTAGGAGTACTTACTGGTTTAGAGTTTTCCATACCAAATTTCTTTAGTAGTTCTTTTAGGTACTTTGTTTGACATATGAATATACCTTTATCAGTCTATGAAATCTACAATCTTAAAAATAATTTTATCTCCCCAATCATACACATTTCAAATTCTTCCTACATCTTATTAGAAAAGTCTTTACATAATCCATCTTCTCCTCCAAAAATGATGTCATCGACAAAAACTTCAATAACCAAGATGTCTTCATTTGTCACTTTGAAATATAAGTTGTCAGCATTACCTTTAGTGTAACCAAGCTTCAAAAGATATTTGTCCAATCTAGCATACCAAGCTCTAGGAGCTTGCTTCAATCCATATAAAGCTTTCCTTAATCTGCAAACCATATCTTTATCATTTGTCAATGAAAATCCATCAGGTTGTTCAATGTAAACTTCTTCTTCAAGATCACCACTCGAAAATGCACATTTAATATCCATTTGATATACTTTATAGTTCTTATGTGTTGCAAATGCAAGAAATAATCTGATTGCCTCAATTCTAGCTACCGATGCAAAGGTTGCATTGTAATCAATTCCCTCTTTTTATGAATATCCTTTACACACTAATCTTGCTTTGTTTCTGATTACCTTATCATCTTCATTAAGTTTATTTCTGAATACCCATTTATTTCCAATTACATTTTTATCTTTAGGCCGAGGAACCAAAGTCCATGTATTTCTCTTTTCAATTTGTTCCAATTCATCTTCCATAGCTTTAATCCAATGTTTATCTGCACATGCCTCAATAACAGATGCTGGTTCAATTTGAGAAATTAAATAGACCTCTTCATTTGCTCATCTTCCTCTTGTCATAACTCCTTGATACTTATTCCCAATTATCTGACTTTCAGAGTGATTCAATCTTACATACCTAGGTGTGTTCACTTGTTGTTGTTCTTCAGTCACTATGGAATTCTCTGATGATGCCGGTGTGACTGGATCTACATTCTGTGTCAGTGCACTCTGTATAGGTTCATTTATGATCATCTCAACTACCGGTTCAGAATCCATACACCTTGAATTTCCTCTAAGGTGTTCATCTATCTTCACATTTGCACTCTCAATGATTTTTTGCAATCTTTTATTAAAGCATCCATATGCTTTGCTCTTAGATGAATAACCAAGAAATATACCTTCATCACTTCTAGGATCAAATTTACCAATATACTCATCTCTCCTAATGTAGCATTTGCTTCCAAATATTTTGAAGTCCTTAAGAGTAGGAATATTACCAAACCATAGTTCATAGGGTGTCTTATCGGTTTCACCTTTTATGTGAACTCTATTAAAAGTGTAAACCGTTGTATTTACTGCTTCTCTCCAATACACATGAGGTAGATTTGCTTATGATATAATGCTTCTAGCTGCATCCAGAATAGTTCTATTCTTCCTTTCCACAACTCCATTTTGCTGAGGTGTCTGGGGTGCTAATAGTTGTCTTCTAATTCCATTCACTTCACAAAATGTATTGAACTCCTTAGATGTAAATTCACCTCCTTGATCTGATCTTAAACATTTGATTTTCTTACCGGTTTCATTCTCTACAAGTGCCTTGAATAATTTGAATTTCCCAAAAGCTTCCTATTTCTCCCTGAGAAAAGTAACCCAACACATTTTAGAATAATCATCAATAATCAGCATAAAGTATCTATCTACTTGTAGACTTCTTGTTCTTGTTGGACCACACAAGTCAGTATGAATTAAATCAAGAACATCATTGGATTTCTTAGAAATACTCTTAAAACTTGTTCTAACTTGCTTTCCCATTGACATTCCTTACATACTGGATTAAGAGGTTTTACAATCTTAGGTAAATCCCTTACTACCTTAGAAGAACTAATCTTTACAACGCAATCAAAATTCACATGACAGAGTCTTTTATGTCATAACCAACTTTCATCAATATGTGCAATCAAGCATATCTTTTCATTGTTATTCAAATGAAAGATATTACCTCTACTCTAGTTAACGATTGCAATTTCCAAACCAGTTCTATTCATGATTTTGCATTTACCATTCTTGAATTGCAACTGAAATCCCTTTTCAACTAATTGACCAACACTCAAAAGATTATGCTTCAAACCTTCAACATAATAAATGTTGTCAGTATTGTGCTTGCCATCAAAAGATATAGTGCATTTTCCTCTGATCAAACAAGATTTGTCATCTCCAAATCTTACTAGACCTCCATTGTATTCCTGAAAATATAAGAATTTACTTTTATCACTATTCATATGATGTGAACATCCAAAATCTATAATCCATTCATCCTTTTCTTCAATTTTAGATGCCAGGGCCTACTCAACTGGTGGAACAGTAGGTGCCAGTTGATCTTTTGTTATTGCAACAAAATCCCATCCATTGTCTGTCGGTTCTTCATCAGAATCATCAGTAACTCCTTCATCAGCATAATAACATGATTTTTCTCTATTCTTCCTAAATCTGTATCACTGATATTCAGGGTTAGGTTTGTATGTTCTTTTAGCTTCTTCTCTCAATCTTGCATGTCTATCAGGACATCTAGATGCCATATGACCAACTTTATTGCAGTTAAAACATTTAAATGGTGCTTTACCTTCATACTTACTTCCAATAGGACCTTTAGGCATTTCCCTTGCAAATAGTGCTTCAAGTTCTTCAAGTTCTTCATTTTCCCTCTTGATATCTTCAAGTTCTCTTGCATAAAGTGTTTTCCAATCATATTTATTGGATGATGATGATGATGATGATGATGCAGATGATGATGCTTTGAAGGCTAAATCTATTTTAATTGTAGCAATAGGACCAAATTCCTCAAGCTCAAATGCTGAAAGTTTTCCAACCAAGGTATCTCTAGATAGTGATGTATTAGGCATAGTTCTCAACTCATTAATACCAGTTACTTTCATTTTATATGTCGTTGGCAATGCTCTTAAAACTTTAGAAACAATTTCATCTTCACTTAAGGAACCTCCACAGCATTGTATTCCCAAAACAATTTCATTAACCCTTTCCATAAAAGAAAAAAATATTTTATTTTCTTCCATTTTCAAATTTTCATACCTGACCTGGAAGCATTCCAGTTTTGTGATTTTGACAGTGGTATCTCCTTCATTTAGTGTCTCCAATTTATCCCAAATAGCTTTAGCAATAGATCGATCTGATAATCCCATGATTTGTTGATCTGACAAGGCACTCAAGAGTGCTTCTCTTGCTTTGCAATCATTCTCTTGATCCTTACCCAATGTAGGTGGATTAGGTTGACCTAGTGTAGGACCAACATAGCCATTCTGTGTAACATCCCATATATCTCTTCCAATGCAATTTAGATGTGTCTCCATTCTGATCTTCCAAATACCATAGTTAGTTCCATCAAGTTTCGGACTGTCCTTCCTGAAAAAGTTAGTTGCCATAGAATCTCCTCAAGTTATTGAACTTCTGCAAAAAGAGGACATAGCTCTAATACCAATTGTTAGGACCCGAAGGCAACTGAGAGGGGGGGGGTGAATCAGTTGTCTATTAATTTCAACCTAGATATAACTTCATCAAACTTGATACATAATACTGGTAAACCAAACTTAATGTCGGTTAACAGATTAACAGTTAATATTAATACTGGTGAAACTTAATGCATGAAACAAAAAGAGAAACAACATCCACAACACATAACACAAATTTGTACATGGAAACCCTATAAGGGGAAAAACCACAGTGGGAAACCTTACCCACAATCAGATGATACTACTACAGATAGTATGTGTATACAAATGGGGTTTGCACATGCAGAAAGGCCAACTGCCTAGAGCTCACTACTCAATCACAAGATGGGAGTCACACTAACTACAATTGGATGATTAAATCCAATGATAATGTACTACCCAAAGTAGCATCTCCAATGCTAGATTCAGTACTGGTTAAGCTTTGGTAATCACCTTCAAACCTTCCTTGAACCTTCTCTATGGTCTTCCCATGTGATCTTCAATATTCACACATACCATGTTACAATACCATAACCTTACATACCATATCTCTACATCTCACAATTGAGATCTTACATATATACCAAAACCTAAGACCAAATGTGTAGGTCGGCTAACTAAGAATATTACAATTAAATCATTTACAAGTAAGTCAAGATGTGATGCATCATGTCGGCTCAATGTAATTACAACAATACCAATTGATTAAATCATCTCCATAACGTGTCATTCTGATCTGGAATAGATAATGCATGTCGGTTCATAACCTAGATCAATTTTCCGGTAACAACAAATATGTCAACCCAATTAGACCAATAACTAGAATACCAAAACCAAGTGTCCAAACCATGTCTTCGACATAACCAAGTGATCTCCAGATGATAACAAGTCATCCTTAGTGTCGATGAACAATATAACCTGTCCGTAAACCAAATACCAGTGACTGTGCATAAGTCACTGAACTTGCTGGTGAACATAATGTGTTGGTTCAACATGACCAAAGATCTCTAGAAGGATAAGTGCAGATAAGTGTTGACATCAATGACAAAACCAATGCAACATATCCATAATACCAACAATCTAGCATCAAACTTCCCCAGATATTCATCTCTTTTGATATAGCACTCCCAAAAAAATTGAAATATCTAACTGTAGCAATATGACCAAACCATAAATCTTAAGGAGTCTTACCGATATCACCTTTTGATATGCACCTGGTTAAGAGTGTATACAACAGTACTTATAGCTTCTCTCCAATAGATATGCAGAACATTTCCTTCCAACATCAAGGTTCTAGTAGCTTCCTGAACTTTTCTATTCTTTCTCTCCATAACACCATTCTGTTGAGGAGTTCTAGGTGCAGATAATTGTCTCGTCACTCCATGCTCTTCACAAAATGCATTGAACTCACTGGAAGTGAATTCACCACCTCTGTTAGATCTCAATAATTTATCTTCAATCTTGTCTCGGTCTCAACCATGGCTTTGAAAATCTTGAACTTTTCCAAGGCTTCATACTTCTCCCTTAAGAATGTAACCCACATCATCCTTCAATAGTCAGCACTTAGCAACATTAAATACTTGTCTCCCTGCAAGCTTCTCATTCTAGAAGGACCACATAAATTAGTATGCACAAGGTCCAATAATCCAATAGAACAATATTGTTTTCTTTTAAAAGTAACTCTTGTCTACTTCCCTAACTGACATTCCTTGCACACCAGATTACTCATTTTACCTGCTTAGGAAGATCTCTAACCACTTGAGTAGAACTTATTTTAATCATGCAATCAACAACTTTTAGCAGCACTATTCAAATGAAAGATGTTACCTTTAGTCTTTGTACCTAATGCAATCTCAATTATAGAACCACTTAAGATTATACACATGCCATTCTTTAATTGTAAATCATATCCCTTATCAACCATTTGACCAACACTCAAAATATTATTCTTTAGACCTTCTACATATAAGACATCATCAGTATTGTACTTACCATCAAGAGAAATGGATCCTCTACCACAAATTATACCAACTTGTTCATCTCCAAATCTTACTACACCACCATCATACCTTTTCATATTCACAAACTTACTTTTATTGTCTGCTATATGATGAGAGAAACCATTGTCAATAACCCATTCATATTTCTCTTTAACTTTAGCAACCAAATCTTTCTCCTCATTAATGCAGCTAGCAAAATCAGTAGGCACTAGATCATCTTCCTTGATAGCAATAAATATACATTCATCATCACATAAATTTCCTTTCTCAGATTTATCAGTTGTCACACCTTCATCAACAACATAATATCATTTCTTCAGAAATTTAGGCTTGTATTGCTTCCTAGGAAATCTTTCCGAACACCTTGAATCAAAATGTCTTATTTTATTACATGCAAAGCATTTAAGAGGCAACTTTCCTTCATACTTACCAGCTCCTTTAGGCAATATCTAGGAAATAAGGGTTTCAATCTCCTCAAGTTCATTTTCTTCATCTCCTTCTCATATCTAGATACCTTTCTTGAAGAACTTTCTCCCATAATATATCTTTGCTTTTCAGAAATAGTAGCTCTGAATGTAGATTCTATCTTAGGAAGAGAGTCACCATACTCACTCAATTAAAAGGCAACAAGCTTGTCAATCAACATGTCTCTAGTCACAAAATCACAATCTGGATCTCCTCAATAGCAACAGCTTTGTGCTTGTAAGGAGGCAAAGATCTCAATACTTTGGCAACAAGCTCTGATTCTTCCAATACTCCACTGGCACATCTGATATTGCACACAAGTTCATTCACTTTCTGTATAAAAGAAGTAGTGTTCTCATCTTCACCCATCTTCAACAACTCATACTTTCCCTTGAAGCTCTGCAACTTGGCAATCTTCACATGACTGTCACCTTCATATAAGGTTTCCAACTTCTTCCATATCTCATAAGCAATCTGTAAATCTATCACATTTGTTATTTCAGAATCAATCAAGGCACTCAACAATGCTTCCTTAGCTCTAATATTGTATTTAGCTTCCTTTATCTCATCCAAAGATGTAGGACCATTATGAGGAACATTGTACATAGGTTTTAGTAATTTTCCAGTAATATTCATCAATGCATCTCCAATGACACTCCATTCAGATTTTCCAAAGAGTGTAGTTTGATCCATCGAATCTCAGACTATCCTTCTTATAACTTGTCATCTTGAATCACCTCAAGTTGTTAAACTTCTTTGGAGGAACCTTCTTGGAAACCAATTGTTGGCAACAAGGCAAAAAAATGAGAGTGGGGGGTGAACCCATTTTTCTCAAAATATTTTCTTAACTCAAACACAATTTTAGATCTGATAACTAAGAGTGAAATCATAAATCAACACCACATCAATAAAACACATAACACCAAGATTTTTGACATGGAAAACCCAGTCAAGGGAAAAACCACGGTTGGAAGCTGCCCACAACATGATGATACCCTGTTAGAAGCATGTGAAATATTACAATGGGGAATGCACATGCATTTAGGCACAATGTCTAGAGCTCACTCCTCAAAAACAACAAAGGCTAACAAACCTAGGAAGACTCACTTTCTTACAAACACACTTGGATTACATCCAAAATATCATGAACTGATATTACAACATCTCCTCATGCCTGGTTATAGTTCTAGTTAGGCACACAACACTTTTTCTACTCTTTCGCACCTCTGCACACTTCTTCGCACTACTTCACTGCTTTCGAAAGATCGAGAATTATTTTCACACACAGATACCATTCTCATATGAGTATTAAATTTATTTATGCATATCATCAACCTATCTTGCAAGGTTGACTCAACTCACATCATAAATTACAAAGATATAACCATACACACTACAATATTATATGCAGACCAAAACAATGTCGAGTAAGACATAGTATGGACTTAAATCAACACCTCGAACATGAAACACCCCCAAGAATTATGTCTCGAACATCCGCAACATGCTACAATCATCATGTCAGCCAAGAACATGAATAACACAAATATACCAAGCAAAATCATCAATAATGCTTTCACTGATTTATGCAGACCACCAACATGCATTACACATGATCTAGAAACATCTACAAGCAATGTGAATCACACCACAACAACCACATCAACTTGAATTACTAGAATCATCATCATCTTTCTACTAGATCTCAAGAACACTCCTAGAACTGACTGTCAACCTGAAAAATTCACTTGTGGACCTCCAAATCATGGCCCACTTGAATTGAGAACACAATAGAATGTCCCAAACACTCTACCAAATCCGCAAACCAAAATATTGCAATAAGGAGTGATGCAGAACAAAATCCAGAACATTGATCAACACTAAACAACTAAAATACCAACCGCAATACTGGATCTCATAACTTGATCAAATCTTCATGCGAACCACTGAAACTTGAGATGAATCAACTAGAGATGCTTATCTCAAAACCCTTTAATCTACAATAACTCATCTACAACACACTGACCAAACTAACTCACTTAATCTGACTACAACACTAAAACACATAGAGGAATATGTTGACATCAATGACAACACATCACTCAACCAATCCAGACACATATTTGCACATTATCCCAACAATTCCATGATTTTAGCCATTGGTGATAATTGTTGTGCAAGTCACAAGATCTGGTATATCAGTTTTTGGGTTGAACAATGCAGTATGACCAACTTGTGTAGTTGATCATTGTGTGGATTTGATGGAGTAGTTTTATTGATTTTTTTTATGATTGAGGATGTTTAGCTAACATTTGGGAAGCGTGTGGACAATTATTTTTGGTCAACATAATTATTTGAGATCAGATTCAGTCATCAATTCATACCCGTTTGGTGAATATGTTAAATGTTCTTAAGTTGACATGTAGCCAATATGATTTCATGTTGCAGATATATAAGATCAATTTAGTTGATCATTTTGGGCATAGAGAAAGTATTAGTGATTGATTATGCATAGTTTAACATGCATGGGTCAAAGATCTATGCTCTAGATTCATGACAAAATAGTGGAACAAAGCAGAGTAAGATAAGTGTGAAAAGTGTGATTATTGAGCTTAATAGAAACTATTATTAGACATTTGTAGATGCTACTTTTTAGTTCAAGTAATTTTGTAATCTATTGCAATAGACTTATAGGCAATGAGCCTTCTTTCTTTGAGAAGTGAGCTCTAGGTAGTGTGCCTGAATGCATGTGCATTCACCATCATAATATTTTTATACTTCTACAGAGTATATTTATATTGTGGGTTCACCCCCACCGTGGTTTTTTCCTTAACTGGGTTTCCACGTATAAAAATCTTGGTGTTATAGTGTTGTGGTTATATGCTTTATGTTCTTGCATCTTTCTTTCACTCATATGCATTAAGTGGTTGATTGAATAGTTTAATAAAGTTAAAGATTGCAAAACACTGATTCACCCTTGCCCCGCCCCCCCCCCCCCCACCCTCTCAGTGTTCCTTGATTCCAACATAAACAAATTGCAAATGTCCTATGGGAATAGTTGACCAAGGTGCCTACCACCTTGAAATTTTACATGACTTCTTATCTTGTCTATGCAGCCACCTCTATGAGGCATTTTATAGGTCTATCAACTATAGGTGACAAAATTCAAGTTCTTGTTTACAAGTATTTTTCTCAATTAACTCTCTCTAAGACTTTACACCATTTCAAGGTGGTAAATTATGCTTTATTTTCTCACTACATGTGTTTATTTGACAAGGAACTTCAAAACCTAAGAGTGTCAGATGAAGCATGGAAGGTGGTGAGTGAATATGGTTACATTTTCCTTCGATTTCCTACATTCACATATATAAGATTTGGATGTTTTGATAGAGAATTGTTCGTCCTCCCAAGGCATCCATATGATAAGATTATCCTAATGGAGATGGCTCACCAAATGATTTCTATCCATGAGCATCAATATAGAGCTCATAATATAGGTCTCAAGTTCTCCATCTCTATAGGGATATTCCATCAATTTCATCTGCAAGTCTCATGCCATGGAGGAGATGAGAAGTGTGACTATGAAATTTTCCAAAGCAACAAATTTCTTTGACTATAGGGGCATGAATAATGAGATTAAGAACCACACACATGTTCATCAAATTGAAGATGTGTAGGTAAATTGTAGGACTAAAGAGGATGTTTGAAGAATGGATTATTGTCATTTGATAGTAGAATAGATTGAATACTTTGATCTTGTTGATGTTCATAAGGATCTTGAAGAGGATGGTGACATCCTTGATCCTGCACATGAAAGAAACAAAGTTGTTGGATTACCTCTGCCTCTCATTCAATGGTCCCAAAAAAATAGCACTTCTATAAGGGCTAGGTTCCAAAAAATTATTGATAATACCTCTATTTGGTTGAACCTACATGGTGTATAGATGAAGCCTTTCTAGACTGAGTCATTTGAAGAAGATGTTGTAGGCCCCAAGGGAAAGACTTATGAATTAAGGATCAAGAATAGGTAAGATCTTGAAGATGAACAACTCCAAGAAGAAGATGAACCAAATAATGAATAGGAACAAAAGGAATGAGAATTTGATGAGGAGGGATTACCTGAAATCCCAAGTACATCCTGGTCTCAAGAGACACATGAAGGTATTCCTCCTGCATCATGTGACATCACATGTACTACTTCAGTCTTTGTAATTGATGTTATTCCTTTGGGTTCCACTGTGTCATTTCCTTCACAATCTCTTGAAATACTTTTCCTTCCCAATATGTCTGAGGTCACATCTTCCATGTTGGAAGATGTTGAGGTTAAAGTTGAACTCCAAAGAAATGTCCTAAAACTTGTTAGTCCATAATACAATATAAAAATGAAAGCTACAAGAAACTTAACTTCAACAATTGAAGTAGCATGAAGTAAATGACATAAACAATATTATACCTTTCATGATTTACACCTCATTGTGTCCTAACTCCACTATTCCTGGTTGCAAATGATTTGCTCTCAAACAAGCACTGATAGCTTCCAAGATGACATATGAAGAATGGAATGATAGTTAACTAATACTATGATATGCATATGCAAATTATTTAAGCTAACATGATATTAAGCTATTATAAGAAATTCTAAAATTGTTAATTGCTTCAAAATCAAACACACGGATGCAAGATAAGGACTCCTAGAATGACTATATGATTAGATATTACTCTATTATTTTCAAAATGGCTTAGGAGACCACTTTTTATAGATTTTTGAGTGCATAAGCTTAGGTGGTAGAGATTAACAAACATGGTCAAATCTTGGAAATTGGATGGTTATGAGCAAGAAGTTGAAGGTTGATAGAAAGGGGGAAGGAGAAGACAAGTGTCACTCATCTCACCTTGACTGAGTTGAAGACTTGAGAGGATATAGGATAGTTGGAGAAGATGTAGGAATGAGAGGACAAGTGGACTCAAGTCCTCCTAAGATATAGGGATGTTGGAGATAATATAGAAGAAAGTTAGGATATATATGTACATACACAATATTTCATTTATTTTGGAAGTTGGAGATAAGTGGCTAATAAATGATTTTATTTTATTTTATTTTGTTGAATTAATTTAGCCACATGATGGATGAGTTGGCAAAGGAAAGATGAAGTGGAGATGGAAGGTGAGTTGGAAAAGGGATTAAATAATTAAGAAATTATTTAATGAATGAGACTATAGGATAATAGATAGAGGAATAATTAAATATTAGATATTTAATTAATTGATTAGAAGAAAAGGATATAATGAATTAATTAATAAAATGTTTCAATTAAATTAATTAATAGGACATGAAATGAATTAAATAAATTAATATTTTTTAATTAACTATTTAATAGAAGAAGAATTTTTAAAATAAATATTAAATATTTATTTAATTGCTCATAGCCATTTTTATGTGTATACATTTTGCCCCTATTTGAAATGATGTTGAGACAACATTGTTTCAAACATTAAATCAAGTCTCGATAATGCACCTAATGGAGATAAAAATCCTGATTGTGTGCCCCCTCAGGAGATTGATTGTGAAATTGTTTGAAAAAATTGAATGATTATTCTAACGATAATTGAAAAGGCCCCTCGATTAAATTCATTTTTGAAAATAAATAAAATTTCCCCACTTAAAAGCATTAATTACCCTTTCAAATAGTAATTATAAAATTAACCTAGGTTAATTTTATCCTCATTTGCATCCTTGTCAACTTGTGGAGTGAAAAGAATTTTCTTGTTGAGCTGGCAAAATGGTTATCCCATTTGAGAACCATCGATTTGAGCATGTACGACATTATCAACAACCTCCTCAGTATGGTTATCCGGTATGTACCTTATCTCGAGCTTGTTTACAACTTTCTGTACAAATTGCCTTGTTTTTCGGCACGTGTTAGGCTATTTTAAATTTTTTTCGATTTTCGCCATTTTCTTTTAGTACTTTTGTCTTGTATGTTTGCGCATATGCATTTTATGTTAGCGCTTTTGATAGTTTAGTGCAATTGTTTGTTTTTTTCACACTTTTCTGATGTATGTTAGAGCTTTTGTTATGTTAGCGCTTTTCCTTTGAGTGTTCATGCTTTCGTGAAAAAGGTTAGCGCATTCGACTGTTTTCACGCTTTTACTCCAAGTGTTAGCACTTTCTGTTGGCCATTTGGTGGAATTGATTATGTGTTGCATTGATATTTTGTCATTGATGTCAACACTAGTTGTTTGGATGCTTTACCGGCACCCTTCCGGTCTCGGTAGGTTGAGTAGTTTATGGTTAATTTGGATCCGACATGATCCGGTAGGCTCTGGCATAATCTGGTGATGGAATTGGCTTGTTCATGATACTCATACTCATATTTGGTCAGTTGGTTTCAGTCTAGTGATTAGATGCTATCCTGCTTACTTAGAAGATTGGTTTCTGGTTCTGGTGAGAGTTTCACCGACAAAGATTTTGGTGGAGATCTTTGTTGCATTGCATAATTGGTATTGGTGCAGCTTCTGATGGAGTTTCAAAATGTTGTTGGTGATCATGTTCGAGACTTGGTGTTTGGAGATAATTTCTTAAGCGTGTGGACCTATACTTGATCCCGGATGATCTAGGTTATGGATCAACATTAATGTAATGTGTGGATAGGACCTATTGTTGTATTTTCGAGATGTCTTTTGTGTTGGATATTATTTTTTTTGGTCTAAGGATGACATGGTTTGTAATTATGTAATTGGTTTATTATCTGGTGGTCGACCTAATTGTTTATGGTTGAGGGTTTGTATAAATAAGATGTAAGATCACATTGTAGATCATCATGATTATTGTAAGAGGTCATGGTCAAGGAATGTAATGTGTGAATAATGTAATATCATTTAGGTAGAGGATTTGGTCGATCATTGGAGATCAAATTGGGTTTGTAAGAGGATTTATTCCTCCATTATTGAGCTTAACCAGAATTGTACTCAGGCATAGGAGATTCTATCTTTTGCGGTTCAACACTTATCTGGATTGTAGTTTGGATTTATATGTAGTCGGTGAGGCTCCTTTTGTGATGAGCAGTGTGCTCTAAGCTATTGGCCTTCCTGAAAGTGCATGACCCTTCATTATGATTCATGTACTTATTACAAAAGTATTATCTGACTGTGGGTAGGCTTCCCACCGTGGTTTTTCCCTTTATTGGGTTTTCCACGTACAAATATTGGTGTTGTGTGGACGGCTTTTATTATATGATTATTGTTTATTCTTAATTGGATTAACTACTATTCTGGTATTATTGTTTTGGGTTCCGATATTAAAGTTTAAATTGCTAATACTTCCAATAATATGTGACAACTGATTCACCCCCCCCCCCCCTCAGTTGTCTTCTGGTTACCTAAATTGTCTAACAATTTCTATCAGAGCTTTGGTCCTCTCTGCAGAAAGCTTAACCTCTTGAGGAATATCCTATGGCGACAAGCAGTTCAAGTTTATCCAATTCTTCTGGATCTATCTTTCAAAGGGATATACCGAGGCTTGAAGAAACAAACTACATAGTATGGAAGATTCAGATGGAGACTCATCTGAGATGTCTTGGCAAGCAGATCTAGGAGATCACATAGAATGGTGTCACACCCTATAATCTGGGATTTGGCAATCCCCCTCTAGCTAACCTGGACAAGGAGATTGAGAATGATTGTAGAGAAAGAGAAGCCCTCTTGTGTGCACTTTTTGATTAGCAAATAATGGGATTAACAGACAATTCATTTGGAAAGGCTATATGGGATAAGTTGTAGACTCCTAATGAAGGTGACCCTACAGTGAAGATTGCTAAACTTGATGGTTACCAAGTGAGATATGAGAACCTAAAGATGGAAGAAGATGAAAGGATTACTGCATTCATGGAAAGAGTAAATGAGATTGTTATGGGAATTCAATGTTGTGGTGGAACTCTGAGTGAAGATGAAATTGTTTCTAAAGTCTTGAGAGCCCTACCAATAGCTTACAAAATGAAGGCTACTATTATTAATGAGTTGAGAACAATGGCTAATACATCTGTCAACAGAGATACTTTGGTTGGGAAACTATCTAACTTTTGAGCTTGAGAAATTTGGACCTTCTAGAGCTATGAAGACTGAACCTGCTTTTCATGCATCTACATCTACAATTAGTAAGCAAGACTGGAAATATTTATATGCAAAAGAACTAGAAGATATGAAGAGAGAAAATAATGAGCTTGAGCAACTTGAAGCACTATTTTCTAGAAGAGTACCGAAAGGACCAGTAGGAAGTAAGTATGAAGGAAAAGAACCTTTTAAATGTTTTCCATGCAATAAGATTTGTCATTTTGCATCTAGATGTCCTGAAAGGAATTCAAGGTTTGAAGGAAGAATTAAAAGATCATTTAAGCCTAACCCTGGATATCAGAACAAGTATAGATTCATGAAAAATAGAAAGAAATCATGCTACATATCGGATGAGGAAGGAAATATTGATTCAAATGATGAACCAGCAGAAGACTTTGCTAGAGGATCTAGCAATGGGAAGGAATGGGTATTCTTGGCTATCAAGGAAGATGATCCGATACTGGAAAAGAATGTACTTGAGGGGAAGGCACTTGCTACTAAAATTGAGGACAAGGATGAATGGGTAATTGACAGTGGTTGTTCACATCATATGGCTGGAGATAAAGGGAATTTTCCATCTTTGCAAGAATTTGATGGTGGACTAGTTAGATTTGGAGATGACAAGGCATGTATGATCAAAGAAAAAGGAACTATATCATTGGATGGTAAGAACAATACTAACAATGTTTATTATGTTGAAGGTTTGAAGCATAACCTTTTGAGTGTAGGAAAATTGGTAGATAAGGGATTTCAATTATAGTTCAAGGATGGAAAATTCCAAACATTAACAGATCTGGCTTGGAGATTACAACTGGTACACAGAGAAAAAGGTAACATATTTCATTTGAACTCCGGTGAGCAGACATGTTTGATTACACAGATTGATGAAAGTTGGTTATGGCATAAAAGGTTGTGTCATGTGAATATTGATTGCATTGTGAAGATCAGTTCAACTAAGGTTTTTAGAGATATACCTAAGATTATGAAGCCCTATAATCCGGTATTTAAGGAATGTCAAATGGGTAAACATGTCAAAACCTCTTTTAGGAGTATACAAGATAAATCAAATGATGTTCTTGATCTTATTCATACTGATTTGTGTGGCCCTGCTAGAGTTAAAAAATCTCATGGTGATAGATATTTCATGTTAATCATTGATGATTGTATACACCTAAAAATGGTCTGAAGATAATTAATTTAATAAGAAATTATTGAATTAATCTCCCTCCCCAATTTAATTGAATTCATCAACAATTTGATTAAATACCCCTTTTCATCTACTTATTAATAAATCTAAGGATTTATTTAATAGGTTCATTTCAATAATCCCCCTTGATTAATTAATTATTCCCCATTAAAATCATTCTTCTAATCTCCTAATTAATTAAAACAAATCAAATTCATGAGTTGTTGAAATTAATTACCCTTTTCTTATTAATTGAATTTCTAAATTCAAATTATCCTAACATTTAACCACCTAACCCATTCTACCTACCCCCATGTTCCCTTTCATCTAACCCCTTCTAGAAGCTTTGTGACACTTGTCACTAAGTGTTCCCTTTCATCCAACCTCTTCTAGAAGCCTCTTGACACTTGTCACCATAGAGATGACAGATGTTCCCTTTAATCCAGCCCCCTTTACCAACCTCCTCCAATTTAACCATTGATATCTTTAGATCAATCTTGACCATTGATTCATGCCACCTCACCCCTAGCCTTAAAAATCCTATAAATAGACCTCATTTTGGAGCACAAAGGATCCCATCTCATTTTCATCTTATGCATTGTTACTATAAGCATCTAGCTTCTAGTTTATCATTTCAAGCAATGTTATCATGTTCAATTTTAGCTTAATTACATCTTCATTCTAGCTTATTTTCTAGAATAATCATGAAATTATATAGCTTAATCATGCTATCATTTCTAGATCATACATCTTCATCATTCAAATCCTCCATTTAAGTGTAGTCAAGTCACTGGAATTTGCATAACAAGATCTGAGAGCAAAATTGATACTCGTATTTACTAGGAGGCAATAGATCGATTAGCTATGGTTTTACCTTTCTTTGATTCAAATTCATTAACCATGCTTGTAATGATTTATTGAGTGTTTTCTGTTTGTAGGTATAGGTACACTTCACAGACCACGACAATAATTATTCTAGAATGATGTGGGTTACTTTTTTGAGAGAAAAATCTGAAGCATTTGAAAAGTTTAAAATCTTTAAGGCTAAAGTGGAAACTGAGACAGGATTAAAGATTAAGTGTTTGAGATCAGATCATGGTGGAGAATTCACATCCGGTGAGTTTAATAACTTTTGTGACAAGCATGGTATAAGAAGACAATTTTTTGCTCCCCAGACACCTCAACAGAATAGAGTTGTGGAAAGGAAAAATAGAACTATTTTGGATGCTACTAGAACAATGATGATGGAAGCAAATATACCTCATATTGACTAGAGAGAAGCAGTGAGTACAATGGTTTATACATTCAACATAGTACATATTTTATGCGGGAAAAGTGGGTGAATAAAACTTAATATGTGAAAATCTTGATTAAAAACTAGTCCACACACACACACAGGACTTCTTGGTGCAAGCTATGGAGTAATGTAGTATTACTCAGCTTCCCAAGGAGGGTCCCATGGTTCTCTATCTCACAATGTCCCTCAAACCAACGTTTTTGCTCTCAGATCACTAAGCAAAATGGTTTAGGGATGGCAAATATGAGAACGAGAGATGCTTTTATAGATTTTAGTATGAAATGGATGCTAAGCTATGTATGATCTTAGAAATGCAATAAACTAAATGATAAGATGACAAGATTAGTATGAATACTATCCTAGCATACTATATTTAGTCTATGATTGAGCTAAAATGATAAAGAAATTACTCTAAACATGCATATTTAGTCTAATTCTGATCTAAAAGAGGCTAAATGATGAGCATAAAGATGATATGAAATCTTGAAAGAATTTGAGCATAAGTGTGATGCTACAAATTTGAAGGATGATTGTTAAAAATGGAGGAATGAGAGCTCTATTTATAGCACAAACAGGGCAATGGATGGTCAAGATTGAATGGTTTAATCAAGGGCCAAGTTTGAAAGTTGGGGATCCATGTGCACAATTGGCACCAATAAAATAGTGACAAGTGTCAACATAGGATTGGGTTGAGAGAAGAGGTTGGAGACATTAAAGGCCTGAGAAGACCTCATGGTTATCTAGAGGCTAAGGGTCAAGTCTAAATTAGGTTTACCCAATGGATTAAGATTTAATCCAAGGATAAACCTTTGTGCAAATGATTAAGAGATAATCATGGTCAAAGCATTAATGCCTGATGAGACCTTTGGGTTGGGTAGAGGTTGAGTCAAAACAAATGTTTTAACCATGTGGGAGAGTTTGAATTAACCATTAATGGTTATTGGAGACTTTGGGGATTAAGTGGTTGAAGGTTGGAAGCCTTCAATGGTTTTTAAAGACTTTAGGGGTTTTGGTGGTTGAAGGTTGAAAACCTTTAATGGTTATCCAAGACTTTGGGCCATTTGAGAAGTGACCTCCCTTTGTTTAGGGATGTGACAAAGTTTAGAGGGGGGTTAGGTTAATTAGAAGCGATTAAAAGATTCTAGAAGAGATTAGGAAGGGGTTTGGGATTTTGCAAGTGGATGGGGGATAATAGGATTTTAATTGAATTAAAAGATTTAATTCAATTTGGTTATAATTTGGGGAAATTAAATAAATTAGATTTATTCAATTTAGGATAACTATTTAATTAAATTTGATTTTAATTAAAAGTGGCTAGGGGGATTTAATTAAATAAAATGATTTATTCATTAAATGGTATAGTGAATTTTATTTAAATAAATTGAGTAATTTACTTAATAAAATAGAAGAATGTGGATAATTTAATTAAATTGGATTTAATTAAATAGGGAAATGAACATAAAATATTCATTTAGGAATATGGTCATTTTTATATGTCTACACATATCAAAGGAGAAACCGGTAAGACACCTTATGAATTATGGTTTGGCAATACACCTATAGTTAAGTATTTCAGAATTTTTGGTAGCAAATGTTATATCAGGAGAGATAATACTATTGGGACATTTGATCCTAGATGTGATGAAGGCATATTTCTTAGTTATTCTAATGAAAGCAAAGCATATAGATGTTATAACAAGAGATTGCAAATAATTATGGAGAGTGCTAATGTCAAAGTAGATGAGCTGAGCAAAAGTCAAATCAGAGTTTATGATAAGGAACCGATAGTGGAAATGATTATATATGAACTGGTAGCACCTTTACTAGAACATAGAGTTGAACTAGTTACTCCAGCAACATTAAAGAATTCTACAATAATTGAAGAACAAGGAAGAGGAACAGAGAGTCAGAAGACTCCTAGGTATGTGAGATTAAATAATTATGAAGATCAAATCATTGGGGATAAGAGAAATGGAGTGATGACAAGAAGAAAACTAGAAACTAATGAGGTATGTTTAATTTCACAAGTTGAACCGGTATCAGTAATTGAGGCATGTAAAGATGAATTTTGGTTAAAAGGTATGGAAGAAGAATTAGATTAGATTGAGAAAAATAGCACATGGACTTTGGTTCCCCGACCTAAAAATAAAAATGGTATTGGAACTAAATAGGTTTTTAGGAATAAATTGAATGAGGATGGTCAAGTTATAAGGAATAAGGCTAGATTGGTTTGTAAAGGATATTCTCAAAAGGAAGTAATTGATTATGGAGAAACTTTTGCACTGGTAGCTAGGATTGAAGTTGTAAGACTATTTCTTCCTTATGTTGCTTATAAAAACTACAAGGTTTATCAAATGGATGTTAAATGTGCATTTTTGAATGGGGATCTTGATGAGGAAGTTTATATTGAGAAACCTGATGGTTTTTCACTATCAGATGATACTGATATGGTTTGCAGGTTAAGGAAAGCTTTATATGGAGCACTTAGACATTGGTATGCAAGGTTGAATAAATATCTTTTGAAGCTTGGTTTTACTAAGGGCAGTGCTGATAGTAATTTATATTATAAAATCACTGATGATGATATACTGATTGTTGAAGTATTTTTTGATGACATTATTTTTGGAGGTGAAGATAAATTATGCATAGAATTTTCTAAGAATATGGAGAAAGAATTTGAGATGTCTATGATTGGTGAGATGAAATTTTTCTTAGGTTTGGAGATTACTTAGACTGAGAAAGGTATTTTTATCTATCAAACTAAATATGCTAAGGAATTGTATGAAGAAATTTGGTATGGGAGATTCTAAACCGGTAAGTGCACCTATGGTTACAAGTGAGAAATTGACAAGGGAAGATGTTTTTGCACCGGTAAATCCTATAAGATACAAATCTATGATTGGAGGTCTACTTTATTTGACTCAAACTAGGCCTAACATTATGAATGATGTCTATATTGTTTCAAGATTTCAGAGTGATCCTAGAGAAAACCATGAGATGGCAGTGAAAAGGATTTTCAGATACTTGCAAGGTACATCAAAATATGGTTTATGGTACTGTAAGGATGATAACTTTACTTTATGTACATATACAGATGTTGACTGGGCTGGAGATGTTGATGAGTGGAAAGGTACTTCCGGTGGAGATTTCTTTCTTGGAAGGAAGTTGGTTTCATGGATCAGCAAGAAACAGTCATGTACTTCTTTATCTACTATTGAAGCTGAGTATGTTGTTGCTGCTACTAACTATACACAAGTTCTATGGATGAAGCAAATGTTGAAGGATATAAAGGTGGATTGTGATGCACCAGTAGTTATTCAGTATGATAACTCTGTTGGTATTGATATATCATAGAATCCGGTATTTCATTCTAAGACAAAGCACATATCTATCAAGTATAACGTTTTGAAGGAGAAGGTGGAAGCAAATTAAGTTAAACTGGTTTATGTGAACACTAAAGAACATATTGCAGATATTTTCACTAAACCTTTATCCAAGAAATCATTTGAGTACTTGAGAGATAGATTGGGGGTTTCTGCCCCTCTGGTAGAGACTTGAATGATGCGGTGTGGCATCAGTCTGGCATACATTATCAAAGATACTATTCATTTCGACATTGATGTGGGATGCTACTGCTCAGTGGGAGTAGTCAGCTTTGAGATTCAGAGGCTTATGTTTTTGCTTTGATATTTCTATCAGATTTCTTGCATTGATGTCAAAGGGGGAGAGACAGTGATGTGAAATAGAAATTTAGAACTTTACAGAGATATTATTCAAAGGGGGAGAGATATTGATATTCAGAGCTATATGTAGGTGATTGATTGATTGTCTTCCACAGGGGGAGACTTGTTTGGCATTTCTTGGTACTTAGATGTTTTTCACATCTAGTGTTGCCATCAATGCCAAAGGGAGAGATTGTTGGCCATTTGGTGGAATTGATTATGTGTTGCATTAATGTTTTGTCATTGATGTCAACACTAGTTGTTTGGATGCTTTACCGACACCCTTCTAGTCTCATTAGGTTGAGTAGTTTTTGGTTAACTTCGATCTGGCATGATCTAGTAGGCTCCAACATAATTCAGTGATGGAATTGGCTTGTTCATGATACTCATACTCATATTTGGTCAGTTGGTTTCAGTCTGGTGATTAGATGCTATCCTGTTTACTTAGAAGATTGGTTTCTAGTTCTAGCGAGGGTTTCACCAACAAAGCTTTTGGTGGAGATCTTTGATGCATTGCATAATTGGTGTTGGTGTAGCTTCTGATGGAGCTTCAGGATTTTGTTGATGATCATGTTAGAGACTTGGTGTTTGGAGATCATTGTTGAAGCGTGTGGACCTATACTTGGTCCCAGTTGATCTAGGTTATGGACCGACATAAATGTAACGTGTGGATAGGACCTATTGTTGTATTTCCGGGATGCCTTTTGTGTTGAATATTATTTGTTTTGGTCTAAGGCCGACATGGTTTGTAATTATGTAATTGGTTTATTGTCCGGTGGCGAACTTGATTGTTTATGGTCGAGGGTTTATATAAATAAGATGTAAGAACTTATTGTAGATCATCATGGTTGTTGTAAGAGGTCATGGTCAAGGATTGTAATGTGTGAATAATGTAATATCATTCAGGTAGAGGATTTAGTCAATCATTGGAGATCGAATTGGGTTTGTAAGAGGATTTAGTCCTCTGGTATTGAGCTTAATCAAAACTGTACTCAGGCATAAGAGATGCTATCTTTTGTAGTTCAACACTTCTCTGGATTGTAGTCTGGATTTATATGTAGTCAGTGAGGCTCCTTTTGTGATGGGTAATGTGCTCTAGGCTATTGGCCTTCCTACAAGTGCAAGCCCCTTCATTGCAATTCACATACTTACTGTAGAAGTATTATTTAACTATGGGTAGGCTTCCCACCATGGTTTCTCCCTTTATTGGGTTTTCCACGTACAAATCTTGGTGTTGTATGGATGATTTTTATTCTGTGGTTATTGTTTATGCTTAATTGGATTAACTGCTATTCCAGTATTATTGGTTTGGGTTCCGATATTAAAGTTTAAATTGCTAATGCTTCTAGTAATCTATGACAACTAATTCACCCCCCCCTCTCAATTATCTTCCAGTTATCTGAACTGTCTAACACTTTCATGACAAAGGTTCATGCATATGTGTGTTTTAGAGCTTGTGCTTAATAGAATAGCACCTTTTTTTTTAGGAATAGTGCATTTGGTAAAAAATGAATTTGTTTGATTTTGACTATGTTAAAATTCATTTAGATGATTTAATTTGATATTTTGATTCATCAATTTGATAGATAGGTATGTCGATTGATGTTTGATTGATAGAGAATTTGATAAATTTGATTGATAGGATAAATGATTGATTGATTTGATTGATAGATTGGCTCTAAGAGACTGATTCAATCTCTGATAAAGAACTTGATAGAGTTAACTGAACTCAGTGATTGATAGAAAATCATTTTTGATGATTTAAAAGTTGATTTGATGGCCTGATTTTCTTTGTAGAAAATATTTGATCGATTGCTGATGTGATTAATCATTTATTTGATAGATTCATAGATTAGCTATCTCTTATATTTGATAGATAGATAATTGATAGAGATCAAATTCTCTTGCTAAATAGGAGAAACTTGATGTTCTCTAGTGTCGAGAGAAATTCCCAGCCATGCACCATTTAGTGCCAGATCTTACACGGGATGAGATTAGACATATAGATGCCTGCAAATTACGCCATTTGTTGTACATGCCTAATATTACCCATAATAGGGGTTTGTTGAATGCCTTAGCAGAGAGATGGCATATCGAGAATAACAATTTCCACCTACCCACTGGTGAGATCAGTGTTACACTCGAGGATATCTATAGGATTCTACACATCCTCATGACTGGTGAGTTAGTCCAATATGATTTTCAGATCTTAGAGGGACAGAGGCTTGCAAAGTCATATTTGGTGATGAGAGCATTTCTAGAGGAGAGATCTGATGGGAGGATATGATCATGTACTACGAGACTCTCAATTATTCTTGTAGGATTGATTGGTGAATTCATCTATCCAGATAGGAGATCTCGAGGTTTCGTTGTTGGTTGGGGTGAGATTCTACACAGAATGATGCAGCATCGGACTCGATATGCATGGGGTGTTTCCATGTGTGCTCATTTGTATCATGATCTTTATTAGGTTCTTTGATGACGGTGCTAGTATGTCTATAGGATGTACGCTTTTACAAATCTGGGGTTGGGAGCACATTATTGTTACTCGGCCTATCCATCATAGAGTTCATGGTGATAGGCAGCCATATATCTATTTATATGCAGGTTTGTTTTACTCAGCATAAGCTGGGTAAGATGGAGTATTGACATTAGGTTCTGGATTCACTGGATAGCATCATTTGGAGACCCTATATTGAGTGTGAGCCATGGATGGATGATGCACAGACATTACCATATATTTTGCAGAGTAGATATTTGATTGGTCATACTCCATACATTGTTGAGCAATAGTTGATTGGTCGCATTTTGAGACAGTTTGGTATCATTCAGCACATGCCTATTGGTGTCGCCATGTATGCACAATGATAAAAGGATACGTGAGATTGGGGACCTTCTTTATCTTTTGAGATAGCACGCGTAGATTTTTTGGTTGCTCCTATGGTAGCTTATGATTTGAGATTACACATTTTGGATTCAGGGGTCACTACGGATTATGCCCAATACATGCTTGCGCACCCTTTTCCTCATATGACTGATCCAACAGACCCTCCTCCCAGCTCAAGAGATGAGGAGGATGATTTAGATGATCCCATCATTAGGAGATGGAGATGGAGATGAGAGCTTAGAGATGCTCAAGAGGCTAGAGATGAGGGAGATGAGGGAGGAGATGGAGGCAGTAGGAGACCTGGTTGGAGAGGAGGTTGAACGAGAGTCCATGGAGGACCTTTTAGATAGATTGGAAGGGTTGGGAGACCACTTTCCATGGGAGGGAGAGATGCAGGATGGATTGGGAGGTATACAGACAAGGAAAATATGAGATCAGTGAGAGGATTACCCTCTACAAGAGGAGGTAGGAGTACTGGATTGGACAAGGGTTGAGGGAGAGGCATTGATTTTGATCAGATTCATTCAGATCCTATGGTTATTACATCTCATGGAAGAGGGGATGAGGTGGAGGAGAATTCAGAGGATCATGTTCCTCTCATTAGATGATGGGTCTTGAGGGCTACTTGGGTTGAGATTCCAATAGGTGGAGAGGGACGTGGAGATGAGGGGATGAAGGGTCATGTTCCTCAGCAGGATGTGCCAAAGCAGGAGACCTTGGATGATCTCAGAGCACATATAGATCAACTTAGGGCACAAGTGTAGACACTTATGACAGAGAGATAGGGTTGTTAGGAGACAAAAGGATACTCATGCCCTTCTTGATCACAATCATTAGGTTGGATCTAGTACTCTCTTAGTCGATACCATCAAAGCGCTATTTTGGGCTAGGAAGGAGACAACACACTGGCGATGATTATACAAGGATTCAGCCTTAGAGAGTCAGAGAACAGTGAGCTATCATACTATTGTGAGGATGGCTACTAGCAGTGGTGGGGTCATGGGACCTCTTCAGAGGAGTGGAGATCGAGGGGAAGAACCATCTGGAGGATCTTCTTGCCCATAGCCACAGAGACAAACAAAGTCAGGTGGTAGTGGCACAAGACAACCTTGACTTGTAGACGTGATTTATATTGATGAGGCACTTGTATTTTATTATTGATCTGATATCATTGTATACTTGGACTTTTTATTGTTTTATGATGATCTATATGTAGACATGGACTCTATATGATGATGATTTATGGTTTATTATGCATGCTACTCTATATGATGATGATCTATATGCTTCATGATTCATATATGCAATGATTAGATGGATGATGTTATGATGATCTTATTTTCCCTTTATTTTTATGATGATGATGTTCTATATGATGCAATGATGATGAAATGAAAATGCATTTGATTTTGATTTTGATGATCATGGATGCAAATGAAATTAATTCTATAATGCTTTACTTAAATGATGCAAATGCAATGATCTATATGAGAATGCATCTAATGATAAATGAATGTTGATTTTTTATTGTTGATGTGTATGCATATAATGATTTAAAATTAATCTTACTCTTCTAATTTCATATTTCCTCATCATCTTACTAATCATTTAATCAAATAAACTATTTTCTAACTATTAATTAAATATTTGTTATTTAATTAATTCTGATTAATTCCCCAATTTAAATAATCTCTATTATTTAAATAAATTTTATTTTCAATTTCTATCTTTATTTAGTTAATCATTAATCATTAACCCTTTTCTAAATATTAATTAAATATTTATTATTTAATTAATTGTGATTTTATTCCTTTAATTTGAATAGTCTTTATTATTTAATTAAAGCCCATTTCTAAATAATTAAATAGTTTCTTTAAATTATTTAATTAACTAATTGTTTCTTTTAATTTCTTCTAATTTAATGTAATTTCAAATTCTTCTAATTTCTTCTAATTTAATGTAATTTCAAATTCTTCTAATTTCTTCTAATTTCATTTAATTTCAAATTCTTCTAATTTCTTCTAATTTCATCTAATTTCTTCTAATTTCAAATTCTTTCAATTTCTTCTAATTTCAAATACATATGCATGATTTCAAAAATCAAAGGCAAGTTCTAAATATATTCAAATAATAAATTGAATTTAAAATAAAATTAAATATTTGAATTAAATCTCATGCAAAGATTAAATTGAAAATCAAAGTCAAAGTTCAAGCACATGCTAAATTAATTAATTAATTCAATTATCTCTTCAATTCTTATTTCTATCTTTTAATTAGCTTTTTCTAAATAAAGCTCGCAATCAGCTTTCAATCAGTTAACTATCTCCTACTCTTTATTTCATCCAATCATCCTTTTTCATCCTTAAGTCAACTTTTTCTCAATCAGTTGACTCAATTAATCTATTCAATCTATTTTGTTCCACCTCCAATTTAGCAATTCAACTATCAATCAGCATGTAAGCTCACCTAAGTTCCACCTCTTAATCATTTTGTTCCACCTTTCATTCAATTCTCATCCAAAAATCTATAAATTGAGCATTCAATTCCTCACAATTCTGCTGAATCACGAACTTTAAATCTTTGTGTCATTTGCAGGTTGCTAGTGCGATATCTAAGAGCCACCATACCACAAAGAGGAGAAGAGCAATGGAAGTTATATGCAGTCTTGGAATGGGGGATTTTGATTAATTTATATTATATTCCTATTTCTTGCATCTGTGTTATATCATTGTTTTGTTTGTTTGAATTCCAATTAGGTTAGGAATTTGTGATTTTCCTGGTATTCCTAGTTGATATTATTAGATGAATTTATACATGTAACATTTTGGTGAACTTGACATGAACTAATAGCAATTTAACCTTATTTTTCTTTTGTGTGATTTTGCAAATCGAATGGAATTTTTTAAATTTTTGCAGGTTTGTACGGATTTGCAAAACAAATTCTAAATCATGTAATCGCATTTACATCATCATGCAATCGTATAGACAGACTCACACAATCGAGCATATAGGGTCACACATTCGTGTCGAACCCATTACGCAAAAGCCTTTACAGGGTCACACAATCGCTCTGTTAGAATCACGCATTCGTCACAAATATTTATGTTTCTGTTTATTTTATATTTCTTGTTTTTTGATCTTTGTTTTGTTAAATTTTGTATGAAATTAGGTAAATCTAAATACGGTCTACATTTATTGCATGCTTAATTATGGCATTTTATTGCACGTAAGCTACCATTCATAATTTCAGGTGCCGGGAGGATGAAGGAACAAAGAAGACAAGCCAGACGCTATCAACAAATCATCAAGGTAGAAAAGAAGATACGAGATCTAGAGGATCAACCAGCTATCAACAGATACAATAGCCTAGTTCTCTCATATAGAGTTAAATATGATTTGCTTAACATAGAATGGATGATGAGAAATCTTGCTAGGGCATCACAAACTGTTTTGCAAGTTCTAGATCAGAATTAGCTTTCTTTTTAATTTTTTTGTTTGGTTTGTTTGTGTGTCACACAATCGCTCTGTTAGGATCACGCAATCACTCTATTAGGATCATGCAATCACTCTATCAGAATTATACAATCACTCTGACAGAATTACGTAGTCGGCCATACAGCATCATGCAATAAATCAGGTATCATTACACATTTGTGTTTTTCATAGTTTAGTTTTCTATTTTCTATTGGTTTTATTGGATTACTGATTATCTGTTTCCAGCATGTGGCGAATTTACAGAGAGGGTCAGATCATTATTGGATAATAAACACTCATGCTCTCACACTTCAGTTTTGGGCTTAAAATAAACAATGGTTAAAATGGACATGCATGTTATAACACTTCAGTTTTGGGCTTAAAATAAACAATGGTTAAAATCGGCATGTATACATCCACATTTTAGTTTGGTGTTTTAAAATTGACATGCACATGCGTATCTCACACCTAAATTTGGGTTTTAAAATAAACGTGAATCGGGCTTCTCAATAGATTAACTCGCATTTCATTTTTTCTTAAGGGAAAGAACTTTTTATTGTGTTTGGGTTGGACCTACAATTGCATTAACTACCTTTCCACCCACCTTCAGGGTCTTGGGAGAAAGGGAGAAGGTGATAACAACACCCAATTTTTTTATTTTAGTAGTGAGGGGTATCTTTGACTGGGGATTTCATCACCCCATAGAGGTACTTCAAATTGGGATTCGTTGGGCATATCATCTCTCCCAGCGTACTCTTGAGCGAGTTTTTCTAGTTGCTATATAAATATACTGGTCGGGCGGCTAGAGTGTTGAGTGAATTCAACGTATGTGGGGGCCTTCCCTACACTGATAAGCTTAACTAAAGTCTTAAGTGGCTTTCTCTGAGAATCCATCATTGGATCGGGACCCCTTGAAATTTTAAAATAAGAACCAACTTAGTAGCCCAAATCCTACATCCAGTGATTCTGAGAGTGCATATCGTACCCCATAGATACCCCTCATGTACCTTGCATTATGAAACAAAAATCCCTCAGTGATAAGGTCTTCAGATCTTCAGGGTAAGAAAGATTGGCATGCCCGAGAAGTGTGTATCGTGGAGTGGAGCCAATCCTATCAGACTCTCTATATGTCCATCTTGTTTTAGTATTTTGTTGCGGGGGCCTCATTGAATGGTTTCCACTTACCAGCCTAAGATTGTATTCTGTGCTTTTAAAAGTATCATTGTACCATACTAGTATTGAGTCAGTTTTTTGGGCTATTTTAGGCCCTATTTTACGTATCTCTGAATTTTTAGAATTAGTCAAAACATAGTTCAATCAACTATACTTTTCTTCAAACAATTGTTCTCAGATTTGGAAAACAACAAACTTATCCTACACATAGAATTACTGGAAACAAAGTCCATCTTGAAACGTCAAATAGTCCTACAAACTCAAAATTTTATATACTTGTGACCATAGGCAGTCCTTGCATACTCTTCATTTTGTGTCCTTATTATCATCCTTAGTCCTTGCATACTCTTCATTTACATCCTTATTATCATCCTTAGTCCTCACATAGTCTTCATTTATATCCTTATTATCGTCCATAGTCCTTACATAGTCCTCGCATAGTCTTCATTTACGTCCTCATTATCGTCCTCATATACGTCCTTAGATTTAAGTCCTTGTCTAGACCTCATATACATTTGTCTTAGTCTGTCATCATTTGCATAATCATCCTAGAAAGTCATAGCATGCATCCTAATGGGTCTCCTAGGTGATAGTTTTCTCCCCTTCGAGCAACCTAATCTAGTGCCAAATGGCGATCAATGAGAAATCTTTAACGATTTGAGTAACTTGGCCTAGCAATTAAAGAGAAACTCACCTCATTATATAGGAGTCCAGTACGAGCTAAATATAGAGTATAAAATTGCTCATAGAATTGATACAGAAATTACTACAAAACATCTAAGAGAAGAAATTGAAAAACTTGCATTGCAAAAATCTTGAAATACTCAACAAGTCTCACATCAAAATCCTCAATAGAGAGTCTGGTCTAGTGTTGCATACTCCATATTTAGGTTTAGAGTCTTGCATTATTGTTGTCTTACATTAGTTTCTAAACCATCCTAATATAGAATTCTAAAATGCCCATCACAAAGTCACAAAAGGCAAAAAGTAAAATGGACCCAAACAACAACTTGTCAGTAAATCCAACTTGGAACATGGATAAATCAACTATTCAATAGTCAAATTATCAAGCAATGCCCACAATACATGAACTATAATAAAATTTAACACGCAAAGAGATCGAATCAGCTCAACAGGACCCACATGTCTTTATGATCTTAAATGCTCTTATACATAATGATAGGGATAAATATCTCTCGTTGTTATTACAAAATGGGGCCAAATTACCTGAAGATTTTGATATCACAACAATCTTACCACTAGGAAATAATCTAGGTCAAAATAGCAGTCAAATACCACATATGACACAAATGCAAGCAATGACCTTAAGTTTTCCTCAGAATGCACCAACATCATCTATACAAACAAATGTCATTTCAACTTCTGGAGACATGGGATTCAAATTTTGGAGACTATTAGCATCGGCGAAGGTAAATCCATGGCTAAGCATGTTGATGATTTGGGAAAAACTATTGCCAGAGATAAAGAGATTAGGGAAGCCTTCAAACCAAGGTTTGAGCAAGTGGAGAAGGCCCTAGAGGAAATAAAAAACAATGACACTGTTAGGGACCAGAGAATGATGGATGCTAAAAACAAACTCAACAAAATTGATACTTGTCTCAGAAGCATTGCTAAATACAGTTATAACATTCTGAAGGCCTTGGCTAATAGCATCAAAATCCTTATCAGTAAGATGGAGAATGAGAAGGGGTCCATGGAGCAGGAACCTGACATGGAGGGCATGGAAGGTGTGCAAGGACCACACACAAGGACCAGAGGCAAGAAGAGGGAGAAAAAGCCAAACAAGGAAATCGAAGAGCTCAAAGTTGCTTCGGCGAATTATGACCTATTGGTCATCAAGGCTGCTAAACTTCTTAAGTCTCTGTAGGTGTTGCTAGTTGTCTAGGTCTTTCTTTCTAGTTTTTTCTTCTTTGTTGTTCCTAGGTTTTTGTTGTCCGTTCAGGTTGCTAGCTTTCTTGCCAGTCTTTTATATGTTCTCTTTATGCTAGTCTAGTTGATCTTTATGTAAAAGGTTTCAGGTCCTTAAAACCTATTTTTCTAATTAATCAGAACAAATGTCATTTCAAATGTGAATTCTCAATCAAGTGCATCATCCTCAACAATAAATGTTAGTGCACCAACACAGGCTATACTGATAATGTCAAGTGTCTCAGCACCTATTCAAACACAAGTTCCTCATACAACAAGTGCAACTCAACCTCTGGTTTCCTAGTCCATAGGATCTACATACAGTCATCAAAATACAAACCTAGGTTCCGCTAATACAATGAGTACAACTGAGTCAAACATGGGTTCACATATCACTTATTTCACAGTACCTAGTGGAACTCATAACACGTGGAATTATAATTATGGAACCTTTCAACAACCTCCTAGTTATACTACCATGAATCCTTTTGTGGGAAATATGCATGCACAAAGTGTACCTTTGACTCAAATGGATATTATGTCCCAACAAGTACAGAATCTACAACAACAGATGAAAATTATGCAAACCAGTAATGATAAAAAGATCTACAGAATGTAGGACTTATGTCCTTATCCTTTTGATCACACATTACCCATGCCGCCTTTCCCACCACATTTTGAAACACCAAAATTTGATAGATATCGAAGGAATGATGATCCTAGAGATCACATCAAAGAGTTTTTTATGGCATGTATAGAGGTTGCAACTGAAGACACTTATCTAATGAGACTTTTTCCTAAAAGTCTGGGAGGCTCAGCTTTGGAGTGGTTTTCACATTTACCACCAACTATCACATCATGAGGTGAATTAGTTGAACACTTCATTGCTAACTTCTCACATAACATTGAAACCCTAGTCACTTTGATGGACTTATATGCCACAAAACAATATGAGAATGAAACATTTGCATCCTTCATACAATGATGGAGATCTCTCTATAGGAGATGCAAGACTATTATTCCAGAAACAGAGCAAGTTGACATATTCACAGAAAACTGAATTCCTAAGATCAAGTACCCAATACAATGCAATGTTTGACCATATTTAAACAAATCACTGAAAAATCCCTAAAGTGTGAGAAAGGACTAGTAGAACAAGGTCTCATAAAATATGGAATAACAACAACAATGATAAATCCAAATTTTGATCAAAAAACAAAAATGTGACCAACGATGGTGTTGTAGACACCCATACAGTGAACAAAACTCAACCGATTTTGTCTTTACAAGGTCCAAGTCAATCATTTAGTCCACACACAGAGAATAACACTGTATCAAAAAATGTAAACACTGCGCAAACTATGAACACAAAATTTCTGAGGGTAAATGCTCCAAAAAGGAATTACACATCTCTATGGGAACTTATTGAATCAGAGTTAAAAAGTTGATACAAACAAATTGTTGGCATTTTTTATGATTTATGTTATGATTTTCATTGATGGACACACACTTGCTATGAGATCACTTTGAGAATGTATGAATTATGCTTAACCGGTAATTGTTCCAAACCAGTATCAGGATGTAGTCTTTAGACTCGGTGTTTTGTAGAAAGTGTTTACTGGTCTCAAGCGATATGAAGACCCCAAGCGGTTCAAGGATCTCAAGTGGCACGAAGGAATGAAGCGGCACAACTCATATTTCCTAGTATTCATTTTGTCAAACTGGCAACCGCTGTTTTGCTTAAACCGGTATTTTGTATGAACCGGTAATACTCTGTGATGAGTTACCAACTGGCATTTTGCGATGAGTTACCATCCACCGATTGTTTTGCAGTGCCGACACTTTGGCAGTGCATTTGTGTCATGTTACCAAAAGTGTCCAGATGCATTGAACCTAGGAAATTGTATTGTAATCCTATTGGACCGACATGAAACTAGATTCCTTTATAAAGACATCATGTCTAGGGTTTTAGGTTGTTGCTAGGGTTTAAGGTGGTTGATGAGTTTTTGTAAAGTGTGATTATAGAAGAGAAGTTCAGGTCTGTGAGAGAAGGTAGAGTGTGAATGTGTTGAAGACTGAAGTAATGTTGGAATGCATTAGGAACGAGCTATCAAGGATCTAACCAAGCAATCTATGCTATTTGTTAGATCACTCACTTGTTGATTACTCACATCTTCGACAAGTCTGAAGCCCTTAACCAGGTAGGCCCAAAAAGCCTTTTGTAAATCCTCTAACAAGGTGGTTCACATCTGTGGAACTAAAATCCTCTAGCAAGGTAGTCTTTAATTGGACTTATCTCCTAACAGAGATTGAGATTCCTAACAGGACCTATTATGGTAAAGGACATTGTATGACCTTAACCGATCTGACCTTAACCGGTCTGGTTCCTATTCTGCAGATAGTTACTTGTGAGTTTCATCTCACCGTGGTTTTTCCCATTTGGGTTTCCACGTCAAAATCTCTTTTGTTATGGTGATTGTGCTTCTATGGGTGAATGCATTATTTGCTATTTGGTTTGCATGTGTGCTAACCGGTTTGTTTGCTAAATTGTTTTACCAGTTTACTACTAGACTAGTAAAGTAATTAAGTACAGTGATTTTTGGCATACTAATTCACCCCCCCCCCTCTTAGTATTCATCACAAACATGATCACTTTTCTAGAAGTAAGAGTATATGAACCAGGTCCTTTCAAACCTACATGGTGGAATGATAGTGATTTTTGTGAATCATTGTACTAAAGGTCACAAAACTGCAAGTTGCTATAAATTGAAAAACTTAATCCAAGACATGATGGATCAAGGTGACATCATGATTGACACCAACAAACCTTCAGCAAACACAAATCATACCATCTTTAAGGATCCATTTGTCAAACATGACAAAGGGAAGGCATCTACATCGAGAACACAAGGCAATACAACTAACTACACAAAAGTCTCATACGACTACACTGTTCATGTCATTAGCTTAAGAGATGTAGTAAATGATGATTCACAAGAAGCACTTGATAATGATGAGAAATTTCAAGAGAATTACAAAAATGATAACCAATTTTGCATGCTGTCAAAAGTACCGAAATATGATGAAGATAAAAAATATCTATCTTAAGGATTGGGGGCATGAAGAACCGCTTCATTCATGATGGTTTGAAGATGAACTTATAGCACATATCATGGATGTCAGACTTGCACATGATGACTATAGGGAGGGATATGACATAAACCTTGATAACACAACATATGTTAGAGACAGTTCCTTCACAAGATATAATACAGTGGCTACAATCACAATAACTCCTAGAGACAAAGACTGCACAGTAGTTACTCACAAATCTAAAGTAACTTTACAAGGAGTACCATCAAACCCACCACCACCAGTAGGGATCTATAATGTTTTTGAGCAACTCAAGAAAACTCAAGCACAGATATCACTCTTTGAACTATTGCGTATATCACCAACTCATAAAGCTATTCTGGATAAATCACTTCAAGATTCAATAGTGGATAGAAATATAGATGAAAATGCCTTCAAATCCATGGTGGGGAATTTGGCACAGGGTACCCGTATTGCATTCATAGAACAGTATATTCCTAGTGATAGACTTATCCATAATGACTCACTACATCTAGAAGCTTACATACATAAGAGAAGAATCAGAAGAGTACTTATATATGGAGGAGTCGGTCTCAACATTTGTACATTAAAGTTGGTTAAGGCATTGGGATATTATGAGCTTCTTATTGATCCTTCAAAAAGAATAAACATCAAAGCATATGATGATGAAGAGTGTCCCTCAAAAGGTATAGTTACCCTACTGGTGTAAGTAGGACCTATAATGATAGAGGTTACTTTCCAAGTGTTGGACGGAGAGCTAGGGTACAACATGTTATTGGGCCGCCCATGGACTCACACCATGCAAGCTGTACCATCAACATTTCATTAATGTGTTAAATTCCCGTACAATTGAATTCAAATCACCATAAAGGTTAATCCAAATCCATTCCAATATTGTAATCACTTAAAGGCAAGTGTAGATAACCAGGTACCAATTAATCAAGCAGCACCCCTCACTACACAAATGGAGTCATTAAAAATCATAGAAACGTAGAATAATGTGCCTACAACATCTTCTTTGTAGATAAAAGATATTGGTTGTGGGGAATACTCTATTTCAAGTATGTCAAATGGAAAACAATTATCTCTTTCTCCTAGGTCTTTTGGGGAGCCTCAAAACATAGTAATGAAAGAAGACAAAGGAAAAGAAATAGTTAGATACTCAGATTCATGTTCTGTCATTAGGTGGGGATATTTACAAGAAGAATCTCTGAATGAAGATGTCAATCATTGGATATATAGAGAAGAAGATGGCATGACAATACCAAGGTTACCTTTAGATCAATATGGCAATGGATTCAAGATGCTCCAAAAACATGGGTATGATGGTACCACAAGCTTGGGATTACAAAAGCAAGGAAGATTAGAACCCATTGTACCAAATGACAATCCAAAGAATCAAGGGTTAGGATATAAACATGTACCAAATATAATGAAAGCAAGACAGCGTACACTAGATATATTGAATAGACCAAGGCTACCATCAGAGTACATATCTCAAAGTCAGTTGTCAACATGAGTGTTTCCCTCTTCATCTCAGACAAGCAAGAAAGTACCAACATCGCCTAGTACAGAATCAGGCGGTGAAGATATGAGACAACTTCTACAAGAACCCAGCACTAAGTCACCTAACAATACACTATCTGAAACATCCGCACAAGCAAATATGGAAATAGACACAGGCTTAACACCAATGAATGAGCCTAATCCTTGGTTGTTGTCAATACTTTTGCCAAGGGAAACAACTCAAGCTCCACCCAATGAATCAAATGAAGAAAGAATACAATGACTTATACCAAGTTTAAGAAGGGTCACCCCCATACAAAGGAGACCTGCAAATCTACAACAAATTCATATGCAAGAACAAGAGGAGATAAGTGATATAACCTCAGAATCTGAAACATACATAGAAAGTGAGATAGATTCTCATGCCAATGAATTCCTATCTAATCATGATTCCAACCCATGAAAAATTGACATGATACAGTATCACAAATCACTTATAGATGATGAAAATATACCAGATCACTTAAATAACCAAGTATGAATGTTATCAAAATCTATTACAATAGAAGGGAGTAATGAATTGCCCCTTATACATTCACATTTGATTGATTGGGGATGAGAAGGAAAACAACTCTAGATTGGTTTTAGAACAATGAAGCTATTGCAGAATTCCTTGGTGTCAAAGAAGGATTTCCACAAGGTGATCACAAGACAAAATTTGTTGTAGACCTAGATAGAACAACATACTTTGGAGAAGCAAGTGCCTTTGTAACAAAAAATATGGATCAAAGTAATCACAATGGCAAGAGTGAGTTAGACAATCTCCCTATTGAAAAGGAGAACTTAGCATTACTCATGGACGAAATTGAAGAAGTAAATATAGCGGAAGGAGAAGTTGTACATAATATCCATTTAGCAAAATCATTAAACTAGGAATAAAATGACAAATTCATACATTTTTTCAAACAACTCCCTATCAATTTCTCTTGGTCCTATCCAGATATGTCAGGCTTAGATCCAGAATTGGTGTTAGATCATTTACCATTGCTACTAGGAATTAAACCATACAAACAAAAGCTAAGAAGGATGCATCCACAGATTGCATTACTGGTCAAAATAGAACTCCAAAAGTTGCTAGATGTGGGCTTCATTCGACTTATTGACTATACATAATGGATATCCAATCTGGTACCTGTGACTAAGCACACTGGGGGTAATAAGAATCTGTACCAACTTTCAAGATCTAAACAAAGCATGTCCCAAGGATGATTTCCCATTACACAACAAAGACATGATAGTTGAATTAACAGTTGGGAATGAAATGATTTCATTAATGGATGGTTTTTCGGGATACAACCATATCAAGATTGCACTAGAAAATCAACACAAGACAAAATTTACCTGTCCATGGGGAATATACTGCTAGAACGTCATGTTATTTGGTCTTAAGAATGCAGAAGCAACATATCAAAGGGCTATGATGACACTTTTTCATGGCATGATCCATAATATCATGAAATATTATGTGGATGATCTACTAGCTAAATCACAGACAAGAGAAGGTCATCTTGAAGTCCTTATAAAGATTTTTGATTGATTAGAGTAGTACAATGTTAGGCTAAACCCAAAAAAGTGTGTGTTTGGTGTAACAACGAATAAACTTTTAGGGTTTATTATGTCTAACAAAGGAATTGAAGTAGATCCTGCAAAGGTTAAAGCAATCATGGATATGCAACCTACATCAAAACTTAAGCAGTTAAGAGGCTACAAGGAAGACTACAGTCCATAAGGAGGTTCATAGCACAACTAGTAGATAAATGTCATCCTTTCCAGTATTTATTCAAAAAAGGAGTTACCTTCAAATGGACAAAATAGTGCCAAGAAGATTTTCAAGCTTTACAAGATTATCTTCTGAATACTCCAGTGTTAGTTCCACCTACTCCAAGAAAACCCCTATTACTATATATATCAGCAACAAACTCATCTTTAGGAGCCTTGTTGGCACAACATGATGATCAAGAAAAGGAAAGAGCGATCTACTATATAAATAGAACCTTAATTGGATATGAGCTTAATTAAACTCCTATAGAACAAGCATTTCTAGTAGTGATTTTCGCATCTCAGAAACTTAGACATTATATGCTTCCACTCAAATATTTATTAAGCAGAGCAGCATTGACTGGAAGATTGGCTAAATGGGTCATGGTTTTAAGTGAGTTTGATATAGAGTATGTGGATAGAAAGGCAATCAAAGGGCAAATTATAGCAGATCAGTTAGTAGAGGCTCCCTTGCAAGACAGTCACCCACTACTAGCAAACTTTCTTGATGAATCTATGTTTACATTGACATCATCTACCATGTGGAAATTATACTTTGATGGGTCCTATACAAATCATGGAGCTGGAGCTGGGATTCTTTTCATCACCCCTCAAGGTGATTATATCCCTAAGTCATTCAAAATAAATTTTCCCTGTACGAACAATATAGTTGAATATGAGGCTCTCATCATAGGACTTCGTACCATTGTACAGTATAGGATAAAAGAATTACAAATCTATGGTGACTCACAACTAATTTTAAATCAAGTCAATGATGACTGTAACACAATAGAGGATAAACTATTGTATTATAAACAAATGGTAGAAGATTACAAAGAACATTTCAATAATATCACTTTTGAACAGATTCCAAGGATATAGAACAAGGAAGCCAATGTCATGGCTACAGTAGGGCCTCTACTAAATATGCCTAATAATGAAACTCGGTTTGAGTTTATTGTAGAATAATTGATGATACAGACATATGAGATTCCCTCATCAAAATATGTATGTGCAATTGTGGGTCTTGAATCCTCATGGTATAATGAGATATGCACATACTCAGTATATGTCTTCTAATTTGTCTAGAAATCAAAAGAAAAATCTTATTCATCGGGCATCTAGACACACTATTATTGCTGATATATTGTAGAGAAAGGGCTTTGATGGAACCCTTCTCCAATGTCTTGATGAAAGAGAAGCACAACTTGTCCTAAAGGAGGTACATGATGGAATTTGTGTTAGGACTCGGAGGCAACTGAGAGGGGGGGGCGTGAATCAGTTGTCAATTAATTTCATCCCAGATATAACTTAATCAAACTTGATACCTAATACCAGTAGACCAAACTTAATGTCGGTAGACAGACTACCAGTTAATATTAATACCGGTGAAATTCAATGCATATAGCAGAAAGAAAAACAACATCCACAACACATAACACATAGATTTGTACGTGAAAACCCTGTAAGGGGAAAAACCACCGTGGGAAACCTTACCCACAATCAGATGATACTACTACAGATAGTATGTGTATACAAATGGGGTCTGCACATGCAGAAAGGCCAACCGCCTAGAGCTCACTGCTCAATCACAAAATAGGAGTCACACTGACTACAATTGAATGATCAAATCCAATGATAATGTACTACTCAAAGTAGCATCTTCGATGCTGGATTCAGTACTAGTTAAGCTCTGATAATCACCTTCAAACCTTCCTTGAACCTTCTCTATGGTCTTCTCATATAATCTTCAATATTCACACATACCATGTTACAATACCATAACCATATATCGTCTCCCTTTTTTTCTTTTTTCTTTTTCATCTCGCAAATGAGATCTTACATATATACCAAAACCTAAGACCAAATGTGTAAGTTGGCTAATTAAGAATATTACAATTAAATCAATTATAGAAAAGTCAAGATGTGATGCATCATGTCGCCTCAATACATTTACAATAATATCCAATTAATTAAATCATCTCCATAATGTGTCATGCTGATCTGGAATAGACAATGCGTGTCAGTCCATAACCTAGACCAATTTGTCGGTGACAACAAATATGTCAACCCGATTAGACCAATAACCAAAATACCAAAACAAAGTGTCCAAATGATGTCTTCGACATAACCAAGTGATCTCCAGATGATAACAAGTCATCCTCAATGTCGGTGAACAATATAACCTATCGGTGAGTGATATATCGATGACTATGCATAAGTCGCTGAATTTGTTGGTGAACATAATGTGTTGGTTCAACATAACCAAAGATCTCCAGAAGGATGAGCATTGATAAGTGTTGACATCAATGACAAAACCAATGCAACATATCCATAATACCAACAATTTGTGGGGCGCATCAAAGTGGCCCACCACTATCAAAGAAATTGTTAAGAACGGGATACTATTGGCCAACTATGGAAAAGGATGCCAATAAATATGTACAAAAATGTAAACAATGTCAAATGCATGGAGACCTTATTCAATCACCAGCACAAGATCTTCAACCTATTACATCACCATGATGATTTTCACAATGGGGGTTGGATCTAGTTGGTAAAGTCAATCCTTCTTCTTCCAATGAGCACAAATTCATCTTAATAGCTACTGAGTATTTTACTAAATGGGTTGAGGCAATTCCCCTTACATACACCACTGGTAAGCAAATAGCAAAATTCATGCTTAATTACATTATCTATTGGTACGGGATTCCAGTGTGCATAGTGATTGATAATGGACGTCCATTCAAAAATCAAGAAGTGAGAATTATGTGAAAAAATTCAAATACAATAGAGATTTGCAACACCATATTATCCACAAAGCAATGGACAAGCAAAGCCAACAAACAAGACAATATTAAAGATCCTAAAGAAAGTTGTCACTGACGCAGGACGAGATTGGCATCTCTAGTTAAATCCCGCTCTTTGGGCTTACAGAACAGGAGTACGCACCCCTACAGGAGCAACACCATATTCCTTGGTCTATGGTACAGAAGTGATACTACCTATTGAAATAGAACTATTCTCTTTAATAGTCTCCTTAAAAAACATCATATCACAAGAAGACTATCAGGTTCAAAGATTACAAGAGTTGGAAATGCTTGATGAAAAGAGACAAACTGCTTTAAATCATTTGCAAGGTTACCAGAACAGATTGAGAAGGAGTTAAAATAAAAGAGTACACACAAGGAATTGTGAAGTGGGAGATCTAGTTCTCAAGGAGAACCAAAGGAACTTAGCGAAACAAGAAAAGCTAGGGAAGTTTGAACCTAACTGGCTAGGTCCTTTTATCATAACAAGGGTTATAGGAAATGGAGCATACAATTTGGCTACCATGGAGGGAGATCCACTCCCTGACCCTATGAACTGATGGTGTGATGAAAGAATAAGTATCTAGTAGATTACTAAGAGGGGGGTGAATCAGTAAATTGAAAAACTGATACAAACTTCCCAAACTCAATCTCAATCATACAAAGTAAACTTATTAATGAAATAACTCTATCAAGATAATATCTAACAAGAAAAACGGGTTGATTGTTATAGCAACTTAACAGTAAACAACTTTAAACTTGTAAACATCCAGATGCTTTCTCATATGTCAACATACTTCATCTCTCAATGCTTCAAGTTATCATTCCTTATCAGAATAGTTAAGTAGTTAATTAAAATAATCATAAGATCATAACCACAAAAGCATTCACCACATGACATAAATATTTATACGTAGAAACCCAAATAGGTAAAAACCATGGTGAGATGAGACTCACAGATAGCTATCTGAACTCTTCTGAAGTTCACCCTGTTAGGAGACAAGCCTGTTAAAGCTTTTACAAAAGTCTTGTTAATAATTGATCCTGTTAGGAATCACTCGGTTAAAGGATTTACAACAAATGCCTTGATAAAAAGCAAGTACCCTGTTAGGAGTAACCTTAGTAGAGGATTTGAGAATCCAAGCTAATGGACCACCTTGTTAGAGGATTTAAGAAGTAACCAAGCTTGTTAGAGCTTACCCAGTTAGGGGATTTCAATTTTGCTATAATTGTTAGAAGACAATAGGATTTGCTTGATCTATCTAAATAGCGCTATACTTGCTTGATCAGATCCTTTTAAGCTTCAATCTGCCTTTACACAAATTGTAGATTCATTATCCAGTTCGTAAACCACACATTCAATTGATTTCTGCCAACACCTTTTTCAAAACAACTTCATTGACCTTAAATACAAATCAATTAGGTCAGTAACACAACAAAAACCTAATTCTCTCATAGAGATTACAAACAAATTGGTTCAAGTATGACCATTGGATTTACATAGCAATATGTACACATTATTCAAGAAAACTCCAACTGCTCCTTGATTACCGCTTCATCGGACTTTGTAACTCATCACATGCTTTGCATTAGATGCAATACACTTTGCTCATTCCCTAGATAAACAAATAAATGCGCCAAAACAATTTGAACTTGTCTTCATACAATGACCATACGTGTCACCATCATTACCACTCAACATCAGATCATAAACCAACATAACCAATTCAATAATCTTAATCGATTAGGGTTTAACAAAAACAACTGGTAGGGTTTACCAGTTAGATAGGGTTTATCCTCTTATACCAGTTACCGATTCAACTCACATACTTACATACCGGTTTACAATATCTTCCACAAAGCTCTTCCTACCAGTTACAAGACAATATCAATAATAACAGCAATATTAGCAATATCATAAATATCAATACCGGGTAATTGACATCAATGACAACATAACATATCAATAATGCAATCTTCACACAAATGCCAACATGAACATCATGCACCTTACATGATATTATATCTAAGGGATGGGTTAGTTTAGGTTTTATTTTCTGCATTGCATATCATTTTTTTCAAAGCACTGCATCGCATATTTTTTCTTTTTCAAATACATCGCATTTGCAAAGTTTATGCATTAGCATATAGCAGCATCAATAAAACAAGGTTACTATCCAAGTTTATCATCTGTTTGCATTCAAGACAAACGAGGGTCATCTCCTTTCTTAGATATTTGGACATGAAGTCTTTGAGATCCTAAGGTCATTCATTTTAAAGATCACCCTGTGACAATGCTTTACTTATGGTTGGGTAGTGATTTCACTATATAAGTCTTGTTACCCAGAATCTATCAATTGCTATATCTCACATATTAACAAAATCTCTAATTCACTCGAGGCACCTAGTTGAACATATGACTATTGAAAAATCTAAAATTCTACTTCAGCGTCGTTGTAATTGCACACCCAAGTAGGTTTCATTACTTATAAGTCAAGGCAAGAAAACAAAAAAAAAGTGTTATGCCAAATATCCATCTCAAGGCAAAAGAGAAATGATATATAACTGAAATATCATGCATACAAAGTGCGACAAAAGTCTTGACTATGGGAACATGTGAGTAACTCCATCAGGGCTATGAATTCCTGATGGCAATGGAGCAATATTTGAGAAATTACAATCTATAACCTTGTTGGAGCTCTAAAAGCTTGCTGGCAACAAGGCTCTATTCGAGATGCTTTTGAAGTTAGGATAATCCATGTAGCTAGTCATATAAGATGCTAAGGATCTTTATTGAACATAAGAGTGGGAATTAACTCATTTGCACACACATGTGCGAAACAAAGTTTCAAGAACCAATGGGGAAGTTTTTCACGTCTCCATTTGTAAATCCTAGTCACTAAGTGTGTTAATTTGGATGTTCCAAGGGACCTTAAGGATCGATTGATCACTTATCTATGAAATATTTTGTACTTCCAATTTAATTGGTGCATTACAACATGCTAAACAAACACAGTCATCCTTGTTCGAATAGAAAAAGCATCTTCATCATCGTATTGCATTAACATAGGTTATGTCAAAATTTTATTGTCTCCACATGCATTATGCAGATCATCATGTCATACAAGTTTGCACATTGGGGGCATAACTGAAAAAAATCCTAAAAATCATATAAAGTCCTGAAAAAATCAATCAAAAAAATTCATATATAATCTATAAAATCTAAAAACAGTGAAAAACAATAAAAATTCCAAAAACATTGAGAAAACATAAAAATCCAAAAACAGTGAAAAACAGTAAAAAATCCAAAAACATTGAGAAAACATGATAAATCCAAAAACAATCATATAATGTCCTGAAAAATACAAAAACATCCATATAATTGTTAGATACTTGATTAGTCCCAAAGACACTAAGAGGGGGGGGGAGGGGTGAATTAGTGTCTTACCGGTAAACAAAAGATTTAAACTTGTTTGCAACTTTATAACCAAAATTAATATACCGGTAAACAAGTAATAATGCAATAAAGATAAATAAGAGAGACAACATCAATGCACACCATAACACAAGATATTTTGGTGAGGAAACCTGGTAGGGGAAAAACCTCGGTGGGATTTGTGACCCACAATATTTACTCACCGGCCAATATGAATAAATATTACTAATACAATAGGGGCCTGCACGTGCAGGAAGGCCAACAGCCTAGAGATCACTGCTCAACAACAAAATTGAAGTCACACTGACTACAAAATTGGATGATTAAATCCAATGACAATGTACTGCTCAAAATAGAATCTACAATGTTGGATTTAGTACTGGTTTAAGCTCTATCAAATACCTCTACTATAAACCTTGCTTCGCTCTGCTTATTCCCTAATTACATAATCATCTCCCATACAAAATGACCTACAAGATCTCATACATATATGAGTCTTTACAATACATCATGTCAGCTACAAATAATTAATTACATTACAATATAATTCGCATAAACAAAACTTTATCATATGTCAACATGGGTGTCGGTATGATTCATTGTCGGTGTAAACTAGATGCCGGTGTGAATGAACTTTGTGTAGCTTTCAGTGCTAGTATACGAAGTCTATTGCCGGTATGATCAATATAATCCTTTAGAACCTTGTTACCAGTTGGTTGCCATCAATGATAGCATCAACCATTCTCATCTGAGTGTGTAATACCAATAATAATATCCTTAAAAAATCATCCAAAAACATTCAAATATCAATCCATAAAATCCAAAAACAATAAAAATTCAATCAATCAAAAAAATTGCAATAAAATGTCTCACAAGAATCAAACACCCTAGCAAATATCCAACAAACACTTCGCACGAAGTTAATAAAGAATACGACTATCCAGTCAAAAAACCTGATCAAACTGTCTTATCAATCATATCATATCCATATCAAGTGATCATTATCTTGTCTTAAACAGAAGAGGATACATTGGAAATCAAATAGGTCAATCTTAAACGGGGTCCGCAACTTTCTGAGATCAGACATTATCAACCATCACATCAAGCAACTGAGAATGAAGGCACAAGGTCAGTGTAGCTACTGAATTTTGTTTGAGTCAGTCTTTATCTTTTATCATTTGGTGACAGATCATGTTCCTATGTTACTCAAGGATGTCCACAAGGGACTAGAGAAGCCATGATGGGCATCATATTTTTGTTTGTTTGTTGTTTGTGGTGTGAACCGATGAAGTTCTAGGAAAATTGCTCTAGTGGGTGTCTATGATAGGAGCATTCAGCTAGTGAATGCCACACGTACCTCAACCCCTAGTGTATTTCCCATAATGGAGGGGTTCACTCCTTGTCTGATACGTGTTTGTTTCTTCAATGAGATATCTTTACATCTAGGTTCCTTATACCCTGATGTGCTAAGCTTCATTGTTCAATAATAAGGCTTAGTGATGAATATATATTACGCAATAAATAATGACACAGGTTTGTGAATCATTCATTCTCATTCTCATTTCATATGTTTATTGATAGTTTTCTGATTTCTCATCTTCTTTCTAAATCATTTTCTTTTCTAACATTATTCTTTCATCAATCTCTTCTTTCTTTTATCTTACTAACATTTCTTCAAGATAAATTTGAGTTAAAAGAATATTCTGGCACTATCATACAAAAACAAAAGTTACATCCATATAGTTAAAATTGCATCCATATAGTTTTAAATTGCATCCATATAGTTAAAATTGCATCCATATAGTTTTAAGTTGCATTAATCTAGTTTAAATTGCATTGAATAACCATTTCATTCATAAGCATCATTCATAAATCATATAGAAAACATTAAACCATTGCATTCATAAACATCATTCATAAATCATATAGACATGTATTGCACAACTCATATCATCATATAACATACATGGAAAACAAAGCATAATAGATCACCTCCAAAAAAACTACATATCATATATATAATAACTCAAAAATGATAATGTGTTTGAATACAATAATCATAAACAAGCCCGAAGGCTCAGATAACATGATCTAAATGTCTCAACTGACATTGCCTCTGTCCACAAGTGGATCCTGCCCGCTAGATCCTGCCCTAGGATGTCAAGGTGGCCCCATGACTCCTCCACTGCTAGTTTGTCAAGAGGTAGATCGACTCGATATTCTCCCCATAAAGGCACTAAAACTAGGCTTCCTCTGACCCTCAATAATAGCTCTCTTATAAGTATGCTGATAATAAATAGCCTCTTGTGCAGCAACAAAATATCTATCTGCCTGGCTACGTGCCTCTATCACCGGTCCAAATAACTAATCATATGCATCCATGGTGATCTGAGCTCTCCTGACCGCCTCATCTCTCTCCCTCTGGAGACGATCCCTCTCGGTCTCTAGTGCACCATAGTCTCTGTGGTATGCCTCTCACTCAACATCTCGTATGGTGGTCTTGTCCTCTAAACTCTGAATCCACACTCTAAGAATCTGCAGATCATCCTCATCTCCATCACCACCCTATCCTCCTCCACACTCTACAGAAGACATGTCCTCTAGCTCTGACATATCATCATCATCCCCATCCTCACTGCTTGATGACTCCGAGGAATCATTTTTATCTTTGTTGCTCATAGACTCGGTGTCTCCACCAATGTCTATGTCCTCATCTCCTCCTCCTCCCTCCTCTCCTCTATCATCTCCCCTCCTCTCCCCATGTCAATCCTCAATTGTTATCTAGGATGGCATATCTATTGCGCTATGATTAGAACAGTAGGATCAGTCAGTGGAATAGGCCTATGTCTGGCCCACCATGCATCATACTTAGGAGCAGTCCCTAGATCTATTGTACCTACACTCCAACCCCACTGTAATGCCTGAAAAGCATCAAACTCGGTAGCCACCACATGTGGCTGTATGCATACACCCCAATCAGAAACCTCATGAGAAACACGAGCAAAGTACATTGTAACAACAGGTGTCACCTGTATCTCTCCAAACTATCTTATTAATCATCTTGGAAGAGACATCTCAATAATCCTTTGAGTCTCAATAGTCCTTCTAATAAGATATCTCAATTGTCTGCAGAAAGGCAAGTGTTGTGCATCATCTACCCAATTGGGGCAATCTAAATATGGTCTCGAAATGAAATGCTGCAATGTCGCCAGTACAAGGTGTTACCTGAACCCCTATGTCTGATACCAAATGTGTATCTATATGCATAGGGCTCATCAGGCTACAATTCAACATGAATAACTGGTCTAGAGATAGAAATATGCTCCCACACCCAAGTCTGGAGCAATGTCACACGACAACAGATCGATCGATATCCCAAGTATACAATGTCATGCATCTGATAATAAACCATGGTTAAAAGACAAGGACCCCAAACATATACTCGATGATGAACAATCATATCATAGAGCACTCTGCCCCATCCAACTGGAAAGCCATGACCTCGTCTGTCAGGAATCAACAAACCACCTATGATACTGCATAATACTATAATAAGATCATCATAGTCCAATCGAGCCCAAAGGATATCATAATGAGCACTGATCTGTAAATCCTACTCCTCACACTCAAAAAGGCCACATGGTCCAGCAATGCCATCATCATGATCATATACAACTCTTGCACCATGAATAGGAATATGCAGTATATGCCAAACATCCTCTAAGGTAATGGATGCCTCACAAGTAGGAAGATGGAAGGAACATGTCTCATAATGCCACCACTCTACTAACATTGCGATCAAGGCCCCGTTGGCCGTAACCTATGGCAAATGTAAAACATGATATAAACCTAGATATTGAATATGTGCAATCTCCTGATCAAGTAAATCAGCTCGAAGATCAAGTCCACTGGGTCTGCTATGTCGGCAGTATAACACTCCAATATTCTCTTGCACAAAGAAAATATTGAAAATGTCAGATATTGGATAACACGTTACAAAAAATGATCAAATGCATGGTAAAAACTTCAATTACCAACGAATGTGTCAAGTTAAATACTTATGCATGACATTTAACACAATTGTGGTACAATTAATGCTTATGTGTAACAATTACAACAAATGCATAGAATTTACAACTAATGTGTGAATAGATAAGTGAATGTGTCATACTAAGCACCTATGTGTGACAATTAAGCTTTTGCGGTACATTAAGAGCATTTGCGTGACATTTACAACTAATGCGTTAAAACCAACAGGCGTATCCGTGATGAATAAAAATTAGCTCTCTGAAATATTTTTGAAAAAATAGCAAAAATTCAGGCAAAAAATTGGAAAAATACCATGTTGCCAGTCCCTAGACGTCTCTGATAAGAACGTACTCAGTCAGACAAGTGCACTCGTGCCCTATAGCCAGCCACGAAGATCAAATACTCACAGGAAAGCAAACAACTCGCAAGGATCTCCAAGAACTCACCACAATGCAAATGAGCAAATGAAAAGCTAAAATCTCTATTTATAGCTCAAAATTAGGGTTTTTCCCACACCAACACCTGTGGTCCCTGTTAACTTCAAACAACTTGTAGGCTACTCAAACGATCTTGAAAATGCATGAAACTTCACACGATTGCTCATTATACCAATATAAAAAATATGTTCTCAATTTCCAAATTTTTCAACCACCTTTTCCAAGGGGGCATATTTACACTATACAGTGGTACCAAGGCATATTGGGGCATAATATTTTTGTTTTCTTTGAAACAACGTCGTTCCAACTTTGTCTCAAAGAGGGGCAAATGTAGACACCTAAAAATGTCTCATTGATCATGTACTAATTATTCATCTAATTGATTAAATAATTCTTTAATTATTTAATTAAGTTAATTAATCTTATTCTTCTAATTTCATATTTCCTCATCATCTTACTAATTAATTCATTTCCAATTCTGTCAGCATTTAATCATTTAAACCATTTTCTAATTATTAATTAAATATTTGTTATTTAATTAATTATGATTAATTCCCCAATTTAAATAATCTTTATTATTTAAATAAATTTCATTTTCAATTTCTATCTCTATTCTATTAATCATTAATCATTAACCCTTTTCTAAATATTAATTAAATATTTTTATCTAACTAATTGTGATTTGATTCCTTTAATTTAAATAATCTTTATTATTTAATTAAAGTCCATTTCTAAATAATTAAATAGTTTCTTTAAATTTCAAATTCTTTTAATTTCTTCTAATTTAATTTAATTTCAAATCCTTCTAATTTAATTTAATTTCAATTTCTTTTAATTTCAATTCTTTTAATTTCAAATACATGTGCATGATTTCAAAAATCAAACTGAAAATCAAAGTCAAGTTCTAAATATATTCAAATAATAAATTGGATTTAAAATAAATTCAGTATTTAAATTAAATCTCATGCAAAGATTAAATTAAAAATCAAAGTCAAAGTTCAAGCACATGCTAAATTAATTAATTCAATCAATCAATTAATTAATTCAATTATCTCTTCAATTCCTATTTCTATCTTTTAGTTAGCTTTCTTTAAATAAAGCTCTCAATCAACTTTCAATCAGTTAAGTATCTCCTCTTTATTTCATCCAATCATCTTTTTTCATCCCCAGTCAGCTTTTTCTCATTCAATTGACTCAATTAATCTATTCAATCTATTATGTTCCACCTCCAATTCAGCAGTTCAACTATCAATCAGCATGTGAGCTCACCTGAGTTCCACCTCTTAATCATTTTGTTCCACCTTTCATTCAATTCTCATCCAAAAATCTATAAATTGAGCATTCAATTCCTCACAATTCCGTTGAATCACGAACTTTAAATCTTTGTGTCATTTGTAGGTTGTCAGCGCGATATCTGAGAGCCACCATACCACAAAGAGGAGAAGAGTAATGGAAGTTATATGCAGTCTTGGAATATTGGGATTTTGATTAATTTATATTATATTCTTGTTTCTTGCTTCTGTGTTATTTCATTGTTTTGTTTGTTTGAATTCCAATTAGGATAGGGATGTTGGCATTATGTGAACTGGTATGAGGACATGATGACATTGTATGTTGTCATTGATGTCAATATGTTGCAAATCAGAGAACCGGTATGTTACCAAGAACCAGTATATGTGAGATTCGGTATAACATTGTGAACCGGTATATGTGCCAAAGTGAAGTGGTGTGTTTGTTCAAGGTGAACCGGCATGTGGTTATGGGAATCGGTACATGGAAGCTCTGTATGACTATAGATTGGTAGTCTCAACTTCAGGTTTCCAGTTGAAGTGCTTCAAGCCTGTGTGACTCAACCGGTGACTTTGTGTGATGAGTTAGTATTGTAACGTAGAGCAGATCATGTTGCCACATTAGTCTTTTGCGCGTGAAGGATCTTGCATGAAGGAGATTGTTCCTATCTACCTCGAGAATGTGTAAAGTCTGTAAACAGTGAAATGCATGATGGGTTATCAGCTGCCATGAAAGTGGTGGAGAACAAATGATGGAGAATGTCTTGAGATCAGTTCAAGACGGTTGCATTTAATGCAATATGCTCAACGGTCAGGATTGAACCATTTGAAGTGCTTAACCTAAAAAGTTTAGGGTTTAGGGTTTATGCTACCGGCCTATCTGTTTCCTATAAGGTCGATGTTGTGTTTCTTTCTAAAGTTGTTGGCAAAAGTTGTGTGTGTGTATCCAAGTGAAGAGATGCATGATTCTTTTCAGACCAGAGGAAAGAAGTGATACTTGCAGAGTGTAAGTGCAGAAGGTGAAGAGGAGCTAAAGTGGATCTACATTGGCATTGGGTGTTGTTACCAGATCATTGTAATACATGTTGATCTCTAACCACTTCAACAGTTGGGAAATCCCTTAACAAGGTAGCTTTAACCGGCTTACTGTAAATCCTTTGACAGGGTGACTCAAAACCATTGAGTTCTTGAAATCCTCTAACAAGGTAACCTTTAACAGGGTTTAACCCTTAACTGAGTATTCTAGCCATCCCTTAACTAGGTGATCCCTAACAGGATCGGTTCCTAACAGAACCTATTGTATCAGTCTTTAACCGGACAAGGCTCCTAACAAAGAAAACTTCTAAAGAGTTCAAAACAGCTTGTGGGTATTCATCCCCACAGTGGTTTTTCCCAGTTGGGTTTCCACATGAAAAAAATTGTGTCATGTGTGATGTTTTTCATGTGATGGTTCAAGTTATTTGTGTCTGAAGGTAAATCATATTGATCTAGTTGTTTATATATTTTGATGATTGATTACCTGTTCATGCACTAGGGTGAAATGGAAATGAAGTATTAGACCGTATGAAAAAGATAAGTGTCAACCGGTTAATGCTTGTCTCAGTCATCCTTAGTTTACCAGTTGCACTCTATTTCAAACCGGTGTTAGTGTTCATTTGCAGTGTTTACTATCTAACCAGTTTGAGGAAAGATTTTTGTCTGTACTGATTCACCCCCCCCCCCCTCTAAGTACCAGTTTGGTACTAACTTTTCATCATTGAGTTATCAAGGGATTCGTGATTTCCCTGGTATTCCTAGTTTATATTATTAGATGAATTTATACATGCGATACTTATAATGCAAATGAATAATGAGCTAATCTAAAATGATCTAACTAAAATGATACTTCCATTCTTCATATGTTGTCTTATAACAGTGCTTGATTTCATCATTGAGCTTTAAAATGTTGTAAGAAAATACAAGCATCTTGACATAATAATTCAAGTTGGCCTAAGTATTTCTTACATGGATTTTGATATAGCAAGTTTATACAAGCAACTTGGTATAATGAATCAAGCTGACCTAAGTATTTCTTGCAGAACAGACAAGGATTATCCCCTTTCATGCATGACTCGGAATGTCCTCATTGATCTTTTGTCGATCATATCCTTAGACAAGTACATACCTTAATAAGAGATAAACCATAGACAACAAACAAAAAAAAAAAAATCACGCCCCATCGTAGCTTCTCTAGTCATAGACATCCCCTTGAGTCGCATAGAGTACATGATTAGCAATAAAATCAAGATAGAAACACTGAATCTTGTATGTCATTCACATGTTCTCATGGTCATTAACTAATATAATCATCTTGATGAATGATCATTGATAATCATTCATTACTTGCTGGTTGATTCCTCGTTTTCTGAGTTTCACGATTCAATTGTTAAAAAATCCCTTGATCTTCATTGCTTTGTTGCTCATTATCTGTTTTAAAATCCTAGGTGTTTTTGGTTTTTCTAAGTTTTCCGAATGTTTTGGATTTTCAAAGATTTAAAAGATTATCTTAACAAAAGGAATTAGGATTTTGCCCCCAGCGGAAATAAACTTTATTATGAATGTACGAAGAATGATCCAAACAATGGTGGGATATAATGCAGATTGATTGATTTTGATAAAATCTAAGATAGTGACTGCACTAAGTATGTCAAAGATTGATAATTGTTGGTAAGGTGCATATTTCATGTTAAATGGTTCAGAGTAATGGATGCGAAAGATGAAATGGATAAGCTAGGATAGATGGAAGCAATAGATGTGATAGGATGGATAGATGGGATAGGATGGATAGATGTGCAAAGCGATCTCCTAGATGGAAGAACCCACTTTTAGATAGCATCTGTTTACTAGGTTGTTTTCACTATCTAAATTTATTGCATTTTTTCCATATTTAAATTTTTTTTCTTTTCTTTTTATTGTTTTATGCTTTTTAGGGATTTTCTGTTTATCTAATTTTTACTGATTTCTTCAGGACTTTATATCTCAAGCATAGAACTTCTTGAGATGGATGGAATTGATGGGCTCATCAAACCAATCACCTTCAGGGGTAGATAACATGTATGCTCCTGAGCCATATGTTTCTACTATAACAAAAGGACCTAACCAGTTTGGTTCAAATTTTCCCTTCTTTTCTTGGTCTTGCTAATTTCTCGAATTCTCCCTTAGAACTATATCTCCAATCTGAAAAATATGTGGCTTAACTCTATGATTATAACTTCTTGTCATTCTCTATTGATATGTCTTCAAATGATTTGTTTCATTTTGGCGACGTTCCTGAAGTAGCTCAAGTTCTTGAAGTCTAGAGATTTGTTGTTCTTCTTCTAGTATAAGACCTTTCAAGGACACTCGTAGAGAAGGTATCTCTACTTCTATTGGTAATATGGCTTTTGATCCATAGAATAAGTAATATGAATTTTCCCCCATTGTTGTATGAATGTTAGTTCAATATGCCCAAAGAGCAGGATTTAGCTAAATGTGTCAGTCTTTACCAACTTCATTGACTGTTTTCGTCAGGATTTTCAAGATTATTTTATTTGATGCCTCAACTTGACCGTTTCCTTGTGGATAATATGGTGTAGAAAACCTATGTTGGATATGGAATCGCTCACATAGTTCCTTCACATCTTGATTCTTAAATGGTTGTCCATTATCAGTGATAATGGTCATAGGGACTCCATAGCAATAGATTATATAATTCAAGATGAATGATGATATTTGTTTTCCTGTCACTTTCATCAAAGGTATTGCTTCAATCCATTTAGTGAAATACTCGATAGCAGTCAGAATGAACTTGTGTTCATTAGAGGATGAAGGGTTTATCTTACCTACCAAATCAAGACCCAGTTGGGAGAATGGCCATGAACTTGCCATAGGATGTAATTCTTGTGCTAGTACGTGGATGAGATTCCCATGGATCTGGCATTGTTTGCATTTCTTAGCATATATAAATGAATCTCTCTCTATAGTAAGCCAATAGTAACCCAATTGAATAAGTTTCTTAGCTAATGTTAATTCACTTGAGTGTGTGCCACAAATACTTGAGTGAACTTCGTTAAGAACTTTCTCAGATTCTTCTTGTTCAAGACATCTCAATAACGTGCTATGTAGACCTCGCCTATATAAGGTGCATCAGCAATGATAATATAGTGGGATGAGTGACAGATAAAATTTCTTCTCTGATTGTGGGATAGGTTAGGAGGAAAGATATTCTCTTTTAATTATTGATAAGTTTGGTCGTATAAGGATTGATCGGTTCCAGATATATAGCAAATCATGTGGGTATTTTGGGTTTCAATGGTAGGATTCAAGATATCTTCCACCAAGAATTCATAATGTTATTAATTCTCCTGATTCTGCAAAAGAGATGCTATTGTAGCCATTGCATCTGCTCCTTTATTCTCATTTCTTGGGATCTGAGTGAAAGATATTTCTTCAAAATGTTCTTTAAACTCTTCAACCAATTGTTTGTAAGGCATGAGCTTGTCATCCTTAGTTTGATAATCATTATTTATTTGGTTGATTATAAGCTGTGAATCACCATAAACATGTGATACCTTAATATTCCATTCAATAGTCATTTTGAGCCCAATAGTCAATGCTTCATATTCTACAGTATTGTTTGTGCATGGAAACTGCAGTCTATGTGATTTTGTAATTGTGTGTCCCTGAGATGTGATGAACGAAATTCAAGTGTTCGATCTAATGAGTTGAGACATTGTTATATTTCTATCCTCATAACTCTTGAGTTTTTGTCATCTTTTGGTTTGCATAGTAGTAGTGATGTATTGGAAGTTGACTATATGTATTCCATATGTTAAGCCTGAACTTATTAAATCATGTTTTATATTTGCTAGTCTATTCCTGTAGCCATGCCATTTATTCCTGCAACCATGCCATTTATTCCTGCAGCCATGTGATTTATTCATGTTGCCATGTGAATTATTTAGGGCAAGATCATATTTGAAATTAATAGATGTGTTGATTAAAAAAAATGCATATGTATGTTCTTGTATGCTATTTATTTTGTAGTGCAAGTAATAAATGATGTCACGGTGGACATTCTCCTATCGCACCTATTAAAGGGAAGGATACGCAAGAGATAACTGAAGATCAAACCGTAGAAGAGCTGAGCAAGCGTAAGGGATGGCATAAACGGAGCAATCAAGCGACACTACCAATGTCTAACTTTAGTGGGCATTGAATTTGTAAATACTACCACAACATGTAATGATTGTGGTTTGGTTTAGATCCACATTTCCTACAGCATAACTCCAGTTATCTCCTTTCTCGATCAATCATTCACCTCTTCTTTTTGGTGTGATTTGTCTTGTCTATTGTATAATATTTATTTTTAGTAATAAGCTCTTTTCCTTCTTAGAGGAGAGATAGAAGAGAAAAGAATAGAGCAGAGGATTTTTTATAAGCGTTTCTTGAGTTTCTTTTCATATTAAAACTATGTAATCACTTTCAGAAAGCAATGAATAAAATTATGGTATTCTGATCTTTTAAGAGTTGTTTTTGGGAAGCCTAGTATCACTCACCCAAGGGGGCCCACTTGGTGAGTGATCCTATGTGTTTGTTAAAATTAGTTTTATTTCCTTAGCCATGGTAGAAGTTCTTGTGTTGACTATTCCTGCAGCCACTGGAAACAGATCCACTGACTGTTCCTGCAACCAAGCCTGAACAGAGTATTTTTTGTTTATCAACATTGAATTTATCCAACATTGCTTTTATGAATTTATGCAGAAGTTTTCCTGTAGCCTTTACATAGTTTCCATTATTGTTTACCTTTTCCGCATAATATTAGTTGTTGCAGGAACTTAGTGCATATATAGTACAAACCCATTTCAAGTATTACGTCTGTGGGTTGACAATGAAATGAACACTAGCTATGGAAATAATGACTTTGCCAAATGAATATCCAAACTTCGGGTTAAGACTTCAATTAGAGTTATTATTTTTATTGTTGGGGTGAACATTTTTGGCACCATTATCAGGGATGGTGTCAAACTAAGAACCTATTATGGTTATTATCGTTTCAGTTTTCAGTTAATTATTTTTTTTGGCACCTTGAAGGAATCATCCTTGAGATGGTTTATGAGCTTGGGTAGTAACACAATCAATACATGGGATGAGATGAAATTGTTGTTTCTTGCAAAATATAAAGATTATTGTAGAGGCACTGATTGTCATGGGGATGATATCTTTAGAATGATACAGAAAGAAGATGAGAGTCTTGAAGATTATCTGGAGAGGTTTCTATTTAGTGTCAAAAAGTCCAAACATAGTACTCTAAATGAAGATTCCCTCAAGTTGATATTTTTGAGGGGAATCAGTGATGAATGCACTGATTCTTTGGATCTTATGGGAGGAGGTGACATTACACAGTCCACTTGGGCTAAAATAGGACAAATTTGTAAGAAGTATTCCAGATCTTCTTCCAAAAAGAATAGGTGTTTCAAGCCAGGAGCACTATCATCAACATCTGGTACTGGAGTTTCTAGAATGGAACTTAGCCATTTATTGAAGGACTTTAAGGAGGACATTATAAATAATATGGCTACTCAGTTGGATACACTTGCAGCTAAGAAGAAGCATGAAGAAGCTTATGCATTTCTTGCAGAATTTTGCCCTAATTGTATATAGCAAAAGAAGGATTGTAGATGTAAAATGAATGCAAATGTGAAAGTTCCTGACTTCAAGCCAATACAAGGTGAAGACGAGCAAGTCTTCTATGTTGCTCAAAGGAGGCCAAATTTCCAAAGACGAGGTATGCCTCTGGATCCACTTTATTTTTCTGGTTATAGTGGAAATTCTTATGTACCAAATAATCAATGACAACCACCATATGCTCAAAATTTTGGTAATTATCAAAACTGGTATGTTTCTCAAGGCCAAGGGCAACATTTTGGTAATCAAATGCCATAGTGGCAACAACCACAAGGGAACTGGTATCCAACTCAGGGAAAAGGAAGTCGGTTTCAAGGGAATTGGAAACCTACTCCTTAATGGAGGGGGAGTCAGCCATGGGCTGCCCAATCTTCTGGTTATTAGTAGCCTATTCAGCAGCCACAGCCTCCTGCAATAATGCCTCCTCCTGTATCCACTACTGTCCCACCTAAACCAACACAATTGACTACTCAACCAATGCCAAATCCTAATATTAAATCTCAGCAACAACAACAAGCTTATTCAGCTGATCTTAATCAATACCCAGCCTATTATCTATCTCTAAGTGATATTCACCTCCGATCTGGGACAACTCTGCCTAATCCATCTCATCCAGTTATCAATGAGGTACAAGAAGAACAATAAATCTCTAATCCAATAGATACAATACCTCAGATGTAGATATTACCGTCATTTCCCCAGAGATTGCAAGAAAAGGAAGTTCCCATAGAACAAGAGCAAGGCTTTGATATTATAGATCAACTGAAGCATATTTGTGTTAAAATTCTATTGTTGCAAGCAATAAAACATGTTCCCATATATGGTAAGGCACTGAGAGAATCCTGTCTAAAAAAACCTGGTAGGAAGAAGAAGGATCCACAAACAATGCATGTTATGGGTCAACTTGCAGATATTATGTTAGGCAAGGTTGCAATTCCAAAATATTCTGATCCAGGTAGTCTTGTTGTAAGTATAGTCATTAATGGCAATCAGATAAGAAATGTTTTAATTGATTTAGGGGCAGCCATTAATGTGATGACAAGAGAAGTAATGAAACAACTTGAAATCAATAGTTTAAGGCCTACACCCATAGTCCTACAACTTGCTGATAGCTCTATAGTGAGACATGATGGTATGATTGAAGATGTAGTGGTTATTTTGGATTCCTAGGAATACCCTACAGACTTTATGTTTCTATCTCCAAAGGCAACATTGGGAGGATATCTGGTGATTTTGGGAAGACCATGGCTTGCCATAGCTGATGCATATATTGGATGTAGATCAGGGGATATGACTATTTCAAATGGGAACTCTACAAAAATATTAGCCTTGTATTCTCCTACATAACCCCAATGTGATCAACAGCAAGCCATTTGGCCTATTTTGGGAGAGGAATCTGAGGAAGTTGACTATTAATCACCTTATGATGATTAATCAAGGGCCATTAATGCAATTACATGATGAAGACTCAATTCTTTATAAAATTCTAATCAATGAGATGGTTCAAGAACAGCAATTGCAGGAGTTAGTATCAAATATTGCAGGTTTAGACTTTCCTGTAGCCACTGATATATTGCATACCCTGTTGTTGTAGGAAGTCTCTACATGTCATTTTTCTGATATGAACTAGATTGATCTTACTATCAAGATAGAAGTTGATTTGAATAAATGTTTGAATATGAATAAAGATCTTTTAGATACTCAAAAGGGGACCCTTGTGGACTTGCTAAAATGTCATAAAAATGTTTTTGCATGGGATTACAAGGATATGAATGGGATAGATCCAACAGTTTGCACCCACCGTATCTATATAAAAGAAGAATGTTGCCCACTTAGACAGCCTCAAAGAAGAATCAATCATTCATTAAAACAAATAGTTAAAGAAGAATTGCAGAAGTTATTAAAGGTCGGGTTTATCTATCCTATCTCTGATAGCCAATGGGTATCACCTTTGGTCATAGTCCCTAAGAAAGGAGGAAAATGGAGGGTATGTGTTGATTATAGAGCCCTAAACTTAGCAAAAAGAAAAGATCATTTTCCATTACCATTTGTGGATCAGGTATTGGATTCTTTGGCTAGTAAAAGATATTTTTTATTCCTTGATGGATTCAGTGGTTACAATCATATTCAGGTAGCCCTGGAGGATCAAGAAAAGACAACCTTTACTTGTCCTTGGGGCACATATGCATATTATGTTCTTCCTTTTGCGTTGTGTAATGCTCCAGCCACTTTTCAAAGAGCAGTGATCACTATCTTTTCTGATATTTCTCAAGACATCATGGAAATCTATATGGATGACTTTACAACTTATGGTTCTAAATTTGAACAAGCATTAGGGAACTTGAAAAAAGTTTTGCAGTGATGTTAGGACTATAGTTTATCATTAAATAGTGAGAAATGCTTTATCATGATGCAAGAAGGAATAGTCCTTGGTCATCATATCTCAGTAAAAGGAATATAGGTGGATCCAACAAAGATTGAAGTCATTCAGCATATCAATGCCCCTGTGAAGCAAAAAGATGTAAGAAGTTTCCTTGGTCATGTTGGATACTACAGAAGGTTTATCAAAGATTTTAGCAAAATTTTAAGTCCCTTATATTCACTTCTTACCAAAGATATGGAATTTAAATGGACCTCAGCATGCAATGAAGCTTTCTTGAAGCTTAAGCATGCCTTGACTCAAGCACCAGTTCTTAAAGGTCTAAATTGGTCTTTACCATTCCAAATTCATACAGATGCATCTAATTATGCAATAGGAGTAGTATTGGGACAAAAGATTGACAAATTGGAAAGTGCAATATATTATATTAGCAAAAAATTATAGGGACCTTAGTTGAATTACATAGTCACTGAAAAGGAAATGTTAGCTTTTATATATGCACTCAACAAATTTGTGGACTATATCATAGGATATCCCATATTTGTGCATACAGATCATACTGCAATCAGATATCTCATGAATAAGCCTTCAGTTACTAGCAAATTAGCTCACTGGTTATTGTTGATGCAGGAATTTGATATCATAGTTGTTGATAAACCAGCGAAGTCTAATGTGGTTGCAGACTATCTTTCAAGACTTCAGTTACAAGAAGATTCTATAGTGATAGATGATGTTTTTCTAGATGAACATTTATTCCTTATCCAAGCTCACACTCCCTAGTATGCTGATATTGCCAACTATTTATCTGCTGCTAAAATGCCAATTCATTTCTCTCCTAAAGAAAGAAGGTTGTTAGTAGACAAAAAGTTTTAGCTTCTCATGGATTGTTGATTGTTTGTTTTATACTGGGCCTGATCAAGTCATGAGAAGATGTGTAAGGAAAGATGAAACATATGATATCCTACATGCATGTCATGATGAGCCCTGTGGAGGACATTTTGTTGCCAAAAGAACAGCACTCAAAATACTAAATACAGGGTACTATTGGCCCACATTACACAAGGATGCAACACAATATACAAGGAAATGTGACAGATGTTAGTGAATGGGAAGAACTAAAAAATATGATGAGATGCCATTATATCCACAAATATCAGTTGCACCATTTGATAAATGGGGATTAGATTTTGTTGGCCCAATTGATCCACCTTCTAATGGCAAATCCTACATTTTGGTATGTATAGATTATGTAACAAAATGGGTGGAAGCTTGTGCCATGACACATGCAAGAGATAATAAGGTGGTTGAATTTCTTTATGAAGAGATATTTACAAGATATGGAGTACCAAGAGAAATTTTATCAGACCAGGGCCCCCAATTTACTTCAACATTGATAGCAACTTTGGTAAATGAATACAATATAAGGCACAGAAAATCTACTCCATATCATCCACAAGCTAATGGACAAGTAGAAGTTACAAATAGAGAGCTTGAGGCTATTCTTACTAAAACAATATCTGTTCATAAAAAAGATTGGTCTCATAGGCTTTTAGAAGCAATTTGGGCATACAGAACAACTTGGAAAACACCAATTGGTTTTACACCTTTTGAGATGGTTTATGGAAAAGCAGCAATGATGCCTATTGAATTTGAGCATAAAACTTTGAGGACAACTTTGCAATTAAATATGACATTATCTGAAGCACAAAAAGAACGTATTCAACAATTGAATACTCTAGACGAATGGAGGAAAATGTATGTCCAGCAGACAGAACTGATCCAAAATCAGAGAGCAAAGTGGCATGATAAATATATCAAAGAGAAGAAGTTGAAAGTAGGTGACTGGGCACTATTGTATGACTCCAGATATAAAGATACTATGGGGAAGCTACAAACCAGATAGCTAGGTCCATATGAGATAGAAAAAGTTTTCAATAATTGAGTTGTTCGTTTGACCATAACTGATCCTGTTCGGTTTAAGCTTTTGGTGAATGGTCACCAATTGCATCTGTATCATAAACTGGCCACTAAAGAGGAGTTCCTACAACAATTTTCCCAAAAGGATGAAACATAGGTTCCTGCAGCAACTGGTAAGGTTCCTGCAGAAACTGAACAGGCTCCTGCATCAATTGAACAAAGTAATAAAGGTAACGTTCCTGCAGCCACTGCAGTGAACATGATTGTCACTTCATAATGCTTCTAGCATCATTTCATAATAAATATTTTCATGTCTTATGGGAATATTCTTCTCCATAAATAAAATTCCATCCCACTTTCTTATATGTCATTTCACTTCATTTCGCCATCATTTTTGTACAGGTGCAGGTATGTACATATTGTGTTTTGTTTTAATTACGCATTTATTATTTCATTATGATTATGCCTTTCTAAATCCATGTACACTCCTCAAAATATTGTCAGCTTGTGTGGACACATGCTAGGTTAAGTTGGGAGGTGCTTTATGGTTCGGTTTCCAAAGTTAGTGATTATCCATCCTTTTTGGTACTTAGAATTGATTGCTTGCCATAATAGTTTTAACAATATATTTTTTCACACAAGGAAGTAATAAATTATGCTGCCAATTGGAGATGTGTATAGATTTTTCAATTTTGCAAATCTGTCAAATATTTTGGTTCTCCATTTCTCAGCGACAGAGTGTTCAATACTAATAGAGTAAGAAATGGGTGGAGATCCAATCTGCCATGAGCCAACAGTCCATAATGTGTTGTTGTAGGATGCTCTTTGTGAGCATTATTTTACACACCATGGCTGGACTGATTACTTTTTGAAAATCAGAGACTTTAATGAGGAAATTGCTACAGATTTTATGCATTCCTTCAATGAAGGAGAAGCTATAGTTAAAGGCTTAAGGGTTATTGCTACGGAGCATCAAATAGCAGAAGTAACAGGGTTGCCGCAGGAAGGGGAACTATTTCTAGAATCAAAAGACGCAAGGAGCGCCAGGGCAGAGTTTACAATTCCCACAGATGGACCTCTAACGGTGGATAAGCAAGGAACTAGAAGGGTTTCCTTGCTAGCAGAGTGGCCTCAGGTAGCTTTATATGACATGAAATACATTACTTGTGAAGGGAGATATTCAAATCTACATTCATCGTATTTTAAATTACTTAGTCATTTACGGCATGGTCGGAGGGTGAATGTCCCTAATTTTCTATACCACCTCATTTCTACAAGTGCTAAGGAAACGCGGAAGAATAAAAATCATTCTGTTAGCCATCATGGTTTGGTTAAATTGCTTGTAGAAAGTTATCTTAGAGATGTTTTATAGATGGAATGGGGGGTATTTGAGGATATATTGTAGTTTAGAGTGGAGGATGCTCCTATTGGAAATGCTCCTATTGTAGAGGATCCACCAATTGAAGAAGAAAATATTACAGAACACTCTTCTCTCGTAGTTGATGCAGAGGATGATTTACTTGTTGCCGAAGGAGCTACGGTTATTATGCAGGAAGAGATGGCTGAAGAAAATGTGGAACAACCCTCTACTTCTCTTCAAAGAGAGTCACCAATTGCCAAGAGAAAAGGGAAGGAATTGGAAATAAATGAAACAGATGAGGAACTTATGGCCCAGCTACATGCAACTCAAATTTCTCATGTAGCTAAGAAGCATAGGTCAAAAAGAAAAACTCCTATAGCAACTGAAACCATTCATGTAGCCACTCCAAAGGTTTATGTGAGAAGAACACGGAGTAGGACACAAAAGGCTCATCTAGCAGGTGATCTGGCAGAGTTTATTGTAGTGGAAACATCAGAAGAAGGAAGCCCTGTGGTATTGAAATCAAAGAAGGAAGCCCTATAAATGTTGGAATGTAGGAAGAAGGTGATGAAGATAGACTGTCAAATCTTTCTTTTGTGGCACAGCAACTTGAGGAAACTATTGGAGATATTCCACAGCAACTTGAGGAAAATGTTGGAGATATTCCACAACAACTTGAGGAAAATGTTGGAGATATTTCACAGCAGCTTGAAGAAATTGTTGGAGAGATTTCAGAGTAGATTGAGGAACTTATTGAAGAGATCCCATGACCTAAGGTAACACCTATTAGACCTCCTTCATCCCTAAGTAGTTTATCTATTGCTTTAACATTTTATAGATAATGGGAAATAGAGAAGGCTAGGTTGCCAGGGATTATTGACAAACAACAAAAAGAAATTGAAAAGAGGGATAACAAAATTAAGGAATTAGAGGCTGAGGTTGAAACAATCACTGGTATGATCCCTGAATTGATGCAATGTAGGGAACCTCCAAGGGTTTATGTTGTGCATTTGAAGGAGCAATATTTGAATTTCAAATTGAACCGCATTGTTAGGGACCTTAGCCCCTCTTTAGAAACCCCTGAAGAATTTTATTATGCTTACCAGACTTCTCCGGTAGCTGTGAAAAATTCGCTATGTGAATTTTATTTACATGACTATGTTGTACCTTTAGACAGTCAGTGGAACCCTTTATTATATATTGGGGATATCCATATCAAAGCTTTAATGTCATGGATCCAAAATGAGATCAGTATGGGGGCACAAGCCAGGGCATATAAAGATTTAGCATTTGACTGTACATTGCCATTGAGGAAGGAAGCAAAAGAACCAAGAGTTCTTTATTATGAATGGCAGAAATTACTGGTAAGAGATGATGTTAGAAAACTAGTGCTTCCAATGAGAGAAGAAATCTACAAGGCATATGAGCACTTTGTTCATACTGACAGTGCAGCTGCAATAGAAGGGTTAACTCAGCGTTGGAATAACTTACCAGAACAATTGAAGCAACGACAACCTTATTCATTGCAAAATTTTTGGGCAACTATGCAAAGAGCCCCCACATATATACAACTGGGCAGAGAGAAGACCAACAACTGGCTACCACTAATCTTTTAGCCTCCTATTCTCAAGTCGCCACACACAGTTATGTTGAGAAGTTAATCTCTCCTCTCATCAAGGGGAGATTCCCTTTCAAATTTCTTCTCTAATTGACAAGAAATCAAAATCTATGAGTTGGTGTTGGGCATATAACTCTCTTTTTTCATAGTTTATGTGTTCTCCCTCTACCTTATTACAATTTCTCTATCTCTTCAAATACTTAAAGAAAAGAACAATGGGTTTAACAATCTACGCTAAAACTTACTATCAAGTAGCACAAAGTCTCCCTTGAAGGTAATACTACTTTAAACTGATTATTACAAATAATTAGAAATTTAACTCGCAGCTCAAAGTCTTCAAGTATGAATTCCCAATCCTTCAAACTACAAGTAACAACAGCAATACAAAGTTTACCACTAATTACTCAATTACCAAAAGATTTCCCAAATATGCTAGAAGCACACAGTCTACCCGCACAATTCAAGAGCTCTCTAACTCACATAACAATCTCTCCAATATCAAAGAAGTAAAGAACATATGTAAGCAATGGACATAAGAACATTAACTCACATAAACACTTTTCTTGATACAACACAAAGTTTGAGATCAACAAAATGCTTTCTTTATTTGCTTGATAAAATTCTCACTACAAAAGCACAAAGTCTTCTTTGAGGCAAAAATTCTGCAGAGATTTTCTTAGCATGAAAAAGATAAAAATATTTACAAATGAGGTCCTCCTTAAATAGGAAAAGAATGGAGAAAAATGTGGGCACAATTGACTAATTCAACTGCACAGTCCCACTTTACTACAACTATAGCATAAAGAAAACGTGCAGTTGCATGAAAACTGACAGCATCTATTGATGCAACTGCATAAAAAGAAAGTGTCAAAAGGGGACACTTCATTCATCTTTCTCCTCCTCATTGGATTTCTAAAAAAATTTGAACTTAGCTAGGATAAATTTCATCTCTGCTTCGTTCAGCATTGGAGTAGAACTTGTGATCACTCGGATGCAGGAAATTGCATCTTCAATTTTTACCTGTTTCTTTTTCCCGTCCTTCAGCATGGACACAAGGACTTCGAAAGTAACCTGGATTTCCAATAGTTTATCAAATGTATCAAGCGATAAATCTTGTCCCATGCAGTGATCTATCAAAGTAAGGAATTCATGTGTGATAGTTTCAACAGTGACGAGATTCTGATCGCTGTCATATAAATAGCAAGGAAGATCATCAACTTTGGTAAAAATGAGGTCGATCTCGTAATCACCCTCTTTCTTCTCTCAGTCCAGTTCTGCAATCATCAACCTTATTGTCTCTTCCTTATGAGAAAATAAGGACAAAATCTAGATGTACTTTTCCCTTGTAGGAATTACCTGATTTTCAACAAGGACATCTATTCTGAAGTCCTCCATTTTACTCCATAAGGTAGTACTTTTCCCAACTTCCTCAATTTCCTGTGATAATGAAGTCTTGAGTCCTTGTATCTGACTCTTGATTACTTCAAAATCTGACAATAGTCCAACTATGGAACTCAGCAGATGAGAGCCTTCTGATCTTAACCATGAAATCCACTCATCCATCACTCGGCCTTTAGCTCCTACCTGTTCAATCTTCTTTAGAGCTTCGGTGTCCATTGAGGATCCTATGGGCTCGACTTCTTGAGAAGATTGTGTAACTTTGAGAAGAACATTGGTCAGTTTCTCACACTTTTGCTTCAATTCATGCTTTTCATCCCTCTCCCGATCAAATATTCTCAACAAAGAATCAAAAGCTGTCTGAGAGTCCAATTTGACACTCTCATGTGTTTCCACCCCAAGTTCTATGACTTGCATGGTATAATCTTTGGGTCGTATGTTGCTTTTATCTTTTTCTGATGATGGCACCATGACCTCAGCATACTTTCTCTTAGAAGTCAGGTCCACCAACACTCGAGATACAATCTTTGGCTTCTTTGTTCCTTTTGGCTTCGGAGGGACCAACTACTCAAAATCAAACTCATCGGGAGAGATCACCTATTTTTTTCTCTTAGTGGCCACCACTTCCATCCAAGGTGGTAATTTTGGATTGGTTGATGGAGTAGTAGCTCCTTGCTGATTTTTCATTAAAGTCTCGTGAGCAGGCTGACTGGAGCTTGGAGCAGCTATGAGTGTTGTCGATGGCACCAATGTAGAAGTATCTAGTGGCACATTCATTGATATTGTAACATTAGTTGTTGCTAACACCTCTTCAGTTACAAATGGGAGATTTGAAGGTGCTATGGGTGCAACTTTAGTACTTACCAATGGTAGAATTTCTGTTGTGACTATAGTAATAGGTAAGTTGACTGAAGCCTCTTCTACAAATACCTCTTCCAAGGCTTCATTAAAATCCATCATTGTAGATTCAATGGTAGATGAGGGAATATCATCCAGATTGGAGAAGTTGGTCAGTGTGAAAAACTATTGAGTGGCATCTCACTGAGCCATGCCCATACCTAGACCTCCATCTTGAAAATCTTCATCCTCTTCATCAGAGTAAGATTCGATAGAGTGGATGACTACCTATGAAGTGGTCGAGGCATCAACTCCTACTAGATGTGATACTTCCTCAACCTGTACTTCCTCTTGTTGAGGAATTTCATCTTCTTCAACTTTATTGGCAGGCAGTTGTTCTGGCTCTTACGCCACTGCTTCATGTACTGTAGATGATGATTCACCCTTTTTGGACCCTATAACTGTAAATTTGATTTTAGGCCCTTTACCCTTCGATTGTACCACAAGAGCTAAGGATAGTGCTTGCGGGTCTGCCCTACTCTTTGTTCTTATTTTAGTTGTACCTGTCTTGCCAACTGGGCCATCACTGTTATCATCATCTCTTGAACTAGTAGGAGGCTACTTTATCCTGAGATTCTTCTTTATCAGCCCTGCATTGGTGTTTGCTAGGATGGGAGCAATCCTTTGAGTGATCAATTTGCTTTCTTTCTTTGACCATTGCATGGGAGGAAGTGGAGAATCAACAATCTTTTTCTCATAATAGATGGGGTCTATTATGTCATTTGTGTCTTCCATGGTCATTGGGATCTTGGCTAAATCCAAATTTTCAATTTGTTCCAAGGTAAGACGCGTGAAATCCATCCTTCTTATATCTTCCTCATTCTGACAATCTGCCCAAACATCTTCAAACCTATAGACATGGGTATAATTCCTCTTGAGTTTTCTCTTTATGCCACGAAAGTCAAAAAAAATTCGTGCCTTGAATCTTCGCATGGTATTCCATTGCATTTCTTCTTCCATGTTTTTGGCCTTGGGGTTGGTTAGAACTAAGTACCTTTCGATTAACTCTAGGAACTTCAACCCAGTCTTATGTGCTTGTGATTGTTTTTAATGAACATACATTAGTTGTCTACACAACTCCATGAAAATAATCTTGTCTAAAGGGAATCTTGATAGAATAAAAGGCTCGCCTGAGAAACATCCAATTTGGATGTAAGTGAAAGTAGGAAATTGAAGGAAAACACACCCAAAATGAGATACCCTGTTATAGGCAGCCTCTGATAATCTGTAGTTCTGCTGACCCTTATCAAACATGCACTTCCATACAATGAAGAAGGCATCATCAACTCTTCAGAAGTGAGTACCTTCATTCTTGATGGTAAGTTGCTCATAATACTCCCAAACAGGCACCAATCTTCTATCACCCTTGGTAGATAGACCTAGATATTGCCTCATAGAGGTAGCTGCATAAATCAGGTATGAAGTCATGTAGAATTTTAGTGTTACTTTGACCTTTTTCAATTGAGCACAAAGCACATCACTGATCTGTTCACCCCAATCAATTCTTGCAGCCCCTTTTCTGATTATATTCATATAGTAACACATCTAGGTTTGGAAGTAATGAGAGTCCTTTAGCCCCTTTACTCTAGACAACATGGTAACCATGTCATTGTATTCCTCATTGAAGTCACTCCTATGGAAAGACTTGGGCCATCATGAGGTAGTAGAATGTCTAGAAGTAGAAAGGTACACAGTGTTGACCACTTTCTTGTACTTAACTTCATTTTTCTCATAGTACTCTTGAGCACTCTCTTGAGAAATATCAGCTACCTCTTCAACCGGAGAGCCTTTGAAAACACTATTGAAAAATACATTGTCCAGAGTCATAATGACATTCTGATCTACATCTTTCACCTGTCTTTTATTTGGATCAAAGTGATCCGCTACTGTGAGCACAAATTCTGGATCATGAGCTGCAACTAGGAACAATACATATTTATGCAACTCAGACTTGATCAGATTGGTTAGGTGATCTAGAGCCTTCTCAACTTGGTCAATGAATTCCTGCATACTGACATGTCCGATCTCAGTATCTCTAATTTCCTTGATATTTGAGTCCACTGAACTCTCTAGGTACATATTCAAGTACTTATCGTACTTGTACTTCATTTTTCTTGTTGATGTTTTACCCCGAGAAGATTCCAATTGACTCATGGAAGGCTCCGATTTATCTTGAGGGAGCTTTGATATTCATGATGACTACATTCAACACTGAGGATTAACTCTTTTGATATTTATCATCATCATAAAAAACTAGTTTTCTTCAATCGGATCAAAAAACAGGACTCAAAACAGACTTAGGAGTAAAACTACCAAAATAGCAGGTCGGGGAAAAAAGTCCGACATGCTCTTTTAGAAAACAAAGTTTGCACATCGAACTTTAAAGTCTGATGTGTAGGGGTAAACATCTTGATAGGCACACTGGACTTTAAATTCTAATGTGCAAACTTGGGGTAAGCTATCAGCACATCGGACTTTAAAGTCCGATGTGCAAATCCGAGATGAGTTATCAACACATCAAACTTTAAGTCCAATGTGTTAATTTGGGGTAGATCAATGGCACATCGGACTTTAAAGTCCGATGTGAAATGGTAAAACCTTAGGCAAAACCAGCACATCGGACTTCAAAGTCTGATGTGCTAGGTTAAAAACAATCGGTTGACATGTCGGGTTTTAAAACCTGACATGTCAATCAAAACTTCACATCTCCGCATATTGGGTTTTAAAGTCCGATATGCAAAGATAAATTATCTCGCATATCGGACTTGAAAACCTGATATGCAGAGATTCCTCCATCCAACTGCATACCAGACTTTCAAGTCCGATGTGCAACTTGGAGAAGGATGACTTTGGAGGGAAATCGGACTTTAAAGTCTGGTTGTCCTCTTGACATAAGGCAAAACCCGGAGAAAACAAAACAAGGAAAAATGAATGGGAAGATAAAACAAAACAAGAAAAGAAACCTGAAAAGAAAGAATAAAAACCCTACCTTCTCTGCAACAAGTGATTTGGGGAAAAAATTGATGATGGCATGATCCAATCTGAGTTGCGGCGAGCAAAAATGAAGGAGGGTGCACGGAGAAGAGGAAGACACAAGCAACAATGAAGAAAAGACACGAGAAAAGTGATTAAATAAACCTCTTATTTAACCATTAATGTTGCATTAATGACTAACATGCAGTGCAGGTTGGACTTTAAAGTCCAAACTGCAGGCTTCAACACCTAACAAATGCACATTGGACTTTAAAGTCCAACGTGCATAAAGCAAAGAAAGACCCTGCAATTAAAGTCTGAATTGCAGGTAAAACTGCAAACTTAGAAAAATTAAGAAAACACTAAAAACAAAAAGCAAGAAGCTAAAAGAGCTAACTAATGAAGTCGATTAAGCTCTCTTGGAAACCATAAGGTATGAAACGGACTAGTTTCATAGGGTTGCCTCACGATTTTGGCCACACTGAAATCGACAACAACAACTGGCTCTAACTAGGGAACAAGCTGCACCACTTAATGGATATAGAGTCAGGCAACAAAAAGACTAAAAAGAAAAGACTATACATATTTTACAAAAAGTACAACTTCCTTTACATCGCTCTCTATTGAGCAACAAGCTTCAAATTTTCTCCACTATGAGGTAGCAAGAACGCGGTACCATCTGCATATGCAAGTAAGTAGCCATGCTCGCCACATACTTCATGAATAGTGAAGGGACCTCTCCATAAGGAGTCAAAATTTCCATGCAAATCCTTTGGTTCCCTCCTCTTGTCCCATAACAAAACTTGATCACCAACTGAGAACTCACGAGAAGTTGTTTTCTTATCAAACAATACCTTCACTTGGCTTTGGCATGCAGCAATCCTATCTACCACTTATGCTCTTGTTTCTTCCAGCTGAGAAAGAAACATAATCCGCTTATCCAGTGAATCTTGATATGTTTCATCTTCAATGGCCTTGGTGAACTTTAATGCTGGAAGTTCCACAGTGATTGGAATCTCGGCATTCAACCCATACAAGAGTTGAAAAGGTGACATACCGATTGCTCTTTTTGGAGTTATACGATCCGCCCATAGCGCATCATAAAGAGCTTTATGCCAAGTCCGTTGTCTTTCATCAACTAGCTTCCTCATAATAGTACCATTTCCTCATGAATAATAGTCAGATGAGTATGAAAGAGTAATACCATGATCAAAGCAAAAGTCAATTATCTCATAAGATGAAAAGTATGAAGCATTATCAGGTACTATCTTATGAGGAATGCCAAACCTTGAAATGATGTTTTCCTTCAAAAATTGACAAACCACTGCTGAGGTAGATTGCTTAGCTGGGATTGCCTCTACCCACTTGGTGAAGTAATTTGTTGCCATGAGGATGTATATGTGACCTGCACTAGTTGTCAAATTGACAGGTCCAACGAAGTCCAATCCCCACTATTGGAAAGGCTCTTCAATTACCACTGGTTTAAGAGGGAGCGCAACTAATTTGGGTTTACCAACGAATTGCTGACATTGCTCACACTTGTGAACCCAACTGTATCTATCTTTAAACAATGTCGACCAATAGTATCTAGCCGAGATTTTGTGTGCAGTGACAGGAGGCGAGAAATGCCCACCACAATCAAGATCATAGAAAGCTTGAAGTAATCAATCTTGTTGTTGTTTGTCTACACAGCATAAGAAATTACCGTCCAGACCTTTCTATACAAACCATTGTCCCATAGGACAAAATTCATTGCTTTGAGTCTCAAGGTTCGCTTTTCCTTGCTTGATAGATGTGCAGGACAGTCTCCATATGTCAAGAAATATGTCAGGTCTGAATACCACTCATCAGTAGTACTGACAAATAGAACTTTAGGAAGATCTTGGTTCATACCTTTGCTTTCCAGCACTACTTCATCAATTGAGTTGTTGTCAGCTATCAACTGACATAGGCCTTTTCCATGAACCAATTTAGTAGGCTTAATTTCCATATCATATTCCTGAATCTTGGCAACCCAATTGCCCCTTTTAGTTTCAAACTCTTGTTGTGTTAGAATTGACTTGACAACAGCATCAGGAACAAGAGCGATGACATGTGAATTCAGAATATAAAACCTAAAATGTTTCACTGCCTTTACCATGGCAAAAGAATGCTTCTCCATTTCTGAATACTTCAACTCATGAGCTTTTAGTGGATAACTCATGAATGCAATAGGTGATTCCATGCCTTCATTATTTTTTTGCATCAGTATAGTTGAACAAGTATGATCTGATGCATAGCTATACATAATAAACTCTTTGGTATAATCTAGGCACACCAAAACTGGAGCATTTGCCATGGCCTCCTTAATTTGATGGAAAGCTTTCTTCTCTTCAGGAGTCCACTTGAAAAGAGAATTACCTTTCATCATATAAACTATGTGACGAGTCTGTTCAGCAAAATCTAGGATAAATCTCTGCAAGAAATTTACTTTACCAAAGAAAGAATGAACAATAGTCTTACTTGTGGGAAAGGAAAGGTCACGAATAGCTTTAACTCTTTCAGCACTAATTTTTATACTTCCCAAGCAACTTACCTTCAGTAACCCCAAAAATAGATTTCTTGGGATTGAGAGAAATTCCATTTTGTCGATATTTTTCTAAGATTTGTTGTAGATGAAAGAAATGATCTTGACGTTTCTTGGAATAAATAGTCAAATCATCCAAATAAACCACAATGAACTTACCAATAAAACTCTGGAAAGCTAAGTCCATTGCATGCTGGAAAGTTGCTCCCGCATTTATTAATCCGAAACGCATCCTGTGATATGCAAAGGTACCCCAAGGTGTAGTAAACACGGTCTTATGTTGATCTTGCTCCAGAACCTCTACTTGGTTATAGCCTGAAAATCTGTCCAACATGGACATCATCTTTGCTCTGGTAACAGCTTGTAGGACATGATCCATGACAAGTAGAGGATAATTATCTTTCAAAGATGCCTGATTCAAATTTTGAAAATCAACACATATCTGAATATCACCATTCTTCTTATGCACAGGTACTATATTGGCTATCCAGGATGAATGATGAATGGGAAAAATTATCTTTGCTTTCAACATCTTCTGGACTTTAGCGAAGATGGTATATGATATCTTTGGATTATATTGCCTTTGTTTCTATCAAAAAGGCATGATTCCTGACTTCAATGGGATGTCGTGATGAAGTTCTTTCGGGTGGAAAGACTTCAAGTCCTCGTAGGAGTAAGCCAAAACATCAACATATTGTTGCAGCAATGCAACAAATTTATGTCTTTCTTCCTGTGAGAAACACTTCCCAATATTGATCAGCTTCGGGTTGACTTCAATGCCAATATTTACCTGCTCATACTCCATTGAGCCTGTAGCTGATTTTTGTTGCTTTCTGACATAGCGATCATGCTTGTCAAACAATTTTTCTAAAGAGACCAGGCCTTTAGGGATCTTCTTTCCTTTTAACTGCGAAAATTTCTCTCTAGTTTCTACATCAATTCTTTCAATCGCATCCTTTGAAGGGAAGTGACTACCTTCAAAGTATAGATCATCAAAATTGTCGACAGTCTACAAAAAATTAATCACATGACGATCATCGTTAAACACTTGCCAATGATTAGAGTTGTCAGGAACACTGGGTGGGAAAACTAACTCAACAACATAAGTTGATCCTAAAAAATCTTTGTGAGGAACCAAGGAAGTTGCAGATATGGCCAATGAATATGCCCTATCATTAAATTCATGAGAGACAATGGATATATCAAAAGCATCCAATGCTTCAATCAAATCCCAAACTTGGTTATGATAATGTCGTAGCCTATCACTCCTGGTTTGATATATATTCCAGACCTGACACACAATTAACTCTGCATCTCCTTGAGCATGCAATTTCTTAATTCCCTTCTTATGAGCAACATTCATTCCCAGAAGAAGTGATTCGTACTCAACAGTGTTATTTGTATTATCAAACTGCAATTTGAAAGAGAAAGGGAAAAGATTACCCTCAGGAGAAACCAAAATAATATCGGCTCCTTATCTGATAGAAGAACAGCTGTCGTCAAATTCTAGCATCCAAACATCATTTGGATCACCCACGTTAGCAGTATCAAAATTAAGAGTCTCTTTCTGTGAAGACAAAGATCCCATAGACTCCACAACAATACATTCACCATCACTAGAAACCTCTTCATGGGAAAGGACACCTTCAATCTCAGGAACAATTTCAATCTCATCATCAGCATGCAAGAAATAGTCACCCATTCCCAATGATTCAAAAAGGATTTGAGCCCACTAATCATCTAATTTAACAACTGTAAACTTTGATTCTTTCTCTGGATACAAGTTCTTAACATCTCCCTTGACAATATGCGTGCCTCAGTCATATCCATGCTTAGCTCTTCTCCCACATCTCTACAAAATTTTCTTCCCAACAATAGGCCATAAGAAGTCGGCACATCTGCTACCAATACCATCATCTTAATCTTTTTTTGGGGGAATGTAGCAAATGCAAATTGGGCATCCTTGATTTGGCCTATTAGAGGAACTTGCTTATTGTCCATAGAGAAACATCTTCCAAATGTTTTGGTGAGTGTCAAACCAAGAGCATTAGCAACTTTTGCTGGCATGACATTATCAGATGCCCCAGAGTCGATCACATGATTACTAAGCTTAAAACCATTAATCAACAAAGAGATGTAAAATGACTCTACCTTTTCTGTAGGAGAAGGGGAAATCACTAAGTTATTCTAAAGTGAATCAGAATTGGGAACGTTCTTTGGGGTGATGTCTTTTTCTTTAACAAATTTGACCAAACGGTCAAATTGATCTAGGTTAGACCTCAAAAACTCTACCTCAGACCTTTGTATTTTGGTTTTCCTAGCATGATCTAGAATATCAAATGACTGGAAAAAAATTCATCAAAGATGAATTTGAGTTCTCATTTTGAGAACTTAAAACATGAGGAACACTAGTCTTCGGTGCAGGTGCAGAAGAACTGATAGGTGCAGAAAAATTGACAACAATCGAAGAAGAACTTACACTTTTATCCTTTGCAACATCCTTCGAGACATAGTTATCTTTTGGGGGATTTGGTATAGGAGCCCCACACTTGGCAATAGTAACTAGCAAACATTGAGAATCCTTGATTTGAATAGAATCATCATTTTTCACTTTGGCAGGTGGCTGAGCCACTTGTGCTTGTGAACGAGTGAACACTGCAAAGAAATCTCCTCTGTGTGTATCTGATATATCATCATCTTGATACTGCATAAACCTGATATTCGAGTCACTAGCCAATTTTGCATCATCTTCTTGATGCACATTGACATATTCATCACTGAAAGGGGAAGATCATTTTGTTCAGCTTCATAATATCCTGTAGCTAAATTTTGGGGTGGTGCTTCCAACACAAGCCTTTCTGGAGTAGGAGGTAATTTGTTCTGATGATGCATGGTGTAATTGGAAGCATTATTTGGATAAGTCCTTCTCGGGACATCACGATAAGAAATATTTCCTTGTGAGGACATCTTCTTCTTAAGTGCTAACAACTCATTTGCTAGCTTCTATATCATGGGATCAGCAAAATTAGTTGAAGAGAAAGATGCATCAACAACTTGGTTACTCCTCACCTTGTTAGGATCTTTACTTATCTTACCCACAAGGATAAGATCATCTTCAACCGATATAGCCATTTGTTGAGCAGTGGCCAAATCTATAGGATTGTTCCTTCTCAAAAGAAAACTCACCTCTGGCAGTTGAGCGTTGATGAAAAAGCATTTCAGATTTCCAGCAATGGGTTGTGAAGCAACCGGGATACAGTTATGAAGCTTATCGATCTTTGCTACAAACTCACACATGGGTTCTTGAGGATCTTTCTTCAACTGAGTCAATTGTGCCAATAAAGCATGATCATCTTCGGTGGACTTGAACCTCACCTCAAATAATGTTCTAAGAGTTACCCAACTTGTTATACAAGCATTGGGAAGATGATAGAACCAATCAGCAATAGCTCCATGCAAAGTCTCGATGAACAATCTCATAGATACATCTTCATGCTCGACTCCCAAAACTCCACATGCAATATAAAAGGCAGCAATGTGTTCATCTGGATGTTGAGATCCATCTCCCAAAAACTTGGGCAATTTTTTCCACGTGCCTTTAGGAAGTTCATGTAGAGGCGTGGTCAGGCTTAAAGGACCAAAAGCAGTGCCCCAAGGACTATCAGTGCCCATCCTTAATGGATTATACGGTGGTATTACAAAATTATTTCCAAGTGGAATTACTAAAACTTGCAAACTTGACTCCTCGCTTGGTACAGGAGATCGTCGTGCAGATGGAGGGAAACTTCGTGTCTGCTACAAAGGAGAAAGTGTCTATGGAGGTGTCACAAAGGGAAAATTTAATTGTTGCAATAACTCAAATGTAGGATCAACAACTCCTGCTAATCGCTGCCCACGAGTGTAACTTCGATCAGCTAGATTAGAATATAGAGATAAGCAACAATATATAAATTACAATGAAAGCGCACTGCAACCCAAAAGACAAACTAGTTGCACGTCGCTCCCTAGTAGAGTCACCAAAAAATTCTTGGGTCAATAGTTTGTCACCAATGTATCAATGACAAAATATGCAATTCACACATAGCTATGTTGAGAAGTTAATCTCTCCTCTCATCAAGGGGAGGTTCCCTTTGAAATTTCTTCTCTAATTGACAAGAAATCAAAATATATGAGTTGATGTTGGGCATATAACTCTCTTTTTTCATAGTTTATGTGTTCTCCCTCTACCTTGTTACAATTTCTCTATCTCTTCAGATACTTAAAGAAAAGAACAATGGGTCTAACAATCTACGCTAAAACTTACTATCAAGTAGCACAAAGTCTCCCTTGAAGGTAATACTACTTCAAACTGATTATTACAAATAATTAGAAATTTAACTCACAGCTCAAAGTCTTCAAGTATGAATTCCTAATCCTTCAAACTACAAGTAACGACAGCAATACAAAGTTTACCACTAATTACTCAATTACCAAAAGATTTCCCAAATATGCTAGAAGCACACAGTCTACCCACACAATTCAAGAGCTCTCTAACTCACATAACAATCTCTCCAATATCAAAGAAGTAAATAACATATGTAAGCAATGGACATAAGAACATTAACTCACATAAACACTTTTCTTGATACAACACAAAGTTTGAGATCAACAAAATGCTTTCTTTATTTGCTTGATAAAATTCTCACTACAAAAGCACAAAGTCTTCTTCTGTAGAGTTTTGCTTAGCATGAAAAAGATAAAAATATTTACAAATGAGGTCCTCCTTAAATAGGAAAATAATGAAGAAAAATGTGGGCACAGTTGACTAATTCAACTGCACAGTCCCACTTTACTACAACTATAGCATAAAGAAAATGTGCAGTTGCATGAAAACTGATAGCATCTATTGATGCAACTGCATAGAAAGAAAGTGTCAAAAGGGGACACTTCATTCATCTTTCTCCTCCTCATTGGATTTTCAAAATTTTTTGAATGTAGCCAGGATAACTTTCATCTCTGCTTCATTCGGCATTGGAGTAGAACTTGTGATCACTTAGACGCAGGAAATTGCATCTTCAATTTTTACCTATTTCTTTTTCGCGTCCTTCAACATGGATGCAAGAACTTCGAAACTAACCTAGATTTCCAATAGTTTATCAAATGTATCAAGCGAGAAATCTTGTCCCATGTAGTGATCTATCAAAGTAAGGAATTCATGTGTGATAGTTTCAATAGTGACGAGATTCTGATCGCCATCATATAAATAGCAAGGAAGATCATCAACTTTGGTAAAAATGAGGTTGATCTCATCATCACCCTCTTTCTTCTCTTGATCCAGTTCTGAAATCATCAACCTTATTGTCTCTTGCTTATGAGAAAATAAGGACAAAATCTGGATGTACTTTTCCCTTGTAGGAATTACCTGATTTTCAATGAGGACATCTATTTTGAAGTCCTCTATTTTACTCCATAAGGTAGTACTTTTCCCAACTTCCTCAATTTCCTATTGTAAAGCGAAAAATCACGATCGAACCCTAAGTGTTCACCCCACCACTCCAAGGAGAGAGAAAGGAGGTCACTAGGGTTGACGGTTTTCACTTAGGGGAGACTTTACATTCAAAAGAGGGGTTGAAACCCACAAGATCCAATCCCACACAATGCAAGATTGGATTCTAAATGAGTTTCAAGGGTTGTGACAGCAAGGCTACCCTCTTTTGTAAAGAACGTAGATAGAAGGATTGAGCTAGGAATGCATGTAAAGTGAGAAAGATTCACTTATAAACAGAGATAGGAATATAGGATGAGGTTGCTGACCTGGAATTAGTAGTAAAATGTCGAGACGATGCTGTCCTACAAATTTGAGCGAAAGTTGATGGGACGATGGCGCCCGACGTGCACATGGTCCTCCAAAAAATCCACGAAACGAAGGGGGATCTATTCGTCTCTGCACAAGGATTCCAGATCTTCAATTACAGCCGCGTACCTACAACCTACACACAAAAAAGAGAGGGTGATTGGGGGGTTAGGGATTAGGGGTTTGCCCTTAGGTCAAACCCCGGTTTTGGAATTAACCAAGAAATGAGAATGCTGTAAATGTAAATGATTGTAATGTAAACAAGTACTGATACCTTGTTGTAAGAATGTTTGTATTCTTACATGCGAAGGTGTAAATGTTGTTGTATGTTGTAAGTTGTAAGTGATCTCCTCTTCAATGGTTGAATCCTTGTCTTAAATGCAACACTTAGCCTTGAATGGAGACTTAGAATGCTCAATTGCTTGAAGGAATGCTTGAATGCTTGAATGCTTGAATGTTTGAGTGTTTTAATATTGCTTCCGAGTCTTGCACACATATGTCCTTCCTTCTCCAAAATGGGAGAGGAAATGTAGTTTATATACTTGCTGATAGACTGATTTTTCCGACCTTAGGCCGACCAGGAAACATTATTTCTCGAATTGCAAACATAAAGACCCCAAGCCCAAAAGAGACCAGGCCCAAAATAGGGCCAGGGACCAGGGCGCTGGGCGCCATGGTCCTGGGGGACCAAGGCACTGGGCACCCTAGTCTTGAAGGACCAGGGTGCTGGGCACCATGGTCCCACCTCCCAGGATAGTAGGGTGCAAGGAGGGATCATGCTAAGGTGCAAAAAAATGTAGTTTTTGGTGTCATGAACAAATTTTGGGGTCTCCATTCAGGTTCAGTGTTGCGTCGCCATCGTGAAGACCCAAATGCAGTCAAAATTGTAAGTGTCACAATTTTAGGACGTTACACCTATGATAATGAAGTCTTGAGTCCTTGCATCTGACTCTAGATTACTTCAAAATCTAACAATAGTCCAACTATGGAACTCAGCAGATGAGAGCCTTCTGATCTTAACCGTGAAATCCACTCATCCATCACTCGGCCTTTAGCTCCTACCTGTTCAATCTTCTTTAGAGCTTCGGTGTCCATTGAGGATCCTATGGGCTCGAATTCTTGAGAAGATTGTGTAACTTTGAGAAGAACATTGGTCAGCTGCTCACACTTTTGCTTCAATTCATGCTTTTCATCCCTCTCCCGATCAAATCTTCTCAACAAAGAATCAAAAGTTGTTTGAGAGTCCAATTTGACACTCTCATGTGTTTCCACCCCAAGTTTGATGACTTGCATGGTATAATCTTCAGGCTGTATGTTGCTTTTATCTTTTTCTGATGATGGCACCATGACCTCAGCATACTTTCTCTTAGAAGTTAGGTCCACCAATACTCGAGATACGGTCTTTGGCTTTGGAGAAACCAACTTCTCAAAATCAAACTCATCGGGAGAGATCACCTGTTTTTTTCTCTTAGTGGCCACCACTTCCATCCAACGTGGTAATTTTGGATTGGTCGATGGAGTAGTAGCTCCTTGTTGATTTTCCATTAAAGTCTCATGAGTAGGCTGACTGGAGCTTGGAGCTGCTATGACTGTTGTCAATGGCACCAATGTAGAAGTATCTAGTGGCACATTCGTTGATATTGTAACATTGGTTGTTGCTGACACCTCTTCAATTACAGATGGGAGATTTGAAGGCGCTGTGGGTGCAACTTCAGTACTTACCAATGGTGGAATTTCTATTGTGATTGTAGTAACAGGTAAGTTGACTGAAGCCTCTTTTGCAAATACCTCTTCCAAGGCTTCATTAAAATCCATCATTGTAGATTCAATGGTAGATGAGGGAATATCATCTAGAGTGGAGAAGTTGGTTAGAGTGAAAAACTATTGAGTGCCATCTCACTGAGCCATGCCCATACTTAGATCTCCATCTTGAAAATCTCCATCCTCTTCATCAGAGTCAGATTCAACAGAGTGGATGACTACCTGTGAAGTGGTCGAGGCATCAACTCCTACTAGATGTGATACTTCTTTAGCCTGTACTTCCTCTTGTCGAGGAATTTCACCTTCTTCAACTTCCTTTCCTTTTTCAACTTCACTGGCAGGCGGCCGTTCTAGCTCTTTTGCCACTGCTTCCTATATTACGAATGATGATTCACCCTTTTTGGACCCTTTAACTTTAAATTTGATTTGAGGTCCTTTACCCTTTGATTATACCACAGGAGTTAAGGATAGTGCTTGCGGGTCTGCCCTACTCTTTGTTCTTGTTTCAGTTGTAGCTATCTTTCCAACTGGGCCATCACTGTTATCATCATCTCCTGAACTAGCAGGAGGCTGCTTCATCCTAAGATTATTCTTTATCAACCATTCATTGGTGTTTACCAGGATGGGAGCAATCCTTTGAGTGATCGATTTGCTTTCTTTCTTTGACCATTGCACGGGAGGAACTGGAGAATCAACAATCTTTTTCTCATAATAGACGGGGTCTATTATGTCATCTATGTCTTCCATGGTCATTGGGATCTTGGCTAAATCCAAATTTTCAATTTGTTCCAAGGTAAGAAGATTGAAATCCATCCTTCTTATATCTTCCTCATTCTAACAATCTGCCCAAACATCTTCAAACCTATAGACATGGGTATAATTCCTCTTGAGTTTGCTCTTTATGCCACAAAAGTCAAAATTGTTTCATGCCTTGAATCTTCACATGGTATTCCATTTCATTTCATCTTCCATGTTTTTGGCCTTGTTGTTGGTTAGCACTGAGTACCTACTGATTGACTCTGGGAACTTCAACCCAGTATTATGTGCTTGTGATTTTTTTTCATGCACATACATTAGTTGTCTACATAACTCCATGAGAATGATCTTGTCTAAAGGGAATCTTGGTAGAATAAAAGGCTCACCTGAGAAACATCCAATTTGGATGTAAGTGAAAGTAGGAAATTGAAGGAAAACACGCCCAAAATGAGATACCCTGTTATAGGCAGCCTCTGATAACCTCCGCTTCTGCAGACCCTTATCAAACATGCACTTCCATACAACGAAGAAGGCATCATTAACTCTTCGGAAATGAGTACCTTGATTCTTGATGGTAAGCTGCTCATAATACTCCCAAACAGACACCAATCTTCTATCACCCTTGGTAGATAGACCTGGATATTGCCTCATAGAGGCAGCTGCATAAATCAGGTATGAAGTCATGTAGAATTTTAGTGTTACTTTGACCTCTTTCAATTGAGCACAGAGCGCATCACTGATCTATTTGCCCCAATCAATTCTTGCAGCCCCTTTCCTGATTATATTCATATAGTAACACATCTAGGTTTGGAAGTAATGAGAATCTTTTAACCCCTTTACTCTAGACAACATGGTAACCATGTCGTTGTATTCCTCATTGAAGTCACTCCTATGGAAGGACTTGGGCCATCGTGAGGTAGTAGAATGTCTAGAAGCAAAAAGGTACATAGTATTGACCACTTTCTTGCACTTAACTTCATTTTTCTCGTAGTACTCTTAAGAACTCTCTTGAGATATAATAGCTACCTCTTCAACCGGAGAGCCTCTGAAAACACTATTGATAAATACAATATCCAGAGTCATAATGAAATTCTGATCTACATCTTTCACCTATCTTGTTTTTGGATCAAAGTGATCCGCTACTGCAAGCACAAATTCTGGATCATGAGCTAGAACTAGGAAGGATGCATATTTATGCAACTCAGACTTGATCATATTGGTTAGGCGAGCAGGAGCCTTCTCAACTCGGTCAATGAATTCTTGCATACTGACATGTCCGATCTCAGTATCTCTAATTTCCTTGACATTTGAGTCCACTGAACTCTCTGGGTACATCTTCAAGTACTTATCATACTTGTACTTCATTTTTTTTGTTGATGTTTTACCTGGGGAAAATTCCAATTAACTTGTGGAAGGCTCGGATTTATCTTGAGGGAGCTTTGACATTCATGATGACTACATTCAACACTGAGGATTAGCGCTTTTGATATTTATCATCATCATAAAAAAATCAGTTTTCTTCAATCGGATCGAAAAATGGGACTCAAAATAGACTTAGGAGTAAGACTGCCAAAACAGCAGGTCGGGGAAAAAAGTCTGACATGCTCTTTTTAGAAAACAAAATTCACACATCGGACTTTAAAGTCTGATGTGCAGGGGTAAACATCTTGATTAGCACATTGGACTTTAAAGTCTGATGTGCAAACTTGGGGTAAGCTATCAACACATCAGACTTTAAAGTTCAATGTGCAAATCCGGGATGAGTTGTCAACACTGTTGAGAAAAATGGTGTCTCAACCTTGCATTTATGTGAGGTTACTATTTATAGTAAGTTTTCTTTTGAGCAGGAAATGGTGCGAAACTCTCCCTGAAGCTTCTGGTTGGCTAGATAAGCATTCCGGTAAAGTTTCGTCGCAAGGTCACAGCTAGTTTTGAAGATATTAAAGTTTTCGTCTTGGAGGGGTGCAATAAAATGTTTAAACTTAATTTTGGGGACTTTAGAGGCTCTGAAATGCCCTAAAAAGTGGCCATAACTGGCGAAGTGAGTTACGAGGTGATAGAGCACTTCGCGATCTTTCCGGCGCTTCAAACGGTTCGTCAATCGGACACCCGGTTCTCAAGTTATGGCCTCCGGAAGTTTGTACTCCTGAAATAGGAAAAATAATTTGTATCGGATACATAAATGAGCTGTAAAAAGGGAGCGACACGTGTTGATGTGTGCTTTAACATGTCATAGGGCATCTAGAAGGGAGATAAGGTCGGCTACACCTTATTGGGTGGTTTTAGCCCATGGTTTTGTAATACCGTTTGACGGTTTCTTGTATTGTATCTCCTATTTATGAGGTGTGTGAGATAGAGGTTGTGTGTAAGAGTCTTATGGCTATTGAGTTGCCTCTGAATCTCTGATTAGTGGTACTCCTGTGAAGAGCTTTCTCTGCAAGTATGTTGTAATCTGTTTTTGATTGCTGAATAAAATATTGAGCTGCTTTTGGAGGGTGGGGTTTTTCTCCCGAAAGGGTTTTCCCCACGTAAATCACTATGTTGTGGTATGATTGCTATTATATCTATTTCTATTTTCTGTAACTGTTGTAATGATCTAAAAAAGTTTTGCATTACCCTCCTCTCAAGGTTAGTGTAGGAATTTGTTTCCGTGACTTAACTTCCTTACAAACACATCGTACATTAAAGTCTGATGTGTTAATTTGGGGTAGATCAATGCAACATCAGACTTTAAAGTCCGATATGCAAGGGTAAAACCTTAGGCAAAACCAGCACATCAGACTTTAAAGTCCGATGTGATAGGGTAAAAACAATCAGTTTGTTGGAATTTTAATGATGTTGTGATTGTCATTGATGGACACACACTTTCTTGATGTATGAGTTATGCTCAACCGGTATTTGTTCTAACCGGTATTATGTATCATAGTCTTTAGACTATCGGTGTTTTGCAGAAGATGTCTACCAGTCACAAATTGATTGAAGACCCAAGCGGTATGAAGACCCCAAGCGGTTTGAGGATCTCAAGCGGTATGAAGAAACAAAGTGGTAGTTAACATTTTTCCAGTCTTCATTTTGACAATCGGTAATCGGTAAATTGTATGAACTGGTATTACTCTGTGATGAGTTACCAACTGGTATTTCTATGATGAGTTATCATCCACTGACACTTTGGCGGTGATTATGTGTCGTGTTACCAAATGTGTCTAGATGCACTGAACCTAGGAACTTGTAGTTTAATCCTATTGGACTGACATGAAATCAGACTCCTTTATAAGGACATCATGTCTAGGGTTTGTATATATGAGAGATATGTGTGTATGTGAGATAGATAAGGTTATGTGCAATCATTGAAGAGAAGATTAGGTATGTGTGAAGAAACAGAGTGTTGAGATACAGAAGAATGAAGTAATGCTAAAGTGCATTAACAATGAGCTATCAAGGATCTAACCAAGCATACTGTGCTAGTATCTAGATCACCTACTTGTTGATTACTCATATCTTCGACAAGTCTGAAACCCTTAGCCGGGCAGGCTTAGCAAAGCCTTTGTAAATCCTCTAACAAGGTGGTTCACAACTGTGGATCTAAAATCCTCTCACAAGGTAGTCTTTAACAGGACTTATCTCCTAATAGAGATCTAGATTCCTAACATGATCTGTTCTGGTGAAGAACATTGTATGACCTTAACCGGTCTGGTTTCTATTTTGTAGATAGTTACTTGTGAGTTTCTGCTCACCGTGGTTTTCTCCTATTTGGGTTTCCATGTCAAACATCTTGTGGGTGAATGCTTTGTTTTCTATTTGGTTTGCATTTATCTTAATCAGTTTGTTAGTGAATCTGTTATACCGGTTAACTGCTAAACTATTTAAGAGTTCAAGTTCAGTATTTTTTGGTATACTAATTCACCCCCCCTCTTAGTATTCATCACGGTTGACATGTCATGTTTTAAAACCTGACATGTCAATCAAAACTTCACATCTCCACATATCAGGTTTTAAAGTTTGATATGCGGAGATAAATTATCTCGCATATCGGACTCTAAAACCCGATATGCGAAGATTCCTCCATCCAACTGCATACCTGACTTTAAAGTCTGATGTGCAGCTTGGAGAAGGATGACTTTGGAGGGCAATTAGACTTTAAAGTCCGATTGTCCTCTCGACACAAGGCAAAACCCAAAGAAAACAAAACAAGGAAAAATGAATGGGAAGATTAAAAAAAAAAAGGAAAAGAAACCCGAAAAGAAAGAATAAAAACCCTACCTTCTCTGCAACAAGTGATTTGGGGAAAAAATTGATGATGGCGCGATCCAATCTGAGTTGCGGCAAGAAAAAATGGAGGGTGTGCAGAGAAGAGGAAGACACAAGCAACAATGAAGAAAAGACACGTGAAAAGTGATTAAATAAACCTCTTATTTAACCATTAATGCTGCATTAATGACTAACACACAATGCAGGTCGAACTTTAAAGTCCGAAATGCGGGCTTAGACCACCTACAGATCAGACTTTAAAGTCTGAACTGCAGGCTTAGACACCTAGCAAATGCACATTGGACTTCAAAGTCCGACGTGCATAAAGCAAAGAAAGACCCTGCAGTTTGGACTTTAAAATCTGAACTCCAAGTAAAACTGCAAACTTAGAAAAACTAAGAAAACAATAAAAACAAAAAATCAAGAAGCTAAATGAGCTAATCGAAAAGTCGATTAAGCTCTCCTGGAGACCATAAGGTATGAAATGGACCAGTTTTGTAGGGTTGCCTCATGATTTTGGACGTGCTAAAATTGAGGACAACATGTTCATGTACGTTTTGATTAAGTAAAAGCAAGTATTTGAAAGGTACCCGAACCTTGTACAAGTCAAGAGATTAGAAGAACAAGAAAGAAACTTGCCTAATCACTAAAAGATAGAAAGATCCCACCTGAACAAAAGGGGATCAACATACATAACATAAAAAACCAAAAACGGACTGCTTTAGGACAGCACAATGACAGCAAAAAGATGGGACCTAGGATCCCTGCAGAAACAGAGACAGAGACAACTAAATACTTTTCATGATATCCTCAGCATGGACAACCATTTGTTTCATGTTGTTCGCTGAGGTCTTTAATTCCTCCAGCTCATGACCTTTGATGTCGCCCTTGATCCTTGTATTAGCTCTGGTCCTCTTTTCATGACCCTTCTTGTCCAGCTGATCCTTGTCACCATCCTTCTCTGCATTGTTCTCAAATCTATTGATCAGGATGTTCGTGTTATCCACCGAAGCTTTGAGGATCTGAAAGTTTTATTCTGGAATCTTCTTAACATTGAGCTCCATTCTATCGATTCTGCTACCCAGATTGTTCATTGCATTTTCCATTCATTTCATCTCCTTGTTATCTTCCATCTCTTTGAACTTTTTTTCCGTTGCAATGATTTTACCCATCATACTTTCAATTGCTTCCGCATTGTTAAGTACAACAACCAATTCCTTAACATGTTTCGCCAGGGGTTTATCACCAATCATTGCTTTTGTGATAGCCATCATATCTATCTTCAAGTTGTTAATATCCTTCACCATGGTTCTAATGGTATCACAAAAAGCTTTTACAGTATCATAATCACCGATACCACTTTTATCCCCTTTATCCTCCTTTTGTAGACCTTGGGTGTTCAAACCCTCAATGTTGCCCATCATCGGGTTTTCCTCCCCCTCTTTATCCTAACCCTCATCCTTCTTGTTCTCCTCAACCTCCTCAGAATCTATCAAAACATGGCTGATGTCTTTATTATTTCCCTTTTTAGTGTTCTTCCTCTGAATTTGCTTCCAGTTGCTTTCCCTTTCTTTTTTTTAATAATTTTTTTCTCAAAGGATTTAGTTTCAGACTCTGAAATGTCTGAATCCACCACAATCCTTTTCCTCTTAGCCTTATTCCTCCATTTTTTACTAGTCTCCTCCGAGTCTCCCTCAGTCTGTGAATCAAAGTTGAATCCATTGGCTTCAGTCTTTGTATTCTCATCTCTTTCATTTTTTCCTTTAATAGGCTTTTCAATGCATCTCCCTTTAAGCATTTTATAAACCAGAACCATAAGCCCCTGGTGGAGGGCATGGTCACCTTTGGGATCTTTCTGAATCTCCTTGATAGTGTGGTCCATAGAGAAGGCAAGGTAATAAGGCAAGCTCACCTTTTCCCCATGGCGGAAATGGTTGAGCAGGACAAAGTGATGACCATAGGCTCTAGTAAACCTACCATCCAAAGTGATGTAGGCAATAGAAGAAAATAAAAAAAACCTCCAAGGCCTGCATATCCTTTTTGGGGAATGGTAGGAATTGTCGATTTTCACCATCTTTCTCCTCTCATCATCAGTGACTGGGAACTTGTCCACTACTTTATCTGATATGTTGTGGTCCCTATAAAATTGCATGCCCTCAATCATCATCCCCATAGCCTCAGTAATAACCTCCTCATCAACATTCATCATCTGGGACCCGACTAGGATTTTGCCATTTTTCCAGTTCTTCATAAAATAGTTGGTAATTGTGGGATCTTTCCCACTTAGCCTCTCCATGAACACATTCAGACCCCCTTGCTGAAGGATATCCCACACTTCCCTATTCTTTCTCCATTCTGAGCAAGAGGTAGGTTTGATTATTTTCTTATTACCTCCCATTTTTTCTGCACTTTCCTTAAAATTCCTTCTCTCGACTTCAAAACCTCTTCTCTGGTTTCTGTAGATGCCCTGTAAAAATGCCCAAAATCCGTGCTAGACAATTATGAGAAGACACCTATATAAATGCTCATTACCTCTGTAATAACCCTGCATCGATAAAAGTGGAAGAGGCATTTAGAAACTATAATTAAAAGGAGCACGTTGCCTAGCCTAGCTATAGTCCAGATTAAGCAAGGATTTCATTTCACATGTGATCTCACTCTTAGAATAACTAGTAATGATGTCTTCCGATTGGCACGCCAGGTTGGCTACCCAATTAGTGCAAGAATTGGCTTCCCTATACACATGTGTAAAAACACACATTTCAAATTCCTCACTAATTTTCTTAGTCTCTTTAATAGCATTGCTAATTGACCAAGAAGGTGGGAATTTCATATTTAAACAGTTGATTATGTTCAATGAATATCCTTCACACCAGACTCTAGTGCATTTGGCTTCCTTCGCAAGGATCATCCCATGGTAAGTCTTCATAGCTTTAGCTACATGGCTTGTCTGATTTCTTATAGGAATGCTTTTTATGATTTTGCATTTTCCCCATTCGTCCCTAAGGACCACCCCACATCCTGCAACACCCGGATTACCCTTTGAAGCACTGTCAAAGTTAATTTTCATCCAACCATTGGGCGGGCTGACCCATATCACACCCTCTCTAGGATTGATCTAAAAGTGCTCTTGACCCTTTAATCTCCACTTGTTGTAGATAAATTGATCATCCTTTTCTTGAGGATTATCAATGCCTCCTATGATATTCATATTTTCCACTATATTTCTTTTTATTTTCTCAAACACAATTTTTGCCTTAGAAGCCTTCTCTCTGAAAACTTTGTCATTTCTCTCTTTCCATATACCCCAACACATATGAGGTAAGGCAAGTTTCCACAATAAAGTAGTAGACTTATTCCTTGAAGCATGATGCCAAGAGTTGAAAACCTCCTAAATCGACTCTGGGAAGCCCCAACTAATTTTGAAGTGGTCCAGACATCTTCCCCGGACATCAGCAGAGAAAGGGAAATGAAAGAGCATATGATTGATGGGCTCCTCATTCTGCTTGCACAGAGTACAAACACTAGGCATACTCATACCTCTTTTTCTGATATTCTCAATTATTAGAATTTTATCTTGAAGGGTTGTCCAGAAAAAAATGTTAATCTTAGGGGTGAGGCCTTTCACCTAGGCCTTAGCCTAGCATGGACTTTCCATGTTATAATACTGATGATAATAAAGAGAGGCCACAGCAAATGTACCACTTGATATGAGTTTCCAAATTAATTGGTCTTCATCTTCAACCATTACCATAGACTTCATAATTTTGTTCAGACTTCCCAAGGACTAATCCACCTGAGATAAATCCTTCCATTGTCCATCTTCCTAGTAATCACCCATCATAGATCCAAATCTTTCCTTGCACTGGTTCTAAAATCTACTCCACTCAAGATTTTCAGTCAAAGGGGACTCAAGCAGCCATGAATCATCCTAGAATTGGATATGTTCTTGTATGTTATTTCTTTTGTAGTGCAGGTAATAAATGATGTTGCAGTGGACATTCACCTATCGTGCCTATTGAAGGGAAGGATACGCAAGAGATAACTGAAGATAAAACCGTAGAAAAGTTGAGCAAGCGTAAGGGACAGCATAAGCAGAGCAATCAAGAGACACTACCAATGTCTAACTTCAGAAGGCGCTGAATTTGTAAATACCGCCACAGCATGTAATGACTGTGGTTCGGTTTAGATCCATGTTTCCTATAGCATAACTCCAGTTATCTCCTTTCTCAGTCAATCATCTGCCTCTTCTTTTCGGCGTGATTTGTGTTGTCTATTGTAGAATATTTCTTTTTAGTAATAAACTCTTTTTCTTCTCAGAGGAGAGATAGAAGAGAAAATAATAGAGCAAAGGATTTTTGATAAGCGTTTCTTGAGTTTCTTTTCATATTAAAACTATGTAATCACTTTCAGAAAGCAATGAATAAAATTATGGTATTCTGATCTTTTAAGAGTTGTTTTCGGGAAGCCTAGTATCACTCACCCAAGGGGGCCCACTTGGTGAGTGATCCTATGTGTTCGTTAAAATTAGTTTTCTTTCCTTAGCCACGGTAGAAGTTCTTGTGTTGATTGTTCCTGCAGCCACTGGAAACAGATCCACTAACTGTTCCTGCAGCCAAGCCAAAACAGAGTAATTTCTGTTTATCAGCATTGAATTTATCCAGCATTGCTTTTATGAATTTATGCATAATTTTTCACGTAGCCTTTCCATAGTTTCCATTATTGTTTACCTTTTCTGCATAATATTAGTTGTTGCAGTAATGCAAAATAGTTGTTACAAGAACTTAGTGCATATATAGTGCAAACCCATTTCTAGTATTATGTCCTTGGTTGACAATCAACACTAGCTATGGAAATAGTGACTTTACCAAATGAATGTCCAAACTTCGGGTTGAGACATCAATTAGAGTTATTATTCTTATTGTTGGGGTGAACATGATCCATATTGTGTATAGGAACCATCAAAGTACAACCCCCAAAATTTTGGGCTTATTGTTAGAATGTCTGTATCAAGAAATTCAATGTGCAATGGTGTGCCATCTTCCAAGGGTGCTTTAGCCAATTGATTAGTAATGACCTATCCTTTGATATCTTTTCGATTGACATATTTTATATCAAACTCACTTAATACCATAACCTATTTTGTCAATCTGCCTGTCAAAGCTGCTCAACAAATACTGTAGTGGATCTATTTTTGCTGTCAGTTTCACAGAATGAGTCAGCATATAATGTCACAATTTTTGAGTTGTGAATACAACTACTAGGCATGTCTTCTCAACTGATGTATAGTTCAATTCATAGCCTACAAAGTGTTCTACTGATGTAATACACTGCTCTTTCTTTCCCTTCTTCATCATGTTGTACTAAAAGAGCTTCTAGTGATACATTTGTTGCTAAAATGAATTGCAACAATGGTTTCCCTTTGATTGGTGATACAAGTACTGGGGGATTCAAAAGATATTCTTTGATTTGTATAAAAGCCTCTTAACACTTCTAATCCCATTTGAATGGAATATTCTTATGTAAAAGATGAGTGAATGGATGACATCTATCTGCTAATTGAGAGACAAATCTTCTGATTGATTGCAATCTCCCTTGTAGAGAACGTAGTTGACTTATGTTCCTAGGTGACTCTATTTCCATGATGGCTTTGACCTTTTCTAGATCTACTTCAATTCCACAAGCTGATATAATGTACCCAATAAGTTTTCCAGAGGTTACTCCAAATGCACATTTCCTTGGATTCAATCTTAATTGATATTGTTCAATCCTGTCAAATATCTTGCCCAAGATGTTCAAATGTTCTTTCCTTGTATGAGATTTTGCAAGTATGTCATCTACATAATCTTCCATAAATGTATGCATCATATCATGGAAAATTGTTGTCATGGATCTCTGATAAGTTGCTCCTAGATTCTTAAGCCCAAATGGCATAACATTCCAGTAGTAAGTACCCCATCCACAGGTGAATGATGTATTTTCTTGATCTTCAAGGGCAATTCTTATTTGATTGTACCCCAAGAATCCATCCATTAATAAAAACATCTCATGTCCTACTGATAAATCTACAATTATATCAATGTTGGGTAGTGGGAAATCATCTTTGGGACATGCCTAGTTCAAATCTCTGAAATCAATGCAGACTCTTATGCTTTTATCTAGTTTTGACACTGGCACAATGCTTTAAACCCATTCCAGATAGGCAATAGGTCTTATGAAACCCACATCCAATAGTTTCTTTAACTCTTCTTTTACAAGGAGAGCGATGTGTGGATGTGTCTTCCTTAGTTTTTGTTTAACTAGTTTTACTTTTGGATCCATCTTGAGATGATGCATGATAATATCTGGATCAAGTCCTGGCATGTCTACATAGGACCAAGCAAAATTCATATCTCTTTGTTTGAAGAATTCTATGTATTATTTCCTCTCTTCATCTGATAATAATGCAACAGGATGAAGGACCTTGGGATCCTTTGTTGTGTCAATGTTTATTGCTTTTGTTGGCTCTATAAAAATAGTAGATCTCTCCTGAAAATATGTAGGGAGGATGTCAAACTTTCCATCTTCTGGTGCCTCAAAGAGGTTTTCACTGTCGGATATGTCCTTTATTTTTCCTCTCGATTGATCTAGTGTTGCCATGAAATGGTTTTCAGCACTAGGCCTTTTTTCTTGGTTTATTTCAATTTTGTGACTGCAAAATTTGGCATTCTCCTGACTACAAGAAGCGTTACCCGATTCCACAGTGGAAGATATATTAGGTGTCATGGGTTCGACAATATTAAGATATATGGCTAAATCATGATCATTGAAAAAGACATCCAATTCAGGGTTTTCTAGGTTATCCCAATCAATTAATTCTGGATGAAGCAAGGGTAAATTATAGTCATCGTCATTATTAGGTGTTTCAAGGTTCATGACACAATAGTCACAATTTGGTGTAGAGTAGGTAATGTCATAGATAGAACTCTCTTGAGGATAGTCTCTCCCAAGTGCTCTCTAATCAACTCTAACAAAATTAGGATTAGTATTTTGTGATTCACAATCAAGTGACTCTTTATCTGATGTTTGTCCCTCAAATGAATGGATTATATCAACACATACATATTTGATATTGCAAGTTCCTTCTTGATTAATTTCAATAGATTCATTTGTATGTTGAAGTTGACATACTTGTGCACATGACATTGATGGTATCATGAAAGAAAAAGAATCCAATCAACTACTGAGAGGGGGGGGGTGAACCAGTAGATAGAAAATTGATACTAACTTCACTAGTATCAAAATCAATCTCTCAAAGTAAACTTAGAACTATCAATGCAATATCACTATCAAGATAAAAACCCTCAAGATAAACTGGTTGACTATTACAACAAACTAACAATAAACAACTTCAAACTCATAAACATCCAAATGCTTTAACTGACATAAGTAAAGCTTCATTTCACAATGCTTCTGGTTACCATGACTTATCAAACTGGATTAAGTAGTTAATCAAATCAGCCAAAAGAACATAACCACAAAAATATTCACCACTTGACACAATATTTTTGATGTGGAAACCTAAATGGGAAAACCATGGTGAGATGAGACTCACAAGATAACTATCTGAACTCTTCTGAAGTTTGCCCTATTAGGAGCCTAGCCTGTTAAATCTTTACAAAGGTCTTGTTAAGAACAGATCTTGTTATGGACCACCCGGTTAAGGGATTAACTATAATGTCTTGTTAGAAGCAATACCCTGTAAGGAGTAACCTCGGTAGAGGATTTGAAAGTCCAAGCTAATGGATCACCTGGTTAGAGGATTTGAATAGCACCAAGCTTGTTAGAGCTTACCCGATTAGGGGATTTCAATTCTGTTGTAATTGTTAGAAAACAATAGGAGTTTGGTGATCTGTTTTGAATAGCACTACACTTGCTTGTTTAGATCCTTTTCATGCTCCTATCTGCCTTTACTCAAACTGTAGATACATCATCTAATTCGTCAACCACACACTCAACTAAAACTTTGTGAACTCTAAAACTAAACAAATCATCGACCTTACAAACAAATCAATTAGGTCGGTAACACAATAAAAACCTAATTCTCTCATAGAGATTACAAACAAGTCGGCTCAATTATGACCGTTGGATTACATAACAATCTCTGCACGTCAATCAAGAAAACCTCAACCGCTCCTTGATCACCACTTTATTGAACTCAGTAACTCATCACACACTTTATATAACATGCAATATACTTACTCATTCCCTAAACAAAAATGTTTCATCAATGCACCAAAATCACTTGAAATTCTCATCATACAATAAGCATACGTGTCATAATCATTATCGCTCATCATCAGATCATAAACTAATATAACCAATTCACCAAACTTAATCGTGATGGTATGATGAAAGAATAAGTATTTGGTAGAATACTGAGAGGGGGGGGTGAATTAGTATATTGAAAAACTGATACAAAGTTCCCAAACTCAAACTCAGTCAAACAAAGTAAACTTATTTAAGTCAAGATCAATATTCATAGGAATACTTGACATCAACCAGTTTGACTATTATAACAGCTTAATAGTAAACAACTCCAACCTTTATGAATCATCAACAATGCTTAATCAAAACTCAACATATTCATCTTTCAATGCTTCTAGATATCATGCTTTATCAGAAACTAATCTAATCAACATATAAGATCACAACCACAAAAGCATTCACCACTTGACACAAAAGTTTATATGTGGAAAACCCAAATAGGTAAAAACCACGGTGAGATGGGCCTCGCAAGGATAGCTATCTGAACTCTTCTAAAGTTCATCCTATTAGGAGCCAAAGCCTGTTAGAGCTTTACAATAAGTCTTGTTAAGAACTAATTCTTGTTTAGGAATGACCCGGTTAAGGGATTTACAAATATGCCTCGATGAAAAGAACAATACCCTATTAGGAGTAACCTTGTTGGAGGATTTAAGAATCCAAGCTAATGAACCACCTTGTTAGAGGATTTAATGAGTAACCAAGCTTGTTAGAGCTTACCTGGTTAAGGGATTTTACTTCTGTTATAATTGTTAGAGAACAACAGGTTTTGTTGATCTATCTGAATAACACTATATTTGCTTGATCAGATCCTTCTATAACCTTCAATCTGTTTTTACTCAAAGTACAGATACATCCACTAGTTAGGTAACTACACACTCACAAGTTTCTTCCAATCTTTCCTACTTTGCCAACACTTTTACAAACAACTTCATCGACCTTAAATACACAAACAATTAGGTCGGTAACACAAGCAAAAACCTAATTCTCGTCATCGAGATTACAAACAAGTCAGTACAATCTTAACTGTTAGAAATCGTAACAATCTCTTCACATTCTTCAAGACAATTCCAACCTCTCCATGATCACCGCTTCATTGGACTTTGTAACTCATCACGCGTTGTCCATTAGATGCAATCCACTTTGCTCCTTTCCAAGAAATCAAACAAATGTGCCAAATCAATTTGAGCTTATCCTTATACAATGATCACACATGTCTCTATCATTACCACTTACCAGATAATAAACCAACAAACGTGATCAGTTAGGGTTTATCAACAGGTTAGGGTTTATCAATTACATTATAGAGATATGTTTAACCCTTCACACCGATTCACTGGTTTTTCTAACAAACTCTACATGTCAGTTACACAATTTTACAAATCTCTTCTTACTCTCTTCTTACCAGTTTACAAGACAAAAGCAATAACATCAACAATATCATGAATATCATTATACCGGTTCAATTGACATCAATGACAACATATCATTAATGCAATCTCTATGCAAAATGCTAACAAACTCAAAATGCCAACAAATCAGTTAGGGTTTATCAAAACAACAGGTAGGGTTTACCAGTTTAACTCTCCAATACATAGCAATACCGGTTCACTCCACAAACCTACCTACTAGTTATAGTTTCCTCTTTTAGCTCTTCCTACCAGTTACAAAACAATATTACAATAATATCAACAATATCATTACCAGTTAATTGATATCAATGACAACATAACATATCATTTGTAGCATCGGAATTAGGAATCATCAAAGCAAGTAAATCAAAACACTAGACATAATAACTCAATCATGAGAGCACTCAATGCAAATGAACCTAATCCTAAGCACACTCAATAGAGATATGAAAACAAAGCATTCAAAATGAAAGATTATGCAAACCAAATGCAGAATTGAATGCTCCTTCCATGCGACTCCATTGTTCTTCTTTCCTCTTCAAATGAATTTGTGGATCTCACCTACAAGTGCACATACAATTGAAAGCAAGATTGATGAAAAGCTCAAGAGTACTAGAAGCATAAGTTCATTAGTCTGATAGGAATTCAGAATCAAGGGATTTGACTGAAGAAAATCATCCAATTTATAGAGAAATTGGAGAAATGAACAAATTAGCATGATAGTGATTCGAATGGAAATTCAAATCAAGAATATAAAAATTATGACATGTTGCTATGCAAAGATTTATGACAATTTTATGACAGATTTTATGACAAATTGCTATGTCAAGACAAATTCTATGACAAATTGCTATGTCAAGAGTATGACGCATGAAGCACACAAATAGGGAGAACTAGAGACAAGATAATTAGGTGGAATTTGCAATTAGGAAATTAGAAAATAGGAGGAATTAGGAAAATTAGGAATTAGGAAATAATGAAATTAGGAAATTAATGAAAATTAGAAAATTAGAAATGAGGAAAATAGGAATTTAGTGAATTAATTAATAATTTCTCATTTATCAATTAATTCACAAAGAGGGAATGAAAAATTAGGAAATTAGGAGTTAGGAGAAATTAGGTAAATCAATTAATAAATTTTCATTTATTAATTAATTCACAAAAAGAGGAATAATTAATTAGCCAATCAAATGAAACATTTAATTGCGACAGGAAGACCTAGGATAAATAAATAAATTATTTAATCCTAGAGGAAGAAATGACACACAAGGTTAAATGATTAAATCACAAAACCCTGGAAGACGAATTAGGTCTTGAAAGATAACTGACTCGATTTGATTTGATTTTGGATTGATAAATGACCAATGTGATAAATGATTTGATAAATGTGCCAATTGACGAGGAATAGTGATAAATTGATCCAAATTGACATAATTGAGACAGACAATGATCGATAATGATATGATCGCAAAATGACAAAATCGACAAGAGGACAAGAATCGAGGACAAAACAGATTGCAAGACGACAAGATTGAAAATGACCACGATCGATGACAAATCGATCGCAAAATGACAAGATCGAACAATAACAACGATCGATGACAAATCGATCACATGATGACAAGATTGAAAAGAGGACAAAACCCTAATTAGGATTGACGATGTCCAAAATGATGACAAATAAGCATGCTCATTGATGCAACAAGATAAAATCGATCAAAATCATGATTGGATAATGTTGTCGACAAGACCAAATTCGAGGACGAGATGATTGAAGAATATAGAAGAATGACTCGATGTTCGCAAATGATAAAGACCAAGTGCGTGACATAGGAGAAATGTTAATGCGACGCAAAAACCTAAAATGAGGCAATGCGCAAATGTTAAAGCATGACTTCGCAAGTGTTGACCATTTTTGGGTGTCTAAATTTTGCCCCTCTTTGAGACAATGCGATTTTAAGCGTTGTTTCAAAGAACAATAATGAAAATGCCCCAGACAACGATAATGACATATGCATGCCCCCTCGAGGAATTGGCCGGAAACATGCGGAAAAGAGGCCAATTGATCGATAAAAATGATAGGATCGAACGGACTGACAATCGGAGATCGGATGCATGAAGGACAAGCAATTTAAGGTGCACAAGACCGCGACCAACATAAGATGGAGAAGATGCACGTCCATCTATGCAATGACAAAGAGCTATAAATGAGACCAAGAGGGTGAAAATTGCTCATTTGCACTAGCTAAAGAGGAGGATTTGTTGCTCTGGACAAGGACACGTGCAGAGAGATGGCGAACATTCCAAGGGCAGATCACCTCGGAGAACGTGTACACACATTCAGATGACTGGAGGACGCAGGAGCAGCGGTATGTATCTCAAAAACCCATGTTTTCAATTTGATGAATTTAACTTGCTTGCGGGACATTACGGGGCCCACAGAGGATGCAGAAACTGACTTCTGTGCTTGTGTCATGTCTTCTGCACTTGTGTCATGTCTTCTATGCTTGTGTAAGGGTACACAAGCGCAAGAGTCAAGACATAAGCGCAAGAGTTAAGACACAAGCGCAAGAGTGCATGTAAGACTCAATTTTGGTTCAAAACTGCATGCAAAGGACCTGAAAAGGGTGGACAAGGGTAGGATAGGTCAGAATAGATGAAAAACACCCTAAGGTGGACATGAAAATGAGAAAATGCAGCCCATAGGAGCAAACCCTAAAACTGACAAAATGTGCCCCAATTGTGATGTAGAGTCGACAGTATCCGTTGATCACGCGGGAGAATCGACCAGACTGTTTCATGCTACGACATAGACTCAGGAGCATGGATAGAGACACATTAGCAGGACTTGAGACATGGTAGGGATGAGGAGGATAGAGGGAGAACCCAGTGACAGAGGCACGTGCTCCTTATGACAGACAGTGGACATTATGTAGTTTGACATTATATAGTCAGCCTGCAGGCCATACTTAGGACAGACAGTTCGATTTTGTACTCCGATATTATTATGATATGTAATATGAGATGCATCGATATGATGGGATGCAATATGTTATGATTTGTAGTTATTTCGCCATGTATGGATGACTTATGCACTTTTTATGAACATGTATGGATGTATTTTTATGTTTTTTTTTTTGATGTATTTATGAAATGAAATGGATAAAATGCTTGATGTAATATGTGATGGAATGCAAATGTACTAACCAAATGGATGCAGGATGCAATATGTGTGTGGATATTGGAGCACTAGACTGAACTGACTATCCGGACTGACGGAAGAAATGTTAGTAAGAAGTGAGATAGAGGACAGTTAGAGATGACGAAAAACTTGCTTTCAGTAATGCACTTTGTAGGTGAGAACCTTTATTTTTATGTAGCAAAATGGATGCGTAGCATCATGGCATTGAAGGCCAGAGCTGAAATGCAACCCTTTTTTCAAAAGACAGACACATCACAGACAAATGACAATCACAATCAAAAAGAAAAGGATCATGAACCATCCTGGTCACTCTAAATCACTCGGTGACATCATCGAGCAACATAGGAACATGATCGAAGCCAAAGATAAATCAATTAAAAAGATAAGATGCACAAACTCCAACAAATCAAACAAACATCTTGATCTTCATTGTCAAAAGTTGAAAGTGCTGATAGGACGATCATGCTGTCTGGTTTCAGGAAATGTGGTACCCCGTCTAAGACAGGACACAGTCTGGTTTCGAGTATACCACACCCTGTATAAGACCCATGATAGTAGGAACAAGGACAAATGATTTTGATACTAATATTCGATTGAGATGACAATTGTGATCAGTTTGAATGTTTGGTTTTGATTGAAAAGTTCATCTGGTTAAAGCATGATTTCATTAAAGCGCAGTGTGAAATGGATTGCGAGTGTCGTTGGATGAATGCTCAGTGATTTGTCGATGCACAAAGGGATCTTTTTATTGCAGAATGCATGTTTTTATTTTTATTTTGCTTTTTCGAGTTTTTACAATTTTTTTGTTCATTTTTTCAGGACTTTATTTGATTTTTAGAGATTTTTTCAAGACATTTTTCAATTTTTTTGGACTTTTTTCAGGACATTATTTGATTTTTTTGACTTTTTTTAGGACTTTTTTTTTTTTTTTTTGACTTTTTTCAGAACATTTTTTTATTTTTTTGACTTTTTTTTAGGACATTTTTTTTTATTTTTTTGACTTTTTTCGGGACATTTTTTGATTTTTTTGACTTTTTTCAAATTTTTTTGATTTTTTTGACTTTTTTCAAATTTTGCCCCCAATGTCTAGCAAGGAAAGGAATATGACAGGTGAATAAATAGGCTTGCTGCAATGATGGTGGATAGAGGGAAGACAAAGGCCTTTTATTATGGAGACAATACGGATGCAATTTTTAAGGGCTATTGCATGGTGGGACAAGAGACTAGATATGACAATGTAAAGTAGGAACATGGCATGAGGGACATGTCAAGAGGTTTTTGAAACCATGTTTAAATTTTACGTCCTTATGTCAGATCAAGATCAAGGAATGAAAAAAAAAGAGGTATATGGATAGGATAAGCAAGACCAAGAATGGATAAGGGACATGGACTGAAGGTCGGGGTAGGATACGTGATGGCGGCAGAAAGTTGCAATAAGACAGGGAATATGGATGAAAGGTTATAATAAGCAAATGGATAAATGACCAAAAGCTATGATAGACGGAAAGTTGCAAACAAGATGCGTGATGCTCATGAAGATCATCAGCCTTGTCAAGATCAAAGGTGGAAAGGGAAACTGGACATGAGGGATGATAGGATATGAAGGGTAATGACATGGTATGATAGGATAATGAAGGGCAATAGGATATGAAGGAGGAAACCTGCCCCCAAGTGTGGTGTGCAAGAAGTTCATAGATTACACATGACACCTGTTTGCCAGGTTTTCATCACGGTACTTGCCCAAAGCGCCTGTTTGCCAGGTTTTCACCAGTGGACGAATTATTTTTCTTTATTTTTTTCTTCTTTTTCTTTTTTTCACTTTTTTTTTTCTTTTTTTCTTTGTATTTTGACTTTTTCAATAGAAGATGGACACATGATAGGGGATGGAAGAAGGACTTAAACATCTTTTTGTTTGGATAGTAGCCTTGAAAAAAAATGGACCATGACCCTTAAAAGTATGCTCAAAGACGTTGGTAGGATAAGGACATGGAAAATGAGATGAAACTAAGGCAAGGATTTATGTAAAGGATTGGATCAAAGGGATGGAAGGATGGAAAATGTGCATTGGATAATGGGTAGGGTATTGGAAGAATTGGGCTTCACTGGATGGAAATGTTGGCAAGATCGACATTGGCACACACCTTGAGGGATGATGGACTGATGGAGGAAAAATGTATTTTGGATATTGAGATTTTGACGAAGGAACGACTATGGATTTTGGGACATAAGGGCCCAAAATGGATGAAGAAGGTGATGGAGGAACAAATTTGAGAGGTTTGGATGGAGGAACAGCAATTTTAGATGCCAATCTGGGTTGTTCTTTTTGTGCTTCAAGGAGCTTCTTGGGGATCCACATGGTTTTTGATTTTTCATGCTTTTGTGGTTCCTTGGAGTGCATTGCTTTCACAAGGGATTTAGGAACCCATATATATTTTGACTTTTCTTTATTTTGCTCAATGGGCCTTTGTGGCCTTTTGGATATTTCTTTTTCTTTATAGATCATATTGTTCTTTATTTTGACATGTCGATTAGATTGGACATGTTGATCCTTGAATACATGTGGATTTTTAGACTTATGACTTTTATACTTGGCATCCAAATTGCTTGGAAGAGGGAATGATATGGAGGCCTGTGGGATGGATGGAAGGTTCTCCAAGATGTGTGCCTTTGCTGATGTTGCATAGGAGATGGAGGGATATAAGGACCAAGAATGGATGGAAGCGATGATGGGGAAGGTAGACATTTGGATTTTGACTTTGAAGGGATACCAATGCCTTGAGTGTGAGCTCTATATCCATGACCATTAGTATACTCTTTGATATGGAAGGGTTCTTGCTTATGAAGGCCTACCCCTTTGCCTTTATCAATATCTTGACTTGTAGGATACTCTCTTTGGGAAGAAGATGCGAGTCCATTATGCGGTGGATGTGATATGAGAGAAATAATTAGATCTTGAAGTGGATCAGATTGCACCAAAGTGGAAGAACCCATTATGCATGTTGAGGGTTCATGAACATCTTGCATTGACACATTAGAATCATGAAGGGGATTAGGATCATGAGGGGGATTAGGATCATGAGGGAAACTAGGATTGTGTAGTGGACATGGTTCAATGATAGGTTCTTCAAGAGATGGAATGGGAGAAATAATGGGATCATCAAAAGGAATGCGATCTTGGACTGGATATGGAGCATTAAGACAAGGAGATGGAGGAACAAGTGGATCTTGTGGAGGATCTGAAGGAAGAATTTGATCTTGACAAGGAGGAAGATCATTGAAATCCTCTTTAAAGGTGCTTTGCTCTGGACTTTTAATGGGATCATTGGAAAGGATGGAAGGGATATCTTGATCTTGCTCGAGGAGTGGAGTGTCAATAGGTCTTTGGATAGGTTGGACAAGAATAGGAGAATCATTGCGAGTGTCTAGGGAAATGGGATCCTGGTCAACAATTGGATGGGATGATAAGGTTTCAGGATCTTGATCTTGATCTATTTCAAGACACGTTTCTTCATGCTCTAAATTATCCTCTTGACATGAGGTTGGACTTTGGATATGCATGGGGGATTCTGACAATGAATCAATGTTTTGGCATGAAGGAAATGCACTTTGAACATTTGTGATGGATTCTAGCAAGGAATCAATGCTTGAACATGAGGAAGAGGGACTTCAAATAGGGTCCTCTAAAACAAGTAATGGCAATAAAGTGCATGGTGGCATTGGATCTTGTATTTCTGAAACATGACAAGGATGTGCATCACGAATTGGATTATCTTGGCAATCAATTATGGATAGCCCTTGGATAATTGCATCCTTAGGTGTATTGTTTGATGAGGACAATATGGAAGGTTCTTGTGAAACTTCTAAAGATGTAGGGATAGATGCCACTGGAGAGTCAATTTGTTTGTGAGGGGATGAGGCATTGCTAGACATAAGTGTATTATCTTGATCTTCCTCAATAAACTCACTTGATCGTTTCCTCAAGAGCATTGCAATAAAGCCACCTTTCTTTCGAGGTTTTGACATAGTTGTATCTGGGATTTGAATTTGTTTGGCAAAGATTTGGTCTTGGTCTGATGTCATGTTTTGATATTGGACTTGGTTCAATTGTTCCAACATGTTTGAAACTTGGCTTGGTGCATATTGCAAGTTTTGTTTTTGAATTTGTGATTGTTGACATTGATATGTTGATTGGACTTGTTGATATTCCACCATTGGTTGAACTATTTGTGGACATTGTATAGTTGGTTGGACATATTGTTGAAATTGGACCATTGATTGTGTTGGTTGCATATGTTGGACCATTGGTTGTGATGGTTGAAAATCTGATTGATAGTAAACACCTTGTTCTTGTTGTGAAGGCACATAATGTTGTTGTCTCTTTTCTTGAAATTGTTTCATCATCTCTATTTGGGAGAGAAGAGCTGGTATGTCTGATTGTTCTAGAAGAGATCTTACATCAATTGGCTCAATATTTGGATTTTGACCTTGAAATTTTTGAAACATTTTGGATGTTTGTGATCTATTCTTCTGAATGTTTTTCACTCTTTGTTCCAATATCTCATTTTCTTGAGCTAGCTTCTCCTCTAACTTTTTTATTCGGAGACTTGTTTCATCATAAAAAGTTTGATCGATATTGCCTTGTTGTTGGGTTGGATAGAATTGTGATTGCATTGTCGGTTGATATGTCAAACTTTGTTGCATCATTGGCACTTGGAACCTTGTTTCAATAGACATGTCACTATGCAAATGCAATATTTTTGGAAATTTTCAAGGATAATGTATGATATGCAACTAAATGCAAACTAAATAGATGAAAATGCAAATATGGCAAGAATGCAATCTATGCTTTTGGTTGCTTTTCAAGATTTTGACAAACTTTTTGGAATGCAAATCTAAAAGAGACCCTTAGGAAATTGAAATGATGTCTAGACCTCAAAGAACAAAAGGACCAAGTGACAAAAGGACAAGATGACAATGTCTCCCCTATATGCTTGGATACTAAGCTAGGTTTGACCAAATGACATTGATGACAAAAGGACAAAAGATTTGATAAGGTCTAGACTTCTTAACAATGACTTAGGGTTTATCAAAGATTTGGATTACTCGAGTATGACAAAACCTAGCTTTGAGACTATATGCAAAAGGACAATTAATATGCAAATGATCTTAATATGATATGATAATGACTTAAGCTTAATAATGGGACCTAGGGTATGCAAACATGAATGTATGACAATGATATTACTCTAATGCAAGAGGACATATGCAAATGGATGACTCTTATTGACATGCAAAGGAATATGACCTAAATGAAACTTAACCTTGATAGTTGACAATGAACTTGCAAAATGCAAACCTAGGATGAACCTAAATATAAGTGACATGAATGTTGAGACAAGATTTTGACAAATGTTTGACAACCATGTTTGAAAGTGTTTGAACTTTGTTGGATAAAATGTTCTTGTATTACACCTTGTTTTGAATCAATTCATCTTGTTTTGAAATGAGATACAATTTCAACTTTTGACAATCAAAGAATACAAGATATTGCAACTTAGACTCAAGACAATCATGCTCATTCTCACATTTCTTATGGTAGGCAAGGACATTAGGTACTTGAGAGGTAGACTCATTATGGGATTCAAGGAGAATACAAAGATGCTTGACCCCACGGGCTCCCCTCCACGGCACTCACTTCTCAAGGCAGCCAAGCATCAGTCCCCATGGAAATCTCCCCATGGCGAACTTAGTATCTCTTCCAAGTATCCGAATTTGTCCTTCTCAAGCAACTAGAAGGGTTTTTGGCCTCTAAAAACAAGGTGTTTAGTAAGGATTTCTGTTAAGTGTTACTCCTTGATGTCATGCAAGCATGATTGAGACATTAAGCCCATCAAGATACCAAACAAATGTAGTCACGCAAGCATGATTTAGACCAAAAGGCCCTACTTAGATGTTGATATGAGAAATAGTTTCAAGGGGCATCACTTCCCAAGTAACTGCAATTCCCACGTAACACTTCCTTCAAAGCTTTCGCCCATAAGGTATTTTTTTATAGTGAGTTAGAATGCCAAGGAATTCTAGCCGTACTCGCTTTGGGTCATTCCCTTCTCATGATTATCACTTGCTTGCAAAAGCAAAGTGGTCGAGAAGGCAGGCCCTCTAAAGAAGACACACAATCAAAGACACGAGCATGGTATCGAAGATCTGGATTTCTGATCACCCTATGAAGGATGAGAGCATACTCTCCTACTCCAATGTCACACTTAACAATCAAAGCAAGCAAATGTTCATTCCCACCTATTTATAAATCACTAAGTGCCTAATTAAAAATCTCAAACACACAATTTGGTTGTTTCTCCAAGGCAACCTGCAAAACCCAAGTTAGAGGTTTGATTTGTTGTCTTTGACCATCGAATCTGCACAAAACATGTTAGTAGTTTCATTTGTAGTCTTTGCCATGCGTATGCCAAGATTCTGCACAAATAATTAGTACCAAAATCCAAAGCACAAAAAACAGAATGCAAAAACACCAAAAATTTCAAGTAAAAACTGCATTTTTCACCTCTGTTCTGGACTTTACACAAGCGCAAGATGCATGACACAGGTGCAAGATGTATGACACAAGCATGGAATGTCACCTACACAAGCGCAAGATGCATGACACAAGCGCAAGATGTCTGACACAAGCGCGGAAGTGTCCAGAATACCCTGCACGGCCCTGTTTTTGGGTTTTTGACCTGCAAAATCAACTTAGAAGCACTCCAAAACATAGTAAAGGGGTTAGAAGGTTAGTATTCACGTCAGGTTCACCAATTAATGTAGCATCGGAATTAGGAATCATCAAAGCAAGTAAATCAAAACACTAGACATAATAACTCAATCATGAGAGCACTCAATGCAAATGAACCTAATCCTAAGCACACTCAATAGAGATATGAAAACAAAGCATTCAAAATGAAAGATTATGCAAACAAAATGCAGAATTGAATGCTCCTTCCATGTGACTCCATTGTTCTTCTTTCCTCTTCAAATGAATTTGTGGATCTCACCTACAAGTGCACATACAATTGAAAGCAAGATTGATGAAAAGCTCAAGAGTACTAGAAGCATAAGTTCATTAGTCTGATAGGAATTTGGAATCAAGGGATTTGATTGAAGAAAATCATCCAATTTATAGAGAAATTGGAGAAATGAACAAATTAGCATGATAGTGATTCGAATGGAAATTCAAATCAAGAATATAAAAATTATGACATGTTGCTATGCAAAGATTTATGACAATTTTATGACAGATTTTATGACAAATTGCTATGTCAAGACAAATTCTATGACAAATTGCTATGTCAAGAGTATGACGCATGAAGCACACAAATAGGGAGAACTAGAGACAAGATAATTAGGTGGAATTTGCAATTAGGAAATTAGAAAATAGGAGGAATTAGGAAAATTAGGAATTAGGAAATAATGAAATTAGGAAATTAATGAAAATTAGAAAATTAGAAATGAGGAAAATAGGAATTTAGTGAATTAATTAATAATTTCTCATTTATCAATTAATTCACAAAGAGGGAATGAAAAATTAGGAAATTAGGAGTTAGGAGAAATTAGGTAAATCAATTAATAAATTTTCATTTATTAATTAATTCACAAAAAGAGGAATAATTAATTAGCCAATCAAATGAAACATTTAATTGCGACACGAAGACCTAGGATAAATAAATAAATTATTTAATCCTAGAGGAAGAAATGACACACAAGGTTAAATGATTAAATCACAAAACCCTGGAAGACGAATTAGGTCTTGAAAGATAACTGACTCGATTTGATTTGATTTTGGATTGATAAATGACCAATGTGATAAATGATTTGATAAATGCGCCAATTGACGAGGAACAGTGACAAATTGATCCAAATTGACATAATTGAGACAGACAATGATCGATAAAGATATGATCGCAAAATGACAAAATCGACAAGAGGACAAGAATCGAGGACAAAACAGATTGCAAGACGACAAGATTGAAAATGACCACGATCGATGACAAATCGATCGCAAAATGACAAGATCGAACAATAACAACGATCGATGACAAATCGATCACATGATGACAAGATTGAAAAGAGGACAAAACCCTAATTAGGATTGACGATGTCCAAAATGATGACAAATAAGCATGCTCATTGATGCAACAAGATAAAATCGATCAAAATCATGACTAGATAATGTTGTCGACAAGACCAAATTCGAGGACGAGATGATTGAAGAATATAGAAGAATGACTCGATGTTCGCAAATGATAAAGACCAAGTGCGTGACATAGGAGAAATGTTAATGCGACGCAAAAACCTAAAATGAGGCAATGCGCAAATGTTAAAGCATGACTTCGCAAGTGTTGACCATTTTTGGGTGTCTACATCATTAATGCAATCTTCTTGCAAATGCCAACTGACATAGAGGATTATTTTGCTATCTTTTGTCTTCTCTCGAACTCAGCTTCTTCTGGACTAATAGTCAATCTTGCTTGACTATCTATTAGTTCTTCCATGGTTCTTCCATACCTTGGTATTTCTTGCTCAACATTTGATAGAAATTTGATATTTGGTTAATCTTCTAATATTTGATAAATAATTGTTTGTGTTTCTTGTGGTGTTACTTCTTGTTTTCCAATTCTATTCTTTGTTTTATGAAATATGAGTCTTCATTTGTAATAGCTACTTGTTCTTCATCCTTTTCTTCACTTGATACACCAGATGACATATCTAGACCCCATTCATATTCATTTGAGTCTGTCTTTGAACCATTGTCTTGAATTACACCACTATATCTAACATGAATATTATACGGTGAGAAAAGTTCTCTGATTCTAGTCATCCGTTCTTTCACTACTTATGGAATATCTTGATCAGGTTCAACACTTGTTTGTATTCCTTGAACTTGTTTGCAAGATTCTTCTTCTCTTTTGATTGCAAGTTCTTCCTATTGTTTCTCATATTCTTCTTATTTTTGTTTGTTGGCTACTATTTCTGCTGCTTGGTGTAGCTTTTCTTGCCATGGGTCTTCTTTAGGGACTGCTTTGTTTCTCCACCTTGGATGTTGATAATTGTATGATTTTTGCTTTTATTTAGGATAGCCAGGTCCTAATTTATCTTCTTTAGATTGTGTGTGAGGACAAATAGGTTCTGAAATACCTTCTTGTCACTTACCAATTGGTCCTTTTCCTTCATATCCCATTTTTTGCATGATCTTATAACCATTGCCATATTGTTCTATGGGAATACTGACTTTTGCAATTGTTGCTATAGTTTCATTTTAATCTTTGTACAACCAACCAAGAATGTCTTTGTCTTTCGTTTCTTCTACAAGTGTTCCAGCTCTAACAAATGCTCCATCAAACATTTCTACTGATTTTTCTGAGATCCATGTTGAACATTTGTAGGCTTTCCATACGATTTAGGTGAAAGTGGCAAGCTATGTAAAGAATATTTTTCCATTCCTTCATCATTTAGTTTGAGCTTTTTCTCAAAGGTTTCCCATAATTTTTCTTGAATTTCTTTGGTGGGATAGACTGATTCTCTGTTATGTGGAACTCTTGTATCTTGTGTTGGTTTCAGATTATTGCAATATTGACTAGAGTCTACGACTATAGTGACTTATTATCCCTCATGAGGAAACTTTACACACTAGTGATATGTAGAAGGAACTACTTGCATGTCGTGAATCCATGGTCTTCCTAGAAGAATGTTATAAGACAGATTCAAGTCTAAAACCTGGCATAATGTATTCCTTTCCATAGGTCCTTTCAATTGGTAACACCACGGTTCCTTTAGAAGAACACTCTTCTTCATCATAAGCCTTAATAGTTATCTTCTTCTTTGGATCTACTACATTTTCTGAATATCCCAAATCCTTTATTAAACTTAATGCACAAATGTTTAAGCCAACTCCACCATCTATGAGTACGCATTTGACACGAGTTTTATGAATGGTGACTTCAAAATGTAAGGGAGTATTGTGAGGATGTTGCAAGGATGCATCATCATTTTCAGAAAATGATAAGCAATGAGGGGCTATAAGATGTCCCACCATGTTTTGGAACTGATCCACATCTAGGTCTTTTGAAACTGTTGTTTCCGTTAGAGCCTTTTCCAAAATTTCCTTATGCATAGGTGAAACTTTTAGGAGCTCTAAAATTGATATTTAAGCGGGTTTCCTTCGCAATTGTTCCACTAATTTGTATTGTTTTGAAGTGGATGTTGATTTATTTGTTATACCCAAAAATGTAACCTTCACTTTGCTTCTCATAATGGTGTTGATTGGTTTTGAAGGTGTGTTATCTTTAACAATGATGACATTTACCACATCATCATATGTATAAGTGTAATTGACTTTAACTTTTCCCTTGTCATCTTTTGATTTATATTCTTCACCTTTTTCATAGTTTTGAAGTGGAGTTTTGAATGCTAGATGTGATTCGTTCATCCTATGACTATCCACTGTGATAGTTCCATTATCGATTAAATCTTAAATAAGGTGCTTCAATCTTTGACGATCATTAGTTTGGCGTCCTTTATTTCTATGGTAATTGCAAAAATGATTGTTATTTCACCAATTAGGTTTGACTTGAGGTTCATAATTTCTTGCTTCTGGTAAAGTAATCAATTTATTTGCAAGAAGAGTTTTCAAAGATTATTCCAAGGGTTCTCCAATGTTTGTGAATTTCTTGCAAGGATTGGAGAACAAAGACTTGGATTTACTATTCTCTTTATTGTTATTGCTTGGTATTTGACTTGATAAGTGGAAGATTTGTTGTTGTTTGGTAGCATTGTTGTTGTCATTTCCTCCATTGGTAGCATTCCTATTCTTTGACCAAAATTTAGGTTTTTCATTGTTATTGTTGTTGTTGTTGTTGTTATGATTGTTATTGTAGGAATTGTCATAAATTTTTAACTCTCCTTTCTTTACCATTGCATCTTCTATCTTTAGACCATTTTCAATCATCTTGGAAAAAGGAGGACATTGCATTTTAAGATGGTAACTCATTTCACTAATAAGGTTGTCAATGAATATGTCCATTTTCTCTTGATCGGGTACATCTCTTGCATATCTATTTAACATTTGTTTCCATCGCTATAAAAATACCATGAAAGATTCACCATTCTTTTGCTTGACATTACATAAATCTAGCATTGTTATCTCATTTCTTACATTGTAGGAGTATTGTGAGATAAATATGTTCACAAGTTTTTCAAAAGATTTAATTCCAGATGGTAGTCTTGAGAACCATTCCATTTATTGTCCATTTAAACTCCTAGGGAATAGATGCATCAGGTAAGTTTCATCGTGTGCAAATTCCATACTCATAGTGCAAAATTCCCTAATGTGATCTTAAGGATCAGATTTCCCATCATATTTATCATATTTAGGGATTTCACAATGTTGTGGGAATGGTATCATGTTTAAACTTTTGTCAAAAGGATATGGACAGATGTCCTCCAATGAATATTTCTTGGAACTTGTTCCATTCTAGCTATCTTGTATTTATTGTTGTAAGGTTTGCATTTGTTGAGCGAGAGTTAACAAAGGATTATCCATATGGGTTTTCCTTGTATCCTCATAAGTTCTTCTATCACCGCACTCTCTTCTTGTATCATCATGGTCTTTTCTTGTTTTATCTCCTCTTGTTTCCTCATGATTTACTCAATTTACATCCTCGTTATTTGGATCATCTATGTTTTGATTGTTACTTGTCTCTGCATCTTGTTTCAAACTTTCTACATTAAAGTCTTGTGGCAATTTAGCTCCTGATTTTGCCAACATTAGAAGGTATTTTTCCTTTTGTTTCTCCAATAACTTTTCCATTAGTTTGTCAAATTTAAAATCTTGTTCAAGGTCTCTAATGGTGTTATTGACCACTTCTTCATCAACATCTGTGTATCCAAAAGTTTGAAACATTGAATTATCTTCTTCCATTTATTTTTGTTGTTTTCTGAATTGATCGTATTGAGCTCTAGTCCAAATTGGCATGTGATTGCTTCGAAAACTTCTCAAGTTTTTGGCCTTCTAAATATAACTCAATAAATGATTATTGGTTTAGGAAGATAAGATTTGTTGATTTTACCACTGTTATTGGTGTGTTGTGATAAAACGTCTTGTTGTTGAAAGACACGTGCTTGCAAAATTTATTCATTAAATTATGTTTCGTAACCACGTAAATAGTGATGAAAACGATGTAGAAATGTCCTATGTTTTAACAAGATCTTGCGATTGATATACAAGAATCTTATCCTCTTCTGAGTAGCCTTATAACTGGGTTTTCTTTTCTTAAGGTGATATTTAAAAGTCATATAAGCATATGATGGTTTACAAGTTTGCTTGATTCTATTGTGAGTGCAATTCTGATTTTGATATAACCTAGTGTAAAGCGGAAAATCGCAATCGAACCCTAGTTGCACTCCCCTCTTCCAACTCCGAGGAGAGAGAAGGGAGGTTCGCTAGGGTTGATGGTTTTCACTTAAGGGAGAGACTTTACATTCAAAAGAGGGGTTGAAACCCACAAGATCCAATCCCACACAATGCAAGATTGGATGCTAAATGAGTTTCAAGGGTTAAGACAGCAAGGCTACCCTCTTTTGTAAAGAATGTTGATAAGAGAAATTAAGCTAGGAATGCATAGACCTAATTAATTTGATTAATTAACCAAGAAATGAGAAATGTTGTAAATGTAAATGTCTGTAATGTAAAACAAGTACTAATACCTTGTTCTAAGGATGTTTGTATCCTTATGTGCGAAGGTATAGATGTTGTTGTTTGTTATATGTTGTAGTAGTATGTAGCAATATGTGATCTCCTCTTCAATGGTTGAATCCTTGTCTTGAATGCAACACTTAGCCTTGAATGGAGACTTAGAAGGAATGCTTGAATGCATGAATGCTTGAATGCTTGAATGCTTGAGTATAGTTTCCATGCTTTTACACATATCCTCTTCATTCATGCCAAATGAGAGAGAAAAATGTAGTTTATATACTTGCCAATTAGGGTTAATAGATTGATTTTTCCGACCTTAGGCCGACCAGGAAAGATAATTTTCCAATTTGCAAACATAAAGACCCAAAGTCCAAAAGAGACCGGGCCCAAAATAGGACCCAGGGACCAGGGCACTGGGCGCCATGGTCCTGGGGGGCGCCCTGGTCCTGAGGGACCAGGGCGCTGGGCGCTTTGGTCCCACCTCCCAGGACAGTAGGGTGCAAGGAAGTTCAGGCCAGGGTGCTTGAAAAATGCAGTTTTTGATGTCATGAGCAAGTTTCGGGGTCTCCATTCAGGTTGCGTGTTGCGTCGCCATCGTGAAGACCGAAATGCAGTCAAAATTGCAAGTGTCGCAATTTTAGGATGCTACATTTAGCCCCCACTTTAGCGGGAGTATGTATGCTCATACTTCCGGTAAAGTACAAGGAAACAACATTGAAAGACTTTCACCACGTCAAGGAGGCAAGATACACCAAGCCCCTAGTGGACTAAGGATCTTACGACTTCGATTGACAAAGTAAAAGGGAAGATCATGAGGGAGAACCATGACTGTCAGTAGTAAGGTTCCCTCACTATGAGTCATGCAAGAGAAATACCAAAAATTTTCAAGACAAAGCTAAGTTCACCAAGAAATTTTCAAGCATCCTGAAGGGATAGACAGGGTGTATGCCCCCCTACGTTAAAGCGATCGCACACGCCTCAATGGGGGTGATTGTTTTAATGTAGTGATACACATAAGAAATAAGAAAGGAAAGGAGCACGTTATCGCAAAGATTTAGCCCCCAAGTGTGAGATAAACCCAAGGATAATAGACACAAAACACAAAGCACAAGGTGACTTCGCTTTCCTCGGGGTCAGTATGCTGTATGATAAGTCATGTATATATATCATATGTATGTATGCATAATTGTTCTTCATTCCCCAATCAAGGAAGGTCACCTAGAAGAAGGGAACACGTGTCTTTTGAGTCAACATGAGAGAGACCAAAAGAGATCTCAATGTTTTGCATCGTCCTCAAGTAGACAACACTAAGGACAACAAATAGAAGAATGAGAATAACATATAGAAGAAGTAACACAAGAGAGGAGGAGAGAATCTGCTATGCTAATGTAACTAGTCTAGCACGTCATCTACCCCCCGATCTTGCTGATCAATGTTTCGGGAAGGCAGGGAACACGCTAGAGGAGGAACATCTGACACAGCAGATGGAGCTATCACAAGATCCAAACAAGGGCTATGTTCATGTTCCAAGCCACGTTGTTCTTGTCTAGGAGCTAGGATAAGTGCTTTAGAAAATTCGTTGGATAAATGGTTATCAATATCAACAAGTTCATATTCACTATCAGAAGCAAGAGGAGTAACATGTTCATCAGGAATAACATTTTCATCTATAGCATCATCAAGATTTATAAAAATAGGATCTTTAACTCGCACAGGATCAAGACCATCATGCATCTTATGTTTAGGAGATTTAGGCTCAATTTCCGGCTAAGGAGAAAACGGAATAATGCTTGTTGAAGGTGTTTTTGGAGATTGTAAAATTTGAGAAGCAGCTGCTTGAGCCCTAAGACGACGCTTTCATCAGCGTTCACGTGCAGAACGATTACGTCTAGTCTTAGTAGGAAGTGGAGAAGATAGAGGAGGAGGAATGTTCTCATCCTTATCACTTGGGTGTTTAGGTTGTGGTCTCTTAGGCTGGATAATAGGAGAAGAAGAAGGTCTCTTCTCTCTATAAAAGGACAGAGGAGGAACTGCTCCATATAAAGGAGGAATTTTTGGTTTAGGAAGAAGACCAAGTCCATCATGAAGAGGAGGTATAGGTCTACTCTTAGAAGGTTTATTAGGCATAGACATAGTCACATCCATGGGAATGGGTTGGGAATCTTCTTGAGGAAAGACATTAGTTTTATCTTTCAAAGGAAGAACTTCCTTCTCAAGAACGATAGGAATATCAAGTTTAGGTGTTCTAGGTTCACTTAGAGATAGGATCATATCTGTTTTCCACTTTTGATAAGATTTGAAAAGATGATCACTTCGCGGAGGAATAGATTGGAATTGTTTAGGCCAAAAGTAATCAATAGGAACGCTAGAAGTTCTTTCAGCTGGTTTAAAGAGACTATGATTGATAGTAACAACTTCACCATTATGGGGAAATTTCAAACATTTATGAATATGAGAAGCAATAGCTTTCATGGAAGATAGCCAAGGATAGCCAAGCTTCACACGAAATTGTTCGGATGAAGGAATAATAGCAAAGTTCACATCAAGAGATTTGTTATGGACCTCAATAGGTAATGTAATAGAACCAATTGCAGGAGAAGAAAATGCATCAAATAATTTCACAACCACATCTGTTTTGTCATAGATCACTTGATTCAATTGCAAAGTAAAACGAAATTCTTTAGTAATAACATTAACCATGCACGAAGGATCAATAAGCACTCCACGGCAAAAAGTATTCTTGACTTTTGCAACTATGTATAAAGGACCATTAGGTGCTCTAATAGTTTCACTAGAATCAAATGTGATGGAAGGTTCTTTAGGGTTTTCTTGCTGCTCTACAAAGTTAATCACATTCGGAGTCATAGACACAAGACCATCAGATGAGAGAGAGGAATCATTAGCCTCAATCGCATTAGAGGTATGAGAAGTATGAGAAGGTAATGGATCAGTAAAAATCTGAAGTTTTTGGTTAGGAGGAGCTACAGATGTATTGCCTTTATCATTCACTCCAGAAACAGAGATAGTATTATTATCAATCAAATCTTGAATCTTACCCTTTAAAGAAAAACATTTTTCAGTATCATGCCCAGGCTGACGGTGAAAGTGACAAAAAGCTTTGTTATCAAAATAAGGTGAAGTAATCTTTGCAGAATCAATTTGTCTTATAGGAGGAAGAGTAAGCACATTTTGTTCCAATAACTTATTCATAATACTATGCAATGATTCATTCAAAGGAGTATACTTTCTTTCTTTCTTGAAAAACTTAGAAATAGGAGGCACACCTGATGCTGCATTCACATTGTTGTTGATGATGTTTTCATTGAATTTGATGGAATCTCTGTTCGGTTTAAACTTCCCAAATGGTTGTTGACTGCTATCACCCTTATCACTCGGAGCCATAGGATGTGATTGTTCCATTTGACTCACAGTCAGTTGATAATTGTGAAGAGTTGCACACAACTGTTGGAAAGAAGTAAACTCAGAAAACAGAAGTTTGTCTCGAATATCTTTTTGCAAATTAGAAATAAAGATTCTTTGAATATCATTGTCAGGCACTGGAAAAGAAATTTGAGCATACAAATGCTTATATCTACCAATGAAATCAGTCACTTTTTCTTTAACACCTTGTTTACAATGCATTAAATCAATCAAAGTAACCTTAGGACTTATATTGTTTTGAAATTGTTGAATGAAAGCATTTGCAAGTTGTTCAAAAGAAGTAATAGAATAAGAAGGCAACGAGCAATACCATTGTAGGGCTTTGTCTCTTAATGTTCTAGTAAACAATTTTGCAAGCAACCTTTGGTCATAAGCAAAATCGGTACAAATGGTTTGAAAAGTCTTAACATGTGTTAGAGGATCACCTTTACCATTATAAAGCTCCAAATGCGGGATTTCAACATGTTTAGGAGGGGTAGCTCGAACAATGTCAAGAGAAAGTGGGCTCCCAACATCAAATGTGGGCACACTAAACTTAGATTGATTCATAGAGGCAATTTGTTGCTGTAAAGAAGAGACAGTTTGTGCAAGATTGTTAATGGTCACTTCAGTCGAAGAGTTCATATTAGGTGTGTTGGATTGAGATGGAGGTGTTATGTTATTGAAAGAAGGTAGAGAGTAAGGTGGTGGGACTCTATGATAGTCAATCATAGGAGATGATTGGACAGGAGGAATGCTACAAGGAGGAATGGAATGGTTAAATGAATTGCCCCCTTGCATCATGTTCATTTGTGAAGATGTAATAGGAACACTCATTGAAGGAATGAATGAAGAAATCGGATTAAATATAGGAATAGTGTTAATTGAAGAAGAGGGATTGCCCCCATGACTAGTAATCACAGGAGGAATGTCTTGTATAGAAGTAGCCATTATGTTTGATGTAAAGGTAGGTATGCTAGCAATAGAAGTTGTCAAAGGAATAGAATGATTAACTTGTGTAGGAGGTTGTGTATAACCTAAAGTTTCGGCACAACTCTTCATAGGCATCACATTCGAATCCACAATGTGTGCAATACCACGCAAAATATCAATTCCATTCTTATCACTTTGAAGCATATGTTTTAGACCCTCAATTAAAGGAAGAGCTTGACTATCGGGATACTCATGAGACATCCATTGGTGAAAATCGTCAAATTGGTTATCCAATTTCGAAAGTTGTTCTACAAAAACCTCATGGAGAGCTTCTTCATCATTAGGAGGATTAGAGGAATTACCCATGTCCTTGTTAAAAAGGCTATTCAAATTAGGTTCCATCTCCTCAGTATTTAAACCTCGGAAAGACTTAATTCTACGGCTTCGTCTAACGGGAATAGTGTAAGTAGGGCTTGTTGTTGTAAAACTCATGCACTAGAAAGGAAGAGGAAATTTTGAATTTAGAGGTAGCAATTTTCAATGAAATCAGCCAATTTTTTGGATTTAAGCTGTTAAATGCAATCACGACAGTCTCCCAAAATTTCGGAAAAAATGTCCAGGACCGTGGCGCTCGGAGTGCAACACGGTCCCTGCAATTTTTTCAAAATTTGCAGGGATGAAAGTTATGATGATTTTAGAGCTAATCTGAAAAAATTAAGTGATTTTACAATTTGTAGATAGGCCAAATTAAAGTTGCAATTTCAAAATTGAACCCTACCAAGATTGTCGAAAAATGCAAAAATTTGAATTTTGAAAAAGAGAGGGAAATTGAAATTTTGAATTTTATGATTTTAGAGGGAACGCCAAAAGCAATGCAAGTTTTGAAATTTAAAAAATTGACTCAATTTCACGCAAAATTCAATTTTGAAAGCGGAAATCAAAGTTGTTGTAATTAAGCACTTAATTTCAAAAGTCACAAATTGCAAGGATTTGAATAAAGCACTGAAATTTCGAATGAATGCAAACACACTTTTCAGATTTATGATAGTAAGAACACAATTTTGACACAAAATTTCAATTTCCACAATTTTTGAATGATTAGGAGCTTTAAACCAAGCAATCACAAGACCAACTTTGACTGTAATTTTGAAAGTGTTATAATTGATAAAATCGGCCAAAATTTTGGATTTTAGCAGAAAAATACAGTAAGATCTTGCTCCCGAAATTTCGGAAAAAATGTCCGGGACGATGGCGCTCGGAGTGCACACGGTCCTCGCAACTTTTTCCCAAATTTTCAGGGATGAAAGATATTGTGATTTTATTGCGGAATCCAAAGTTACAGCTGATTTGGAGATGTTTTGATCAGTGAAATTGTCGGACAAAGGTTGAATCAAGAGGGTTTCAAAAATTAGGGTTTTGACACTTAACCACTTAATTTTCAAAATTAAAGCACAGACATGAATTGATAATTTGTAATAGAAGGGCAGATCTGAAACAAGCATTAACAATTAAATATTTCACAAGTTCAATTTTCAAAAAGAAAATTTTAGGGTTTTTTATGCAATCAACCTCTAAAATTTGCAAAAGATCAAACATGGAAATGTAATCAAGGAATCAATTTTCAGATCTAATCATGAATAATCAGAAAGGATGTTCACGTCGGGTTCACCAAAATGTAAAGCGGAAAATCGCAATCAAACCCTAGTTGCACTCCCCTCTTCCAACTCCGAGGAGAGAGAAGGGAGGTTTGCTAGGGTTGATGGTTTTCACTTAAGGGAGAGACTTTACATTCAAAAGAGGGGTTGAAACCCACAAGATCCAATCCCACACAATGCAAGATTGGATGCTAAATGAGTTTCAAGGGTCAAGACAGCAAGGCTACCCTCTTTTGTAAAGAATGTTGATAAGAGAATTAAGCTAGGAATGCATAGAAAGTGACAAAGATTCGCTTATAAACTGAGATAGGGATATAGTATGAAGCTGCGGACCCGGAATTAGCAGTAAAATGTCGATACGGCGCTGTCCTGCAAATTTGAGCAAAAGTTGTCTGGACGATGGCGCCCAGCGCCACAGTCCTCCAAAAAATCTGCGAAACGAAGGGGGATCTGTTTGTCTCTGCACAAGGATTCCAGATCTTCAATTTCAGCCGCGTACCTGCAACCTACACACAGAAAAGCGAAGACGATTGGGGGGTTAGGGATTAGGGATTTGCCTTTAGGTCAAACCCCGGTTTTGGAATTAACCAAGAAATGAGAAATGTTGTAAATGTAAATGTTTGTAATGTAAAACAAGTACTAATACCTTGTTCTAAGGATGTTTGTATCCTTATGTGCGAAGGTATAGATGTTGTTGTTTGTTATATGTTGTAGTAGTATGTAGCAATATGTGATCTCCTCTTCAATGGTTGAATCCTTGTCTTGAATGCAACACTTAGCCTTGAATGGAGACTTAGAAGGAATGCTTGAATGCTTGAATGCTTGAATGCTTGAGTATAGTTTCCACGCTTTTACACATATCCTCTTCATTCATGCCAAATGAGAGAGAAAAATGTAGTTTATATACTTGCCAATTAGGGTTAATAGATTGATTTTTCCGACCTTAGGCCGACTAGGAAAGATAATTTTCCAATTTGCAAACATAAAGACCCGAAGTCCAAAAGAGACCGGGCCCAAAATAGGACCCAGGGACCAGGGCGCTGGGCGCCATGGTCCTGGGGGACCAGGGCACTGGGCGCTCTGGTCCCACCTCCCAGGACAGCAGGGTGCAAGGAAGTTCAGGCCAGGGTGCTTGAAAAATGCAGTTTTTGATGTCATGAGCAAGTTTCGGGGTCTCCATTCAGGTTGCGTGTTGCGTCACCATCGTGAAGACCAAAATGTAGTCGAAATTGCAAGTGTCGCAATTTTAGGACGCTACACCTAGGTTCAAAATAGGAACGATATATCCAAGATAATGAACAAAAGGTGGACATGATCAAGTTTCATTATAGAGGATTCGATATATCCTGATGAGAAACTAATAATGATGTTGTTTTTTTTTCATTTAAGATGGTTGAATTACTTAACTTGTTGTGAACTGTATGCTTATGAAGCCTTTGGAAGTAGCCTATTTGATTGATAAAACCTGATTATCAGACTAGTTTGAAGGTTTGTGATAGTTTAAAGACAACTCTACTTGAAAAAGGTATCTGAAACTAGTTTTGAAATTTTGGTCTGATATGCAAAAATGCCCTTTGTCTCAAATGCAAGCAAACGTTTGCGCTAACCTTTTTGTCAAAAGCGCTAACTTATGGGACAAATGCGTTATTCTGTTGCTTGAAAAAGCTACTCTGTGATACCAAAAGTGGAAAACTGTGTTACAAAAGTGCAGTTTTATGCTTAAAAGCGCTAATCTGTTGATCAAATGCGTGAACCTATGACATAAAAGTGGTGCAATATTGTTTAAATACATTATTTTGCACAACAAAAGTGTGGTTCTATGCAACAAAAGTGTTGTTCTGATTGTGTTACAAGGATTTTTCAATTTTTCCAACGAGTTGTCAAATTTTTGCTCATTTCCAAATGATGACTTTTTCCAAGTTTTTGACCATGTTGAGCACGTTATAGACATAAAAGACACAATGTTTGAAAAACAAAATACACAAGAAAACACGAATCCTATGGTAGGCCGAGATAATAATTGTTGAATCTCGCATGGGGTTTCCCTCGAGGCTACCCTATTCAGAGCAGATATTTAGATGCTTGACCCCACTGGCTCCACCCTAGGTACTCACTTCTTTGAGGCAGCCAATCACCAATTTCCATAAAAAATCCCCATGGCAAACTTCATATCTCTACTAAGAACCCTATGTGTATGAGTCGCTTCAGAGGTCTGACCTCCTATGCCAGCAATTAGAAGGATTTTGACAACTAGTACAAGTGGTTTTTAGTAATGGCTTTCGGTCATGTGACCGTACATGCAACACTCTACACTCTGTAAATACAGAAGGTTCCCAGCCTATAGAGGTTATGCTCCATAGGGTTTATGGGGAAACATAGTGTCGGTATGAACTAATCAGCACATGTTGTTTATAAATTTTGTCATAAACATGATTTATTTAGAGTGGATCGGAAGAACTCGGTATTAGCCTGTTTCCACTTGGGTCATTCCCCTCTCTACCCCCCTCAAGGTAGCTCGGGAAGGCAGGCCCTCTAAAGATTACACATAAAATAAAGTAGGTATGGTTTTCTGATCACCGTATGAGGGTGAGAGCATACTTGCCTACTACTTCGACAAGCACGAAAGACAAAATTTTATTTTAAGCCATCTAATAATCTATGTGCAACTACTTTAAGGAAAACACTCAAATGCAAGTTGCATGTTGTTGATTTATCCTCCTAGTTAAGCTAGTTGAGCAAGATATGATGTTTTACTTTCCAAAATACTCCTAATTAACTAGACGTGAATAAATGCATGAAATTTGCTTCAAAAATAACCCTGCACACACAAATGTCAGTAGTTTGTAAAATTTTAAGTCTTGGACATTCAGACCTGCAAAGATTGTTACTTTTCAGTTTGTAAAAATTCAAATTTTAAGCACTGTCAGGACAGAAGCACTAAAACAACAAAAGCGCTATCCTAATAAGCAAAAGCGCTAACCTGAAAGGCAAAAGTGTTATCCTAGACAACAAAAGTAGTAAACTGAAAGGCAAAAGCGCTATCCTAGACAACAAAAGCACTAACCTGTGTAATGAAAGCGCTATCCTATTGCGTGAATTCATATTTAAAAGTGCTATTTTATTTAACACGGGCATTAATCTAAGCAACAAAAATGCTAACTTATCTAAAAAAAGTGCTATCAAATTTCACAAATGTGTGAAACAGATTTAGAAAAGTGTTAAACTAGCTCTGCGAGAATAAGACAACATATTAGAAAGATAAGTTTGAGGCTTGAGCCCCACGGTGGGCACCAAAAATGTTGAGGTTAAAGTTGAACTCCAAAGAAATGTTCTTGAAACTTGTTAGTCCATCATACAATATAAAAATGAAAGCTACACGAAACTTAACTTCAACCAATGAAGTAACCTGAAGTGAATGAAATAAATAATATTATACCTTCCATGATTTACACCTCATTGTGTTCTAACTTCATTGTTCCTGGTTGCAGATGATTTGCTCTTAGACAAGCACTGGTAGCTTCCAAGATGGCATATGAAGAATGGACTGATAGTTAACTGGTACTATGATATGCATATGCAAATGATTTAAGCTAACATGATATTAAGCTATCATAAGAAATTCTAAAATTGCTAATCGCTTCAAACTCAAACTCATGGATGTAAGATAAAGACTCCTAGAATGACTATATGATTAGCTATTAGTCTATTAGTTTCAAAATGGCTTAGGAGACCTATTTTATAGATTTTTGAGTGGATGAGCTTAGGTGGTAGAGATTAATGGTCATGATCAAATCTTGCAAATTGGATGGCTATGAGCAAGAAGTTGAAGGTTGAGAGAAAGGGGGAAGGAGAAGACAAGTGTCACTCATCTCACCTTGACTGAGTTGAAGACCTGAGAGGATATAGGATAGTTGGAGAAGAAGTAGGAATGAGAGGACAAGTGGACTCAAAACCTCCTAAGATATAGGGATGTTGGAGAGAATATAGAAGAAAGTTAGGAAATCTATGTATGTGCACAATATTTCATTTATTTTGGAAGTTGGAAATAAGTGGCTAATAAATGATTTTGTTTTATTTTATTTTGTTGAATTAATTTAGCCACATGATGGATGAGTTGGCAAAGGAAAGATGAAGTGGAGATGGAAGGTGAGTTGGAAAAGGGATTAAATAATTAAGAAATTATTTAATGAATGAGACTATATGATAATAGATAGAGGAATAATTAAATATAAGATATTTAATTAAGTGATTAGAAGAAAAGGATATAACAAATTAATTAATAAAATGTTTCAATTGAATTAACTAATAGAAGGACATGAAATGAATTAAATAAATTAATCTTTTCAAATTAACTATTTAATAGAAGAATAATTATTAAATAAATATGAATATTTATCTAATTGCTCATAACCATTTTTATGTGTATACATAAGATTTTGATAGATTTATGTTAGAAATCCAAGTTCCTCCTCAAGTTTCTAATGTTTCCAATCCACTTGTCATTGTCACCTCAACTCCACCTATTGTTACTACTAGTATTCAGTCTTAGAAGTTGGCAACACAAGTTTTGACTTCTGGAGTGGATGAAGACGCTTCTTTGCCACCTTGGCTAGTGCCTAACACTCCTAAGAGGAAGAAGCAAGCCATTTCACCTGATGGCTTTGATTTCAGTCAGTTGGTACTAGTTAAGCCCAAGGTCACAATGAAGGCCAAAACTTTGTCGAGGTTGAGGATAGATCAATCCAAGAACAAGTAAGTAGAAATTGCAATTCCTCCTTCAAACACAGATTTGGATAAAGTACAGGCTACAAATTTTTTGATCAGAAGAATTGATTTGGGCAAACAAACACACAAGGGAACAATTGAAGATGCTTAAAACTCTTTCCAACATCTTGTGGCAATGTTCAATGAGGAGAAAGCGAAGAAATATAAACTGAAGAAACATGTAGATCAGCTCACAAAGGTCCTAATTAAGTTACCAAATCATCAAAGGTAGTTGAGCCGATCACTTCTTCAGTGGATGAACAAATTATCAGGCAAACTGAACAGGTGAATTTGTATAGGAGAATAGTTGGTGAATGGATGGATAGACTGCTGAGTCAAGGAACACATCTCTTATGTTCAAGAGTTACTCTTGTCAACAACTTGGAGGAAGTAAAAGTGGAAATTGATAAAAATTTAAATTTGTTATCTAATGAATTAGAAGCACATGAGAAGGAATTCGACTCTTGGTTGAAGTTAGAATATTTTCAGTTGGATGTTCTAGTTGATAATGGAGTGATCCCATCAAGGGATATGTATATTAAACAAAGAGAGATTCTAGAAAATCAAATGAATACAATAGAAGTGGTATCAAAGATCTGAGGAAAGCACATAAAGAATGTAATGATAAAAGGCAATACATCATTGAGAAAATGTCATCCCTTCCTTGCACTTTCCACGATGAGAATCATAAACCCCTTCATGAAGACATCACCATCAAAGAATTCAATTTGCTAATTGGTTAAGAAGTTGACAAGTAAGCTTTCTCATTATCCTGTATTGATAAATTGGTGGACATTCAAGTGAATTTGGATGATCTAGCCTCGCTTCTAAAGAAACACAAGAAATGCTACGTGAGCCTTAGAGATTCTATCACCCGAGTCAAGGTCATCACAAGTCACACAAAAGGACCTGATCGAGAACATATGAAAGCAATTCTACAAAAGTTTGAGGATTTCATGAAGTAGAATCAGAATGGAGTCTTTGGTGACACTTAGTAATTTCATAGAAGATGCATTTTTGAATAAGACGTTGACACCTCAAGTGTCAATTTTGTATTTAGTTTTTGCACTTAGGCAATGCACAAGTCTGAAGTCAATTAGGACTCTTCTTTGAATTAGTCATAGTTTTTCCTAGTTTTATGTTGCATCTCTCTTCTATAAATATGAGGTTGCTCATTGTAATTTTCATCTATTATCTTTAATCTATATGTCAAAACTTTGTCGAAAGCAAAAGTGAAACTTTGTGTTCCTCTTGTGATTTTGAAAACTTGATAAAATAAGAAGAAAGATTTGGCATTCAGACTTTGTGTTGAATTCATTTGTGTTTATGGTGAGAGTGTTCTTATGTCATTTTCATTATAAATCTTATTTACTCAAGTAAAGGTGCATTGAGAGACTATTATTAAAGTGTAGAGGCAATTGTTAATTTGTGAACTTTGTGTCATATCTTGACTATTGTTGTTAGAATTAGGAATTGGTGATTGTATTTTAAAAAACTAAAGCTTATATATATATATATATATATATATATATATATATATATATATCATGGTCACTTTGAAGACTTTGTGCTTGATTATGTCATCTTGAAAAAGGAAACACTAACTTGAAGACTTTGAGATTCATATTATTACTTCACAAAAGCATTATCAAAGGTGAAGCTAGGAACCATTTTAAAGACTTTGAGCTTTATTTTGATTTTCTTAGTTTTTTATTACAAGAAAAATAGGTTTTGAAGGGACCCCGAAACCCTTTACAAAAGAACCTTAAAATATAAGAGCATTAAGAAACAAGACAGGACAGACTGCATAAAAACTAGCAAAGTACTGGGCAAAAGCCAACACAAAAGCCCAACATAACCAGTAACATCCAGCCAAAACAGAAAACAGACAAATTACTTAATGTTTTTAAGGGCATTAGCCAATTTTCCGCTAATCCCTTGCATTTATTTGATATTATCCCTGAGAATTGGGATTTCCTTGGAAGAGGCCAAGGCAGCTTTTTTCATACTCGTCCTAGTCCTTTGGCCACACCTCTAGAAGCACTATCCACATTCCCAGCCTCAATAGCATCACAATCAACATCAAGGTCCACAACAGGTTTGGAAGTGTTGGAGCCATCAAGGTATTTGATAATTTCCTCCATATTCCTGGTCACAGAGTTGAGGATATCCGGAATCATAATTAGGAAGTTCTTCATGGCAGTCTTTCCTTCCTCCAGCTTACTGATTTGAACTTCGAGCTTCTCCACTTTTTCGTCCATAACCTTTTTCCACTAATCTTGGTTACTTTCACCTTTTTGTCCCTGCTCTTCCTATTGATTAGTTATTTTCTCCATTTTATTAATTCATTCATAAACCCACCTATCAAAACCCAGATGAGCATCAAATTGATTCTTGAGCTTATCCAGAATAATCTCATCTCCAGCTCTATCCTTTTCCCTACTCGTATCATCCTTATCCTTGTTCTGCTTAGTTTACGTTTCCCTTTCCTCCTTATTAATCTGGTTGTCCTGCTCCTCCATAGGCTAGTTGTTAAAATTACCAGTACTCGTGCTTTGGGTAGGGTTGTTCTGATCAAAATCATCCTCTTCTCCTCCTTCCTCTTCCCCCACTTCCTCATCTTTCTAGCTCTCCTCCTTGTCAGAATCATCAGTCTCCATCTCACTTCCTTCTTTTCCCATATCCTCAGAATCAGCCTCCATATCCTTTTGTTTATCCATGTCCTCTTGAATTTTCTCCACAGAGGCTTTTTTAACCTTTTTACTCTATTTCAGCTCATCCTTACTAGGCCCAGATTCCTCAATTCTCCTCTTGCCTTTCCCTAGCAACACCGACAACCTTTTGTTTTTCTAAATTGTCAAAATCTTACAATGCTCATAAATGAGCAAAATAAGGCCATAATGTAGCACAGGAGAAGAGGGGTTCTTACTGTGCTTGTTCAATGAGTGCGACAGAGACCTGAAAAGGTAATAGGGAAGAGAAATTCTCCTCTCATGCCTAAAGTGATTGAGAAGCACAAAGTGATAGGTATGGACCCTAGTGAAACGACCCTCCATAGTGATATACTCCATAATGGCATTAAGCACACAACCCCAAATTTCTTTAATATTAGACGCATCATAATACCCCCCAGACGCTTTGCCTAATTTCTCTCTCTCCTTATCTTTGCACGGAAAGAGCTTCACAACATTATTGGACACTTTCAGGTCCCTAAAAAAATAGAGACCAGAATGGGGCATACCTATGATTGTAGAGATGAGGTCCGCGTCCAGCTTGAATTTTACACCATGAATTTTGAAGGAGCCATTTTTCTAGTTTTCAGTCACTATGGTAACTGCCAGGTTAGCTCTGATTTTGTCATAATCCACTAGTTTTTCCATGAAATGTGTCATGAAACCCTTCTCCAACTTTGTCCATACCTTAGGCATCTCCCACCATCTAGAAATATTACCAGGTTACTCTCTTCTAAGATCACCTCCCATTTTAGAATTCGTTCTGCAATTTCTCTGCTTCTCCAACTTCAGAGCAATCTTCCAAATGACACTCAGCTTTTTGAAAATACACACCCACAAAGCGTGCAAAATTTTTATATTCTTATTTAGCACTTTTCCCTTCTAAAGAGATATCATTACCTTTCTAAAGATTTGATGATTAATCATTAAAACTACTATGATTAACATGCGATCCTTCTTTCCCCATAATTGTGTCCTTTCTAATGAGGTCTTTAATATTAAAATCAATATTATCTTCACCATTCCATATGCTTTGATCTTCGGAAATAACACCAAGGTTTGTAAGACCGTCTGCTACGACATTTTTTTCCCTAAAAGCATGCTCAATAATAATTGATTTAAAGCTAGAAATAATTTCTCTGGCTTTAAAAAAGATGTTTTTGATAGACCACGAAGGCTCAACTTCACCCTTAAGGCATTTTATAATATTAAGAGAATCTCCTTCTAACCATAGATTATCATGATTGAGACTTTTAGCTATAATCAATGTATTTAGGGCAGCTGAGGCTTCAACATAATGACTAGTTTGGTTACCCAAAGGGCCAACAACAAACACAAGGCAACTTCCACCAAAATTCCTGACAATGCCCCCATAACCAGCATTGCCAGGATTTCCCTTAGAGGCCCCATCAAAATTGGCCTTGATCCATCCCTGGGAAGGAAAGCACCAGAAAAGACCATCTCTACCTTTATCCTTGTTGTTTCTACTATTGGAAAGGTTCCATCTTTCATTAAAGTCTTCTTTAGTAGATAAACCAGTATCATTTCCATATAAGCATTCATGGATCCCTCTATAGATTTTATCCACCACCACTTCAGGGTTCACACTTTTTTCCCTAAAAATCCTATTGTTACGCTCCTTCCAGATGTTCCAAATGATAATAGGGAGAATAAGTTTCCAAAGCTCAACATTCTTAGAATTAGAACTAGGGAAATACCATTGCTGCCATAACTCTTCTAGAGAGTTCGGGAAAACCCAGCTCAACTTCCACTTACTAAGAATAATATTCCAAATATCCTGACTAAAATTGCACTGGTAGAGGATATGGCAGGTAGACTCCTCCTCCCTGCAGCAAAGAGAGCACCTATTAGGAAAAACAAATCCATGCTTATGGAGATTATCAAGGGTGAGCACCTTATTTTGGATAAAAATCCAAAAGAAGATATTAATTTGTGGAGTCTTCTTCTTTATCCACACTTTCGCCCACAAAGGGATCTCTTCCGGAACTTTGTAATGGATAGAAACCATTGAAGACAGAATATTTCCCATCAGAAGTTTCCTTCCAAATCAAACAATCCTCAGAATGCTCCATAAAGATTTTGGAAGAAAGCAAGGTCTCCAAAAATTTTAATCCTAGACAAAACTGGCTAAACTCAACCCACTTCCCATTTCTCTAGTAGTCCCTAACAAGGTCTCCATACCTACTTTTAAACCAGTCTTTCCATTCATTAAGAATGGGGATTTCCTCCAGTGGTTTATCCATTAGCCATCTGTCCTACCAGAATCTAATAATTCTCTGATTCCCCATTTTCCACTTTCTTCCAGCAGCAGCCCAAACTTTGGTCGTTTGAACAGTGTTCCAAATTGCAGAACCTTCCACAAGAAAGGATTTATCCATAAATTCTTCCTCAGACGGTTGCATGTGAAGGTATTTCTTTTTCCAAATGGAATTCCATTCCCTTTCCTCCCCTTTCATTCTCCAAATTTGTTTAGCTAACAAGGCATTATTCATAGTTATAATGTTCCTTATTCTCAGACCCCCAAAAGCCTTAGGAGTGCAAATATTATTCCAAGCAATAAGGGGGATTCTATTTTTATCTTCCACTCCTGACCATAAGAATTTTTTTTTAATTCTTTCAATGGCCTTAGGTTGATAGGACAACATTGAATTTAAGACTTTGAGCTTAAGCACTCTTTCCAGTCTTGGAGAAGCAATGAAAGTCTTTGTGCCTTTATGGACACTTTGCTTCTTTTATTATCTATAATATTTGTCCTTGCTTTCCAGGTTAATTTTTAATAAGGAAATTGTAAGAACTATTGCTGCTCTATGTTGTAAATTCTTTCTTGAAAAGAGAGGAAAATAATAACATCTATCTTGAAAAAATAGGATAGGATGATGTACCACCCATGTTAGAATAGGAGTTAGAAATTTGTATCTTATTTTACTAGAATAGAGTAGTGAATCATAGGGGGGAGCCTTTCCTTAATAATTAGGAGAGATTTGATCTCGTTTTGTTGTGGTTGAAACTACAATTTTGTAAACTCTTCTTGAGTTGACAAAAAAATCAACCAACATTTCGACAACTAGATTTTTTTTGGCAATTTTTTGGCCCATCCCTAGTTGAGTTGTACAAAAAATTGTATGGTCATACCATTGTATCGCTTGCATCATCTTCCCATACTCGGTCTATGTGCAACATGTTTTAATTTACAAGTCAAAAAAAGAAAATTTATTTTTTGCAAAAAAAAATTGTTTAATTTTTTTTTTAAACCTTTTTGTAGGAGTACCTGCATAAGGATGACAACATCCATATGCAGCCCTACACAATCCTGTACAAGTTATATGTAAAATGTGTAGTGTATTATGTAGGATCCTGCCTAGTCACCTGCTAGATCACTTTGCATAGTCAACTTGCCAACTATGCACCTAGTCAACCTCCAATGCCTATTCATCACCTTGTTAGTTCCCAATCAACATAATGTCACGTTGACATCATCATTTTTACCCCATGTATGGACCCCCTCTCTATTGAGCTTTTTTTTTTTTACCTCAACTTAGGAAGGTCATTTCTTAGTAATACAAAAGTCTTTTTGAGTGTTTTTTTTTGTGCTCTATCTAGTGGTGTAGTTTATTTTGCACAATGATGTACGAAGTTTTTTTTTTAAATATTTCTCAGAGGACACCTACATAATCCCAATTTTTTGAAATTTGAGAGGCTTGTTTTTGCTCATGCATAAACTTTTTTGGGTGCCTTTTAAAAAAAACACTACATGATTTTCATGCTCTATGCAATGCAAATGTTTATTTTTTTTATGACAGTATTCTAGAATATTAGATTTGTTTATGCCTCTTTTGAGGACTTGTACATATTTTCTATTCTATAAATGCACTAAAATAAAGTGACATATCATTGTATATTTTCAAGGAGGTTCTATGTTTTGCATTATGGGATTTTTTTTATTTATGTTTTTGTCAACTTGCTGAGGTTTGAAAGACAACTTGATATATGTCTTCATGTCCACCTCTTGACATAATGTAAAGTTGTAGAACATTCTAAATTCAATAATAAAATGAAATACTCTTTATAAACCCATAATTCCTTTAATAGATCTATTTAATTTCCATTAATCCATCCTTAACTCTAAATGATCATTCCAAAGATATCACAATAAACATGAGATTTCTATAAAGAGGTAAAGATTCTTTATTCAATAAGAAAATGTAAGTAGTATCTCAATCATATCTACATACAATACTTAGGCTTTTTAAATGCCTTGAGTTCAAATAACAAGAAAAATATAAAGTAAAGATTGAGATGCGTCCATTGATTTGCAATCCAAAGCTATCTTCAGTGCAATCCTTAAAATGAAGAAGAGAACAAGATTCAGGTGCTTTTTCCACCCAACCTTGAAGCTTACACTTCCCCAGAATTCTTGGTCAATCAAGAATACCCGACCCTACATGAATTGCTTAGCAAAAAGAATTCGATAGACAAGATGAAATCTGGTGCGTGCCTAGAATGATACATGAATTTTCTATTTTCTAATTCATTTAAGAAACAAACAAGATCAATCAAGGATATGGTAGAGTGTAAATGAATATATCCATCTATTTCAATGGTCAAGAAGTTACTCGACCGAGTATAATGCCATGCATAGAAATAAAATATAGTTTGTAAAAGCAAACTATTCTCTCTATAATTCCACATTCTACACCTGTCCCAGAAGGTATCTTTCCCCACAAACAAACATATCTAGCTTTCCTATTGTTCGTATGATATGCAAAAATGAATATAAAAGAAGACAATCTTTCATTACATAGATAAAGAAGAAACAATCTTTCACTTCTATCTTTTTAAGTAAATCAAGGACAAGAATTAAAATTAAGAAGATGTAACACATGTATGCACGTTTTAGCATATATATGAATATAAATGGAAAAAAATAGAGGTAATGAGTACACATTCTTTCTATCTGTTTTCCTCATATGTTCTAAGTATATTTTCAGCATGCATTAACCTTTTATTTTAATAATCCCTCATCTATGTTTTCTGTTTTCCAATGGATATTATCACAAAATTCAGGTAAAATATGTTTCAATAACAGTAAGTTGTTTTCAAAATTTCAAGTTTATATACATATATATTTGCAATGAAACTAACCAACTGCTTTGTTTTCCTTTATGTTTCCTACAGGTTCTTTAGGATAATATCATAAGTTTGATGTTTTTCGACGAGTTATTTCTTCTCTGATTGAATTTGAGCATATATATATAACAACTATGAAAAATCACATTTTCTTGAAATGAATATACGTGTGCATACATACATACATACATACATACATACATATGTGTGTGTGTGTGTGTGTGTGTGTGTGTGTGTGTGTGTGTGTGTGTGTGTGTTTAAAGTAGAGATTAGAACTTGACAACAGAAGTTGATATTAATTCCAAGGTAGTGGTGGCGGGTTTTTCAGCCATTAACAATAGTGATTGGCCAGACTTACGCCATGCATTGCATACATTTTGCAAGTCTTGCCGCGAGTCACACTTCAACTGATAATTTAGTTTACTAAGTCTTTCACATCGACTGTGATTTGCATTCCTTATTCGGTGTAATAAATGCATACAATTTGCAAGTCGATATGCATATATATATATATATATATATATATATATATATATATATATATATATATATATATATATATATATATATATATATATATATATATATATATATACATATACATAATTTCAAATGATTATGCATATGTATAAACAAAATACTAATTATATACATATTTACATGTATATGATTGAATCGGTATTCGAACTCACACACACACACACACACACACACATACTATTATCAAAATACAAAAGTAAACACATAAGTACAATATTTCATCCAATTACACATATCTGCACACAAAGAATGTATAAATTTACGATCAATATTCATATTTGACCTAATATTTAAAAATAAATCTTGCTTTGAAATAAGACATATCATTTCACAATCACTTATGCAAATTCGAATTCGATTCAATCACAAAATTAAATCATGCAACAAATACACATATATATTCTAAAGTGGTGTGTGAGATTCCATCTATTCTAGCAAAGTCCATAAGCTAAAACAACTCTACCTGAACCATGTTCTTGCCTTCATCTACGTTCACCTGTTCCTGCATTCCCTTGCACTCAATTTTTCATTAGCAATGATGATCCCCAATTTCATAAAAAAAAAAAACTACTCATTCAAATTCATTTACATAAATAACATAATGTAAATCATTTCATTGCATTTGAATTCCTATTTCATTATCATCTTATTCCATTTCCATTTCATTTCAATTTCATAAATGAAATATAAGCATTATTTTCCTAATAAAATAATTATAGATAAATATTGTTCGTGACACATAAACATGTAAGAACTCATTCCATAAGATATAATTTTGTAAATGCATCATATAAAGTGCCACAAAATTGATTTCTAAATGGTTTTCCATCATCGCACTTCCTCATTAGCATTAAGGGTGGAATAATATTGTTTTTATTGCTAATGATATTTGTCTTTAGTGGAGCAATGGAGGAACCTCGTGGAGCCTTACAAGCTTCACAAATTTGTAGGGGGGTCACATAGGCTTACTCATTTGTATCTCTCATATGGGGGATTATTTTTTGTGAGATTTATGAACATTGGACACTTATAAGTAGTGTATTACATGTCACTCATTCTTTTTTATTTGTCTTCTTTGGTCATCCATGTTGAATACTAGACACTTCTAAGTAGTGTACTACATGTCACTCATTTTGTTATTTGTGTCCTTTGATCATAGTTGTATCTCTTGATTTACATCTTTGGAGGTTCATTGATTCCAGCATATAGTAGTTAATTTTTGGGTATAGTTTATAGTTATTGACATGCTTCAGGAGTTCTTCATTATCATGTTCATCTCCACATGGACATATTTGTAGAAGGTTTTATCCTCTTATTTCTCTCTTTTATAAGGGAGTTTTATTCCCACAGGGTTTTCTCGTTTTCTCTGTTTATGAGATATCTTCACTTGTACATGAGTACCTTATTAGACCATGTTGTCGGGACTCAAATTTTATGTGATTGGATTATTCCCTAAGTTTCACTTAAGGGAGGGCATTAGTGTGAAAATGTGTTTTACCTAACTAGTTTGATTTTAGCCTACTTAGTTGAGTCTTATTCACACTATGCTTAAGACCACTTAGAGGTTTGAGATATTCTCTCCTCACCTTATGGGATGTTAGCTAGACTTTTGTCTCACCTCATGTAGACTCACCAAGTGTCCCAACACTTGGCCATAGAGTCCTACACTTATTGCATAATTCTAGGGATAGTTAGAGTTTCACTTCTACCTTCTTACCCCTTCTTGGTTGCATTTATATGCAAGACACCTTTTGTGACATTTTTTAACTTATGACCTTTATTATTTTCCATATTGCTAGTTTATGGAGAGTATTTTGTTTTGCAAGTGATCTTGGTTGTTTCTAATAGTGGTTATTAATTTCTTGAGATTGGTTTCCTTTTATAAAAGGTGCTACATTCTTTTGTTTTATTTTCATGTTGGTGACTTTGTCAAACCATCCCTTAATAAGTCCTCTAACCTCTATTTTTCATTGTATAAACACTTTGTTCTCCAATGATCTTTTGTGGAATATGAATACCAATGAAAGATTGCATCTTGTGGACAAAACCTCATGAGTTGTGAAGGTCATAAAAATAAATCCCTATGATTTGTATGGGCATTGTGGATGAATACCAATGAAAGATTACATCTTGTGGACAAAACCTCATGAGTTGTGAAGGTCATAGAAATAAATGCCTATGATTTGTAAGGGCATTCTCACTCTAGAAGTGCGCTAGAGCTTCAATGAGTAATGCAATGCACCTAATGATTGAGTATTATTTGTTTGTAGGTGTAATGTTTAAGTTTTGCTTTTTAGACTTGTTGTAGGCATATTGTTGTTGTGTGATAAGTTTTTTGTTATTTATTTAGCAATTCATTTCAATGATTTTGTTGTAGTGTTTCTCTATGTTGTTTGTGACAAAATCAAAGAATGCATTGTGATATTTCATTGTAGAAAATTCATTCAGCTTGTGTAGAAGAATGATATCAATTTCCAAATTTCTTTTTGCTATAGATGAAGGTATTTTGCATGTGTATGTATTTGTGAATCATAGCCCAAGATATTTTATTTTAGTTATTGCAAGAGAACTTTAGTGCAAATTGATATTGTTCAAGTGTGGTATTTGCTAATTGTGGGTGTCATTCCGTAGTTATTTTCCTTCTTGTTGTACTCAATTTTTGGGCTTTATGTAGGTGTTGGAATGATTGTTATATCTATTAGAAGTATGGTTGTCGTTGCACCAAAAGATTGACCTATCAATGCCCGATACAACCATGAGACTTAATGAATCCACAAGAGGTGGCTAAGCCATGTTGCAAACCCAAGTGCTACATTGAACAACACAAGGAGACCAAGGGCACACACCTTGCATTGATCACCCTGATGCAAGCAAGGGGTTTGAAATTGTGACCCAGTCTCTAATACCACTTGCTAGAAACATGGTTGTTGGTGCACCAAAAGACCAACCTGCTAATGCTCGATACAACCACAAGACTTATTGAATCCATAGGAGGCAGTTAAGTCATGTTGCAAATTTGAGTGTTGCACTACACAACATAAGGAGACCAAGGTTGCACACCTTGCAACAACTAAACACCAATTCTTGTTATCAAAATCAATAACAACACAAACTCAACAACAACACCAAATAGAGAAACCTGCATCAAACTCAATAGCAACACCAGACAAAGAAACTTGCATCAAACTCAATAGAAACACCAGACAAAGAAACCAGCACATCAAAATCAATAGAAAAAATAGACCAAGAAACCTAAATATAAAAAACTTCCACCGTACCACCCTTCCAAAAATACTTCATCTAAACATCTACAATAATCTACTATGACTTTTGCAATACTACATACTACTGATAAAAATAGTACAATATCTATATAAGCTCATCAACATCATTAATTAGAGACAACACACATTGTCAAACATCAAGTTGACATCAATGACAACATATATTGCCAACAACCCCAAGTTTCCAACCTATGTACACTATTGAACATCCGCAACAACTTCTTCATTCCCACATACACCTAATTATGACAAGCAACCATTCAATTTTGACATCAATGACTACACAACATATCACTGACAACATTTTCCAGACATTCTCCAAGTTTCCAAAAATACCAATCTAATATATGTCCATTACTACTATATGATGATATATTTTGTTTTGCAAATATTCTGGAATAAAACTATGATTCCTAGATGACCTCTTTGATGTATGATGCAAGTTTGATGAAAATTATTTTGGATCTGAATTATCAAACTTATACAAATCATGTGATTGTCTAAGAAAACATGGAGATACATCGTTGGCCAAAAATGACAATGGAAGAGAAACTAGAGAGAAGGAAGAGTGCACATATGAATAAATGGGATATTAGCATAAGAAATTGTCCAAATAACTATAAGGAAATAAAACGTACATGCAATACAAATTTAGAGAAAGCATGTGGACATGACAACTCGGTAGGGAAAATGAATACTATATCAAACATTTCAATCCCACACACAACCATACACAAAATAATTACATAAGAATGAAAATAAAATGGAAAGAAAAAATGCTAATTACTTAGATACAAACCAACTCACATCAACTTAGATGCAAAGCAACTCACATCAACTTAGATGCAAAACCAAAAGATGGATGATACCTAAAGAGGAGTGGGCAGATAGAATTCAAGAAGTGGTGGAGAAAGAATGACATTACATCATGGAGTGTCTAGCTTACAAGGATATCTGGATAAACTATATTGAGATGTTAAATGTAAGCACCTTGAACAATCCATGTCACGACCCTTAATTATTAGTATTTATTATGTCGAGAGGCATCTACAATGACATCAAAATCTTTGTAAACAAAAATTTAATTTTGAAACAATTTGACATGCAAATGACAAGTAAATGCATGAAATATGCCATTTTTTGGTTTTTATGGAGGTGTTATTTTATTACTCCAAATAAAATAGAACCCTCACCACTTGTCTCCAACTATATTAAACCGTTACATTCAAATGATAGTAGAAGATTGCCACACTTAAGCAACTCTATTATTATCCATATTTTTGAAACTCTTGTATACTACTAATATTGTTGCAATCGTCAAGTTTCCCTTTTATTATAAGATATCTTTTGACATAATTTACCTATATTTTTTAAATATAGATATACTAGTTTAACTAATAATCGTAAATATAAAATTAGTTATTTTAAATAGATAAAACAAATATTAATATAATAAGATAATTGTGTTTGAAATGAAAATGTTTTAAATGCTTTAAAATTTTAAAATGGAGAACCTTCCATAAATACTACGGTTGCAATGTGTTAGTGGAGCACGAGGAAGTGGAAGTTGGTTTGATTTTTACCAATTACTCCTGGTAATGGGTCCATGCATGCCTTTGTTAATTAATTAGCTTCCATTTTCCAAGAGCATGAGGGAAAAATAGTGAATATTTCCTTAATTAGGAGGAACGTGGAGTAATGGAGGTATTCTATAAATGGTTTCAGTTAGTGGTCAATTAAAAGAAATTGTTCAACTGACTGCAAAGTCAAGTGCCTCATATTGATCACATGCTCTAAATTAAAAATAAGTGTGCCACATTTACAGAACAACTGGACATGCTAAAATTCTAAATAGAAACATGATAGAGAACCGTTGGGGATTATGGGATGAAAATGTTAAGAATTAGAGGAAGACAATATGTAAAGGGGCAACGAGTTTGGAAAAAAAAAAACTTGAAAAGAGGGGGAATGTATTATCTGTCAGAGTAAATATTCAAAAGGAGAGGTGTTGTTGGCACTGAAATCAGGTTGAGTCTATTCTGGTTTCAAAACGGATCTTTCGTACGTCATGTTAGCGACAGGTTAGTCAATTGCAACCGTTAATTGTAAAATCAACGGTGTAAAGCGCGCGACTAACACGCGTGTTAGTCAATCCATACTTTCGTTTTGAAATCAGAATAGACACGTCCCTGAAACCATGTCATCACAGTTATCATAGTTATCATTTTGTAGTTGATTCCTCTTTTGCTTTCTTTTTTTTTATGCATCCACTTTTTGCATACTTGTCCGCTAGAGTGTTTCCAACCATAGTATTTGACAAAAATCCTCTGTTTTAGTTTTTTTTTAATGTGTAAAGTCAATCTGTTTCCAATTAGCTTTCCTCGTTTGTAGTTCCATGTAATGTTGAATGTGCGTTTTGAACCATCGAAGTTCTGTGGCGACCATGCCCAAATTTTCATGTTTCAGACCTGTCATTTTTGTAATTATTGAGATGGCTTATCCTTGAGGCATTTTGTCAAACAATTACTATGCTTCAACCAAAGCTTTTCAAACTATATATCTGACAAAATTCCCCTTTTGTTATGTCTTAATGGATGTCGATTAATTATTACTGGATGTCTGAAACAATGCACATTAAAGTAGCACAAACCTATTTTCCAGATTGCTTCATTTTAGCATCACCAGTAAACTCCACAAGATCATTAGCATGTTTAGATGATGGAAAACGATTTGCATCTCTAAGAACGATTTCTTCTGCAACAACTTTGAGAAGAATATAGAAGTAGCACATAAATTAGGACAAGCTTGAAAGATAATATTGCTATAGCCATTCCAATAGTCATGTTTGTAAACTAGATGCAAATGCAACCTTTCTATTTTGCTCCATATCCTACTGTGTGGCTCATGTAACGACACACTAGCAAAAGATTTTGGCTCTCCATTTGCCATTTTAAGTACCTGAAAGTTTTCTAAAGCCTTTTCAACAAATCTAATCTCTTCAAATTTTGTAGAAGCGCTATTCATGAGGTGACATCTCATTCAGGCAATTTGTTAAAACAATGGGATGCAACATCAATCTCCTAACAATCCTATAGAATCCTATTTTTAGTGTATGCCGACGTGTTCCAGACCATTTCCACTCAATATATGAGTCTAGGAGTTGATTAAAGAAGTTTGGAGTAGTTTTGGATTTCGTTGGGGACCATTGTAAAGCCATACAACACCCTTACCTGTCGCAACAGGGAAATTTAGATCTATAGCATGTCTGTTAATTATATCTAGTTTGATTCTTTGTGATTTCAACGAGTTTTGTGTGTGGGAGCAGGCCTGGAATTTGACAGGCTATATGGTCGTTTTTGCATTTTTAGATCGTATATTACAACTAATAAAATTAGTAGACCGTATATATGGAGAAGCTATTTTTTCCAAAAACCGTATATATGACACTTAAAACTTATTAATAAACCGTAAAAAATTATAATAGGTAATATATATTGATATATATTATTTTACAACGTTTATTATAAATATATGAATTTATTTAGAATATTTTAAAATGATAGGATTAAGATATAATTGTTTTCTAATTTTATATGAATTTTTAGTATGTTTTTTTTTATATAAATTTAGAAACTTTGTCAATTTATTTTTTAACATTTTTTATAAGATTGTTTTAAATATCAATATAGAAACTTCTAACAATTGAAATGATAAGATATAACCATTTTTAATTTTTTTAAATATTGTAATAAAAAAATCTAAAATAGTTTTTATTTTTATAATAAACAAGGTTTTTTGGTGTGAATTTAGAAACTTACAAGTAAATTTAAGATTTTTTCAGTGCATTACTAATTTATCATTGTTTTTAAAAATTTTACTTTTTTTTTCATGGAATTATTTATTTTGGACTGGAACTTTAATTCTATGAAGATTAAAGAATTTATATTAAACTATTCACAAATTAAAAAAAAAAAATCACACTTAACATTTTTTTTAAAACACAAAATGAAAGGCATTAGAATGACTAAACCATCATAAAAAATTCATATGACAAGGAAGGGTGGTCGTCAAATTCCAAGCCTATGTGGGAGTCATCTTTCTTGGTGTTGTCCTGACAGGGTTTGACTTTGGTGTGTTGGACTTGAATGGGAAACTAGCTAGGTGAATATACTTGATGCCCTTCCTATTACAAAGTGTCCACTGTCCATTTGTAGACCTTCAACACTTGTCTTCACCATATATTTCATGGTATTTGTTGTTGTACTCAGTTGGAAGCTATGTATGCTAAATTGGTGTTGATTCAATGATGTGCATACCACTGTCTTGCCCAGATCTGTAATCAACATTATTGAATAACTTAATCAACACTTTATGGTCACTATTATCAATTATTGGCCTGTTTATGTTGATGTCTCATATTAGCCAAGTTATATGCACTTTGAATATATATCAAAAATTTATTTTGTCTTCAACGTGTGTACAAGACTAGACATACTCAGAACAAGTGATTTAAATTCTCTAGTATCGATAATGAAATCTGTTTCAGGTTGGCTTTGTATGGGCTCATGTTTATGCCGAGAGGCATCTACAATGACATCAAAATGTCCTTAAACAAAAATCCATTTTTGAAACAATTTGACATGCAAATGACAGATAAATGCATGAAATATGCCATGTTTCATCTTTTGTGGACGTGTTATTTTATTACTCCAAATAAAATAGAACCCTCGCCACTTGTCTCTAGCTAGATTCACAACTTGTTGCATGCGGGACTTTAATGAATTTGTATTCTTCATTTTTAGTATTTTAGAAACACATTTATTTAACAAATGATTCTCTTCTATTATAAGATATCTCTCGACATATTTTGCATATATTTTTAAAATATAAGTATACTAGTTATATTTTAGGCAAATATATTAAAATGTTTGTGTTCTAATTCTTAGTTTTTTTATTACACCGCATGTTAAATATTTATATAAGATGATAGTTGTAGACGTATAAAAATGACCATATTCTTAAATGAATATTTAACGTTCATTTTATTCTCATTCCTCTATTTAGTTAAATCTAATTTAATTAAATCATCCACACTCTTCTATTTAAATTAAATAAATTATTCAATTTATTTATTTAAATTCACTTAAGTCCTTTATATCATTTAACTGAATAAATCATTTTATTTAATTAAATCCTTTCTCTCTACTTTTTAATTAAATTTACATTTAATTAAATAGTTTACCCTAATTAAATAAATCTAATTTATTTAAATCCCCAACTTGCAACCAAATTGAAATAAAACAATTTATTTTAATTAAATCCTATTATCCCTCATCCACTTGCATTTTCCTACATCTCCCACTTGCCTCCTAACCCTCTTCCTAAATTCTTCTAGAACCTATCCAATCCTAATCAATTAACCTAAACCCATCAATTATCCCCTTTCCCTAAATTTGAGGAGGTCACTTCACAAATTTGGAGTAAAGTCTTCAAAAGGCATTAAAGCCTTTGTGCCTTCAACAAGCTAACTTGTTGAAAACCCCCAAATTTGGAAGGACTCTTACAAATTTGTCCCCAAAGTTTTCCAAACCATTAATGGTTAACTAACCCTTAGTGGCATGATTGGAGACTTTTTGCCTAACTCAACCCTCTTCTAACCCAAGGGTCTCATCAAGCATTCATTGCTTTGACCATGGTTATCCCTTTAACCTTTGCACAAGAGTTTACCCCTTGGGTAAAAGCTTTATCCATTGGATAACCCTAACCTAACCTTAACCCTTACCTTCTGGGGTAACCATGAGGTCTTCTCAAGCATTTAATGCTTCTTACCTCTCCTCTCAAGCAGTCTTATGTTGGCAATTGTCACCATTTCATTGATGGAAATTGTAAACATGGATTGATAACTTTCAATCCTGACCCTTGATAAGATTATCCAATCTTGACCATCCATTGCCCTGTTTCTTCTATAAATAGAGCCCTCATTCCTTCATTTTTAGATCCAAGTTTTTAGCATCACACTTATACTCAATTTTAGCATGCATTTAGCCTCTCTTTGTAATAGGAATTAATCTAATAAGCATTTTAGAGCATTTCTATTATCATTAGCTTAAATCATATAACTAGTATATCATGTTAGGATAGTATTATTACTAATCTTGTCATCTTATAATCTTGTTTAGCTCATTTAATAGAATTGTGCATAAATAGGATGTATTTCATGTTAAAACTTAATCTAAAGCATCCCTCGTTCTTGCATTCGCCATCCCTAAGTCACTTTGCTCAGTAATGTGAGAGCAAAGGTACTGGCTTGAGGGACCTTGTGAGATAGAGAACCATGAAACCCACCTTGGGAAGTTGAGTCATTCCTCATGACTCCATAACTTGCACCAAGAGTCCCATGGGTGTGTGGACAAGTCCTTTGAATATTTTCACATATTGAGTTTCATTGAACCGCTTTTCCCGCATACATTTCTGGCGCCCACCGTGGGGCATAACCCCATAAATAAAATCTTTTTTTGAATCTAACCATCTTTGCAGGTACGCGAGAAAGGAGAATCAACATGTGGGGAACATCCCTTAGTTCATCTGGTTAACATTCTAGCGCATCTGGTACACTGTTCAGCACGTGGGACTCATTTCCTAGTGCATAGAAACCATCCCTTAGCGCATAGGATTTTAACATTTTTTTTAAATCTCGGCACGAGAACTTAATCGAACAGTGCATCGGGCTAACAGTTCAACGCTTCGGGTTCTTTTGATAGTGCATCGCAGGTTTTCTGTAGCGCATCACAGATAGAAAATGGGAAATAATTTGTAACAGAGACTTAAAAAATTAGACTTGTGGAAGTCCACGAAACCATCCTCTTGTTAACTAATTGACTGGTTTTCTGCAGGTTACTAACAATTTGATTGCAGGTTTGGAGTCTATTTTATGTAGGCTAGAATTAAAGTAGTTTAAATTTTACTAACTTTTCTAAGTTAGTTAAGATTCAAATTCCTTTCATTTCTTGTTTAAATAAAATTGAACTCACACCTTATTTTGGGCAACTAAAAAGAACAACAAATAAATCTTTCTTGCTTTCTTAGGAGAAAATTTTTCATTTTTGGGCTCTAAAAAGAACCATCAAATTTCATTTCTGCAAGGGGCTTTTAAAAGGAACCTCACCATCCTTTGGTGTTTCAAAGGATCAACTTTTAAATTTTTGCAAGGTAAAAGAACTTCACTTGTCCAAATTCATTCAAAGTTAAAGAGGGAAGATCTTCCCCTTTAGTCGATTTCTTTTGTTGACCAAACATCGAAGTTTTGCTTTGTTGACCAGATTCTTTTCCTAGATCAAATAATCATTGATTTGAAGAAATAAAAGGAACACCATGTTTTTGTGGAGCAATATCTCTATATAGATTTTACCAAATCATTGCAATAAAAGGTTAAAAAGAACACTTGTTTGCTTTGTTGCAAAAGTGGAAGGAATATACTCTCCCCTTAACTGGGTGATCAAAAGGCTAGACCACTCTTACGCTTTCAGTGTTTATTGCATTAAATCCTTTAGCAGGCCTGCCCTCCCAAGGAGTTGAACAACTCTTAAAGCCATTATTTGGTCGGTGTGAGGGGAACGACCTAAGTGGGGAATGACTTTGACGCCAAGTGTTCCAACCCACTATAATCAAAAGTGGAAAGTGATGAAAGTCCTTTTCAACGGTTGTGCATAGTGATTGGCTTTCCACCAGTATTGTTATGATATGTAAAGACTTTGTTCTAAAGGTTGGGAAGCCTCTTGAGAGAATTTATCACTCACGACCGAACGGGAAGCCTGGTTACGAACTTTAGCATTAGAAACTTTGAGCCGAGTCAGTATCCAAACATTTGTAATATCATAGTGAAAGGGTGGGGAAGAATCCGCCCCAAAGATCACTCACCATATATCTGCCAAGATAACTACTCAATTTTGAAGCAATTCACTTTGGGTTAATTCTAACAAAAGGCAAAAAAATGGGTGCCCCCTAGGGGGTGACAAGGTTGTTTGAGCTGATAGAGTATCGAGACTAGTGGGCTATGGTATTACTTATGACCCTTGAATAAAGAGTCTGACTAAATTGTATTTTTTTATATCTGAAACCTATTAAAACACTAGGGATTTGAACACATCCTTGTAGAACATACACTCATTGTTTAGACTAAGTAGAATGGTTACCTCTTTTGTGTCATGCTTTCATCCATCATCATTAAAAACAAAGTTCAAAAATTGCAGAAAACCACCAAGTCAAACTACCTGGGCAATTTAGCGCGTAAGAACAACATCTTAGCGCTTGAAAACCATATTTTAGCGCTTAAAAGCTTCAACTTAGCGCATTTATTCTGAACTTTAGCACATAATCAGTCCAAAAATCAACAATTCAAAAACTTAGCACTTTCTGAAAATAGCCTAGCGCGTTGAAGCAACAGCTTGGCGCTTCCGGATCAAGCACTAGCGCTTTGGAGTCATCAGTTAGCGCTTTAGAAGCCCATATTAGCGCATAAAATTTTCAAAATAAAACAAACTCAAACAATCTTGTTAGCGCGTCAAAAGGGCAGCTTAGCGTGTGGAGTTTATTTTGTAGCGCGTTGCGAAAATTCAGTAGCGCATTTGGTTTCTATCTTAGTGCATAGTAGAAACTGAGAAAACAGGGGGCAAAACATAAGCTATTTTTGAAAAATCTAAAAATAATTTAGGAAGCCTTCTTTCTTCAGCTTGAACTTCCTCAAACAGAGAATCAAATCGAAGTATCAAAACTACTCCAAAAGAAAGTTTTTCGTAAAACAAAGCTGTCCAAATCCGAAAAACTAGTCAAGGGATAAAACACATCTCTCCTATCAAAATCAGGAAACATCATCACACATATCAAAAGGTCCTTCAATCAAGCGGGTTTTTATCCAAAAATATACTTGTTTTAAACTCCAAGTTGTCAAATCGAATTTCCATATCAGGAAAGCTCTTATTCCATATCATTTGAGACGCTTTGTCGTGAGGGGGCATCTAAACCTTCATTTGATAAAATAAAACTTAAGTTTCGAAACAAGATAACTAAATCCAAAACAAAGCAAAGGAAACCATTGATCGCTTGTGCATGACTAATCCTCATATTCTGAGAAGAAAGAGTATTTATCATAACACTAAGTTGAGAAAACAACAACTCGATTCTCTAAAACTTGCCAAGCGGAATAGGTTTTTATATATCAATCGCCAACTCTTCAAATCTCATCAAACATTCCTCTGTCATATGCGCTTGTATCTTCAAGACAAAACAGACGAATTTGACAAGGAACCATTGAGGAGTAGAGCATTCTGTCAAAAATTAGCATTCAGTCAACGCCTAAATCGAGGAGGAAAGATCAATCCGGCTTTCTTACCCAAAGTGTGCATCACTTATGATATACCACGATTTGCACCACCAACCCCTGAGCAAAACATCAAAGAGGAGTTCGTTCCCTTTGTCACAAAAATTTTCTACTAGATACCCGTTGTTACTCACTCTCAACGAAACAAACAAAGCGAAACACAACCAGAGTCCAGCATGGATCGAAGATTATCAAACCCTTTCGAATATCCAAATCTAGAAGAAACCAAAATTTATGAGGAACTCCTCCAAGAGTGTCAAAAAAGCTCTTCATTTCAAAAACTTGTGGAAAAACTCATGGAAAATGACAAAGAAAAATACCTACTCATTCTCACAAGCAAAGGAGTTAAACTCCCTAAAGACTTCGATACTGACATATTTAGAACAAGGTCTCGAGATTATGATTATCAAGAATGACAAAGAGAGGAGGAGGCACATGACCCTGAACAAAACATACCTAAGCAAAATCTACCAGAACAAAATTTACCCAAGCAAAACATCCCTGAACAAAACATACCCCAACAAATGCCATTCCAGCTTAGAAACAATGCGAGGGAAGAACTCTTCCCTTGGAAAACAAATGCGCCTTTGATTGCTCTCACTCAACAAATGCAAATGTTGCAAAGACAAATGTAAGACATGCAACAAGGGACAACAGTACGGTATTCCTTGAATGAAATTTGTCCTTATCCTTTTGACAGATGGTTAAACATGGTACCTTTTCCCCCAAACTCGAATATTCTCAAATTTGACAAATATGATGGGAAAAGCGATCCTCATGATCATGTTCAGGAATTTTGTACCATGAGTCTTGAATTTGCCCATGATGACACCTATTTGATGAGGTTATTCCCAAGAAGCTTGGGAGGACAAACAATGGAATGGTTATCCAAAATCACACCTCCTATCAGATCCTTTGATGAGTTAGTCAACAAATTCATTATGCAATATTCCTACAACATGCTATCACTATGCTAAATGTGTGTAATACCAAGCAGAAAAACAATGAAACATTCATGGTATTCCTTCAACGTTGGCGACGTATGGTTTCGAGATATCCTCGAGATGTGCCCGAAAAGAAAAAAATGGAAATTTTAATCGACAACTTGAATAGTGAGATGACTTACATACTCAAACTTCAATGCATACCATCTTTTCCAAATTGATTGAAAATGACATCCAAGTAGAGGAGGCATGTGTCAAGAAAGGAACATTGAAATTCTTCAAAGAAGGAACAAATTCATCCAACTACAACAACCAAAATAACAACAACTTAGACAAATCTTGATTTTGGACCAGAAACAAAAACACTGGAAATGAAGGAGGAAACAAATCAAATGATGTAAAATCCAAGAAACTAGTGTTGGCTTTATCAGGAAATCCTCAAGCTACAAAGAATCCAAAAGGTGCTAACCAAGGTACTAACACTTATGCACCAGCTACCAATCAAGATCATCTCAACACCAACAATACCCAAAGCAATAACACCAATTGAGGACCTAATACAAATTCACGAGGTAACACCAACAACTTTACAAAACGTGTCTACACACCATTAGGGCAATCATTGGAGTCAGCATTTAGAGAACTCTTGGCAAACAAAATTATCTCCTTACCAACAATCAATAACTTTGAACCACAAATCAAACCACCCTAGTGGAATGACTCACACTTTTGTGATTTTCATAGAAACAAAGGTCATCAAACAAATGATTGCATGAGACTAAAAAACATTGTTCAAGACATGATTGATAGAGGTGATTTAACAGTCGATGGTCTCAAGACAAATGGTGACCATGGAGCCTTTAAGAATCCTCTTCCCAACTACAACAAGGATGGAGCTTCAACCTCAAACAATACACGTGGAGCTCGTATCAATCACATATACAATAACACCATCAATCATATATTAGCTGAGGACAATCAAGTAAACGTCATTACGATCAAAGACAAGTGTGAACATGCATCTTTCAATGTAACCACCAGAGCTCAAAAATATGTCTTGAAGGGACATAAGTCAACAACAAACACCATACCCAAGATTCAATATGATCTAGTTAGTCAACTGCGCAAAACTCCTGCTCAAATATCTATACTGGAGTTACTGAAACTTTCGCCAAAACACAAAGACATCTTGGAACAAGCCCTATTGGAAACAAATGTACCTCAAGATCTGGATGCTGACAAATTCCAAGCCATGGTGGCTCACATGACAGGGCCTCATAACCTTACCTTTTTCGAGCATGATAATATCTCATTAAGCCATCCTCACAATACTCCACTCCACATTGAAGTCTTGGTCTACAAGCATCGAGTCAAAAGAGTATTAATAGATGGAGGAGCTGGACTCAATATCTGTACCTTGAAACTTATCTGTGCATTAGGCTTCTCTGAGCAATCTATTGATCCATGCAAAAAGATCACTATCAAAGCATATGATGATGAAGAAAGATCATCCAAAGGAACAGTAATGTTTCCAAAAGGATACTATGTGCCAAGTCTTAGACATAGATCTCACATATAATATCTTATTGGGTCGACCTTGGATACATGAAATGCAAGCAGTACCTTCTACTTATCACCAATGTGTCAAGCTCCCCTACAATGGACAAGAGATTTCTATATCAGCAGATCATAACCCTTTTCAACATTGTAATGTTATGGGGGCAGCCCAAGACAGCTTGGTTCCACATAATAGAGAAAAACAAAGTTCCTTGGCAACAGATCTTCAGCAAGAAAAATCTAAATCACTATCTATGGATTTCAAGTAGAAAATGAAAATCAAAGAGAAAGGCATGGGAGAATACTCTTTAGAACCCTTGTGTTTAGCCAACTTACCAGCATCACCTAAATCTCATGGATTACCTGAAGAGGGGAAAACGGATTAGAAGGTCAAATGATCAAAACATAATGAAATAAACATGAAAATATTAAAAACATAAAGAGACCATTTCACCTTGCTATTTTACCTTCTCCTTCGGATTGAGCTTGATGAAGTGAAGGCGTCCCTTGATGATGCTCCACTTGATGTGCTCCTTTGATTGCTTGTGATGTGGAATGCTCTCCTTTGTGCTCAACAAGATGGATTAAGGATTTGATTTGAGTAATGAATTATGAATTTGATAGATTTGAGAGAGGATTAGAAGAGGATGAGAGGAGAATTGAGTAGCATGAGGATGCTATGAGAAGTGGATCATTTGTGAGGATAATAAGCTCCAATTTATAGATTGGAGGAGGCCAATGGAGGGCCAAGATTGATTTGATTATGAATGGTTGAGATTGATTTTAGATAAAAGGCATGGATTAAGGGTGTCTTGGGAAAATAAACAGGAATATAAAATTCCTTTGGAAAAAGAGGGGAAAATTTTGAATTTCATACTTGAGGAATTAAAAATTCCAAAATAAGGATGTATTGAGGGATTCAAAGAAATTTGAATTTCTTTGAGAGACTCAATGTTGATGTGACATGAGTGGGAATTAAAAATGGGAGAATAATGATAAGCATGATTATGAGAGATTCTAGAAGGATTAATTAGGATAAGTGGGATTAGGAAAAGGTGATTTGTAGGAATCTCATGACTAGGTTAATTAAATAGAATTAATTAACTGAGTGGGTTTAGAGGAAATAATTATTGAGATGACTTTAGAAGAATAGGGGAATAATTAATTTATTTGATAAATTAATTATTTGACTATAGTGACAAAATTAATTAAATTAGATTTAATTGATTCTAAGAGGAATAAGGATAACACAATTAAATTAATTAATTATGTTGTTAGGCGTAAATTAATTAAATATTAATTTTAGGTGTCTACATTTTTCCCCTCTTTGATATAGCGTCGTGAAATGATGTTATATCAAAGAAGAATAAAACATAGTGGAAGAAAAGGATAAGGACTAGTAGCATGATGCCCCAGTCATGAGATGAAGAAAAGGATAAGGACTAGTAGCACAATGCCCCAGTCATAAGATGAGGAAGAATGACGAGGAGGAAGGATGATGAGGAAGCAGTGGTATGCCCCCTCGAGAGGACATGCATGTTCGAAGAACACAGGTGTTATCTCGAAAAGGAATTAGAAGAATAAGTGATGAAAGGATGAAGATAATGAAAGAGGGAAGTAGGATGAGGTGGAGTGCTGTGAATGAAATGAGACAAAGAAATGATAAATGGATTGGATTTCTTGTTGAGCAAACATAGAGAGCAAACCTAGATTTGTTATTGCCATGGATAGTCTACACCACTGATTATAAGAACCAGGATGATATGAAGATCTGAGGTGTGGACTGACGCTCAGTCAAACAGGAATGCCTTGCACACAATCATGCAAGTGTTGATAAACACTAATGTAGGGTTGTCGGTTCGTACAAGGAAGACCTTCAAACACACCATGCCATGAAAACTATGCCCCATTATACACCAGCCGAGACATACAAAGATATAGGATGATCAAGGAAGTCCTGAACAAGTATAGTCCTGGGACACAAGATGAAAACAAAGCAAAAATCTCAAGCATGCAAATAACCTACACATGACCAACTGATATCTCTTGCCAAGAATAGGACATGGATTTGGATAAGCTGCTGAACTAGGGAAGGATGCATCCCGATGGGCAGTGTGGTGGATTGATTGATGGATTACAAAAGACAAGTTGGATGGGCAAGATCTGCAAATGAGAGGATTGCCACTTGGATTTGATTAGCAAAGTATGGATGGGTGCTTGGATTAGGCACAAGTCAGTGCGAGCTCAGGTAGATGGGGAAAGCTCAGTTTGATGGATTGGATAGGATTGGAAGAAGGATAAATGATTAGATAGGATTAAAAGGGAGATGAATGATTGAATAGGATTGGATTGAGGATGGGATTAATGATTGAATTGGAAGAGATGGAGAATATGATTGGATAAGATTGGATTGAATTAGAAATTGGATTAGAAATTGGATTGGATGTGGTGGATTGGTGGATAGGATTTGATTGAATGGAACCAATGACAAGGGAGAACCATGGATTGGTAAGAGGATAGATGGATGGAAGGAGGGAGTTATTGTTTGGATAGGAGATAGGTGGATGGAGTGGATGGATATGGATAAGATATGGAGGAATAAAGGATGGAGGGTAGGGTGATGGAGACCCAAGGACTATGTTGTAAAGGAGTGCAATGCCCCACACTAGAGGTAGTGGAATGAAGGATGCAATGAATGGTCGATAAAGATGTATGAGGTGGGAGGATAATGTGTAATGGACATGGATGGTAGAGGATGTAAGGCTTGAATGCTCCAAAGCATGCATGCATGATTCATTATTTTGCCTCTTATATGATCAAGATGAAAGATAGGAATGGAGGATTCATTTTGATAGGATGATGGATATGAGATGGAGGATATGGATAGGATAGTCAAGATCAAAGATAGGAAAGGAGAATGGACTTGGATATGATGCAGATGGATGGGAAGATTGTGCAGATGAAGCTTGCCCCCAAGTGTAGAGTGCAAGGGGATGAGGGGATTACACATGATGCTTGTTTGCCAAGTTTTCATCATGGTACTTACCCAAGGCACCACAAGAAGTGGTTTTCACCATTGGATGAAATGATTTTTCTTTACTTTTTATTTTATTTTTTTATTTTTTTATATTTTTCTTGACTTTTCTTTTTTTTTGAATTTTTGAATTTTTGGAATAGTTTGGATGGATAAGGATGAGGATGAGTGGATATGATAGTGGATGCGTGAAAGAGGAAGGGAGGACTCAAGCATCTATTTCCATAGATGGTATCCCTTAGTATTTCTTTGAACTAGAGGTATGCTCATAGATGTTGGTAACAATAATTGGGGGAGATGAAATGGAGAGGGGATGGAAGATAAGGATTTTGAAAGGATTGGACTAACAAAATGGGATTGTGAAAAATGGATGGTGGATAATGGATGGGGTTTTGAAGAACTTGTGGAAGATCAACATTGGCACACACCTTGGAGGGTGGTGGAGTAGTGGAGGAGAGGATTTTGGATTATATGTGGATTTTGGGAAATGAGAACCCAAAATAGAGGAAGGGAATGATGGAGTTGGGATGGTGGATTTTGGGACATAAGGACCCAAAATGAATTTTGGAGATGGAGGAGTGTTAGATGGAGGATTTGAGGACTTATGAATGGATGGATCTTTTGGATTAACAAGTTTGGATGCCAATTTTGATTTTGCTTTGGGATGCATTGATTCTTTGGGAATCCACATAGTTTTTGATTTTTTCTTTTGGGGCCTTTGCGGCCTTTTTGATTTTTCTTTCTTTCGGATCACATTTTTCTTTTGAGCATGTCATTTTGAGGGAACATGTTGATCCTTTGATTTTTGTCGATTTTGAGCTTTATGCTTTTTAGATTGGGCATCCAAATTGCTTCCAATAGCAATGGGATGTGTGTATGAGGATGAAGGATTGATGGATTTTATGGATGGGATGGTGGAAAGAGAGTGTTGGGAGGCATCCAAGGTTGTGTGCCTTTGTTTATCTTGCTTAGGGATTATTTGAGGTGATGGAGTGGTGGATGGAGGGATGTAAGGACCCAATATGGATGGAAGGGATGGAGGATTGAGCATCGGAACATAGGGGCCCAAAATGGATGGAAGGAATGAAGGGTTTAACTTTGGAACATAGGGTCCCAAAATGGATACGGAAGATGAGGGATAGCGGTATTTTGATTTGTATGAGGGAAATTTGGATTTAGGAGGAATAAAGGATGTACCAACATCTTAAGCATTATCTTGAGGACCCTTATTATTTCAGAAACAAGATGCGAGTCTATTTTGAGGAGGATGAGATGTGGAAGGAAGATTAGGATCTTTAGATGGATTGGGATCATGACATGGAGATGAAGGGATACTTTGATCTTGACTAGGGAGGGTATCATGAGTTGGAGATGGAGAGGTGATTGGATCATGAGATGGAAGAGGATCATGTGATGATAGAGGAATCATATGATCATGAGAGGAAGTGGAGGGGATGGGATCATTAGATGGAGTGGAGGGAGATGCATCATGAGATGGAGAGTATTCTATGCTAGCATGCTTTGGAGCAAGCTTTTGGCATGTTTGGAGTTGTGGGGATTGTGTGATGGAGGAAGGTATGGAAGATTTGATGTGAGTAGATGAGGAAATGAGAGTATCATGAAGTGTGGGCGATTGGGATTTGTTTTGAGGTGGAGGTGATTGGGGTGGATGGGGGACTCGAGGAGACTTGGCCACTTTGCTTTGAGGTGAGGATTTTGTCTCCTTTGCTAGCATGCCTTGGATAAGATTATGGATGATGGATTTGGAGGATGTGGACAATATGGATTTTGGAGGATTGGGATTAGATGGAAAATTGGGATTAGATGTGGGATTGGGATTGGGATTGGGATTGGAATTAGAATTGAATGGAGGATTAGGATAATGGATTGGGGAATTAGGATTAATGATTGGAGGACTATGGAGTAAAGGATTTGGATGGGGAGTAGAGGTAATGAATGCATTGTAGAAGGATGGGGATTGGGATGTAGATTGGGGGGGGGGGGAGATGGAGGTATACATATTGGATTAGAGGAGTATGTGGATGAGGGATAATATGGAGATATGGATGGGGAATAAGATGGATTTCCCTTGTCAAAGGTAGAGGAAGGATAGGAGATATGGTATAGATTGGGATTGGGTGTATTGTGTTGAGATGGGATGGATGAAGGTGAGTGGGGGATTATGGGACTAACTTGGTAGGCAGGTTCATGAATTTTCATGAGCATCTTCTCATACCAAGCTTTGAAATTTTGGGTAGTCATGTTGAGAGTGAATGATTAGATTGGAATTGGATGAATATGTTTTGGAGGGGAAAGATTATGAAGATGTTAAATGAAGATGAGGATTAGGACTTGGCTTGGAATGATGATGGATTAAATTTGGATTGGATTTGATTGGATTGGTCCTTGGATTAGGACTTGGCTTGAGAGGATTGGTCCTTTGATTAGGACTTGATTGGATTGGTCCTTTTATTAGGACTTGATTTGATTGGATTGGTTGATTGATTGAATGGATTGAATTGGATTGGATTAGGTTGGATTTGATTTGATTTGATTTGATTGGTCCTTGGATTAGGACTTGATTGGATTTGGATTAGATTAGATTGGTTGGATTGGATTTGATTTGGATTGGAATTGGATGAGTCCTTGGATTAGGACTTGGTTTGATTGGATTGAATTTGATTTGGATTGGAATTGGATGAGTCCTTGGATTAGGACTTGATTGGATTTGGATTTGGATTTGGATTTGAATGAGTCCTTGGATTAAGACTTGATTGGATTTGGATTAGATTAGATTGGTTGGATTGGATTTGATTTGGATTTGGAATTGGATGAGTCCTCCGCTTGAACTCATTTGCCTTGTAACCCATATAATTTTTAGGCTGCCCCCAGGTAGTGTTTATATCGACAAGTGGGGAGGAGACACATTGGTATCGTATTGTAGTTATATTGACGAGCGGATTTGATTTGGATTTGGAATTGGATGAGTCCTTGAATTAAGACTTGATTGGATTTGGATTAGATTGGATTGGATTGGATTGGATTGGATTGGATTGGATTGGATTAGGAAGATGGATGGATTTGATTGATTAGAATTTTGGAGATTTGATTGGACTAGAGGAAGAATGAATATTAGTTGAGGCAGGATGATTGTTTGGATGGATGGAAGTGGATTGGGGATTGGAGAATTTCTTGGATAGATAGAAATGGATTAAAGATTTGATGATGGCAAGATAGAATTTGGAAAGAGGGATGATTGATTGGTTGTGGGGGATGGACTTGGCAAGAGATGTCAAGTAAAGAAAACACAATGGTCAAAAGAAGTTAGACTCAAAAGACACTCATGCTCCTTCACAACATATCCTATGGCAAGAAAAGACAATAGTCAATGGATCCCAATTGGTTTCCCAGCTACGCTTACCCAGAGCGAACACTTAGATGCTTGACCCCACTGGCTCCCCTTCACAACACTCACTTCTTGGGGCAGCCAAGCATCAATTCCTATGAAAACTCTTCAAGGCAAATTTTGTGTCTCTACTAAGGGTCGTAAAATATGGGCAGCTTCGGAGGTCCGACCTCTGGCACCAATGACTAGAAGGTTTTTGGCCACTATGAACAAGGTGTTTAGTAAGTCTTCCCGTTAGGAGCTACCCTTCGCAGTTGCACAAGCGCAATTGAGGCCTATAGCCCAACGAAGCACCAAGAACTTAGTAGTCACGCAAGCATGATTGAGATCTCTAGGATCCTACTAAGCGCCCAATGTGAGAGTGAACTCTCATATAGCCCCAACCATTGACCCTTTCGTAGTCAATGGCCTATTTATTATAGTGAGTTGGGAACCCCAGGTCCAGGTGTACTTACTTGAGTCATTCCCCTCTTACCTTCTCAAAGAGAAAGTTGGGAGGGCAGGCCCGCTAAGGGTAAACATGCAATCAAACAAGAAAAGGTTCGAGGGTCGGGATTTCTAATTGTCTATGTAGACAAGAGCATACTCTCCTACCTCTACACTTTTCTCAAACACAAAAAGCAAGAGTTCTTTTACCCCTAATTAAAATCTAGGTGCCTAGATTAAGAAAACATAATGTTTGGTCGGATTTCCTAAGGCAACCTGCAAAAAAAAGTGGATTAATAGTTTGAAAATGACAACAAAAATGGCAAAATATTATTTTTTGTTGATTTTTTGGGAATGAGTAGAAAAACAAGAACAAAAACTTTTCTACTAATGACAAATGTGGATTTGGAGGAAAATTTGATGGGCAAATGGGGTTTTACTAGGTTTTTGCCACTTTCCAAGGGATAAGCAAGCACAAAATGGGGATTTTTGGAGGAGAGGTGAAGGAATGGAAAAATTTGTCCAAGAGGGACAAAGAAGGAAAAGTTGGAGATAGACAATATGGGAAAAATTGGAGGTGATTGGATAAGAGTGAAAGGAGTTATGGCAAACCCTAAAAATAGAGGAATGTGGGATTTTGGGCTTCAAAAAGTGGAATTTTGGGATAAGGTCCCCAAGGAAGGAAATGTGCAAAATAAAATTTTGGGGGATCTAGTGAAGTTTGGAGGAAAACAGAATTAAGATAAAGAAGATATGACTAAAAAACTGAATAATTTTTATTTTTTTTGATTAATTCCTACGGCCACGCTGATTTGTAGATAGACACGCTAATGCGTGGACACTCGCACTAACAGATAGATTATTAAAATTTAAACAAACAAATAACAGAAGCAGAAAAAATGCAGTCGCACTGATTAGCAGACGCTCGCGCTGATACAACTAAAGTTAGCGCCCAAAATTCAAAATTCAAATTTTCACAAAAACACTTGCGCTAATCACAGTGCGGTCACGCTGAAACAGAAACAGAAATGAGAAGAGAGAAGAATGAAGAAGAGTAAGAATGAGGAGGAGATAGAAGAATGTGCAGAGCGGTCGCATTGAAACACAGAGCCGCCAAAAAAAAATTGAATTTTTTTTCTGCAGTCGCACTAATTAACAGGCGCTCGTGCTGATTAACAAGCGCCCACGTTGATTTAGAAATGGTCGCACTGATGCGCGTGCGCTCGCACTGAAGCATGATTCTTGCGAAAAACCTTCACAAAAAACTCAAAATTTTGTTAAATTCGGGACGTAGGTCCCACCAGGCATGCCAAAATGAAGAGGGGAAAACGGATTAGAAGGTCAAATGATCAAAACATAATGAAATAAACATGAAAATGTTAAAAACATAAAGAGACCATTTCACCTTGCTATTTTACCTTCTCCTTCGGATTGAGCTTGATGAAGTGAAGGTGCCCCTTGATGATGCTCCACTTGATGTGCTCCTTTGATTACTTGTGATGTGGAATGCTCTCCTTTGTGCTCAACAAGATGGATTAAGGATTTGATTTGAGTAATGAATTATGAATTTGATAGATTTGAGAGAGGATTAGAAGAGGATGAGAGGAGAATTGAGTAGCATGAGGATGCTATGAGAAGTGGATCATTTGTGAGGATAATAAGCTCCAATTTATAGATTGGAGGAGGCTAATGGAGGGCCAAGATTGATTTGATTATGAATGGTTGAGATTGATTTTAGATAGAAGGCATGGATTAAGGGTGCCTTGGGAAAATAAACTGGAATATAAAATTCATTTGGAAAAAGGGGGGAGAAATTTGAATTTCAAACTTGAGGAATTAAAAATTCCAAAATAAGGATGCATTGAGGGATTCAAAAAAATTTGAATTTCTTTGAGAGACTCAATGTTGATGTGACATGAGTGGGAATTAAAAATAGGAGAATAATGATAAACATGATTATGAGAGATTCTAGAAGGATTAATTAGGATAAGTGGGATTAGGAAAAGGTGATTTGTAGGAATATCATGACTAGGTTAATTAATTAGAATTAATTAACTGAGTGGGTTTAGAGGAAATAATTATTGAGATGACTTTAGAAGAATAGGGGAATAATTAATTTATTTTATAAATTAATTATTGGACTATAGTGAGAGGATTAATTAAATTAGATTTAATTGATTCTGAGAGGAATAAGGATAACACAATTTAATTAATTAATTATATTGATAGGCTTAAATTAATTAAATGTTAATTTTAGGTGTCTACATTACCTACAACATCAACACATCAAGCCACGCAGCCCATCACCAAGTTTGATGGCAAATTTATCCAACTGGGCACTCTAGCACATGAATTAGAGGAAAAGGACATCCTTAGTTGGCTATACAAGGATGAGGAAGAAGACAGAGCAACTACTATGGAAGTAGCTATACCAGCACACCTGTATGGAAAAGGCTACTTGATCATGCAACAAATGGGATACAATGGCAAAGGACCTATCGGCAAACATCGGGAAGGTGTCACAAAACCATTAGATCCTCCTTCGCAATTTTGTAAAAACAAAATAGGATTGGGCTATAAACACACTCTACCACCAAGGAAGACACCAAGCAAATACCAAAAACCTTAGTGGAAGGCAAAGAAGAAATACAAGGAGGACTCATGGCAGGAGGCACTATTTGAATCGACAGAGACAATACGCAAGGAACGTGAATATCAAGAAAGAAAGCAACATCAAGAGAATCCCATCAATCAAAAGAAGGAAGCACCTACTACAAAAGTATATCATGTTCAAGACTCAATGTCCAACAAAGAAGAATCACCTCCTAATAACATCATCCCTCCCCGAGAAGAGACAGTATATGAGCAAATGCAAAGAGTGGAAGTAGGATTTGATACAGAATCAGAGAAAACTATCAGACTTGTATCAATCATCAAAGACTTGTTTTCACCCTACAACATACCAGTCCACAACACTGCTAGAATCTGGGATAATACCTCTGAGACTGATTCAAATGAATATGAATGGGGTTGTTGTTCCAATGTTACTGAAGATATTGCTGCAAATGATAGACATACACCCATTTCTCAAGAAGAACAAGGCACAAAACCTAGACTACTTGAATTTGATCCACAGAATATCTATGACGCCACGGAAAATGAGTAGCGACATTACGAGCAAATCTACACAGAAGATGATACCTTCGAAGACCTCGAAAAAATCATTAACTTATTTATAATCCTGGCCAACCACAATGATACCTCCATCCTGACACTTACAGCAGCTGAACTTGACCCACCCAATGACTCTTTACCACTTATCTTTCCTGACCTCGTAGACTGGGATGAACCCGAAAATCATGACATACCAATTTTCCCAAACAATGATTCCATTATACATTACTTGTGTACCGTCAATCCAGAAATAGACTCTACCAGTGAACAAAGTAACAACATATGCAATCAGGGGAGTGCCAAGTCTCTCAGTCACAAAATGAACAAAATAAATGATCTGCTGTTGAAAACCAATCAATGGCAGCACTAGATCACAAAAAAGTAAAAATAAAAGACGCATCCACGAGTGAAAACCCTTTTAAGGCACCTAAAGATGGGAGACTTCTCTTCCTGAGCATTATCAGGAGCGATCACCCATATTAATTGAGCCCACTCAATCAATCAACATTGGTACAACAAAAGCAACCAAAAACATACACCTTGCAGAATCTTTGACAGAGGAAGAAAGATCAAAGTTTGTCCAATTTTTCAAAGAAAAGCAAATCAATTTTGCTTGGTCATATGCAGATATGCCCGGGATTGATCCACATCTAATCATGCATCACTTGTCCATTGCTCCAGGAGCTAAGCCGGTCAAGCAAAAATTAAGAAAGATGAATCCACATGTAGCATTCATGGTCAAAGTTGAGCTAAAGAAACTATTAGATGTCGGATTTATTCAACCTATCGACTATGCTGAATGGATTTCCAACATTGTGCCAATTTCCAAACCAGATGGCAGTATCAGAATATGTACCAATTTAGAGATGTTAACAAAGCATGTCCAAAGGATGACTCTCCTTTGCTCAGTATCGACATAATTATTGACCTCACGACAGGCTATGCAATGCTATCACTAATGGACGGTTTTTTTTATGGCTATAATCAAATCAAGATAGCTCCAGAGGATCAAGATAAAACAACGTTTACCTGTCCTTGGGGAACGTATTGTTGGAATGTCATGCCTTTTGGCTTAAAGAATGCAGGGGCAACCTATCAATGGGCAATGACAACAATCTTTCATGACATGATACATACCTTCATGGAGGATTATGTGGATGATCTACTAGCTAAATCATTTACTCGAGCAAAACATCTGAGCATCTTAGAGAATTTTTTTGAAATATTGGAGAAATTCTAGGTCAGGCTCAACCCTAAGAAGAATGTCTTCGGGGTAACATCAGGCAAATTATTAGGCTACATAGTCTCAGAAAAGGGCATTGAAGTCGATTTAGCAAAAGTACAAGCCATCATGAAGATGCCACCACCTAAGAACATTAGCCAACTCAAATCTCTACAAAGACGACTCCAGTCAATTAGGTGATTCATTGCCCAACTAGCAGATTAAAGTCTACCATTCAACCATTTGCTACATAAAAATGTATCATTCAGATGGGAAGCCAAATGTGCAAAATCATTCTATCAAATCAAGCAATATCTAATGAACCCACCAGTTCTAGTACCACCCATAGCAGGGAAACCACTCATTCTCTACATATCAACAACAAATATATCACTAGGGGCATTATTAGCACAAGAAGATCAACAGGGCAAGGAAAGAGCTATCTATTACATCAGCAAAACATTAAATGGATGTGAACTCAACTATACATTCATTGTGAAGGCTTGTCTAACAGTCGTATTTGCTTCTCAGAAGTTTTGACATTACATGCTAGCTCACACAATTAAGCTAGTCGCAAAAATTGATCCTCTCAAATATTTGCTTGGCAAAGCAGCTCTTACAGGCAAATTGGCTATATGGGTCATGATTCTTAGTGAATTTGATATCCACTACACAGAGCAATGAGCTATCAAAGGACAAGTAATTGCAGATCAACTAGCTGAAGCACCGCTACCTGGAAAACAACCAATGGAGATCAAATTTCCCGACATGGATGTTCTTGCTATTTCCACCAAACAATGGACCCTATACTTTGATGGATCCTATACTCAACATGGCTCAGGTGTTGGCATTATGTTCATCACTCCTTACGGACACACCATACCAAGATCATATAGACTAATGTTTCCATGCACAAATAACATTGTTGAATATGAGGTACTGGTTATAGGCATCAAAATGGTCGTAGAATGGAGAATCACAGATTTAAAAGTCTACGGAGATTCACAACTAGTCATCAATCAGATCAACAGTGACTATCAAACGAAGGATGACAAGTTGCTACCATACAAATGAATGGTGGATGATTTCAAACAATATTTTGTACACATCACCTTCAAGCAAATACCAAGGTTGGACAACAGAGCAGCCGATGCAATGGCCAATATCGCTTCACTACTACAGATTCCAAAAAAACAGCGTCGTTATGAGTTTCTGGTAGAGCAATTGTTCTCCCCATCCTATGACCATTCTAAATCCCATGTTATACATGCCTTGACCAGTTCTGACTCTCCGTTATACAAACCAATATACAACTATCTTAAAAACAATATCCTACGCATTGACCTATCTCGAAACCAAAAATGCAACTTTATTCGGCAAGCCGCCCATTATACTCTCACTGCTCACACTCTATACCATCGAGGTCTAGATGGTACTCTTCTTCATTGCCTTGATCATAATGAATCTGACTCTGCTTTACAAGAGCTTCGTGAAGGTATCTGTGGCACACATTCAAGTGGTCCTACTCTTGCTAAAAAACTTTTAAGAATGGGATATTATTGGCCGACAATGGAAAAGGACTCTTATCATTTTGCAAAGAAATGTCCTAAATGCCAAATCCATGGCAATCTTATACATGCACCAGCATAGGAACTGCAGCCATTCACAACATCTTGGCTCTTTTGCCAGTGGGTATTGGACTTAGTCGGAAAAATTCATCCTTCATCTTCAAATGGACACAAGTTCATTATTACTACAACATAACATTTTACTAAATGGATTGAAGCGGTCCCCATGACCACAGTGACTGGGAAACAAATTGCCTCTTTTATTCTTAATTATCTAATCTGCAGTTATGGCATTCCAAGTTCCATCATCACAGATAATGAATGACCTTTCAAGAACTAAGATGTGCAAGAACTATGTGACAAATTCAAGATCCAACATCGTTTCTCTACACCTTACTACCCATAGGGGAATGGTCAAGCTGAAGCATCCAACAAAACCATATTGAAAATTCTCAAGAAAACAATGAATGATGCAGGCAAAGATTGGCATGTGCAACTCAATCCAGCACTTTGGGCATATAGAACTAGCATCCGCACACCTACGGGAGCTACGCCATATTCATTGGTGTATGGATCAGAGGCAATTTTACCCCTGGAGGTAGAGATTCCATCTCTCAAAGTATCTTTGAAAGGTCTCCTTCCAGATGAAGAGTATAGAGTAAACCGACTACAAGAGCTATAACTTCTAGATGAAAAATGCCAACATGCCTATACTCACCTCAAAGAATATCAGCAACGCATGTGCAGAAGCTACAACCACAAGGTCATTCCCAGAATTTTTAAAATTGGTGATCTAGTGCTCAAAGAAAATCCTAGAAATCAACAATATCGGGAAAAGAAAGGGAAATTTGAACCTAACTAGTTAGGTCCCTATGTCATCATATCAACTTATGGATTAGGCGCCTATCAGCTAACAACTTCAAAAGAAGATGTGCTCGACAAACCAACTAACAACATCCATTTGAAGAAATAGTATACTTGAGCAGTATAATGTACGGAAAAGTCAAAAAATCAAAAACATAAAAGAAAATAAAAAACTACAAAAGAAATAAAAAAATCAAAAAAAGCAAATTAAAAGGTACAATAAAAAAAACAGGTGAAAACCTGGCAACAGGCACTATTGTGAAAGGACAACTCCTTTATCTATCTATACTCTCGAGCTTTTATATCCACAATCAAGCATTATCGGCCATTGCCCGACATTTTATCGCATTATCCAGGACATATTTAGCGTAGTCACTATCCTGGTTTATCCAAATATCATTTCATCATATCCCACCATGGCTTGGTAATCACTGTACATATCCACATTAAGAGGAAAACTCAGCTAGGGGCAGCATTGATCAAAATTTTTTCTTCAATCAAAACTTGCAGCAAACTCAAAACATCATATTCAGCAAACAAATCAACAAATCACGCAAGCAAACATTGATCACTTAAAAGGATTCACAATGCATGATGGATGATTTTCTGAAGTATCAAATGTTGGCATCTTGCATGAAGTTTTGACTTTTTTTTCCCTTGAATTTTTTTGAACTATTGGATCCTCTACATTTTCTCAACGATGCATCAAGCTAGAGAAAGTCATGGGGACTCCAATATTTTTTTAGTTTTCTGTCTGTGAGGCGATCACTTTTACTGTGAAAATACTTGTCTCGAGACGTGATTCAAAGCGTATCACTAAAGACATGATTCCACTTTGCGCATACAAATGGTTTAATCTTGCCTGTTTATACGCAAGTCGCGCTCAGGTCGTCCTGGTTCAATTATACCTTGATGCTTGTGCTATCTTGCAAAATCAAAAATCATGTAAATTTTTCTCAGGTCATTATGGTTCAATTATACCATTATGCTTGTATAAATTTTCAACATATCCCAACAAATCAATACTCAATGATGATAACTACAAAGAAAACAAAAACATGTGACTATACAAGAATGACAAACGGAAGAATGAGGATGCTCAATTAGCTGCATATCATTTTACAATTAGTTTCATATCATATCATACATCTCATTTTCAAGATACATCTCACAACATATCATATCATACATCTCATTTTCAAGATACATCTCATAACATCATGCATTAACACATCATATTCATCACATATCAAATCACATACATCTAAGCATTGCATCATCATCATAGAAACATCAAAATCATATATATATATATATATATATATATTAAAAATGATCAAATGTACAGAATATATATATATATATATATATATATATATATATATATATATATATATTAAAAATGATCAAATGTACAGAATATATATATATATATATATATATATATATATATATATATTAAAAATGATCAAATGTACAGAATATGTCATGTATGTGCCAAATATAACAAAATAATCAAAATACAATGGAGACAACATCTCTCAGGTATGACTATCTCCTGAGGGTGACAGTCTCATAGCAGATGTCCCAGCACTAGGATCCCCAGGTGGATCCTGACGAGCAGGCCCTATCACACCTCTGCTCTCCATCCTCGACCCAGTCTGCCTGGATCGATTGGATCTCGTAGCTGTGAAACTCGGAACTCGGCACTCCCTAGGCACCACATCCTCATAATTCCTCTGGTAGTACTCCGCCTCCTCAGCTCTTAAAGCCAACTCTCTCAAGGTGTCTCTCATCGAGCCACCTGTCGCCGCTCTCTCCAAGGTCTCTACTCGAACCTCAACTCGACCCAACCGCTCCAAAGTTGTATCTCGCTCAGTGGTCAGTTGTGTAATCTATCGTTGATGCACTAGTAGCTGTGTCTGTAGATGCTGCACTAATAACTGTAAGGGGGTAAGTGCACAAAGTTGTGTCCACTTAGTGTGGAAGTTTTACACTTAGAAAAAAAGGCAAATCTCACGAAACACATGAGAAACGAAATGGGATCCCATTTCCCGTTGGGATCCCGAGCCAAAATTTGAAACGGGATCCCGTTTAGCTTCGGGATCCCGAGCCTAGATCTAAAAACGGGATCTCGTTTCAAAAACAAAAAGGGATCCCATTTTTAAAAAATTAAAAAAAAAAATTTTAAAAAAAATTTAATAAAAAATACAAGCTATATATACATGAAATATAAAATTTATATATAAGTCACATTTCTCTATCTTTTTTTTCCTTTCTATCTCACTTTGTCCCCTCTCCCAAAATCTAAAACTATGTCTCTACCTCTCTCTCACGTCCTTAACTCTTTACTCTTTATCTTCACTATCTCTATACACCTCCCCTTACCCCCTACCTACATAACATAGGTCCTATTATGTCACAATAGGTCATATTATGACATAATACCCCTTAACAAGTCCTAGTAAGGGGTATAAAGTCATAATAGGTCTTATTGGTGCCCAAAACCGCAGATTGAAAAACCCAAAGACTTGCCAACTCCGTAGGAAATCCAATCAGCCTTGGCCAACGAACAGGGATGGTCAAAGACCAAATCCCTCCGCACTTCAGGCTCTACAAGACCTAGGCGGGTGTACCCTTCCCTCTCAAGCACAAAAGAGTTATTTAAATGTGGATTTAAGCCTCTAAGCAAGTTTACACAACTGGCAAATTAGTGTTCTGCAACTATGTTATATCATGTACTTTAGCTGAATACTTTGAAAACTGAAAACTGAATATGAATAAAAGTGTATGTTAAAGATATTGTATATTGAAAATGAAATGCTTTCAGGACTTGAATGAAATCTGCAAGGATTAGTTCAAATAGGATATGGAATAATGTTTCTCTGTAAGGACCTTATGCATACAAATCAAAATCTCAGAAATAAATAACAGACCAATGCCTCTATCTAGGAATATGCACGATACTTTGTGGACAAATAATTCAATTAAACTCTTGAGATAGTTTTCAGGCAACTTGTAACACAAGACTATCAATACAGAGGTTCCATTAAGTGCTATAAGAATGTGAAGAAGCAAATCTTATATTCAATTATAACAACTTGTGGTGGCACACTGTATTAAACCCTTTATCAGATTTATCAAGAGGACAAAATGAAATTCATCAACACAAAAATATACATGAATTTTGGAATTGAAACAACGAATCTTGTATATTAATTTTTGGAGAGTGAATGCATACAATAGCTACACTTACAGATACTCCATTACACAGTGATTGCTCAAAATGATACTTCCATTCCTACAGACTTCTCCAATACAGACATCCCATAGCCCCTACTGGTAGCCTGACAGATTGTGAATTGTTGTCTTTTTTAATTGAAAAAGACTCCCTATAAATACCTGATCCAAAAGACATATGTGAAAGGACACACCCTTTCACATATAGGAGGGAGTTACATACAGTTGTTTTTCCAAAGGACACACCCTTTGGTTTACAGAGATAATTATATTTGAATCCCTAAAATACACACTAAATAAAGCTTTATTAATATTCTTTATAATCTTTCACTTTGATAAAATTCCACTTCCGCTCTTGCTTAAGCTCCTCATTTACAAACTTTGATAAAAGTTCCTGCATATAAATTGAACCAATCAAGTTCCTTAAATAGTAAATAGATCACGACTTACCTTTGATTAAGTTTTGCATTAAAAACTATATCTTTTCAAATACGTAAAATTTGATCGTAATTCACTTTGATCCAAATATTTAACCCTCTGGGAAAATACTTTTGCAAAAATTCATACTTTGATTCCGCATAAAATCAACCCTAATACATACATGCATCATTTATTCACTTAGGGTGAAAATATTTACAAGCAAATAATAATAACGTAATTTTAAAATATATTAGGTCATCATGAATTAAAAACATTATTCATGGTAAGAGCACTTGCAAAATGTAATTTTCCTTATGATAAAATATATCCCTTTATAATTTTTCAAAAGGATAATGTCAAAATACTATCATGTCAAATGTTGTAAACAAGTCTTTATTTACCAAAATGCTTTTGCAAATGATGAATGGCAGTATCAAAATATTAAAAAAAAATAAGTAAAGGACACTTCTTGTGTTCGTGTAAGCTAAAGAATAAAATATCCTGCACAAAACATAAGAAAATCAAATAACTTGATAACTCATATTTTTTACTTTCTAGGGATATATTTAAAATCATTGATAAAATCTTCCCTATGCAAATAAGAATACTTTCCCCTAAAGAGATATATAACCTTTGCACAAAATTAGGGTAAAGTGTTCCTAAAAAATATGATATCATAATAATTCTCCAGAAATAAATGAAATTTCCTTTGAATAACCTTTTTAGAATAAAACATCCCAATGAAGATATTAGATCGATAATGTTTTGAAATTTTTTTAACCTTCATAAGGATATAATAAAATAAGGGCAAAAAATGTTCCCCAAATGAATAATTAAGTGATTGAAAAAATAAATCTATAAAGAAATACAAATCATTTCATATAATATTTGAAAAATCCTAGAATGTAAAATATTGCGTAAATAACATTTGAGATCATTTATTTTTAGGAAAAAATAAATTCAAAGGCAAAATTTAAATTATTAATCTTTTAAAATCACTTTTACCTTTAAAATAATAAAAAGCAAATGATTAAAACATACCTACCTCCACTTGATAAAAATACATTACCTTGGGAATCGTGGAAATATTTGCAAATTATTATCCATACTAATTTACCCTAACAAACATTTTCAAATAATACAATAGAGCAATTGGTAAAAGGGGAGGGTAGGTATGGGTAGTTAGGGAGGTTGGGTTGAGAGGTTGAGTGTTCAACTCCCTCTCCTTGCCCTTTTGTAAAAATATATTTTAAAATCATTTATTTATATGCAAAATGTAATCTTATTGTAAATCAAAAATATACTTGCTTAAGATATACTCCATGCTCCGTAATGTGCCTAGAAATTTAATTTTTCCCATGTGTAACATCCTACACACAAAAAAGAAATATAGTAAGATATACTAACAAATCAGAACAATATATATTTTTTACTCAAATGTTGCAGACCGTCACTTTCAAATTTGGGCCATTTTTGAGCTTACCGGCACTCCAAAAATATCAAAAATCTTGTAAAAATGGCCTTTAAGGTAGGGTAGATGGTTTGGGCCTCTGTTGAGAGACAAAAATCACCATTTAAAACTCATATTCAAGCCCAAAACATGGCCTAAATTGCAAAAACGTGAATGAACTTTTGCTGTTGTTGGTGATACTTCTCATCATAGCCTCTCCGCTTCTCTAATATTTGTTGAGCTTACTTGATTATGTATGAAGATCGCATATACTTAACAGTTCACTGCTGCTTGTCATCACCCCAATCATTTTCTTGCTGAGGTGCTTTTGAGATAAAAACTTTTTACTTCCTTCTACCAACTATAAAGTATTTGATCATTTGATTTGCTCAAACGTAAAATCTTTTATTTCTTTTTTGTAATAATCCTGGCTTGATTTCGTATTTGCAACCATATACATACCTGGAAATCGACCACCTTGTTCATGCATCAAAGTAAGTTGCAGGGAACTCAGAGTGGAATAGATACTTGATCTAAATAATTGCAGAGAGAGATTTGCTTCCTAGTATGAATCTAGAACCTTAAAATTTTTAGTTTTTTAGGGTCCAACAGGTCTTCTTAAGGGGTTTTATGATATACTATGACCTATGATGTCATAATAAGACCTATGATGACATAATAGAACCTATTACATCATCATAGGTCTTATTATGTCATTATTAGTCCTATTATGACATAATACCCTTTAACGGGTCCTACAAAGGGGTATAATGTTAGGTCCTCTTAAGGGGTCTTATGACATTATAGGACCTATTATGACATAATAGGTCCTAATATGTGATAATCGATCTTATTATGTCATAATAGATCCTACTAAGGGGTCTTATGTCAAATAGGTCTTGTTAAGGGGTCTTTTGACATAATAAGACACTTATATGACATAATAAGTCGTATTATGTCACAATAGGTCCTATTATGCCACAATGTGACCTATTATGACATAATAAATCATATTATGACATTATAGGTCTTATTATGTCACAATGTGACCTATTATGACATAACATGTTGTATTATGACATTATAGGTCATATTGTGTCACAATAGATCCTGTTATGACATAATTGTTACTACTTATCATATTGCCATTAGTTTTATGTCAAAGTTATACTATATACTCTAGTCAGTTATCTATTACTGAAATATTCAGTCGGTATGTATAGTCTAGTCGGTTACAGAAGAAAGCAGTCACAGAACGCAGTATACACCGAGCTGTCTACTGAGTATCTTTACATGTCTACCGAGGAACAAAGATGACACACCGAGTTGATTTACACCGAGTGAAACGTGTTACCAGATTCATTAAATGTGGACATGCATATGAAAACGTGTTACAAGATTGAGGCACATCTAACCGTTATCGCATTGGAAATTGCACTTAAAGATTGTGTATGATTTTGAGGTTATCTAACCAATGAAATATTTTGCATGGTTATTCATTCAATAAATCGTGTTTGTAAGATCGAAGCAATGAATTGGATTACCATCATAAGAGATTTATTTATACAGCATGAGTTAAAGAGTTAAAGGTGTGTGCATGAGTGTAAGAAGACTGTTACAGAGACACAGAGGTCACCGAGAAGGTTTTTGGAGAACAGTCGAAGAATAAAGTAAACAGAAGGGTTTACCGAGTTACTATATGGGTTACCGAGGTATACTATAAGCAAGGTAATCTATTCTGAGCACATAGAATTTGCTATAACATTCCAGATGTAAAGTTGCAGATATTTGTAATGATTTTATTGTAATATTGTGAAGTTGTAAGAGAAACCTTTAACATGGTAAAAGACTCTAATCAAGTCTATAAATTGTAAAGTCTCTAACCAGGTGCAACATTTAGATGAAGTGTTGTAAAATCCTTTAGCAAGGTAGATCTAACAGATCTTGTTACTCCTAACAGGGCAAGCCATCAGAAATAGCTAAACATGTAGCTCTAACCGAGCACTCTTTATTATTGCAGTAGTGAAGTTGTGGGTGCCACCCCCACCGCAGTTTTTCTCTCTAACCAAGAGTTTTTGCGTAATCAAAATATATATGTTATGGAGTGAATCATGTATGATTGTTATCTATTTGTTTTAGTTTTATATTATGTTATTGCACTATTCGGTTTATGCATAATAGTAAAGATATTGTTGAAGAAATGTTTTGAAGTACTGATTCACCCCTCCCCTCTCAGTACATTAGCTTTCCATATTGGGCCTAACAATTGGTATCAGAGCTTGAATCTTGGAAAAGGGTTTAACTACCTAAAGAGAAAGATCTTATCAATGGAAGGCTATAAACAATCTCGGAGGATTGTGTATCTGCAAGAAGAGCTGGATCATGCTAATCAAGTGATTGCAGACATGCAAAGGCAAATGCAAAAATTTCTGAAAGTGAGAAGAAGATTATCTGATGATTTGTAGGACTCTCAAGAGTTAGTGGAACAAATTGAGACATCATCTGAGAATAGTATATCTGAAGAGACTCAAGAAATGATTGGAGTATTGAAAGAAAAGAACAAAGCACTGGATGATCAACTGAAAGCAATGAAAAGAGAACATGAACATTTCAGAACACAGATGACTGAAAATCTAGATGCATTGAGAACAGCTGAGGATAAAGTAAGAGATCTAGAAATAGAGAAGCAACAGCTTGAAATATTAGTATCTGATAAGAATGATGAAATCATAAGGTTGACTAGAATTCAACAAAACCTATCAGATCAACTAGGTTATGCACATCATGAAGCAATTCTGAAGAATGATGAGAATCAAGCATTGAAACTTGAAGTATCAAGGTTGACCGATGAACTTGAAACAGAGAATAAATCCAAAGAAACACTAAAGAAGAGCTATGAAGCATCAAAGATGTTGGATGAGCAACTGAACACAAGATGACCCAACAAAGATGCAGGACTCAGTTACAAAGGAAAAGTCTCTACCGAGAAAGGAACTCATACTACCGAGAGAGGAGAATCATCAAAGCAAGCTGTAAACAAGAATAACATCAAAAGAAAGAAGCCTATTTGCAACTATTGTGGAAATCAATGTCACACTGCTAACATATGTCAAATTAGAAAAGGTAAGCAATCGAATGCCACTAAGTCCAATGGTTATTGTTACAATTGCAATAAATATGGTCACACATCTAATCAATGTAGGACAAAGTCTGTTAACAATTATCAGAAGGCAAAATTCAAAGGGTTTTGTAAAAACTGCAATAGATATGGACATAGTACCGAGAAGTGCTAGTTTAAGCAAAAGAACTATATGTGGTATGCACACCAAGCAAATGCTAGAGGTTACCGAACTCACGCAGATCCTTACCGACAGTATTCTGCAGTACCATGGGATTACAATACAAGGATATGGTGTGAATGTCGTGGAAGATATGGACATATAAGTGCCAACTATTTTATAAGGTTTGGGATGTGCAACCGAAGATCATGGAGAAATTCTGGTATGACATGTTTTCATTGTCACAAAGCTAGACACTTAGCTAGAGATTGCAGAGATCAACCTAGAAAAGACACTGAAGAAATAAAAGAAAAATTAAAGATGATTTGGAAAAAGAAGGAAATTGTGTCAAATGAAGAAAGCACCTTACCTACCGAGTTAGATGCACCTATTCCAAATTAATCGATAAAGGTATGAAGGGACTGCATTCTCTGAAAGTTAAAATCTTAATAGTTTCTATTCTATTATGTACTTAATTCAAAATCTACATAGTTAAGATGTAATAGTAAGTTTGAAATTCTATCAAAGTCTTTTGAAGCACTTTACAGGAAACCCGTCAAGTCGGTAAATACAGGAAGCCTATCAAGTCGGTAAATGAAGGAAGTTTGGTTACTCGGTTAAAACAAAAAAGGAGAGTAAATTGGTTAAAGAGGAATTGAGTGCATTTAATGTTTTTGACCTAATCCGCACGGAGCCCAATAAGGTATTTTGTGTACTTAAAAGCATTTTCGCGGTCATTTACACTTACCAAGTTTTTGAGAAAGCAAAGCAAGCGATTCAAAAGTGATCAAACCTCCTACAAAGCAAATTCAAGGTATTTACATCAAATCTCAACACATTGTTAAGCTGGTTTACTAAGCGTATCTAGTTGCCATTATCTGCTAAGTATAAAGCATCTGTCGTTTGAAATCCTGAAACCCTAAGGACTCTTTGTTTTTTTTTTTATCTGAAATCTTCAATGGCACCCAAGATCCAAGATCCCATAATTGTCAAGAATGTAGAGAAGCCCTCACTGAAATACTCTTTGACCCCCAAAGTCGCTTCTAAACCGGATGACAAAACCGCCTTTTCACTCATCCTGGATAGAGTGTTACTAGTCGAAGATGTGAGATTCTTCACCAAATGTCATGTTGAAGAACTCGGTCATGTGGAAATCAAAGACACCTATGATGAGCTATGTACTGATGGTATATTGAACAACAAGTATGAGCACATCAAGATCAAGGGATTAACTGAAGCCCTAACCTATCCCCGTGTGTTCAAACCCTAGTGGGTCAAGTTTGTTCAGAGCAGAGTTCATGATGATTTCATGTGGCTAGAAGAGCAACCATTTAAGATTACTAAGGAAATCATTCATCTGATTACCGGTTACCCTATCTATGATCATGCCCGAGTCCAGAAGATGATATCACTGAAGGAATTGATCAGTTTAACCGGAGTGGAATCTGATTGCAGAGGATTGAAACTGAATAATGTCACTGATGAAGAACTAAAATTTGCCATTAGAGTAATGGGCTACTGTTTCTTCCAATCGGCAAGGGAAAACAATGTTCCCTGTGCAGCAGTAGACTTGGCTTACAAAATTGTGAAAAAGGGAATGAAAATTGACCTATGTGAGGTATTGCTGAAGAACCTATTTGAAAATCTGAACACCATCAAGAAGCCGAAGAAGAACAACTCGGCTAATACTCTAAAGTTCGGATCACTACTTGTATGCATGTTTTTCTACTTTGAAAAATTCTTTCCATCAGTCGGTAAAGTTGTTTGGGAGCTACACCGACCTATCACCCATCGGATTAATGACTTCATTCAGAAGTTAAGTGATAATTTCAATGATATCATGGATGATTACTTCAGTAAATTTCAAGAGAAAATGCATAACAGATATAGGATTCCACCCCAGCTAGTAGAGAAATACAAAAATGATATATGTTTTGAAGTTGACACCGATTACTGTTATGTGAATGTTGTGGAACTGAGGACTCAATCTTTGTCACCAATGGGTTACGAGATTGATTTTGACACCACAAAACAACAAATTGATGCATTTCTTACATTGCCCAGACATGCTACCGAGCTAAGGTATGGTACCTATGAGGAAGTAAAGGAAAAGGTAAAGATGAATATTGTAGTACCCAAAGCTACAAGAAAGGCAACAAAGATGATTAAGGCATTGTCAGAGAAATTCGGAGAAGACTCTTCCTCTACACCTGTCAAAGGCACCATTCCCATTACCGAAGAGGAATCTGAAGCCCAAGAGGCAACTATAACACTGAGCACTGAATTGCCTAAGGGTAAAGTGTTAAAGAGAAAGAAACAAGACACATCAAAAGTCTCACCGACTCCACCTCCAATAAAACAACCTAACACTAGAGCATCTGCAGCTTCACCGAGTAAGAAGACAAAGAGTGTTACTGTTCCCAAGGTAACAAAGACATACAAGAAATCTACTCGGAGACTCATTTTGGCAAAAGAGTCTAGTGATATTGAATCAGAAGATGCAAGCAAATTTTAGATTGTCAAGAGCAAGAAGGTAAATATACATAGTGTTGAAAACTTCTGTGCTAATCTGAAAGAATATGGTGGATTTGGAGGATTTAGATATGTCAAGTATGAAACCAGGAACAATGATGAAAAGAGACAAATTGAAGAAGTTGTCATCTACACACTTCTAAAGTTTCGGTTAGCTCCATTATAACTAGCTAAGTCACTTCCAAATGAATTGTATCTGCATATTGATAATAGGTGGAAGTATGCAATGGACTGAGAGAAACAAATCAGAGAAAGAAGTCTAGTCCATCTCTTTCCTGATATGTCAGTAGCTGAAATAAAGGAACATCTGACAACCTACAATTCAAAGTTTCCCATGAAACAAAGAGCCTTAAAACTGATGAATGGGCTATATATTGAAGTAGAAAATGAGACAAAAGCAAAGTGGCAGGAAATCTTTAAAATCAGAGATGTCGGTGAGCAAGCTACAGTTGAAATCGTTGATGTCACCGAGCACGATCCTGATGTCACCAAGCAAGGTCCTAATGTTACCGAACAAGACCCTACTGACACCATTCAAATAGATGAAGATGTCATGGATATAGAGGCATCGGAACAGGAAATGATAGAAGGCACTACATATGCAAAACTTGTATCTAGTGAATCTATTTTGGAACAAGTTCAGCCTTATCCACCGATCAAGCAACCTATCTCAACCGAAACTCCTCAGGATACAGATCAAGGCACCGAAGGTCACAAGTCTGCAATAGGAGAAGGTACTACTCAAGAACAAACATCTCAAGCACCTTCTGGCACTGAAAATGTTGCAACTGAGACACCAAGTACTGAGACACCGAAGGACTCTATAGAGGCTAAAGGAACCGATCAAAGTGTTGCCTCTACCGAGCAACCTACCAAGGGTAATCAAGCCTCACAAGCCATTGTCTTAGTTCCATTGGTGAAAGGTAAAGAAAAGAAAGTGAAGAAGCATAGTTTTAAAGGTTGATTTGTCAAAACCCATAGTGTTGCCCAATGTAGACATAGAAAAATTAAAGGGGCAAGCACTCATTGATTTCGGAGAACTGTGCAAAGCAAAGCCCGAACAAGAGAAGCAAATGACCATTCAAAAGAAAAATAAAGTACTTCAGAAGGTAAAAGTATTCCTAATAGATATGCTACCTGAAGCTATAGTATCAACTGATGCAGCCATCCACATTCAATTGGATGAACTCCTAACAAAGATAGAGACATCTGGAGTAGATGCATCAGAGTATTTGAGCAAGCTGAAAGACAAAGAGCTCACTACCAAAATGATAGAAGAGGTACAAAAAGCTATAGCTATTGGCAAAGTTAAACTTGTCAAATTTATTGCTGAGTTGACTCCTCAACTCAAGCACATTCATTGTTTATTTTAGAAACTCTGCACATTTTCTTTATTCATTGAAGACATTAAGAATAAAACAGAGGTAATTGAGAAAGAGATCACCGATCTCTCAAATAAGTTGACTACCGAGCCAAATTCAGTTTAGAATTTTTATAGAAAGTTACAACAACTCATGGCTCAATAATTGGACTTAAGAAATGACGAACACAAGATCAGGATGGACATAATGACACTTAAGACATTATTCCTTCCTCATCTTTCATCACTCCAAGAACAGATCAACTGAGCCACATACTTATCTACTACTCAAGAGGGAAGCACTCTAGATGGCTTAATATCACTATTGGATGATATTTAAGCACAAAATTCTTTAATGGATAGTGTAAAGGATGCACTCTCTGTCGCTCTCACCGATGCCTGGACCAAGTACAAATCCATTTTTGATCAATTATCACCCCCAAATGGAAATTAAGTTTTTGATGTTTGTCAAAAAGGGGGAGCGATACTATATTTGGGGAGTAATATGTTACAGTACTAGGGGAGTAATACAATATATTTAGGGAGTGATTCAGTATTGAGAGAATGATATAGTATTCGGAGTATAGTATACAGGGGGAGTATACTGAGTAGTGTAAGTAGAGTATCCAAGAGCAATATACAGAACAGTAAGCAAAGCACAAGAACATATCACCAAGCATGCAAAATCAGAGTTATGTACAGTATATTAATAAGGGGAGTATATTTGATATATTATTTTATTGACTATTGTATATAGTGTCAGTATAGTCAAATTTTGCAAGTATATAGATTATTGTGTTATAACTTTGAAAGTAGTTTTTGTCAAACATCTCAACTAATGTCAAAAGGGGAGATTGTTACTACTTAACAGATTGCCATTAGTTTTATGTCAAAGTTATACTATATACTCTAGTTGGTTATCTATTACCGAAATATTCAGTCGGTTTGTACAGTCTAGTCAGTTACATAAGAAAGCAGTCACATAACACAATATACATCGAGCTGTCTACCGAGTATCTTTACATGTCTACCGAGCAGCAAAGATGACACATTGAGTTGATTTACACCGAATGAAACGTGTTACCAGATTCATTGAACTTGGATATGCATATGAAAACGTGTTACAAGATCGAGACACATCTAACCGTTATCGCATTGGAAATTGCACTTAAAGATTGTGTATGATTTTGAGGTTATCTAACCAATGCAATATTTTGCATGGTTATTCATTTAATAAATTGTGTTTGTAAGATCGAAGCAATGAATTGGATCACCGTCATAAGAGATCTATTTATATAACATGAGTTAAAGAGTTAAAGGTGTGTGCATGAGTGTAAGAAGATTGTTACAGAGACACAGAGGTCACCGAGAAGGTTTTCAGAGAACAGTCGAAGAACAAAGTAAACAGAAGGGTTTATCGAGTTACTATATGGGTTACCGAGGTATGATATAAGCAAGGTAATCTATTCTGAGCACATAGAATCTGCTATAACATTCTAGATGTAAAGTTGCAGATATTTGTAATGATTTTATTGTAATATTGTGAAGTTGTAAGAGAAACCTTTAACAGGGTAAAAGACTCTAATCAAGTCTATAAATTGTAAAGCCTCTAACCAAGTGCAACATTTAGATGAAGTGTTGTAAAATCCATTAGCAAGGTAGATCTAACAGATCTTGTTACTCCTAACAGGGTAAGCTATTAGAAATAGCTAAACTTGTAGCTCTAACCGAGCACTCTTTATTATTGCAGTAGTGAAGTTGTGGGTGCTATCCCCACAACAGTTTTTCTCTCTAACCAAGAGTTTCTGCGTAATCAAAATATATGTGTGTTATGGAGTGAATCATGTATGATTGTTATCTATTTGTTTTAGTTTTATATTATGTTACTGCACTATTCGGTTTATGCATAACAGTAAAGATATTGTTGAAGAAATGTTTTGAAGTACTGATTCACCCCTCCCCTCTTAGTACATTAGCTTTCCATATTGGGCCTAACAATAATACCCCTTAACTCTCTCTAAAAGTACCATATCTCTCTCTCAACCAACTTATCTTTCTCTACATATGTCATAATAGGTCCTACTAAGGGGTCTTATGTCATAATAGGTCCTAGTAAGAGGTGTAATGTCATAATAGGTCCTCTTAAGGGGGTCTTGTGACATAATAGGTCGTATTATGACATAATAGGTCATGTTATGTTATAATGGGACCTATTATGTCGCAATGAGACCTATTATGACATTATAGGTCCTACTATGACATTATAGGTCCTATTATATCACAATAGGTCCTATTATGACATAATACCCATTAACAAGTCCTGGTAAGGGGTATAAAGTCATAATAGGTCCTCTTAAGGGGTTTTATGACATAATATGACCTATGATGTCATAATAGGACCTATTATATCATCATAGATCCTATTATGTCATTATTAGTCCTATTATGACATAATACCCTTTAACGGGTCCTATTAAGGGGTATAATGTCATAATAGGTCCCCTTAAGGGGTCTTATGACATAATATGACCTATTATGACATGACAGGTCCTCTTAAGAGGTCTTATGACATTATAAGACCTATTATGACATAATAGGTCCTATTATGTGATAATAAACCCTATTATGTCATAATAGGTCCTGCTAAGGTCCGTCTTATGTCACAATAGGTCCTAGTAAGAGGTATAATGTCATAATAGGTCCTCTTAAGGGGTCTTATGACATAATAGGACCTATTATGACATAATAGGTCCTATTATGTGATAATCTATCATATTATGTCATAATAGGTTCTACTAAGGGGTCTTATGTCATAATAGGTCCTAGTAAGAGGTATAATGCCATAATAGGTCTTCTTAAGGGGTCTTATGACATAATACGACCTATTATGACACAATAGGTCGTATTATGTCACAATAGGTCGTATTATGTCACAATAGGTCATATTATGACATTATAGGTCCTATTATGTCACAATGGGTCATGTTGTGACATAATACCCCTCAACTCTATCTAAACATACCATCTCTCTCTTCCAACCAACTTATTTCTCTACATATGTCATAATAGGTCCTACTAAATGGTCTTCTGTCATAATAGGTCCTCTTAAGGGGTCTTATGATATAATAGGTCGTATTATGACATAATAGGTCGTATTATGTCATAATAGAACCTATTATGTCACAATGAGACCTATTATGACATAATAGGTTGTATTATGACATTATATGTCCTATTATATCACAATAGATCTTGTTATGACATAATACCCCTTAACATGTCCTAGTAAAGGGTATAAAGTCATAATAGGTCCTCTTAAGGGGTTTTATGACATAATATGACCTATGATGTCATAATAGGACCTACAATGACATAATAGGACCTATTACATCATCATAGATCATATTATGTCATAATTGGTCCTTTTATGACATGATACCCTTTAACAGGTCCTACTAAGGGGCATAATGTTATAATAGGTCCTCTTAAGGGGTCTTATAACATAATAGGACCAATCATGACATAATAGGTTCTCTTAAGGGGTCTTATGACATTATAGGACCTATATGACATAATAGGTCCTATTATATGATAATCGATCCTATTATGTCATAATAGGTCCTACTAAGGAGTCTTATGTCATAATAGGTCCTAGTAAGAGGTATAATGTCATAATAGGTCCTCTTAAGGGGTATTATGACACAAAAGGGCCTATTATGTCACAAAAGGACATAATAGGTCGTATTATGACATTATAGGTCCTATTATGTCACAATAGGTCTTGTTATGACATAATACCTCTTAACAAGTCCTACTAAGGGGTATAAAGTCATAATAGTTCCTCTTAAGGGATTTTATGACATAATATGACCTATGATGTCATAATAGGACCTATGATAACATAATATGACCTATTATGTCATCATAGGTCCTATTATGTCATAGTCAGTCCTATTATGACACAATACCCTTCAATAGGTCCTACTAAGGGGTATAATATAATAATACATCCTCTTAAGGGGTCATATGACATAATATGACCTATTATGACATGACATGTCCTCTTAAGGGGTCTTATGATATTATATGACCTATTATGACATAATAGGTCTTACTAAGGGGTCTTAAATCATAATAGTTCCTATTAAGAGGTATAATGTCATAATAGGTCCTTTTGAGGGGTCTTATGACATAATAGGACCTATTATGACGAAATAGGTCGTATTATGTCACAATAAGACCTATTATGACACAATATGACATATTATGACACATTAGGACCTATTATGTACCAATGGGACTTATTATGACATAATAGGTTGTATTACGACATTATAAGTCCTATTACGTCACAATTTATAAGATCTTCTAAAATCTAGAATATGTATATTATAACTCCTAGAGACCTGAAACCATTCTCAAACATCCTGCTAATATATACATAAAATATAACTTAAAGTATAAGAAAGGAAAAAGACAAAGGGAAATATGACTTAAACTTAAATTTAATATTTCATGTATATATAGTTTGTTTGTTTCTTTTAAATTAAAAAAATAAAAAAATAAAAAGGGAAACGGGATCCCGTTTGGTAAACATTTTTTTAATTATTTTAAAAAATGAAACGGGATCCCGTCGTTTCTAAAAAAATCAACTTTGGTTCGGTTGTAGCTTCGGTTAACGGGATCCCGTTTCAAAACGGGATCCCATTTGCTAAACATTTTTTAAATTATTTTAAAAAACGAAATGGGATCCCGTTTCTAAAAAATTCAACTTTGGTTCGGTTGTAGCTTCACTTTTGGCTTGGGAAATGGCTTGGAGAGCCGACCCTTAGGCTTGGACCTGGTTTGACCTGCAACTTGAAGGCCAAATCAATCTTCATATAAAATAATGACTTCAAAAATATATCTGAACACCAAATTTTCAGAATTTTTTTAAACAATAAAAACCCATTATAGTAGAGACTGTCTAGATTCTAAATATGTAATTTTTTAAAAAAAATGATCAATATTTTTATATTAAAGATAATTACTAATGAAAGAGGTCTATAAACTTGAAATAACATGGTTTTTTTGTTTTTTAGTAACTTTTTTGTTTCTAAGTTTTTTGAAAAAAAAATTATATGGCATCAAACTAGAGACAATTCTATATAGTTTTAAAAAAATAAAAATAAAAAAATGTTAAGTTTAGGTCAAATTATGCGCGCCGTACACAAGAATTTTTCAAAACAATGATTATGCCCAATAAAAAATTAACCAAAAAAAAATGCCGAAAAAAATTACAAAAAAATATTCTCATCAAAGGTGAGTGAGTTATAGACCTTTTTCCAAAAGGATTTATAAAAAAAATTTCATTTAGGTCAAATTATGCTTGCCATACATGGGCATGGTATGGTCCTGAAAAGTGACTTTTAAACTATAGGTTTTAGTAATGCCTAATCAAACTTCATTTTTAAGATCTGGGTATTAAAATAAATTACATATTTGGAAAGTAGACTTCGAGCACTACATTTTCTATCACTGAATTTTTTCAAGATTCATTCTTTAAGTGCCTCAAATATTTAGGTCAAACGGGATGAAATCGAAAAAAAAGGGAAAAAACTTCCACTTTTTGGCCAAAAAGTGGACACAACTTCTTGCACTTACCCAAGGATCTAATCTGAGCATCCTCACGGTGAGTCAGAATCCGCATCTGGAGGGGTACCTGTGAAGTGGTACCCCCTATCCCTCCCCCCGTCCTCGGTGCTGATCTGACCTCCTTTGGGTCAACCGTTTAAACTCATATGTCCCTCCCACCACTATTATCCCCTCCTACCCACTCCTCACCCCCAGCTCCAATAACCAAGCCTCCTCTCCCTCTATCCTCCGTAGTCCACCGCACAACTCTCTCCACGTGTATCCCTCTATCACCACCAACTCCACCTTTGTCTCCTCTCCTTCCCTGATCTCCTCTCCCTCTATCCCCTCACCGACCTTGGCCACCTCCTCCACCATCTCCACCATCATCACCTCCACCATCCCCATCTCCCTCATCCAACTCCTCTCCATCCTCTCCCCGTCTCCCTAGCCTCTCGGGCTGCTCATCCTCATCATCGTAAAAAATGGGAATCATCTCCGTTGGATCTGATATCCTAGCCACAACATGCGCTGCAAACAGTGTTGCAAACTCCTCTGTCATCCCCGCATCCACTATCCCATAGGCATAGTCCCATATCTGGTCGACTAGGTGAAAGAACTCCTCAACCACTGTCGCACTATCGATAGTAGGTCCCCACTCTGGTACATCCTGCCTCCGTCGAGCATACAAACATGCTCCCCGTGGAATCCCCTGCTGTCGTCCATACTACCACAACACTCGGCTGTGCAGGAATCTCTCAATCACAAAGGGCGTCCGCCCTATCAGAAATCAGGACATGTAGACATAGGGCATCTCCATCCCATCCTCTGCCCATACCTCACAATCCATATACGATCTCCAGATGACCGTATCAATATCATCTAGCACTCGCCTCTAATTCTCTAGTTTGCCCAGCTTACGCTGGACAACTATCCCTCGGTATCCATAGGCATAGGCGCACCCAACAAGCCTATCTCTGTTCGCAAGTGGCCTAGCTGTAGGAATATGCTCCCATGCCCATACCTGTAGTAGTGTAACCCTAGCTAGTAAACTATTGTATCCCAAGTAAACCACCTGATGTAGATCCTTGTATAAGTGGGCCAACATAGTAGACCCCCATGCGAATCAACGACCCTGTGTCACCATGTCCTCCAAGACCAACCCCTATCCTACTGCCAGTCCCTTCGACCTACGGTCGGGACATAAAAACCCACCTATAAATCCTGTCAGCATTGATGGTAGAGGAGCATAATCCAAATCAATAAACTCTTGCCATGGGATCTCATACCCGCAAATATGCTCATCATGCAAAATCCGATGAAGTGCCTTTGTTCTGCCCTCCTCCGTCTGCTCATAGGGTAAAAGTGCACCTACCATGGGAATTCGCAAAATCCGGTAGCAATCCTCAGGTGTCACTATGATCTCACCTGTCGCCAAATGGAAGGTGTTGGTGTCACTATGCCACCTCTCGGCCAAAGCTGTCAATAAACCCCGGTTAATGATATACTGGGGCATCTCTAACAAAGAGGATAGGCCACACCTCTCAATGATATCCCTATCTGCCTGTGTCAATCATGGTATCAATGACCACGGTCTCGAAAATCGCTCTCACGACTAAACAACCCCAAGTCACTCCTGTCACAAACAAAACATGTCCAATATCAGTTTCCTCATCATATCAATTCATATCAAAATCAAATTCATATCAACTTGAAACATTGAAAATCTAATCAAGTTCCACATCATATCAAATCCATATACACATCAGATCAATATCAACTTGTAACACAACTCAAGTTTCACATTCATATCAACTTGTAACACAACTCAAGTTTCACAAGCATATCAACTTGTAACACAACTCAAGTTTCACATTCATATCAGCTTGTAAAACAACTCAAGTTCCACAATCATATCAACTTGTAAAAACAACTCAAGTTCTACTTTTATATCAACTTGAAACAATGCATATCAAATCAAGTTCATATCAAACATCTATATCAAAATCCACATCATATCATATCAATATATCAACATCAACTTGAAACATTGCAAATCAAATCAAGTTATCTCCAAAATCCATATCAAACAAACCATATTGGAACTCATATTGAACAAATTATCAAAACAAACGACAACAGACACGCAACCTACCTATCACACCCATTTCGACAAAATTGGCAAACACCTACATATCTTTCTTCATCTCATAATCCTCACCAAAATCCTACTTTCCCCAAATTTTTTTGTCCACGCGCTAAACAATTTTATCTACACGCTAAGCTGCTAGCTATGCGCTATCCAACCTTTTGCATGCGCGACACCATTAACCCTAGGCGCTAGCCTGCAACTATGCACTACCCTTCTTTCTAAATGCGCCACCTTAAATACCCTAAACACTAATCCTCGACCATGCGCTATCCTACCTTGGTCCTGCGCTGCAAGCCTACCCCTCTGCGTTAGGTCACACCTACGCGCTACCTTAACCTACCCATGTGACCCCTGACTAACCCTACGCGCTAGGTCTAAGCAATGCGCTACCCGCTCCCCCCTACGCGCTACCCTGTGCACCCGATGCGCTAACCTATGTCAATGCGCTACCCTAACCCACCCTTGCGCTATCCTAACCTACCCAGACGCTACCCTAGTTCATAAAATCCCACGCGCTATGCTACTTATCGTATTCGCTGCGGTTTTTACCTGATGCACTAAATCGTTAAATCCGCGTGCAAAAAATGAAAAACTTGACTAAAAATGATAAAACAAAAATTAAAAAGGGGTAAAAAATGATGACTTACTAGTGGTCCATACGTGGCGAGCCTCCGATACCTCCGAACGCGCTCGAATCGATGAGAAGCAAAGGGAATCAACATTTTGTCTTTTTCTCCAAGTGCCACTTTCTCTAAAGTCAACAAGCACAAATGAGACAAAATAAATCACTTTTTACCTTTTTATGGGGTAAATGAACATTAGGATTGCGTGGACAAGCACATAAATTGCTCATGATCTCTATTCTAACCCCAACAAACATCATTATTGGGAGATGAATCAACTTATCGCATTCAACATAAACAAAATTTTAAAATGCCATGAACTTTACCAAATCAAATCAAATTTTCAAAATTTTGATTCATCTCCCGAGGGGGCATTATCAACATCATTTACCAGATCTGGGGCACGACATGAACATCTCGACACAACATCGCACTGATCATAACCAAATCATGACGACACATCATTTTTCTTTGAATTAACATGTGCACACACGTCACTTCAAAGAGGGGCAAAATGTAGACGTATAAAAATGACCATATTTCTAAATGAATATTTAATGTTCATTTTATTCTCATTCCTCTATTTAGTTAAATCTAATTTAATCAAATCATCCACAGTCTTCTATTTAAATTAAATAAATTATTCAATTTATTTATTTAAATTCACTTAAGTCCTTTATATCATTTAATTGAATAAATCATTTTATTTAATTAAATCCCTTCTCTCTACTTTTTAATTAAATTTACATTTAATTAAATAGTTTACCCTAATTAAATAAATCTAATTTATTTAAATCCCCAATTTGCAACCAAATTGAAATAAAACAATTTATTTTAATTAAATCCTATTATCCCTCATCCACTTGCTTTTTCCTACATCTCCCACTTGCCTCCTAACCCTCTTCCTAAATTCTTCTAGAACCTATCTAATCCTAATCAATTAACCTAAACCCATCAATTATCCCCTTTCCCTAAATTTGAGGAGGTCACTTCTCAAATTTGGAGTAAAGTCTTCAAAAGGCATTAAAGCCTTTATGCCTTCAACAAGCTAACTTGTTGAAAACCCCAAAATTTGGAAGGACTCTTACAAATTTGTCCCCAAAGTCTTCCAAACCATTAATGGTTAACTAACCCTTAGTGGCATGATTGGAGACATTTTGCCTAACTCAACCTTCTTCTAACCCAGGGGTCTCATCAAGCATTCATTGCTTTGACCATGGTTATCCCTTTAACCTTTGCACAAGAGTTTACCCCTTGGGTAAAAGCTTTATCCATTAGATAACCCTAACCTAACCTTAACCCTTACCTTTTAGGGTAACCATGAGGTCTTCTCAAGCATTTAATGCTTTTTACCTCTCCTCTCAAGTAGTCTTATGTTGACAATTGTCACCATTTCATTGATGGAAATTGTAAACATGGATTGATAACTTTCAATCCTGACCCTTGATAAGATTATCCAATCTTGACTATCCATTGCCCTGTTTCTTCTATAAATAGAGCCCTCATTCCTCCGTTTTTAGATCCAAGTTTTTAGCATCACACTTATACTCAATTTTAGCATGCATTTAGCCTCTCTTTGTAATAGGAATTAATCTAATAAGCATTTTAGAGCATTTATATTATCATTAGCTTAAATCATATAACTAGTATATCATGTTAGGATAGTATTATTACTAATCTTGTCATTTTATAATCTAGTTTAGCTCATTTAATAGAATCATACATAAATAGGATGCATTTCGTATTAAAACTTAATCTAAAGCATCCCTCGTTCTTGCAGTCGTCATCCCTAAGTCACTTTGCTCAGTAATCTGAGAGCAAAGGTATTGGCTTGAGGGACCTTGTGAGATAGAGAACCATGGAACCCACCTTGGGAAGTTGAGTCATTCCTTGTGACTCCATAACTTGCACCAAGAGTCCCATGGGTGTGTGGACAAGTCCTTTGAATATTTTCACATATTGAGTTTCATTGAACCGCTTTTCCCGCATACAATAGTAAATTGATATGTATAGAAATTTATATACCTTTACAATACTTCATAAAGGATAGATTCTTTAGTTTGTTTGACAAAGGTACCTCTTTCAACTTATAGTTTGAAAATGAATTATTCCATGTCATGTTAGAGATAAGATAATAGTGTATATTAGTTAGTTACCTAGTAGCTTTGGATCATTTCAAGTGAGATTTTAGACATTAATAAGAATTTTACTAATGGAGAAGTAGAGAGAAACCCATATTTGTGTATATAAAAATTAGAGAACCTTATTGAGGTGAGTCATCTTAGCACATGATTATATGGGTAATGGTATTTTTAGATTAATATCTAGTCAAAGGTGACAATGCTTTAGAACTCTCCAGAGTGAGGGTACTATGAATAAAGAAAGGAATATTTATGTTTCATAATAGATAAACTAGAATATTCTCAAACTATGACATGTTAGATTGGGAAATGTTTGCATCTTTTATATTAAAATCTTACTATATTTTTTATTACCACATATGATGATCTTGTTATTTAAGACTAGCTCATCTTATCTCGTCCTTCTAATTGTAGACATGTAGACATCAATAATAGCCTTTGATGACTTAACCATTTATTAGATTGAAGAGAGTTAAATTTTGGAAGCTTATGTCCAGTGACATTCCTGGTGTATCATTATACTTGGTATGAAAGTTTATAATATCTTGACTTGATAATATAGTTATCTTAGAATAATCAAGAATGACGTTGTGTTAAAGACTTATTAAGGGGTCATCTGAATAAGCATATAATCATGCATTTGTATGCACTTGTAGGTTTTGAAATGTTCATGAATGCTCTTGATTTCCCTTGTATATTCGTGTATACCTATGTACGATCATGGTATCTTGAGTAAGCTCTTGTATGCTTTTGTAAGTTTTGTTATGTGCAAGTGTGTTTTCTATTTGTATTAATTGTGTATTGGATGGGTGTTGAATATGGAACAACGAGGGAGGGTAAATCTTGACACCTAATTTACTTGCCAGTTGTTGGCATAAATCTTTGGCCAAAGTGTTTAATCAATATGATGTATGCTGATTTCTTTTCTTACCTGTGTTGTAAGCATGGGAGATATTTTCATGCTACACCAGATTTTATCCCTTGCTAGTTTTGAGTCACTAGACTTCTTCATGCAGGGACAATGGTTCTTCGAGCCAAGAAGAACTCTGGGGAAGCGTATATGCTTTGCGGTTGGGCGGTAAAGCGCTCTGACAATGTTCTTGCCTGTGTTGTAAGCATGGGAGATAGATGTTGGAAGTCCCTGTAGAATGATATTCAGCTTTGTATTATATATCCATTGTAAATCGACCTTATGGTCTCTTGTAACTAAAATAATTTTCTTATGATTTGTGAATCTCTTGGCTTATGTAATTTAAATTAACATTGTGTCCAGTTATAATATGGAGGTCTTTACAATCTTTTTGAAAAGGAAAAGATAACAAGAGTTGCAGATTTCTTGATCAAGTTACATAATAGTTGCAAATTTTCTCATAAGTTATATAGTAGAAGATCCAAGATGTAGAAGGAAAAAGAAGTTTAGCACTCAATGCTTTTCTTTGCTGGATCTTATATACTGTTTGACCTTGTGAAGTTATTAAAAACATTCATTCATTCAAGCTTTTTAAAGTACACAAAATCCCAATTTTTCTGACTTCAACTAGACACATTTTTATTTACATTCTGAATTAAATAGGTATTGATCAAATCCATTTTCATTCCTCGCAATTCTTTAAGGGTAAATCCACGGAATTTATCTTTTATGTAGAGGGTGCATTATTTTCTGCCAGAGGTATATACTGAGATCGATACTGCTTTCATAGTGGAGGGATTTGTTTTTAAAATGAATTTAGGTTCATTCCAGCAAGCGTACATCTTAAGCTACGATTTTTTTGTTTGTTTGTGGCGTGTCCCTTGCTTTCCATATCGAGGTCTTCCCAAAATAGATAGCATATGTTGAAAAACCTTTAAATTGCCAACGTATCATTGTCTGGAACAATTTGGATTTCGTTTGGCATGAAGACCCTTAGCTGTTATTTACTTGAATTTGTATTAGGAATCGTTTATTTCAGAATGCATACTATAATTGATTGAATGCTATTTAGTTCTAAAAATGGGAAATCAGTGCCGTTCCGAATGAATGAACTCAATTACAATAGAGTAACGACATTGGTGCGCTAATTCTGGTTATGTTGGCTGTATTGAAATCTGCGCTGGCGCCTAGGTAGACTTGTCTAGGGCAGCACTCCAATTCTGATGCTGGTAAGTAGTGGAAGGTGAGAATGGAGAAAAGTATACAGTCTGTTTTGTTACTCGCTCTACCCTTGGGAGTTCATTCAATAATGAAAGAGCTTATGGGGTTGAGGGGATCCTGATAGAATGGCAGAGATTCTTTTTTGGTTCTCTTTGTTCTGGAGAGTAAGTCTACCATTTCTAGCACTTTGGAAAAAATTGGAACCTGACCTTCATTTTGATACAGCTTCTGCAAATCGTTTGCCAAGGTAGGCTTGGTTTTTGAAGGATTATATGGATTCAGCTTCTTACAAAGCCCGTTTAAGTCTCATCTCTCTTCTTCTATGCCTTTTGCATCCAAATACTTATGTAAAATGTCTTTTGCATTACAACAGATTTAAGCTGTGTTGGGTTGTCGAATTCTTATCAACTAAGTTTTGTTTTGAATGATGGTGTGCGCAAAAGGAGCACAAAATATGCTTATAAAATTAAAGGAAAACCCAAGTTTTGTACATAGAAGACAGTAGTAGTAAAAAATGCTTGACAGAAATGATTTCACTTCGACATATTTATAAGAAGAAATTCTTGTTATAAGTGAGAAATGTGTCATTTTTGGAAAAGTTGAGATTGGGAACATAGCAAGGGAATATTTTTCTGTATGCTTTCATCTTTTCTTTTGTATAAAAAGTCTATGCTGGTAAATTTCAGAGTTCAAAACAGGGTATACAGGGATTAAGTGAAATGTTAAGTTTCATTATTTGTCTTATGCTTGTAGAGGCTACGACTGCCAGCATTTACTGCTTTCCTGGCGTTTTAGCATTCCACTCTACCTGTGTTTAATGTCTGTTTCCTGCATTTCTACTATTCATGAGCTAAAATGTGCGATGTGCTAGTTATTACAGGCCATGACATCTGCTACTAGTCCTTTCGTTCGATTGACAAACACAGATGCATATGCCTTCCCAGTTCCAACAATTTTCGTTTATCATGGGGAATGCTCTGAACTCAGGATAATATTATGGCGCTGAAAATTTGGTCAAACATGCATTTATGCTGTCTTTCCAGCGTCCATCCTTTGTAACGATTCATGATTATGAAGTGCTTCATTTTTGAGGGATAACTATAGCTTATTATCCAGGTTCGGACATTCAGGCAGACACCATGCAAACACGTTATTTAGTGAATCCAAGTCACATGGGTTATACAGGTGTACCAGCTTCAGGAAATATGGTACTTGTAAACAACTCATCAGAAAATAACAACATGCCAGATAATGGTCAATCTCAACTCCATTTGACAGGTTTTGCTGATTCTGCTGCTATATCAAATCCCTCTTCTGCCAGCAAGCTAGCAAATACTGCTCTAGTGAATCAGGGTGTTGCATCAACTTTTCTTGGATCACACCTTGCTTATAGCTCATTGAGGAATGGTGGGAACGAGTCCACCTTCCTCCAACCTACAGATTTATTATCCAACAATCATTCTGTTTGTGGACAGACAAATAATCCAGTACATATGGGTCATCAGTCAGTTGCTGAGATTCCTCAATTGTGGCTGCGACAGCAAACTGGAGTTCTCCCAAGCAGACTAGCATTGCAACCAGAGCAGTCACATTGTTCCAGGGGATGCAGTCGTGGTCAGGGTTTATCCCTAAGCTTGTCTCCTCAGCAGATTTCCACAGTTCAGTTGCACTCTTGTCAAAACCAGCCTAATGATCTGGATATACATCATACAACTAATTCTCTATTCACTTCAGAAGAAAATGGAGCAATGGATGGTAAAACTACAGACAAGTGGGCAGGAAATATTGGCCCTTTCCAAACTCCTTCAACAGGTGAGGTATTCGGAAATCAGCTTGCAAATATTCTTCATTTCGCTGGGCCAACAAAACAATTCCAACCAGATTTTAGTCCAGCTGGAGCATTGGGAGTCCCCAATATTCTGATGCATCCCAATTACCTCAAAGCAGCACAACAATTGCTCGTTGAATTTGTTGATGTGCGCAAGGGTATGAAGCCTAATTCATCCAAACATCTGGAAAACAGTGAGAATAATGAAGAAGCTGATGGAAAGAATTGTGTAACAACTGCCACACAAGAGATTTCTATGAATTGTGGTTCTGAATCAACACCAGCAGGAAGACAGGATTTTCAAGTGAAAAAGACAAAGCTTGTGGGAATGTTGAACGAGGTTCATTTTCTTCTCCTATCCTTTAACCATAGCCAAGATAATAAATTCAAAGATTATAACAAGAATCTCAAACAAAAGAAGGATATTGTATGGTGTCTACGGAAGTTGAATTTCTAATGATGAAGCAAAGCAGTTGTAACTTATCATATGTGATCACTGATTTTGTAAACTGTTTCATGTTGCAAACCTGTACTAGTGTAAATTGTTTCATATTGCAAACCTGTACTAGGATATCTAATGAATTGAATGCCTCTTACATTTAGGCCCAGAGAACACTATTGCCAAACATGAGAGAGTGATTTCAATATGGCATATCAATGTGTTTGTTCCTATCTTAAAACTCTCATCTGTTTCCATTGAAAATATCTATACATCCATTGTTTACCAGCACACAAATGTCAGTTATAGTCCATGGCACGTGGCTATCCAAATTTTGTGTGTGGCCTTTGATAGAGCATATTCTTTGTCATAAAATCACAACAAAAGGATTGCAGAATTCTGTAGATTTTGGCGCGTACATACAGCCTTGGTACCTCAAAAGACCGTCTCATTTAAAACTGAACTCCTCATACCTTGGATCTTGAGGATTAGCCTGAAGGGCTTCTTTGACCTGTTTATAATATTCATCCCCTAATAACTGCTGCAAGACTCGAGCCCTAAAATCTGTGCATATAGAAACCATGGAAGATATATGTCTTCTACAGCTTAGGGCATCTGCCACCCGGTTTTCTTTCCCCTTAATGTAGCTGATTTCAAAATCATAGTTGGAAATCAATTCCAATCACCTTCTCTGGCAAGCATTTTAATTAGGCTGAGTGAATATATATTTTAACCCTTGATGATTTGATCTCAGTTTGAAGTGTTTGCCTAATAAATAGTGGCACCACATTTGAAGAGCATGCACAATTGCTGCAAGCTTGAGATTGTGGGGTGCATAGTTTTGCTCATAATTTTTCAACTTCCTTGATTCATAAGCAATTACTTGCCCATCTTGCATTAGAACCCCTCCCAATCCTTCTCTTGAAGCATCTGTAACTAGTACGAAGCATCCTTCTAGATCTGGCACTTTCAAGATAGTTGCTTTTGTCAATTTTTTCTTAAGGTATCCTAAAGCCTTTTGGCATTTCTTAGTCCATTCGAACCTCTTCCCTTTCCTTTGGAGAGTGGTGACGGGGTGAGCTATCCGAGAAAAAATCATTTCGAATTTTCTATAGTATCCTGCCAATCCCATAAAACTTCTCACTTTTGGTACATTCTTTGGGGTCGGCCATTCTTTTATGACCTTAATTTTAGCTAGATCTACTGCTATGCCTTTTGCAAAACTAATGTGTCCTAGATATTGTACTTCCTTTTGAAAGAAGGTACATTTTGATAATATACCATATAACTTATGTTCCCTAATCGTTGCAAAACTATCTGCAAATGCTGGAAGTGCTCTTCCTCATTCTTAGAGTAAATCAAGATGTCGTCTAAGAACACTAGGATGAACTTGTCAAGGCAATCTTTGAACACACTGTACATGAGGTTCATAAACGGTGTTGGAGCATTAGTGAGCCCGAAGGGTAGTAGTGTAAACTTATAATGTCCATATCGAGTTCTGTAGGTGGTTTTATGTATGTCCTCATCTTTAAGCCTTAATTGATGAAATTCTGACTGCAAGTCTATCTTAGAAGATGCTGTAGCTCCACATATTTGATCAAACAAATCATCGATACATGGCAAATGATACTTATTTCTTATTGTAACCTTGTCAAGCATTTGATAGTCAATACATAGACGAAAGGTTTTGTTGATGTGTTTTTTACGCACATGCAAACACAAAATAAATACCCAAAAGTATCTTATCCTCTCTTGAACAATGTTACTCAAATGCTGAAGATTGGCTTAAGGATCACTTGACACAACTCCAAGGTTCTTAAATGTCGGGTCACGACGTGTGGATAAGCACAATTGGTTGATGTGATTGCTGGTATCACAAGGGGACCTACGTTGAATTGTCGAATGCTTGAATTGTTGGAACTTTTTTATCTGAGGTTGCAATATAGTGATGCTTTTTGATCCTAAACTAACTTGAGTTAAAAAAAGGATAAAAGATGAAGGGTTGAGAGAGTCTATTCTAAGACCTAGAATGCAAGAAGATAGGTGAATGATCAGATGGAATCCTACTGGGCAAGGTCTCACCATCAACTTGAACAGTTTGACAGAAGCTCAGTGCAATCTTCTAAGGACATTACAAAGATGTTCAAATCACTACCATCAAACATTGCTCACCATCCAAGTTAATGCATAAACAATGGACGCATAACAATTTGAAGTTAAGCTCATATCACTCCAATTGACCACGCAAGACACACTTACAATCAGCAAGAGGCTAGTGGTATGGACTAAACGGATTCCACACAAATGCATTCAACAAATCCCTCCATTCAATCTAATAACAATGAAGCAATTTGAGAAGTAAAGATCATGCAAGTCCTTGAAGCAATAAATCAAACTCACCATAACTTCAATGAAATCAATTGTTGATTACAACAAGGTTTGGCAACAATCTTTGCCTTCTCCTAATCTACTTCTATTCTAATTGGTATTCTATTCTTCTCCTGCTATTAACTATTCACTACTCACTATTAACTATTACTATTAACCTTTACAAATGAAGAGCTTTGAGCCTTTTATAGTGCTCTCAATACAATTTAATGGCTCAGATCAATTGGAGATCAATGGCCAAGATTTTACAGTGAAAACCCCAATTAGGGTTTGTTACAACAAACTCAATTTGGCCAATGAAATAATTACAACACTTTGGCATGACCAATAGATAATAAGGGTAGGTGAATCGAAGTTTATGCCATCATGGATGAGTTAGGTTCATTGAATCAAGACATGTTGATGTGGAACTTCTTTGATTGGTAGAGATAGTGACTGGGATGATGACTAGGATTTCATCTTTTAACTTGTACTTGTAGGCTTGATAGATCATCATGAAGGAATATTTCTTGATACTCAACACTATCCAGCTTCAGCGATGATGATGATGATGATCTTCTAACTTTGATTAACTCATTTGAAACTATTCTTTTGAGGGCTTCAATCATGGAGGTGCAAGGTATAGATCTTGTCTTCCTCTTAGTTTTGAAGTATTAATGTTGCCTTGGAACGAATTCTTGATGGCGCAACTGCTTCTCTGCTTTGGAATTCCTTCTCTATGACTTCTTTCATGTTGTTGTTGTTGTAGATCATGTCTTTGTGTAAGTGAATGCTTCTTGTGTAATCACTTTCTTGTGCTTGTCTATGAAGTTCCCTTGAGGATATCTTATTTGTATCTAATCTTGATGCTGAAATTTGATCCTTGAGAGACTTGTCTTGATCCTCCTTCAATGTGTTCCGCTTGATTTGTTTCTTCATCTTCCGCAAAACAAACAAATGAGCATCAAACACACATGATATACCTTCTATATAACCTCCTAGTTTGATATAATTATGTAATTCCATATGGTTTGCAGGTTTAATAAGAGTATTTAGAGAGAATTCGCCTTCATGAAGGAGCACTTGAAGTTGAGGTCACTCTAAGGAAGGGACACTTGAAGTTCGCTGTCTTGCCTCATTTCATGAAGTTCGCTCCCCTCCTTCAAAACATGAAGTAAACCTCTCACTTACCTTTCATCATCTTAAATTCAAAATTGTTCTTTCCTAAGCATATTAAGGCATCAATTCAGCTTAAGGAAATGATCTATTAGCTGCTTTGTATCTTGTTTTGGGCAAATGAAACAAATTCGCTCCCCTAGGCCCAAATGTGAAGTTCACTCATCTCCCTCCAAACATGAAGTTCGCTCATAGGTGCTTGAACATGAAGTTCGCTCATCTCCCTCCAAACACGAAGTTCACTCATCTCCCCTCAAACATGAAGTTCGCTCATGTACCGCCAAACATGAAGTTTGCTCATATCTCTCCAAACACGAAGTTCGCTTATGTACCTCAAAACATGAAGTTCGCTCATGTGCCTTCAAACATTAAGTTCGCTTCTTTCACTAAGCACATGAAGTTAGATCCTATCATCCATCACATGAAGCGACTCTTGAACTTCGCCTTTGATCTTGCTCTTAAAACCATTGTTTCCTTAGTTTGTGAAGTTCGCTCATATGCTTGAGTTCATGAAGTTTTCTTTCTACTCCAAATTGAATCAGCTCAAAGGATATGAAAGGAATTCACTCTTACTTGGAATTCATGAAGTAAAAATTCGCTCCACTACCTTTATACATGAATTTTGCTCTCCTACTCGAAGACATGAAGTTCGCTCATCTCCTTCAAAACATGAAGTTCGCTCATGTATCTTAGTTCATAAAGATGAAGTTCGCTCCTACTGCCTTGAAGGTGAAGTTCGCTCCCCTTGCCTTGAAGGTGAAGTGAAAACCAAAATGAACCCTTCCTTCATTACTTCATCGTTTTATCGATTCAATCCTTAGGTTTCTCAAGCTTTCATTCACAATACCATGTCAATCTTTCCCTATGAAGGCCTAAAATGCAAAATTCACTCCTATCAAGGAGGTCATGAAGTAAACTTTGCTCCAAAGAAGAGGTGATCTCAAATCAAAACCATGCTCACTATTGCCATTCAAATGCTATAATTCACATTCAAATAAGGCCCCTTTTAAGGGAATTCGCTCCAAGTGTGATGGTCATGAAGTACGCTCTTGAGGGTATGCACATGAAGTGAATGCTCTAACAAATTTACTCATTTCACACCTCACACAAGGCTATCTACCTGACTTGTGATGTCCCCATTTAAACGATCAAAACATGATAACATAATGAATAATATTATAATAATACAATTGAAATATATATAACCAGATAAATGAATAACCATTTATCTCTATAATAATAAACTATTAAATACCATTTATCTCTATAAAAAGAAATTATTAAATACCATTTATATCTCTATTAACCAATTATTAAATAAAATATTAACTTGCAGTCAATATCAATTACTATTAAATAACTATTAAATAAAAACATAATGGCAGACCAAATTTGACACATGTCAGATTTGTCTGCCTTTGCATACTTGTATAAAAGAAACCATAACTAATACATACGTTAAAACAAACAATATATATAGAGTCAAGAAGCTTTCCCAATATCGATGGAGGCAACAACCAAACCGATCAACACTAATATCCACTCTCCCTTATCGCTGGATAAGAGAATATCAACCCGGAGGAATTAGTTAAGCTAAATCAGCATGCAAGTTACCCAGTCTATTTATCGCTGGCTGAGGACCCGATTTAGTATTAAGGAATCTATAATCAATAGCTTAACAACTCAACAAATCATCGTTGATTAATAACTTAAACTCGCACAAAGGATGCGATTAATATTCATGAAGAGCCACGATTAAGGAAAGGATATGACTATTCTAGATCAAGAGATACGGCCAGTCAGAATTAAAAGATATTTAATAAGTCATACAATCATCTCAAAGGAGGAAGGCACCATTAAGACAAGAATCCACTCAAAAGGAAAAGGGATTGAAGTCTGCATTAGCAAAGAATCAAGCAATTCAAATCAGAAAACATATCAAGTGATTTCATTGAAAAGAAGAGCGATCCAGATCAGAACAGCGATCACCCCCCTTGTCTTAAGATGATTATAAAGTTCATATTTAAATAATAGCATACAGCGATAATAATTGCTATCCATTGATAGCTATCACTATTTGAAGTTAAAGTTACAGGAATTATTCACCAAGTCAATATCATAACCATTACTTATTTACATCCACACTTTATCTCAGTAGGACATCTGCATATCTATAAGTTCGATATCTGCCTATGTTGCAAACTGATATTGACTACATCGTGGTGAAGATATATTATTCCACATAGACGTTACTGCGGATCAAAAATAATATCCACAATTATGGCTGGGGTAATATACGCCCTTTAAAATTATCACCACTGATCCTTAAAATTGAAAGAAGTCTTACTGCAATTTGGGAATATAGGCCAAAAATCTTAGGAGCCCAAACAAGGGACATTACATGACTCCTGGCTTTTGACCACCTACACTCCTCTAATGCAAAGGCTAATAGCTAAGGACTCTAATTCTATCCTAGAAAGCAGGAAAAAGTGGGGATCCCCATTTATGATGGGGCGATGTGTGAATACCTCACAATAGGCTCCATCTTTCTTCTTCACGAATATTACTGGTGCTCCCCATGGTGACACACTAGGTCAAATCTATTAGAATATTTAATTATATTTTAGTCACCTATATTTAGTTCCTTGTTTAATGGTCATTTAGCTTTTTAGTTAATTAGCTTTTAAGCTTTATTTAGCATTTAGCTTTTTCTTTTTAGTTAATTAGCTTTTAAGCTTAATTTAGCTTTTAGCTCTTTAATCTTTTACTTTAACGTTATGTTCTAATTATAGAACATCGCCTTGTAACCTCTATATATACGTGTGTATATCGTTCAATGTAATCATCCGATTATTGAATCATTCATTCAATTTATTTTTCATGGTATCAGAGCATGGAAATTAAAAATTTCGAAAATTTTTATTATTAAAATTTTTCGAAGTTTTTTTTGAAGAGATTTTTTTAAAATTGTTTTTTTTAAAAAGCAGATTTTTTTCTCTTCCTGGGCAGTTTTTTTTTGCAGGTTGAAAATTTTCCTAGGGTTTCTGCAATTTTCGACTAGGGTTTTGACCCTTCTGTTCAAGTCGAAAATTTATTTTGGTTGCAGATTCTTGGTGGGTTTTTCGAGAGCTCAACTGAGTCGTTGTCAGATTTTTTTGGGTGCATCGTTTTTCGTGCCTCGATTTTTGAGCCATCAGATTTGCATTCTGTTTTCAGATTCTTGGTGGGTTTTTCGAGAGCTTTTCTGGGTTGGTCTCAAATTTTTATGAGTGCCTTGTTTTCTGTGCCTCGATTTTTGTGCCAGCAAATTTGCTTTGGAATTTAAAAACAGTTCACAATTTCTGCTATTTCTGTGGACGTTGGGTTTTTTTCTGTTTTTTTGGCACCATTTATGCTGTTTTAAGTGTGCAGAAAATTTTAATTTTTGGGTTTCTTCCAAACCTCGAAATTCGTGCCAGAATTCTCCTATAGGGTTTTAGTTTTTTCAGCAGCTGTTTCTATTCTGATTTTAAAAAAAATCAGATTCTTCTGTCTCTTGCTTTCACTTAGTTGATCTCGATCAACCTCGATTTCTGTGATGGCATCATTAACCAACATCATGTTGGAACACAATCAGAAGTTCAACGACCGCAAGTACAACACTTGGAAACAGCGTATGCTTACCATCTTTGAGTATCGTTGCCTTGATCAACTTGTTTTGGGCAAGGAATCTCGTCCTACAACAATAGGTGATGATCAAGACAAACATGATGTGAAGAATCGAGAGGCTGTTATGCTTATCAAACTCTCCGTCATAGATGATCAACTCCCATAGGTGCCTTCAGGTAAAACAGCAAAAGAGATCTGGGATCTTTTGAAGGATCTTCATGAAACGTCCGACAAGAGCCGAGTTTTCTTTCTGAAGAATATGTTGTTTTCTATCATGATGGATGAGAAGTCATCTATCCAGGCACATCTTACGAAGATCAAGGACATCTGTGATCAGTTGGAAGCTATAGGCCGAACCATGGTGGAAGAGGATATGTTAGTGATCACGCTGAAAAGCCTTCCCATATCCTACGAGCATTTCATTGATACGCTCAATATCTCCTCTACTAGTGTTGATTTGAAGTTTCCTGATCTTTGCAACAAGTTGCTACAACAAGATCGATGGAAGCAGTAGTTTGGAAGCAGTGCTAGTTCATCCACTGAACAAGCTTTCACAGCCTCAGCTTTGCATAAGTACAAGGGTAAAGCTCCGTCCTTCCAGCAGAAAGGACAAGGTCAAGGTCAACCTTAGCAGTCTTCCAAAAAGAAGAGCTTACAGTGTTCCTACTGTCATATATATGGCCATTTGGTGAAAGATTGTCGGAAATTGATAGCATCCCAGCAATCCAAACATGGAGGGTCCCAGCAGAAAGCCAATTCTGCCACGCATCTTGATCAGAAGGAATCTGCCTTCTATGCGTTCATGGCCCAAACCTCCTTTGATGATGTTCAATCATCAGCCTGGTACATTGACTCTGGAGCCTCTCGACATTTCACACATCGTCAAGATTGGTTTACTGAGTACATGCCTTTCACTGATTCAGTGATCTTTGGTGGAGGTGAAGAGTATATTGTTGTCGGCAAGGGCAACGTTTAGATTTCATTTGGTGGGAGAGATTTAATATTCCTCAATGTATACTTTGTACCTGGTATGAAGCTCAATCTACTGTCAGTTAGTCAGATTATGCAGCATTCACCATAGTTGGATGTTGTCTTTGGGTTGTACAAGTGCAGCATTGTTGACAGGGAGACTCGCACTACAGTTGCAGTTGGTATTGAGGATCATGGTCTTTATAGACTTGTTGATTCTACTAGTTCTTAGGAGCTCACCATGGCAGCTAGGAGTACTTCCATCAGCACTCTTTGGCATCAGCGATATGGGCATCTCAATGTCCACTATCTCTCTCAGTTGGTTCGAGAGGATCTAGTCCTAGGATTACCTGAGATTCAAACTCAGAATCATGGAGTTTGCGGAGCGTGTCAAGCTGGAAAGCAGCATAGGACTCCATTTTCAGATGGAGACGCTTGGAGAGCATCCAAGGTCTTGCAACTCATTCATGCAGACATTTGTGGTCCCATGAACACTCCATCAGTCATTGGATGCAGGTATTATCTATTATTTGTTGATGATTTCAGTAGACGCATGTGGGTTTATTTTCTTAAGCAGAAATTAGAGGTGTTCACCATGTTTCAAACGTTTAAGGCCTTAGTGGAAAAAGAGTCTAGCTGTCAGATAGTCTCTCTTCGGTCCGACAATGGAGGGGAATTTTGTTCTACGGAGTTCACCAACTTTTGTGCATCACATGGCATTAAGCATCAACTTACCACACCTTACACCCCATAGCAGAACGGTGTTGTTGAGCACAGGAACCGTACAGTCACTGAGATGGCTCAGTCTATGTTGGAGCATAGAAATGTTCCAAAACACTTTTGGGCGGAAGCGGTCTTCACTGCAGTCTACCTTCTGAACTGGTCTCCCACAAAGGCCATTAAGAAGATGACTCCAGAGGAAGCTTGGTCTGGCAGGAAGCCCAAAATCAGTCATTTGAAAGTTTTTGGCTCTACAACTTATGTTTGGATTCCAGATGCCACGTGCACCAAACTGGATCCAAAGAGTCAGAAATTGATGTTCATCGGCTATAGTGACAACCACAAGGCATATCGGCTGGTTGATATAGACACTAATCACCTCATATTCAGTCGAGATGTAGTATTTGATGAAGAAAGAGGGCCTTTTCAGCCTTCCTCTCCCGATTTGAGCATTGAGGATCACCCTCCAAAGGCTGTAAGTATGGGTGTTCGTCTTCCCTTAGCTCCACTTGATGGGAGGGATTTAGTTGACTCTGAAGTTGTGGGGTCTCCTAGGCATGACATTGCACCCCCTAACTTTCCTCAAGATCTTCTCGATCCACATCCAGAGGAGCTTGCTCCAGATATTCCAGGCACTCTTCATCCTGCAGCAGATGTTGGTACTTCTACTCTCGGACCTAAGTGGTGGGCCAAGACCATTGGTGATCTTCATGATGATGAGCTCATTGAGGGTAGATCCGTTAGAGGTAAGAGCCAACAACACATAGTTAATTTTGCTCTTATGGCCAACATTCACAGTATTTATGAGCCTCAAACATATACAGAGGCTAAAGGTGTACCTGAATGGGAAAAGGCTATGGCAGCGGAGCAACATAGTCTTCTGAAAAACAACACTTGGGTATTGTCTGATCTTCCTCCAGGAAAGAAGCCCATTGGCTGCAAATGGGTGTTTAAAGTCAAGTATAAAGCTGATGGAAGTCTTGATAAGTACAAGGCTCGATTGGTGGCAAAAGGGTTTTCACAGAAGGAGGGCATCGACTATGAAGAGACATTTGCTCCCACAGCCAAGATGAGTACCATTAGGCTTGTCCTTGCTCTCTCAGCTCAATTTGGATGGAAAGTCCATCAAATGGACGTCAAGAGTGCCTTTCTCAATGGTGATTTGCAGGAAGAAGTCTACATGACACAGCCTCCAGGTTTCAAGGTTGCCGATAAGGAACACCAGGTATGTAGACTAGTCAAAGCACTCTATGGCCTCAAACAGGCTCCTCGTGCATGGTACATCAAAATTAATAAGTACTTGATTGATCAAGGCTTTCAGAGGAGTCCTTCAGATCCCAATTTGTATTTCAAACATACTAGTGATGATATTCTATTTCTAGTAGTCTATGTTGATGATCTCATCATTACTGGCAATGCAACACATCTAATCATGCAGGTCAAACAAAATTTGTGTCAGCAGTTTGATATGACAGATTTGGGACTTCTCCATTATTGTCTTGGTGTAGAGGTTTGGCAGACTAATAGCCACATATTCATTTCTTAGTCAAAGTATGCCAAGAGCCTACTAGATAAGTTTCGAATGCAAGATTGTAAACTTGCATCTACACCTATGGAGATAGGGCTCAAATTATTAGCCAAATAAGATTCACCTGTAGTGGATGAGTCTTCATTCAGGCAACTAGTGGGCAGCCTCATCTATCTCACCGCCACTAGACCTGACATCAGCCATGCTGTGAGCTATATTTCTTGCTTCATGTCAGCCCCAAAAGTTGAAGATTGGGTTGTAGCGAAGCGTGTGCTTAGATATGTGAAGGGCACTCCTGATTTTGGCATTCTGTATAGCAGAAGCAAAGATCCTAGGCTGGTTGGTTTTACATACTCAGATTGGGTAGGTTGTGTTGATGACAGAAAGTCAACTTCTGGGTATGTTTTCAGCTTGGGTACAAGTGCAGTCACATGGACCAGCAAGAAGCAACAGGCAATAGCTCTTTCCTCGATCGAAGCAGAGTATCGGGGAATTGTTAAGGCAGCATGTGAGGCAATTTGGCTACGTAGGATGTTTGCAAACATGCAAATGTCTCAACCAGGACCTACTCCCTTGTTTTGTGATAATCAAGGGGTTCTAAAATTAGCCAAAAATCCAGTCTTCCATGAGCGGACAAAGCATGTGGAGCTTCATTGTCATTTCATCCGCTAGCATGTTGAAGATGGATCAGTGATACTGCAGTACATTCCTACAGAAGATCAGACTGTAGATATCCTCACCAAGTCCTTGAGCCCGGCAAAGTTTCTCAAATTTAGAGGGCAGCTTGGTGTGATAGATAGCATGACCATTAAGGGAGGGTATTAGAATATTTAATTATATTTTAGTCACCTATATTTAGTTCCTTGTTTAATGGTCATTTAGCTTTTTAGTTAATTAGCTTTTAAGCTTTATTTAGCATTTAGCTTTTTCTTTTTAGTTAATTAGCTTTTAAGCTTAATTTAGCTTTTAGCTCTTTAATCTTTTACTTTAACTTTATGTTCTAATTATAGAACATCATCTTGTAACCTCTATATATACGTGTGTATATCGTTCAATGTAATCATCCGATTATTGAATCATTCATTCAATTTATTTTTTAAAATCAACCCTCTACTTTACAGTTCTTGTAGTTGTGCCTTTAATTCCATAAGCTTAATGGTTGTCATATGATAAGGAGCCTTAGACACAGGCTCCACCCTTGGCACCAAATCGATGGAGAAGTTGAATACTCTTTTAGGTGGTAATTTAGGTAGTTCTTCGGGTAATACATCTTGGTAATCCCGAAGATATGGGTATTTTTCTACAAAGGATTCCTTCAGCTCACTAGCCTCTTTTGACCCTAAACCATTGTGCATAGATGACTCATAGATCATCCTAAAACATAACCTCCTAGGGTTCAACTATCTCTTCCATTCTTATTGCAAACATCTAATACCCTTTTTTCTTATTCCGTTTCAATTGCATAGCTGAGATTTGTCGTATTTGGACCTCACGTTGGGTACCTTGTAGATACACCTTGTTTCCAAGGTAATTTAGACATTCTACAATTTTAGAAAAGCAATCAACCTTCGCCTTATGCCTCCACAACCGATTCATTCCTAATATCACATCATAGGAGCCTAAGTGTGTTGCATACAAATTTACCTTTGTTGAGAATCTCGAAAGCTCTACCCTAGCCTTGAACAAACATTTCTTTACTCGAGCCCTTGACTGATTAGCATATTTTACTGTCCAAGAATTGGGCATAAGCCAACTCTCTTGGAAAATTTACATAATAATTTGGGTGCTATAAGACTTTTTGTGGCACCGATGTCTATAAGAATAGATGCAAGATTCCCGTATAGCATACTAGTAGTCTCTACTATCGTGACTTGAAATTATTCCACTTGCATGTTGTCCAAAGCTGCATGGATCCTCTGTTGGAAGGCTGCTTGCTGTGATGGTAGTGGATTTCGCTGTTGGTGTCCTCGGTTTTTGGTCGGACATTGGTTCACATAGTGTTCCTCGCCACTTGTGAAACATCCTCATAGTGGACCTCTCTTTTTTGTAGTCCTATTAGAAGAATCCCCTTCTTTTCTAAAGGTGTTGTAACCTTTTTTATCTCCTCTGACTTCCTGTCCGTTTCCCTTATTTCCTTTGTCATTTCTCTTATTGGACTCATATTTTTTGCCCCTTTTCTTGAAAGGCTAAGATGACTGGGTCCACCTAATTTTCTTTCAACTCTTATCCCTAATCGTGTCATCTCTTTTGTCTCTACTCTTGTCCAATTGCTTTTTCATAAACCTCGCCCATGGTGCTAGGTCCAAGGATGTCTATTGCTCCACCTATGCAGTTGTTTAGGCCCATAATGTTTTTTTTGATCTGAAACCTTTCATCTGTTTGAAACTGGGGCACATATTTAAGTAACGGGGTAAATTTCTCCCAGTTTTTGTTGACCGAGAGTTCTCCTTGTCTTAGGTTTTGAAAGTCCAACTTTTGGTCAAAGATTAACTGGGGTAACCATCTTTGTCTAAAAATTCCCACAAAATGTTCCCATGTGTAGCATCATAAAATTGCGACCCTTGCAATTTTGACCACATTTTAGGTCCTCACCCTAGCGACTGCATCTCCTCACCCTAGCGATTGTATCTCCCTACTCAATTGGGACCCCTCTTTGCATTATTCTTCTAAACCTCCTCTTGTTTCAGCCCTTGTGTCACCTCATGACCCTGTCCAAGCCCCAAAATAGGGCAGGACAGGGGCGTGGCGCCCTTGTCCTCCCTCTTTGCTTGGCCCCAAAATGGGTCCGACCCTTGGACCTAATTTGCTTTTCGGGATTTAATTTTTCCTATGTTGGCCTTTGGTGAGATGAAAATTTACCCTCCTAGGCAAGTATAAAAGGAGACTTAATTCCCTGATTTGGCAGAAGGGAGCAAGAATAAGCGAAATTCATGAGGAGGCCTTCATTATCATCATCAAGCGTTCAAGCGTTCAAGCCTTCAAGCATTCATCGAGTCTTCTTCTTCTTCATGTGTCTTCTTCACTCATCCATTAGAGCAACATTACAACATTCATTTGCAAGCATGTGTTTGTATTAGGGTTTTGTCATGTTACATGCCATTTCATGCAACACTTGTGATTACATTCAAGAAGCAAAGCAACCATCATCAACAAATTGCAGATCTACAAGGTATACATTTCCATTATTCACATTTAAGTATTTGCAATTACTTTCTTTCAAGGTTGATTCCTCAATCGGGGTTTGACTAAGACAAACCCCTATCCACAACCCTTCTTCCCTTCTTTTCTGTGTGCAGGTTACAGGTGCGCGGCTGTAATTGCAGATTTAGGCTTCATTTGCAGAGACGGAAAAACCCTTTTCGACTTGCAGATTTTTCGGAGGACCGTGCATAACTTACACACGGTCCCAACGACTTTTCTCGAAATTTGCAGGGCAGATCTGTATCAGTCTAAATATCTCAGATCCGAAGTTACAACGCAATCCCGAATTGGTAGCTCTTTATTTCATCCATTTTGTCTTCCTTTTTTGCATAGTCAACAAGTCAACATATCTATTTACAAAAGAGGGAAAAATCATTCCAACAACTTGCAATCCACTTAGCATTCACATCCTCATTTCCCTTGGATTTGGATCTAGTGGATTCAATCCCTCTTTTGAATGTAAAGTGCATTTTTGCATCAAGTGAAAATCATCCTAGTGATTTCCTTTCTCTTTCCTAGGTGGGGAACCACTAGGGTCCAATTTTCCACTTTACACCATGCACTAGTTGTTTTTAGGCCTAGCTTGGCCTTTTTGTTTTGCCACCAAGTGGTTGCCTCCCTAGATAGCTTATAGGCCCTCCATATTGCCTTGATGTTTTCAGAGTAGTTTTGTATCTCAAAATGCTTCTCCATTTCTATTAGCTAGGCTTTGGCGGCGTCTCTCGACACGGAGCCCTTGAACTTAGGGGCGTGATTTTCTTCATGTTATGGGATAACTCATGCTAATTGATTCTTTATCTCAGTATGGGTTCCGAGTGTTCTCCTCCGTGCTTGCTTTGTGTGATATGCTCACGCCTATTAAAGTTTTCCCTATGTTGGGATTCTTGCTCTTCCTCCCTAGTGTCGTTTTAACTCATGACCTGTTGCTCCAGGTTCTTGAGTCTGGCTTGAGTTTCATTCATCATAGTCAGATTTTGGTCTAACTTATCCATCAGGGTGTTCGAGTCCTTTAAAAAGAAGAGACGCCATGCAAGAACATTACAAAAACAAGATATCATTCTATATTATCCTTCATTTAAGATTAAGAATTACTTCTACATTTTCAATTCAATGAGTGTTCTGAAGTTTTATATTTTCAGCTTTCTCTATTGACCTCATGTTGCTAAGGTCTTGAGAACAATTTCAGAGCCTTGCCTACATAGTAATACAATTGCTTGAAATACAAGTTCAAGAATAAAGATTGACACTCTTTAGGGTTCAATGTTTTAGCTTAAAGATTCTTATCTTCATTCATACTGCAGAATAAACTTAAGGATTTCGAGGTGCTTTCCCTTGTATATACCAATATTTCTTTTCCAAATTTTAAGTAGAAAGAATTTCTTCATGAGGCAGTGTTTACTACTAAATATATTTGCTCATGAAGCATGCTTAAGCAAAGAATGAAAGAAATGAGTCATGCCTGTTGATCCTTGCTAGTTGGTGAGATGAATTAAGTTCCTCCTCCCTTAGCTACGCCCCTCAAGCTCTTTGAAGATGAGCTTCAGTGCACTTTCAAGCTGGTAATCTGCTCTTCGTTTTATTTGTATTTTTCTAAAGACTAAATAAACATAATCTCTTTTCAATATATGGTCGGACCTCAAATTCTCTTCCAATTTGAAAGATCAAGAATTAGTTACATCAAAATGTTGGATTTTCATTTGAATATAATTTCATTCGCTTTCAAGAAGCCTAATGGAGTCGATCACCATGATCTTCCTCGAAATGATGGGAGCAGTTCTTTATTATGCCAATGCTAAAAATATGATTTGCTATTAGTGTCCATAGTGACTCGGTTGTATTAGTCGTGCATAAGTTATCTTCAAAGTTAAGTTTGATATGGTTAAGCTATTACGTATATCAAATATATAGATATGAACTTGCATATATATATATATATATATATTATAAACATAATGAAGATGATCCTAACATGAGCAATTGGACTTTACAATGTCTTGACACCCAAATGACAAAAACATCGACTCAACCCTAAACGACTCTAGGGCAACAACAACAAACCCTAATTAGGTTAACTTATCTCAATAGTTAAAACATGGTGTCGATGGCAATTTTGACCTGTTCACATGTTTGCACCTCTTTCCCCAATGATACTGGTAGAGTTTCCTACATCCACTTAGATGCACGAATGTAGTTAGACAAAATTTTAATACCATTCAAAGTATCTATATAACAAGGCATTAGCTCACTTAATAACTCAAATCAAAATTCATTCATTCCATTGAAATTCATCTAATTGATGTTCCCATTAAGCTTCATATTTAATCATCACATCTCTAATTCGCAACAAAACACAATGAAATTGTTCATGAAAAGAGGGATGTTAAAAATGTTGAGAGCTAAGTTTTGAAGAGATTAAAAATGGAATAACTAGGTAATAATTTTTAACAATTGAAACTTTAAGTGATCTAAGACAAAATTTTCTTGTAATAGGCGTTTCTTTATTTTCCTGTTAATCTTCAAAGAACGTTCACACTTGTACATTGCTAGGTTATATTAATGCCCTGAAATTTTCCCATAAATTAGATCAAGATGTGAAGATGAATTTCCTTGTTACTAGCTATGTTGACATCTATTGTGTAAAGCATTTGATTATGAATGTTTATGTGTATTCCAAGAACTTGAGGAGGAGGCTTTTGTGATTAACATATCGTCACTTGAGTAGAACTAGTCAAGTTAGATGTGAAGATGCATTTTCTTGTTACTAGTGATGGCATCTATGGTGTAAAGAATTTGATTACAAAAAAATGTGTCTATTTCAAGACCCTGAGGAGAGGGAGGTTTTTGTGATTAACGTATTGTCACAAGAGCTTGGCCAGTCAAGCTTTTGTATATAATCTTCTGTTATTTAAAACCACTAAATATAATTTTAGGTTTATCTTTTCTGAGCATGATATGCATGTATTCAAGGTAATCTGTTTTAGTATATAATTGTGTTTTTTCTTGTTTAGTGTTACCCCGGCCTTTATTGCAAAGATAAATCCTTGGATTACATGGCATATGTTGTTTTCCCAATCTTTTATCTGATGTAACGATTTCAAGAGGTTTCAGTAGGACTCCTGGCATAAGAGAATGCTAAATGTGAATAAAGCATAGGTTTATGTCTGGAAGATAGAATGACAAGAAAGTATGCCTATTATAGTAAAGGAGCAGGTCAAAGAAATATGGTATAGGAGAATAGAATAAAACAAATAAAGCCACTCAAAGGCTCAAGGTTGCTTTTGGTGGATAATGCAAGGATTGGAAAAATTTGAATATAGGGGACACCTTTTTTAACTATGGCGAGATGTTCTAATAAACAGTTTTTATTGTGATTAAGGTGAACGAGTTTATAACGTTTTGAAGCTTAGTCTGTCACCCAACGGGTGGCTCTCTATAATTAAATATTAGCTACTTAGGTCAGAATAATCAAATATTAATAATATTTAAGTAACACTTAGTTTCAATATCTCACCAACATCCCCTCATAAGTGCAACTTAGGAGAAGTTAGAAGTAAAAACTGAATTCTGACAATTGTGTAGCCATGCTAGGTACCCATGTACAATGTGTTCCTCCCAAAAGAAGAGGAGAAAGGCCACAAGAGAAGGAGAAAATCCATAGGAAAAAAATCTTGCCCAAGAAGAGGAAAGATAGAATAACATCCTAAAATATTTGCAAGATCCATGCGTGCCTACACATAGAAGAGAGAATGTTGGTGCAGAACGCCGCATGGTGAGTGTTGTGGTGGGTCTCTCTGCATCAAATTATCCATCTTCTTTTTTAAAGAAATAAACCTTGAGCTGTCAAATTGTTAAATTCCCACTTAAATGTTGGAGTGTAGGAAGGGATCACGATGTATGGTTCTAGAAGCTACTTGTGTCTCAATGGTAATGGTGAACTATGATCGAAAATTTGAAACTGACTCATGGGATCAAGAATACCATGCAGGATTTAGGTACAATAATCATGGATGACAACTCTCAATTGTTGTGTGAAATTTGAATTGATGTGAATTGGGATGTGTCTAGATGGAAGCATGATGTGGCAAAGAAAGAACAAGAGGGGTAGGATGTACCTTCATAATATCTAGAATAGCAGATGCAACACCATAGGAGTTGCCATCAAAGAGAAGATATGTCCTCAATGGTGCCCTTGATTCTTGAATGTGGGATTCTACAAACAATAGATGTATGCTGATAAATAGATGTCCTAATGATCAAGGTGACGTGTGATCCCGTTGAATAGAATTTGATGAATATTTCCTAGAAGAATTTGACAGATTGATATGATTTTGATGAAGATGCTGCTCCAATTCATCAATTTGCTTTTGAAAGCAATTGTGCTCATCATGATTTTCTTATGATTGTGAGCACATTTGACCTTGCATGATTTGGAAGTCTTCACATAATAATCCTACTAAAGAGGGACAATGCTACATGACAACATTTGTCCATAGTGGACATAGAAAGTCTTAGAAGATGCCATGATCTCTATGGAGATAGTTGGAGAAGTTTTTTGTAGGATACAAAAATAGAAAGGAGAGGTAGTAAAAGACATGATGAACCTCCCAAGATTTGGAATTGTATATTAGTTCATAAATTGCCCGTGTCTCTCCAAGACAAGTACATGTATTAAGACTTTATAATGAGAATGTTTTGCAATAACACCTCTCAAAATTGCTCAGTTAAGACACCATATTTTAGAGTTTGTAATTGAGTGTAATTACAACGTTGAAGCTAATTTTTTAGAGTTTTATGATGTCTAGTGTGGAAAGATGAAAGTACAATCAAATGATGGGTGAAAACAAATAGCCAATATTGGTGTGTAATGCTTGGAAAATCCTTTGCTTTCAAAAAATGAGACTCAAATCCGAGTCTGTTTGTGAAAGTTACGAGGTTTACTAGTTCAAAAAATTAGATTGTGCAGCAAAATATGTGAGGAAACTGATTTTTGTAAAAGTTTGGAAGTCATGAGAAAAAACCAATTACATTGCTACAAATTATTTTGAAAAAATTGTATCAAAAATTACCTCCATATGGCTGAGATATGGTCCTTAAAAAATGGCCTCCAAAATTGAACACTCAAATGGAGGAGGGTTTGGTAGATTGGTGATAGGAGAGTGGCCCTTGGGTGGTGTTGTTGGTGGAGGTGGTTGGTAGGTGACAATTAGGAGATGGTGGGCATGTGGGTTGTGTATCAGTGGTAGGGCAGTGACAAATAGGTGGTGTCTCTTGGTTGGCAGATTGGAGTAGATTAGGTGGTGTTTGGGAGAAGTATTGAAAAAGTAGCTACGGGCATTGGATTTTTTTAAAGGCCATTCCTAGTGATTGTTTTGGCTGCCAAAAATATTTAAGAAGGGGGAGGCTGACCACCCCTACGACACTTGCCACAACAAGTGGTGACAAGTGGGTGGGTACCTGTTGATGTGTCTTTTATACACGACCAAATACAGAATAAAATACCTAAAGGTACCTTATCCTCTCTTGAACAAAGTTTCCCGATTGTTGAAGATCTCGCCGAAGGATCAGTCGGAGTAACTCCAAGGTTCTGATATGTAGGTTCTCTACGTGTGGATAAGCTCTTGCAGTATGATGTGATTTTGCTGGAATCACAAGGGGACTTACTTTCAACGACCTGAATTTCTGATTCGCTTTGGATATTACTGGAACGTGGAATTTCACTGGCCCTTGATTTTGAAAAAAGGAAAAAGGATAAGGGTTGGAACGAGATCTATTTCTAACACTAAGAATGTAAGAGCAATGAATGACCTTTGATGAAACTCTAACTAAGTCTTGCTTTGACATCCTAGGATCATCTCCACAAGATTAGTGCGATCTTCTGAGGAAAGCTTTATGATGTTTAGATCACTGCTACAAGCATGGACACTGTCAGGTTGATGCATATCAATGAAGAAGTGATAATTAAAGTTAAGCTTAAGCTGAATCATTCCAGTTGACTACACAAGGCAAGTCTGCAATCAACAAACCGCTAGTAGTATGGATATACGAATTTCACCGTTGATCATACAAATTTCTTCCATTCACCTAATAATATGAAATCAAATTTGAGAAGTATAGAGACCATGCAAATTGTTGAATCAACCCATAGAATTCACCATTTCTTCAATGAAGTTTACAAGTCTTTTGCAACAATATCTTGGCAACAATCTTTGCCTTCTCTTTCTACTCTAACTATTTCCTACTCTCTAACTATTCACTCTTAGCTAACTATTAACTATTGACCTTTACAAATGAGGAGCCAAGGCTTTATATAAAGAACCCTTTACAAACAAACGGCTCTGATTGACTTAGAATCAATGGCTAGGATTACAAGATAGAAACCCTAATTAGGGTTTGTTACAACAAACTTCCTTAGCCAATTAGAAAATTAAATTCTCGGAGCGAGGACCAATAGGAAGTAGAGGTAGGTACACCGAAGTTTGTGCCGCCTCTGATGAGTCAGGTACATTGAATCTGGACACGGTGAGGTGGACCAATTCGATTGGAGGAGCAATGACTGGGATGCCACCTTGTCTGACGTTTGTGTCTTGGTTGATCTCTTTTCTGTCTCAATTTGATGAATGATGTACCTCTTTTACTCCCAAGTGCTTGATGAGGCTTTTTTATTGTCAAGTCTTCCTTCTCCGGCAGCATACCTTGCCTTGAAGTGCTGGCAACTCCTTTCTTTGTCATCATGCGGTAGAATGAGGTCTTGAGGCTAACTTGAACTCCTTGAATGCCCCTAGTCTTCCAACACTTCAAAGCACCTTGAGTCCCCCCTTTGTGCATGTGGAACGTCCTTGATGATGATGGACTAGAAGAGGTCGTCCTTGCCTTGGTCTTCTTCCATCTGCAAAACCAACCAAAAGATGATTAAGGACACATAATGAATTCATTCATTCTAACATAGCATTTCCTACCTTTAATCATCAACAAGAAGACATTAAAATGAAGCTTGCTCAAGATTCTCCCCAGGGACAGGCCCTATAAAAATTTCGCTCTGGACCCTTTGGAAGGGTCAGGAGCGAAATTTGCATTCCTGGCCTAAGTTCTTCTCATTTTATGACCATGCTTGCTTAGATGCATGCCTAAGGATCCCTATAATCTCAACCAATACCATGTTTGAGGTAAAATTGGAGCAAGATGGAGTCTTTAAGGATTTCGTTCTGGACCCTTTGGAAGGGTCAGGAGCGAAATTCTTGTTTAGGCTCAAGTTCTATCACTTCTCCACTCCAAAATGTCTTCCAAGGCAAGCATACACTAGTCTTCTCTCCACCAAGGCTTGGGAATCCATCCCTTGACCTTCATCATGAGCAAATTAGGTGAAATTGAGAATTTCGCTCTGGACCCTTTGGAAGGGTCAGGAGCGAAATTCTTGTTTAGGCTCAAGTTCTATCACTTCTCCACTCCAAAATGTCTTCCAAGGCAAGCATACACTAGTCTTCTCTCCACCAAGGCTTGGGAATCCATCCCTTGACCTTCATCATGAGCAAATTAGGTGAAATTGAGAATTTTGCTCTGGACCCTTTGGAAGGGTCAGGAGTGAAATTCTTGATTTTGACTTGATCCTTCATTTTCTTCATTCCAATTCACTTCAAAAGACAAGAATACCTCACTCACCTTCAATCCACGCCATAAAAACCAAGGATTTGACCTTCTCCAAGGGAAAAATAGGTGTTTGCAAGAATTTCGCTCTGGACCCTTTGGAAGGGTCAGGAGCGAAATTCAAGATTTAGGCTTGATTCTTCATTCCCTTCGCCCTCATTCACTTCCTAAGGCAAAAAATGTTGATTTACTTCCAAATACGCCCAAGGGACTAAGATCTTGGTCCAAACAAGGACGAAATGGGTGTCTTCTTGGAATTTCGCTCTGTACCCTTTGGAAGGGTCAGGAGCGAAATTTGCATTTTAGGACAAATTCTATCATGTCTCTCACTTCAACTCACCTCAAAGGTCAAGGAAACGTTGCTCCATTCTTCCCTAAGCCATAAAAACCAAAAGTTTGACTTGATTTGCAAGGGAAATAGGTGATCTTAGGAATTTCGCTTAGGACCTTTTGGGAGGGTCAGGAGCGAAATCCTAGTTTTTGCTCAATTCCTTCAAATTTATTGATCACTAGCAACTCAAAGTCATTCCTAAGGACATATCCAATCCTATCTCACCCTGACCCACACTTGACTTGGCAAAAAACTGGGAGAAAAGAGTGGTTTTGTGGAATTTCGCTCTGGACCCTTTGGAAGGGTCAGGAGCGAAATTCCTACTCTAGGCTTGACTCTTCATCTCTTCAACTCCAATCTTCTCTGGAAGGCAAAAATACATCACTCTCCACCCAAGGAACAAGGTTTGTAGCCTAAGCAAGGGAGCAAATGAGGTTTATAAAGAATTTCGCTCTGGACCCTTTGGAAGGGTCAGGAGCGAAATTCATCCTTTAGGAAAATTCTTCATCTTTTAATGCCTTCAATCACCTCCCAAGGCAAGAACATACCAATTCACCTTCCCACATGCCTTAGAAACCAACACTTGGCCAAAACTAGGAAGAAAATGAGAGTTATGGGGATTTTCGCTCTGGACCCTTTGGAAGGGTCAAGAGTGAAATACCCATTCTTTCTTGATTTTCCACTTCATTCACCTAATTCTCCCTCAAACTTGATCAATTTCAAGCTCCTTTCACCAAAATCAAGGCAATGCACCATCAAACTAGCTCAAGACAAGGTCAACCTAGGGCTTAAGGCAAAAAAGAAGGTCAAATGGAGGATTTCGCTCTGGACCCTTTGGAAGGGTCAGGAGCAAAATTCTCCTTCTAGATTGATTTCCATCATTTCATCGCCTCAAATCTCCTCTCCAAGGCAAATATGCATCCAAGTCTTCCAAACCATGCCTTAGAAGTTCCAAACTTGGTCAAGTTAAAGAGCAAAATAGAGGAAATATGAATTTCGCTCTGGACCCTTTGGAAGGGTCAGGAGCGAAATCCATGTCTTAGGTCAAAATCTTCATTCCTCAATGCTTTCAATCACTTCCTGAGGCAAGAACATATCAATTTACCCCCACCATGTCCAAGGAACAAGGATGTTAGCCCAAACAAGGGAGAAAATAGCATCTAGGGAGAATTTTGCTCTGGACCCTTTAGAAGGGTTAGGAGCAAAATTCACATTTAGGCTCAAATCTTGACTTCATTTCTCACATTTCTTCATCCAAACAAGTGTTTTGCCCTCAATAATGCCTGGGAATGAGTTAGTTCTAAGTTTGGGTCAAAGTAGAATGTCTTATGGAGAATTTCGCTCTAGACCCTTTGGAAGGGCCTGAAGCGAAATTGAAATTCATTTTGGACCCTTTGGAAGGGTCAGGAGCAAAATTTGACATTTTGGTCTCTTCGTCAGGATTCATGTATGGAATATAACATCTAAGTATAAGTGACATTTCTTATACTTTTAGTTATATTCCATATATACTGTTAGGATGTTTGAGAGTGGTTTTGGACCTCCAAGAGTTATAATGCAAAATCTAGTTTTTGGAGGATTCTTCAATTTTCCAGACAGTCAAATTTTAGGATCAGGATGACATTCCAGACAGCCAAATTTCAGGATCAGGATGACATTCCAGACTTCATCACTCACCAATTTGACCTAACTCAGATCTTCAAAGATGATATTCACTCACCAAGCTTCATTGACCTCCTCAAACTCAAACAAGACACAATTAGCAACAAGAGCAAAACCTTGTCCTAAGGAAGACTTTCAAAGATGACCCTAACCCGGAGCACATGCTGACTCCCCCTAGCTCAAACAGAGCCTGCCATCCTAGTGATCCCTCTGGCAACACTCAGCATGCAAAGGCTAATAGACAAAACCCTAAAAGACCTAGAAACAAACCCCAAAAAGCAAAAAAAATAGGGGTCCCCATTTGAAATGGGGCGATGTGTGAATACGTCACAACGGTACCCCTTCAATACCTCGTACTTCCCCACACACTATGAAGAGTGCTTTACACTTACAAAATTTGCTTTGATTTAATTAAAAAAAAACCACTTTTAAAACAATAAGAAACCACTATGCAACTAAACAAAATTCTAGTCGTACACAAACTATGCCTAGGCCTAATGGCCTCGACTTGTGAACTTGGGTAATTTTGTTTTTTGCTTTTTGCTACAACTTCAACCATATTAGACAAATTTATAGCCGGTTTATATGTTTTCGCACCTTTTGGATCCCAATGGAATTGTTTGTTTTGTGTAAAAATGCTCTAAAAAGTGAGCTGCTTGTAAAAGACAAACAATGCTTGCATCCAAAACTAAAAAACTTGACCTCGAGGTGTCCAAATTAGATGAAAGAAAAGTCAAACCTTAGTTTTTTAGTTGCTTTGGATGGGATGGTGGGCTTTTATTTGACTCTAGAATCATGGAAACAAAACTTGTGATGTTAAGCTCCAAATGAAATCTTTATTCCTTAGTGGACATGAACAAGCTCCAAACACCAATATTGCTTTGATACCATGTAAGGTTTGGTGGGAATCCAATAACATTAACCTAGATCTAGGTCTGTGTCATTAGATTTCCATTGAATCTTACTTGCTCAATTGAATAAGGTTTTGATCAAATCTAATCATCATCATTACCAACTTATCCAAGAGGCAAATTAGTCATTAAATCAGCCTCTCTAGTAGGCATTTCATCCCCTTTGCAAGTGCTAGAAACATTTTTAATCTTGAGATGTTCATTAGGATTTAACTACATACTTTTTGAGTCAATCTCATTGATCCTCAATTCATGAGTAGTGTTTCATGAGAACCCATCTCTCATGAGCATGGATTTTCCACCCAGCACTAATTGCATCTAGGTGATGCTCATAGGGTGAAACATTAGGACTTCCTAGGAGTTCACCCATCCCAATACTACTTCGACTCAAGTGTGCTTAACCAGGGAGATTCCCTCAAGGTCAAGCTTATTTAGTGTTGTGACTTCCCCACACATCACCCCATTACAAATGGCAACCCCCTTTCTTTTGCTCGCATGGCCTAGTCGCTTTGGTGGTGTAGGGTTTTGATCTAGCAGCAATTCAATCTCAAAGTGGCCCTGATTGAAGAAAACTTGCATCATTCAAACAAGCTCTCAAGGTTCCAAAAGATGAACTTCGCCTTAAGCAGTTGACATTCACTTTTCCAAGGTTAATAGAGTGAAGATCAACCTAGGAGTTTTAGAAGACATCCTATATTCCTTCTTAGGTTGATAAAGAATTCTAGAGGCTGCCTTGTGAATTGATCTAAGTTGATGATAAAAAAGAAGTGACTAAGTATTAAACATGTACATCAACCTAAGCTAGTGGGAAAGGTAAGACTTTGAACCTCTAAGGATGGAAGTGAAAAATAAATTGAATGAATGATTCAATAATCGGATAGTTACATTGAATGATATACACACGTATATATAGAGGTTGCAAGATGATGTTCTATAATTAGAACATAACGTTAAAGTAAAAGACTAAAGAGCTAAACGCTAAATTAACCGTGAGAGCTAAATTAAGCTTAAAAGCTAATTACATAAAAAAAGTAAATGACCATTAACCAAGGAACTAAAAATAGGTGACTAAACATAGAATTAAATATTCTAATACCCTCCATTAATGGTCATGCTATCTATCTCACCAAGCTGCCCTCTAAATTTGAGAAACTTTGTCGGGCTCAAGGACTTGGTGAGGATATCTACAGTTTGATCTTCTGTAGTAATGTATTGCAATATCACTGATCCATCTTCAACATGCTGACAGATGAAATGACAATGAAGCTCCACATGCTTTGTCCGCTCATGGAAGACTGGATTTTTGGCTAATTTTATAACCCCTTGATTATCACAAAACAAGGGAGTAGGTCTTGGTTGAGACATTTGCATGTCTGCAAGCACCCTATATAGCCAAATTGCCTCACATGTTGCCTTAACAGTTCCTTGATGCTCTACTTCGGTCGAGAAAAGAGCTATTGCCTGTTGCTTCTTGCTAGTCCATGTGACTGCACCTGTACCCAAGCTGAAAACGTACCCAGAAGTTGACTTTCTGTCATCAACACAACTTGCCCAATTTGAGTATGTGAAACCAACCAGCCTAGGATCTTTGCTTCTGCTGTACAGAATGCCAAAATCAAGAGTGCCCTTCCAATATCTAAGCACACGCTTCGCTGCAACCCAATGTTCAACTTTTGGGGCTGACATGAAGCGAGAAATATAGATCACAACATAACTGATGTCAGGTCTAGTGGTGGTGAGATAGATGAGGCTGCCCACTAGTTGCCTGAATGAAGACTCATCCACTACAGGTGAATCTGATTTGGCTGATAATTTGAGCCCTATCTCCATAGGTGTAGATGCAAGTTTACAATCTTGCATTCGAAATTGCATTCGAAACTTATCCAGTAGGCTCTTGGCGTACTTTGACTGAGAAATGAATATGTGGCTATCAGTCTGCCAAACCTCTACACCGAGACAATAATGGAGAAGTCCCAAATCTGTCATATCAAAATGCTGACACAAATTCTGTTTGACCTGCATGATCAGATGTGTTGCATTGCTAGTAATGATGAGATCATCAACATAGACTACTAGAAATAGAATATCATCACTAGTATGTTTGACATACAAATTGGGATCTGAAGGACTCCTATGAAAGCCTTGATCAATTAAGTACTTATCAATTCTGATGTACCATGCGCGAGGAGCCTGTTTGAGGCCATAGAGTGCTTTGACTAGTCTACATACCTAGTGTTCCTTACCGACAACCTTGAAACTTGGAGGCTGCGTCATGTAGACTTCTTCCTACAAATCACCATTGAGAAAGGCACCCTTGACGTGCATTTGATGGACTTTCCATCCAAATTGAGTTGAGAGAGCGAGGACAAGCCTAATGGTACTCATCTTGGCTGTGGGAGCAAATGTCTCCTCATAGTCGATGCCCTCCTTTTGTGAAAACCCTTTTGCCACCAACCGAGCCTTGTACTATCAAGGCTTCTATCAGCTTTATACTTGACTTTAAACACCCATTTGCAGCCAATGGGCTTCTTTCTTGGAGGAAGATCGGACAATACCCAAGTGTTACATCGTCCTACAGGTCCTAGGGTTTTCACATTTTTTTCCAAGGCAAATTCGCTTGCACAAAATTCGAGGCACCCAGAAAAATATGAGACCAACCCAGAAAAGATCTCAAAAAACCCACCAAGAATCTGAAATTAGAATGCAGATTTGATGACTCAAAAATTGAGGCACGGAAAACGATGCACCCAAAAAATATGACGACGACCTAGTTGAGGTCTCGAAAAACTCAACAAGAATCTGCAACCAGAATAAAATTTCGACTTGAACTGAAGGGTCAAAACCCTAGTCGAAAATTGCAGAAACCCTAGGAAAAATTTCAATCTACAAAAAAAACCTCTAGGTTGTAGGCCCGAAAATCTCCAGAACCCTAAAAAAAATATGAACTGCTGCCCAACACAAAGAAATTCGCCCACAAACCAGAAACCCTACCCTCAAAAAGCCTTCAAAAAAGCAAAATTGTTTTTTTATAAAAAAACAATTAAAAGCTACCATTTTTTTGTAAAAGAGAGAGAGACTTGAAGAATTGTTGTTGTTTTGTTGCTAAGATTAATAAAGACATTGAAGTATGGTGTTTCTATTCAATCTTTGAAGCATTTGCATGGTTATTCATCTTCTCAATCTAAGCTTTAAAATTTTGTTTAAGTATTAAAATTGAATGATAGAATGTTGTGTATGATGCATGGTGAAACTCATAATCCATACCACTAGTAGTTTGTTGATTACAAATTTGCCTTGTGTGGTCAACTGGAATTCTTGATTGTGCTTGAGTCCAAATTGTTATTCGATCATTGATATGCATTCAATTGATGGTTTCTATGTCTGGTAATAATTGGAAAATTCATTTAATCTCCTTAGAAGATTGCACTAGTTTTGGTGGAGTTGTTCTGGAGTTGTTCTTGTATGGCAATGCTAAGACTAGTAGAGTTTCTCTAGTAATCATCCTTTATACTTGCATTCCTAGGTATAGTTTAGTCTCCCTAAACCCTCATCTTTTGCAAATTTTTGACAAACATCTAGTAGTAATAGTAAGTGAACTTCATTGCATATCATTCTAAAACCATTCCTTAAAAAGTCAAGCATCCATATCCTAAAAAGTACCTAAGGCTCCTTGATGAAACAACAATCACAATGACTAACTGTGCTTATCCACAAGTCGTGACCTGACATTCAAGAACCTTGGGGTTATCTCAAGTGATCCTTAAGCAAATCTTCAGCATTTGAGAAACTTTGATCAAGAGAGGATAAGATACTTTTGGGTATTTTATTCTGTGTTAGATTGTGTCTAAAAACATATCAACACTTAGCTTGCTAGTATTGCAAGAAAAGATAAATTTGTTTAACTTCCTATACAATTTATCGTGCACCTAATATGGAATATGAACTCATGCAATACAAACAATGGTTTTTTTCTTTTTAAGAAATGTGTATTTATTTTCTTTCTTTCTTACTATGAAAAAAAGAAAACAAAGAAAAGAGAAATAATTTGGTAAATGGAGAAAGATTTGCTATACTATCCTTCATTCAATTATAAAAGGAAATGGGTAAATGTAATGTCCCCTGTTGGGACTTTACCCAATTTGCCCTAGAATTCCTGAATGAGGTATGTATTATGTTTGGGAATGTAAATTGACAACTTAATATCTTGATTTAGAACTTGCAACCAAGTTAGTTATCATTATGGAAGATGAATAAACATATAAACCAACAGTGTCAAAAATAGAATCCTAATCATTATAATAATACTCATAAAGTACATGTGGGATTACTTAAAGGTACTACCCAACAACCCATTGTCATTATGGAGCACCACTTGGGAGATCATACAAGGCGCCTCAAGCCGTTCCATCCAGCCTAGAGGCACGGAATGACATCCCTCATTCAGCCTCCCAGCCCCACTTGGGGTGTCTCTACCGAAATGGCTTCCTAGCTACTTGCATTCCTCATAAGCACTATCTCCCCTCCATAATGGGACGGCAGATTGGATGAGAGCTTTAAAGGAATCGTTATATCTATTCAATCATAGCAAGAATAACACTATATAGAAATCTATATGTAACAGTAGCAATATTTTATCTATGTAGTATTCAACTTCCTATCAAATGGAAGACAAATAACAATTCAGTCAATTAGAATGCCCTGCATTATACTTCATACCAAAATATTGACCAGTATGTCAACTGCCGTCTAATTTATTAACAGTGAGACTGCATATCTCTTGCTTAATCGCTGCTTATTCTTTCTTCTTTGATGCTGATTACTTTCTTACCTTTCTCCCTTTATATTCTCTATGGTGGAAAGAATAGACATACCCTTTCATTTAGTTGTCTTTTGAAGAGACACTACCTATACCTTTTCAAACAGTCATGACTCTTCATTTGTATTGCATCCTTTCACAATGTAATCGCTGATTAATATCAATTGTTGTTCTTAAATGAAGCCGATATTTTGACGGAGTTGGAGTGTATGAAGTAAATATTGAATCTTATGCTTCATACACAGAAGCGGTTGTGGACAGAGACTCTCTATCAGAATTTTAATGATGCATTGTGTTGATAAAAGTCACCTATGGTTCAAGGGAATTGATCGTCAGAAGATGCTAGAGGATTTATCTTGTATGCGCACTAAAGATAACAATGTAGTCTAACTACTAATAATATATAGGTTGCCAACTGAGAAGTATAAGGATGCCCTCTTTGTATGTTTGAGAGGCCATATTACTTTAACAATCTATAAGCAATTTAGACACCTCCAAGTTTGAAACATAGTCACAAGACTTGGTTCAAGCAAGTTGAGATATTGTGTATGGTCATAAGACTTGGTTCAAACCAGTTGAGATATTGTGTTCGGGTGTGATATGTTCTTATTTCCTTTGCTCGTTTCTCCTCCCAGGCAGGCATTTATTACCCAATGGCTGATTAATGGATCAGGTGGTCTTCTTTGAAAATTGTGAAGTATTACAGAGTAAGACAATTTTCTGATTTATTTAATTAGAATAGTGTGTTATAGCCGTGGTTATGACAGTAAAACTTTAAAATAATTAAGAGATGACCAACCAATGCCAACTAACACTTAGTTACAAGGTTAATTAAACTGCTCCTCTTTTATTGGCTTTTATAAAGCATGATGTTCTGTTTTAGTAGTGTTTAGTGATTTCCTATGTCAATGACCCTTTATAATTAGATGAGAGGTGAAACCTACAATTACTATAAGGGGTGATGGTGGTATGTAATGTATGCGAGTGGTATATATACTCTTGAAAACTTTAATATTGAGAACATAATTTTCAAAAATAATTTTCGAAGTGAAATATAAAACCATATTGTATCATTTACCTTCTATGGCAGCAAATTTGAGAATGATTTGAATATGGCCTATGACATGTTGTGGTTGGTGATTAACATCTGGATCTGTTTGATTCAATCAATTTTGTTACCAACTCTTTTGTAGCATAAGGTTGAGTAAGTGTTAAATGCAATGTGTGGACAAGATGTGTAAATACTAAATAGTGTGCCTTAACCAACTGTAATGGTGAAATTTAGCTATTGGTAACTTGTATCTTACATTAGTGGTTAGCTGGGTTGTATGTTGCTAATTTATAGGAGACTAAATTTAGAATTGTAAATAGCAGAAAGAAAGGAACCTATGACCATAAGATGGATCTTTGTCCAAAATGCTATTGTTATGCTTATGCATCCATGCAATGTGTTGTGCATCTAGTAAAGCTGTAAAATTCAAAGTTTTCATCAGATTTCTAATTCATTTGCGCAAAAGGAAACAGGCACAACAAAAGCAACAAACCAGAGGAGACCAAATGATATAGAAGTGAAGTTAAACTAACTAGAACAAATGAAATATTGAAATGGCGAGAAAGGAAGAGAGAATTATTAAGTTTGGTAAAGCGATCGAATACATTCCTTTGCATTATATGATATATTTATACATGAAAGAAATCAGTAACGGTGTATTCACGGGTATAACAAATAGCTTAAAATAAGCTAACAAACAATAGCAAACCCAAAACAAATAATAACAAGCACACACTAAATAACTATACGGAGGTGATGATGGAATATGCCAACATTCCCCCCTTATTACATCATTGCTTTAAACTTTAAAGTACTAATAAGAGAATCCTGAAATGTTTCAAACTTCACACATGCAAGAGGCTTGGTGAAGATATCAGCACGTTCTTGTGTGGAGTAGAATTGGAGCTGAATACTGTTTTGCTGAACATGTTCTTGTATGAAGTGACAATCAACTTCATTATGCTTGGCCCGTTCATGAAACACTGGATTACGAACAAGCTTGAGAACACTCCAATTGTCACAAAAGAGGATTGTAGGATCATTTTGAGGTACCCTCAATCTTTCAAATATGCGATGTAGCCAAATTGCTTCACAAACTGCTGCACTTGCTGCACGATATTCCGCTTCTATTGAGGAACAAGCAATTGTGGGTTGCTTCTTACTTCCCTATGAAATAGGTCTTGAATCTAGGAAGAAAACAAATCCAGATGTGGATTTTCTATCATCAACTGAACCTACATAGTCTGCATTTGTCAAGAAGAATTGATCATTCTTTTTATATTCCAAACCATGATCCATTGCACCATGTATATACCTTAAGACCCTTTTTGCTGCATTCCAATGGGACATTTTTGGTTCTTGCATGAACCTTGATAGATAATTAACAACAAAACTAATGTCTGGTCTAGTATAAGTCAAGTAAATCAAACTTCCAATCATTTGATGATAGAGAGTTGCATTCACTGTAATGTCCCCACTTTGGAATAATATTTTATATTAAATAATAATAATAAAATTAAAATACAGAAGAATAAAAATAAAATTAAAATAAAAATATAAAAGAATATAACTAAATATAATTAAAATTTAATTAAGTTAATGAAGGGTCAAAAGACATGAAAGGAAAAGTTGTGATTCCCTCAAACATGAGAAATAAAAGGGAGAGGAAAACTTCATTTGAGGGGGTATAATTTGGAAATCAAAAGTGCAGATCTGATTTAAATAGGACGGGCAGACCCGATTGTGAAAGATTGTGTCCCTTTCAAAGGGCAGGAATAATGAAGGGTTGCACTCTTTGAAAGGGTGCTAATGGTGAAAGGGCATGTCTCTTGCCAAAGGGCATACATGATGAAGAGGTGTGACCCCTCCCTCACATTGAGAGATATAAAGGAAAGGCATCAATACAATTCCTATCCCATAGCAGATCAAACAACAGTAGAACTCTCATATTCACAGCAGTTAGTTATTACTATAAGCAGATTGCATGGAATAAGACTTATAAGTTATAACAAATAACCATTGCTCTATGAATCGATCCTCTCCCCTTCCTCTAGCAGCAATCTCCTTTAAAACGGGTAAGGGATTAGTTAAACTAAACGATAATGAATTATAAGCAACGATTAGACTATCAAGTGATGTGGTTGGCAGCATTCTACTCCAAGGGTCACAACCTCATAGGAAAGTCATAACCCTCCAAGTCCAATGGATGAATATAAGAAGGCATTGCCAACATTCAAGGGACCATCAGCCATGAATATAATATTCAGGCGGTCAGTCTGGTTACTACTGTGGTTTTCCTTTTAAGGAGATAAAGGTACTCCCACTATAACCCTCCCTTATTTGTTGATAATTATAATCTAGGGAAAACTAGGGCACTTTACAAAAGGGGACATTACATTCACTTGAGCAGATGTATCAGATGTAGATAACTGTAATCCTGATTCCATAGGTGTAGCCATGGGCTTGGAATCCGTCATTCTGAATTTCTCAAGTAGTGTCTTGACATATTTTTGTTGTGATACAAAGATATGGTAATTTGTTTTCCATACCTCTAAGCCTAGACAATAGTGTAGTAGTCCAAGATTTGTCATATCAAAAGACTTATTGAGATCATTTTTGGTATAGTTTCCATCCAAATTGGGCAGCTAAAGCAAATATCATTCTAATGGTTTTTATCTTTGCAATGGGAGCAAATGTTTCCTCATAGTCTATACCTTCTTTTTGGGCATAGCCTTTAGCTACAAGTCTAGCCTTATGTTTATCTATACTACCATCTGCCTTATACTTTGTTTTGAATATCCAGTTGTTTTGAATTTCTCAAGCAATGGGTGTAGCCATGGGCTTTGACTCTAGTGCTTCCTGAACATTAGATGGCTCAAAATTATCAACAATTGAAGTCATTAGTGCAAAGTTTACCTCATTGTGAGCCATACTGTGAGTCCTTGGACTTGAAGTGGAAGTGTCTGGGACTCCATCTAGCTTTGCATCTTGTATGGTACTAGTATACCACTTTGGTAAGAGTTTTGTGACACTGGTGGGTGTTGATTGACTATCAACATTCCCATCATTTTTACCATCCATGTTGAATATAGGAGCACTATGTGAAGTATATGATGATGTGGAAGGAGAACTTACATCATTCTTCCCATCAAAAATTACATCTCTACTAATGTAAATCTTCTTTGTCTTTGAATCCATAAGGCGATATGCTTTGGATTCACTACTATATCCAAGAAGAATACATTGCAATGATTTTTCATCTAGTTTCTTCCTCTTTTGTTTAAGAATGTGCATATAGGCAGTGCATCCAAACACACGAAGATGTGAGATAGAAGGTTTTACCCTTGTCCACGCTTCCTTTGGAGTGATGCCATCGATGCCATCAAGGGCTTTGGTTGGTGCACGATTCGAAAGGTAAACTGCAGTGTGTACAACTTCAGCCCAATATGCATGTTCAAGTTGAGAATCTTTCAACATACTTTGGGCCATCTCCACGATGATTTGATTTCTCCATTCTGCAACACCGTTTTGTTAAGGTGTGTATCTTGTAGTCAGTTGACGTTTCAGATATGTGGAGAATTCAATGCTGGTGTATTCCCCCCTCGATTTGAGCGGAGGACATGAATACGATGACTTGTATCTTTCTCCACAAGAGTGCAAAACTCTTTGAAGTATGAAAAAGCTTCATCTTTATGTTGCAAACAATATACCCACATTTTTTTGGTGAAATCATCAACAAAAACTTGAAAGTACCTGTATCCTTTATGAGTAGGTGTCATAGGGCCGCATAGATTGGTATGCACCAGCTGCAAGGTTTGGTTGGCACGATGCTCACTGGTATAGAAGGGTGCTCTATTTTGTTTTTCAACAATACAGCTAGAACAAACAACATTCGACTTCTCAAGTGACGAGAGCCCTTTGACTATGCTTTTCTAACTAAGTTTTAGCAAGTAACTAGTGCTTAAATGACCAAATCTACGATGTCAAAGCATAGCAAGAACATTTTCCCTAGTCACTAAAGCTTGATTATTAGTAGTTGTATCAAGCCTAAACATTTTGCCAATCTCAGTTGCATTGGCAACAATCTTTTCATTTTTAGACTTATCTTTGATAAGACAAATCTTTTTATCTCGATGGCTATCAAACTCAATCCTAAGGTTGTGGTCAAGAAATTGATTAACAAAAAGGAGATTTTTGGTGAGTCCTGGCACGTACAAGACATTAGTAAGCCTACAATATGCCAAACGATGTCACCAATACCTTTGATTTCATGGGTGGTATCATCTCCAATAGTGACTGTACCATGATGGGGTTTCAATGTGAAACCACTCCTGTCCAATCATGTGCTTTGTAGCACTAGAGTCCACATACCATATTGAGGTTGATTGTGAACCATCTCTTGAAGTGTGAGCTGAAAGCATGTATTCCTCATCTGGAGAATCTTTTGCTTCAACAACTTTTCTTTGTTGTTTTTGTTTGTTCTTTTGCTCCCATTGTGATTTGCCACTTTGAAATGGCTTCTTTGGAGATGGTTTGTTGGATGATACTTTGTTAAAGGAGTTGTACCAACAATTTTTCACATCATGTCCAACTCTTTCACATATTGGACACTTCTTCTAAGGTCTAGATGAATCCAGAATTACCAAATTGGGGAGGTCCACTAAATTGCTTCATAGTCTTCCTGCCTTTACGATGTGTAGTCATAGTATGATCATCCTCACCATGTTCCTGGCTTATAGACTCTTCTTTTTGGAGAAGATTCACCAACTTTTCAAAAGTGGGTGTTGTCTCAGTGACATTTAAAGTTGTCACAAAGACTTTATATCTTGGAGGGAGTGCCTGTAGAACAATAGGCACCAAAAATGCATCCTCAGTCTTTTCTCCCAATGCTTGTAAGGAAGATCTCAACTCTGCAATCCTTTTGAGAATGGATTCCAATTGTTCTCCATTTTGCATCTCTAGACTGTGTAGTTGACTTTGCAAATTTCAGATCTAATTCTGATTATTCGCCTCATACATTGTCTTGAGCTTGTCCCATGCGTCTTTGGCTGTGGACAAGTCACAGATGAATTGCTGAACATCATCAGAAACACTAAACAAAATGATCAATTTTTGCCTTTTTGTCGGCTTGATCAAATTTCTTCTACTCATCAGTATCTATTTTATGTCACATTGTGGGACCATTGACCACATCCCAAACAAACTCGAGTTTAGTTTTGAGTTTCGTTTTCCATGCAGGATGATATTTCGGCGCAACAATTGAGAGTTTGGAAGGAATTTTGGAGAACTTCTTGCCATTTGAGCAGCTTGATATAGATGCTATGTTACCTATGTCTCGTCACTTAGAGGAGAGGAAAGAAAAACACCCCCTTTATAGAGCTAAGAATTACACAATTTGTTTCATTACAGACTTACAATTTGCATTTTTCGACTCTCCCTCATTGGATTCATTAATTCATTCTTAAAAAAATGCTTTTTTAAGAAACCTTTTTGTCCAATATCTGTGTGGGATATCTCAAACTAGATGGGATATTTCATTTCAAAAACTATAATATGACAAAATAAACAAAAAGAAAAAAATATATCACCAACCGACTAGGTACCAATGGACGGTACCACAATGGACACCATATTTGATCACTTTATTGTACATACAACAATGGACACCATATCACTTTATTGAACAGACAACAATGGACACCATATTTGCATAGATCCAGTCGGATCTCCGCTCTGATGATGGATTGCATCAAGCGGCAGCGCCCCTACAGGCCTTGCGACACTCGACAGCCGGTAGAGATATCTCGTTTGTTTCAAAATGCGCCTTGGCATTGAGCGAGATTGGCTTATACCAAGTCTAGATCCTGTGCCATTACATTGGCGCTTCACACGGCATCATCAGTGTCTCTCAACTGTGTAGTAAAAGATGTATAGTGAGATCCGATCTTGCGGCTACGAGGATGTGCACATCATGTGGTCGATTCTTCACAAGTTCAAGGCCTTCAAACCACCGATCAAGAAACCTCCGCCTCCTACAATGCTCCGCAATAGCAGCCAATCAGAGATTGTAATGAAAGCCTGATGCTTCGCTTCTCCCAGCATCCACGAACTGTAACTATGTATTCACGGGTACAACAAATAGCTTAAAATAAGCTAACAAGCAATAAAAAACCCCAAACAAATGATAACCAGCACAAACTAACTATATGGAGGTGATGATGGAATATGCCAACACGAATGAAACCTTCGTGCAATTGTCAAAATACTTGTGGCTAGAACAAGAAAAATGGATGGGGCCCCTAATTTGGTCATTTGACTTCTATGGGGAGTCATAAAAAATAGAGATTGAAATAACGTGCACTCTTATTCTATTTGCATCTAGGACTAAGAATAATGAATCAAAATAAAGCTATGAATATCAAATGCTAGGTCTACATGTATCGATAAACTAGTGTGTATGAGATTGGTTAAAGGGCAATGATGGTCACCAAGAGATTTGCTAGCAAAAATGTTGACGGAAATGATAAGAAGAGCTACAATATTATTCAAACAAGAATAATAACTTATTGAAGCAATACTACCAACATGATGTAGAAGAGAGAAGTGAGCATATGGATTTGTTAATGAGAACTGAACAACATGTAGCCTCGACGAGCTTCAGCAATGGGAGCATGTGCAACCAAGCATAGCCAAGAGAGAGAGAATAGAAAGATTTCTTGATGTTCAAGAAGAAGCAAAATCAAAGATAGGTTTTCAAAAGAGTTCCTTGTAAGATGAAGGGTCAAATGTGAATGGAAAAAGGTATTTTCTGGACATTTGGGTATAATAACCAGCAATAGTGGGTAGCTAGGAAAAAATCCTATGCTAGCAGGTATTGCTGGTAAAGCTTGGATCCTGGTATGAGTATGTTTTGGGTATGGACCTGTGTACAGCTTGGGTACTTCTTGGGTGCTTGGGTTTGTTGTGGGCCACAACTCAGGCACCGAGGAAGTATCCAAAGGCTGTACCCAAGCAAATATACCAAAATATGTGCATGCATATGAAATAAAATATGCAATACTTCTAAATTCTCATCAAATCTTCGATGAATATACCGAGCAAATATTTGTATGAAGCCTTTTAATATTTAGAAGCAAAATATCAATTACCTAAGACTGTGTATGATGCTTTTGATGACGAAAATATGAATATTAAATGTCATTTGTAATTTGAATTTTCAGTGTGTAATGACATTTTGATACTTGAGTATTTTCATTTTTTTGGCAATTATGAGTATCTTTGTTCTTATATATATATATTCTTGTACCCATACCCAAGCGTAAAAATTATCTGTACTGGGTTTTGGTTCTGATACCAACAACCTATTGTGACGTATTCACACATCGCCCCATTGCAAATGGGGACCCCTACTTTTTTCGCTTTGTGGGGTTTTGCTTTCTAGGTTTTAGAGTTTTGTCTGTTAGCCTTTGCTTTTCGAGTGTCGCCAGGGGGATCACTAGGATGGCAGGTTCTGCTTGAGCCGAGGTGAGTCTTTGGGGCCCCAAAATTAGGGTTTCTTTGAGAGTCTTCCTTAGGGCCTGGTTTTGCTCTTGTTGCTAATTGTGTCTTGCTTGGTGAGTGAGTGTCATCCTTGAAGGTCTGAGTTAGGTCGAGTTGGTGAGGGATGAAGTTTGGAATGTCATCTTGATCTTCAAATGCCCTGAAATTTGGCTAAGTCTGGAATGTCCCAATCTTGAAATTTGGCTAAGTTTGGAATGTCCTGATTTTGAAATTTGACTAAGTCTGGAAAACTGAAGAATCCTCCAAAAACTAGATTTTGCAATATAACTCCTGGAGGTCCGAAACCACTCTCAAACATCCTGGAAGTATATATGGAATATAACTTAAAGTATATCACTTATACTTAAATGTTATATTCCATAAAATAATCCTAACGAAGAGGCTAAAATGTCAAAATTCGCTACTGACCCTTCCAAAGGGTCCAAAGCGAATTTCAATTTTCGCTCCTAACCCTTCCAAAGGGTCCAGAGCGAAAATTCACCAAAGACTCAAGATCTCGCCTAAGTCAAAGAGTGGTCGAGCAAGTTTGCAAGGACATGGAAGGAAATGGATCTAGGATCGAGTCTAAGACAAAGTCAAGTCAGTTTGAAGGTGAATTGAGCCTAGAATAGAAATTTCGCTCCTGACCCTTCCAAAGGGTCCAGAGCGAAATTCTTGAAAACACTCATTTTCCCCTTTGCTAAAGTCAAGACCAAGATGGAGATGAAAGGAGAGTAGTCTATGTTTGCCTCCCAAAGAAAATTAGAGTTGAAAAAAGCAAGAATCAAGGTCAAATCATGATTTTCGCTCCTGACCCTTCCAAAGGGTCCAGAGCGAAAATCCTTGTAGCTCTTATTTCCTTATTTGTTTTGGCTAGGTGTTGGCATGATGTAGGATAAATTGGTATGTTCTTGCCTTGCGAGGGAGTTGGACACTTTGAAAGATGAAGATTTTAGCCAAAAAGTGAATTTCGCTCCTGACCCTTCCAAAGGGTCCAGAGCGAAATTCATCATAAACCTTTTTTGCTCCCTTGTTTTGGCTTGAAACCTTGCTCCTTTGATGGAAAACGATCTATATTTGCCTCCAGGAGAAAATTGAAGTTTAAAAAATGAACAATCAAGCCCAAATGGTGAATTTCGCTCCTGACCCTTCCAAAGGGTCCAGAGCGAAAATCCTCCTAAGGCTCATCTCCTCCCTAGTTTGACCAAATTTTGAGTTGCAAGGCATCTTGAAGGGAAGTATGGGCATGTTTGGACTTTGGAAATGTTTGAAAGCCTTGAAAAAATGAAGGATTCTAGCCAAGAAGGTGAATTTCGCTCCTGACCCTTCCAAAGGGTCCAGAGCGAAATTCCTTACAAGCCTACCTTTTTGACCTTGCTTGGGCTTAAGACTTTGTTCCTTGCATGAGAATGATGTTTAGTTACCTTCTAGAGAAGATTGGAGGTGAAAAGATGAAGGATCAAGTCAAGAATGAGATATTCGCTCCTGACCCTTCCAAAGGGTCCAGAGCGAAAATCCTAAAAACCATCTTTTCTTCCAAAATTTGAGCAAAATCAAACCTGGACAAGGGTGAGAGAAGTCATTTGGATTGCCTTAGAGTGGATTTTAGTCACCAAGAATGCAAATTTTGAAGCCAAAATGAGAATTTCGCTCCTAACCCTTCCAAAGGGTCCAGAGCGAAATTCCTAGGATCACCCTTTTTTTTTCCTTGCAAATCAAGTCAAGTTTTTGTTTTTTATGGCCTAGATAGGATTGAGGCGATGTGTCCTTGATCTTGGAGGTGGATTGGAGTTGAAATGATTGGAGGAATGAGCCTAAAACAAGATTTTCGCTCCTGACCCTTCCAAAGGGTCCAGAGCGAAAATCCTAAAACCCATCATTTTCTCCAAAATTTGTGCCAAGCCAAGCCTAGACCAAGGTAAAAGATGCCCTTGTGATTGCCCTTGAGTTGATGGTTGTCTCCAAAACTGATGATTTTAGGCCAGAGGAGGAAATTCGCTCCTGACCCTTCCAAAGGGTCCAGGGTGAAAATCCTTCAATCACCTATTTTGCCTTGCAAAATCAAGTTAAACTTAGGTTGGATGAAAGAAGTGAAGTGTTTCCTTGCCTTGTGAGGTGGATTGAAGTTGAAATAATGAAGAAGTGAACTACAAGCAAGAAATTCGCTCCTGACCCTTCCAAAGGGTCCAGAGCGAAAAACACTAAAACCATCCTTTTCTCCAAATTTTGTGCTAAGTCAGGGCTATACTAGGGTGAGAGAAGCTATTTAGAATGCCTTGGAAAGATGTTTCACCTTCAAAAATGTGAATTTTGAGCTAAAATTGGAATTTCGCTCCCGACCCTTCCAAAGGGTCCAGAGCGAAATTCTTCATCTGCCTATTTCCTCCTTGTGTCAAGTCAAAACTTTGAGTCCTAAGGTGTAGTTGAGGTTGAAATGATGTTACTTTGCCCTGCAAGATGAATTGAAGTGAAGGAGATGAGGAATTGAGACCTAAAGCTTGGATTTCGCTCCTGACCCTTCCAAAGGGTCCAGAGCAAAATTCCCAGTATCACCTAAATTGCTCACAATGACGATCAAGAAATGGATTCCCAGGCCTTGGTGGAGAAAAGACTAGTGTATGCTTGCCTTGGAAGGTATTTTAGAATAAAGACATGATGGAATTTGTCCAAAAGTGCAAAATTCGCTCCTGACCCTTCCAAAGGGTCCAGGGCGAAATTCTTATGGAGCCCGTCCTTGGAAAGAATCTTAAGCAAACTTCATTTTGATATCTTCTTGTTGATGATTTAAGGTAGGAAATGCTATGTTGAAATGAATTTATTATGTGTCCTTAATCATCTCTTGATTTGTTTTGCAGATGAAAGAAGAGTAGACATCATCAAGGACGACCTCCTACAGTCCGGCATCAACAAGGACGACCTTCTCCAGCCCAGCATCATCAAGGACGGCCTTCTCCGGTCCAGCATCATCAGGGACGACCTCTTCCAGCATTCGAAGGAAAGGTACACCATCCATCCTGCACATCGAAGACAAAGGAAGTTAAAGCAAGGGTTCGTTGAAGAAGCAGACAGTTTCAGAAGAGTTAATTAAAGCTAGCTTCTCAGCAACATCAAATTGAATATCTACCAAGTTACAAGTGTCAGACAAGGTGGCATCCCAGTCATCACTCCTCCAGTCGGATTGGTCCACCTCAGCGTGTCTAGATTCAATGTACTTGACTCATGGGAGATGGCACAAACTTCGATGTACCTACCCCGGTTCTCCATTGGTCAAATATTCTAGAGAAGACGTGTCCAAATAATGCAATTATTTCATTGGCCAGAATTGAGTTTGTTGTAACAAACCCTAATTAGGGTTTTCATTGTAAAATCTCGGCCATTGATCTCAAATTGATCTGAGCCATTGAATTGTATTGAGGGTGCTATATAAGCCCTGGCTCCTCATTTGTAAAGGCTAATAGTTAGTCAATAGTTGATAGTAGGTGAATAGTTAGCTAATAGTGAATAGTCAGTTAATAGAATAGCAGTTAGAGTAGAATAGAAAGACAAGGCAAGATTGTTGCCAAGATGTTGTTGTAAAAGACTTTTGAACTTTATTGAAGAAATGGTGAAATCTATGGGTCGATTCAACAATTTGCATGGTCTCTATACTTCTCAAATTTGATTTCATGTTATTAGATGAGTGGAAAAAATGTGTTTGATTGATGGTGAAATTTGTATATCCATACTACTAGCAGTTTGTTGATTGCAGACTTGCCTTGTGTAGTCAACTGGAATCATTTAGCTTAAGCTTAACTTCAATTGTCGCTTCTTCATTGATATGCATCAGCCTGATGGTGTCTATGCCTGTAGCGATGATCTGAACATCATAAAGCTTTCCTTCGAAGATCGCACTAACCTTGTGGAGATGGTCCTGGGATGTCAAGACAAGACTTAGTTAGAATTTCATCAAAGGTCATTCATTGCTCCTACATTCTTAGTATCAGAATTAGATCCTTCCCTCGCCCTCATCCTTTTTCCTTTTTTTTCAAAATCTAGGCCAGTGAAATCTTGTGATTCCAGCAAATCAGACATTCAGGTCATCGAGTGTAAGTCCCCTTGTGATTCCAGCAAAATCACATCATACCACAAAGAGCTTATCCACGAGTAGAGAACCTACATAACAGGAACCTTGAAGCTTCTCTGATTGATCCTTCTGCGATATCTTCAGCATTCGGGAGCTTTATTCAAGAGAGGATAAGGTACCTTTAGGTATTTTATTCTGTGTTTGGTCGTGTACAAAATACACATCAACACAATCGTACCCAAATCGACAACTAGCAAAAAAAAAAATGTTTAAATTTTTTATATTTTTTGGGATGCCTAGCACTTCATGCTCATGTCCTAGTGAAATCACTTAAAATTTAACACATGATCTCATGTCAGCAAGAAGAATTGGAATGTGATAAAGAAATTTGGCAATCTTGTGAATGAATGTGATAACCTCATCCTAGTTAGGGATAGTGGTTTGAGGAGTTAGCCTATTTTTGGAGCCTTGTAGGCTAACAGGGTATGGATAAGGGGGCCAGTGATGCAGTATCTTGAGGAGTGGTCTGTCTATTTGTTCTAGATTAGTGTTGTGTTCAGTTCTGGTCTTCGTTTCATCAGTTTCTGACATTATATGAGGATTTCCTAATTTTGAGGGAAAAACTGCTAAAAATAGCCATGGTCCTATTTTCATTGGCATGGCGAACTGTGGTCCCAGCTTCTGACAGTTTCAGTTTGTGAGCAATAATGAGGGAGATATGAATTTTTAAGTGATTCCCACAGGGAATTAATGTTTTAATGAAATATTAAAATAAAACCACAAAGTGCATCACTTAAATTTATTTAAGTGAAACTTTAACATCTCCTAAGTTGGGCGTTGCTTTTAGGGTTAAGTTGGGAACCCTAAAAGCAGGTTATGATTTTTAAAAATCTAATTGCCAAAAATCGTACTTTTTGGGTATTTAGGCAACCAAGAGGAAATTAAACCTCATTCATTGATATTGAGCATTTGACATTTCTTCTGAGCACTTGGCTATGGTGGCTAGGGTTTGGACCTGTTTTGGGGAGTGTGCGTTCTTCAGAATTCAGTAGCTTTGGGATTGTGAAAGATCAATCCAATTGTTGCAGCTTGGTTGGCTTCATTCAGAAGTCAAATTGAATTAAATTGGGGCAGATTTGGCTTCTTACAAGGCAAATTTGTTGTAGGTTTCCTATTTACTGTTTGTTGTTAGTTTTTCTGTGGTTTGGACGCTTCTTTTCCCAAACACATAGCTTGCTTATTTATTGGCACCATCTTCCACTGTTTGGGTGTCTTAGTATTAAATAAGAGCAGATCTGAATTGTTTCAGAATAAAAAATCAGAACTTTGTAAGTTGCTGATTGAATTCTTTTAATTTAATAAATTGGCTAAGGACCTACGGGTATGCTTCTAAATTCTCTAGTTTATTGTTTCAATTGATTAATTTCATGTATTATTTCAATATGTGTTGCAAATTAAAGAAACCCCCTTCTGCAACTTTTATCTATTTTTGAAAGACCATCTTAATAATCAAAATTACAAAGAAGATCTACAAATTACAGCAGGTTGAAGAGTTGAACCAGCAAGGGTTCATCACAGTGGTATTAGAGCTTTGATCCTACCTTCCTGGAGGGTTAGAATTTTTTATGCATCAACAACAGACTGGGCCTCACAGGTATTACACACGTAGGAGACCTGGTTTACAGGGTGATCTTGATCAAACTGAAGAAATACCCTTGGAAATTATGGGGGATAGGAATGATAGTGAGCCACACAGAGAGATTGTTAACAATGAGGACCAAGACGTCGGAGTTATTATGAGGGGTTTAGTAACAGGTGGCAAATGTGTTGCAGCAGTTGACTACAACCATACAATAGATCACTGCGCCAAGGGGGCATAATCAGAACTAGGAGGAAAATGGTAGTGTTGCTAGTCGCCCAAGGGCAAGAGTGACTCCCACACACACCTATGATAGGCCTACACGCCCAACCTTTGTTAGAAATGAACCTGAAGAAGAGGACATGGCTGAGGAGGAAGATGAGGTGGCCTTTACGGTTAACGTGACCACACTTCATGATGAATGGGATGAATTACCACCAAGAGTTAAGGAACATCTTAACTTTGACAGGTTTATGAGTTAGAAGAGGGAACACAACAAGAAGTGGAATTGTAATGACAAGAAACCTTGGAACAAAACTAATGATCTCAAATATGCAATCAACAAGCTCATACTTTCTACTTTTGATGGCAGCGGTAGAATTACAACTAGAGCTTGGATTAGCAAGTTGGATACCTTCTTGAACCTACGTCCTATGTCAGAAGAAGATGCTATTAAGTTTGCAGCTTTGCATTTGGATGGGGTAGCCCATGATTGGTGGCACCATGGGATGGTGACTTTGCATCATGACCTTATTACTACATACCAAGAATTCACTGACAGATTGGTTGAGCGTTTTGATAAAAGAGATCCAGAGTTGTATTTCAGGGATTTAGCTCAGCTGAAACAAATGGGCAGCTTGAAATCTTATATTAGTGAATTTCAGAAGCTTTCAGTTATGGTAACTAACATCTCAGAGAGAAGGCTGGTCATTTTTTTTGTTGAAGGTCTTTATGAGGCTATGAAAGGTTGGATTAAGGTTTTTGATCCCCCTACCTTGCAAGAAGCCATGAGGAAGGCACGCAGCATGGAATTTACCGCTCCTCGTAGTAAGTTCACTCCAAACAACTCAAAATCGTCCTCATCATTTAATGACAGCAAGTCTGATCAAAAGAAATCAGAAAATGTGGACCAAGGGAAGAAGTTTACAGCGCCTTTGGATAGGGAAATACTTAATGATTTGCGTAGAAGGAAGCTGTTTTTTCATTGTAAGGGCCCTTATGATCAAAACCATGATTGTTCCCTCAAGCCTAAGGGTCAAAATAGGAATATGGAGTGGTTTTATGAGGGAGAAAACATGACTGATAACACAGACCAACAAACTGATCAAGGTGATTCTGAGACTGAAAATTCAGAAAAGGAAGTTGAAAATGAAGGAGAATTCGACCTACGGGAAGCTCATATGTCTAGTATGCAAGGAGAAGGTTATTTTACGTTGCGTGGACTCTTGGCTGGTCAAAGAGTCATTTCTCTACTTGATACAGGTGCAACTCATAATTTCATAGATGCATGGTTGGTGGAGAAGTGTGGGATTCAAACTCAAGAGTTTGAAGGCATAAGGGTGAAAGTTGCCGATGGTAATGTGCTGACTTGTGATAGAATGATTTCAGACTTACCCATGAAACTCAATAATTATGAATTCAAAGCTGACTTTTATGTGGTTAACATGGGGAACATGGACGTGGTCCTTGGCATGACGTGGCTTCATGCCATAGGTGAATTTACACTCAACCTCAGAGATATGGAGATGAAATTCAGGGTTGATGGGACTAATCATGTTCTTAAAGCTATCAAGGCCAGCAACTTGAAATTAATCACTCTTAAAAGAATGGAGAGACTTATCAGGCATGACATGGTGGATTGGACAACATAGTGTAAACTAATGCCTACTTATGAGGAGCAGCATAAAACACCTTACCATTCAGATATTCAGGAGTACCATTCAGATATTCAGGAGCTTAGAGTTAAGCATACAAAGGTGTTTAGTGACATACCTCTTGGTAGGCCTCCTGATAGAGGTATAGAGCACATTATTGAGCTTGAAGAGGGCACCAAGCCCATCATGATTACACCTTACCAGCACCCCAAGCAGATGAAAGATGAAATCGAGAAATCCATCAAAGAACTTCTAGCAATGGGACACATAAGGCTGAGTAAATCTCCTTTCGCTTCATCAGTTGTTTTGGTGAAGAAGAAAGATGGCACACTCAGAATGTGCATTGATTATCGTACATTGATTATCGTATGTTGAATAGAAGGACTATAAAGAAGATGTATCCCATTCCTCGCATTGATGAGTTGTTAGATGAGCTTCATGGAGCTTGTTATTTCTCCAAGATTGACTTGAGGACAGGTTATCATCAGATCAGTGTCAGGGAGCAGGATATTGAGAAGACTGTATTTAGATGTCATTGTGGACACTATGAATTTTTGGTTATGCCTTTTGGGTTGACCAATGCACTAGCCACCTTTCAGTCCACTATGAACAGGGTCTTCCAGTCTTAGTTGAGAAGATTTGTTCTGGTTTTCTTTGATGACATTTTGGTTTACAGAAGAAATTGGGAGGAGCACCTGGTTCACTTGGATACTGTTTTAGGCATACTTGACAGGGAGTCCTTTTATGCCAAAGAGTCCAAGCGTGTATTGGGAATGGTCCTTCTTTTATTTGGGTCACATAATCAACAAAGAGGGAGTTCGCATGGATTTCGATAAGGTTCATGCCATTGTTGATTGGCCTACGCCTGAGACCCTGACTCATCTTAGGGGATTTGTTGGTTTATGTGCCTTCTATCGTCGGTTTGTTAGTGGTTTTTCACGGCATGCCGCACCACTCACTGATTTGACCAAGAAGGGTGCATTTGTTTGGACACCTCTCGCACAGGAGTGTTTTGAGAAGTTCAAGCAATTGATGACTATGTGTCCAGTTCTTGCTTTACCTGATTTCACCAAACCTTTTGAGCTTCATTGTGATGCATATGGAGAGGGTATTGGTGCAGTAATTATGCAGGATCATCATCCTATAGCTTATGAGAGCAGGAACCTTCGGGGTCTGGAGAGGAGCTATAGTATTTATGATAAGGAAATGTTGGCCATCATGCATGCAATGGCCAAATTAAGGCAATATTTAGTTGGCAGCAAGTTTTGTGTCAAAATTGATCATAATAGTTTGAAGCATTTCCTTGGACAACAGGATCTAAATGAGTGTCAACAAAAGTGGGTCAGCAAGTTACAATCTTATGATTTTGACATCTCCTATGTCAAAGGGACTCAGAACATTGTTGCTGATGCTTTATCTCGCCGCCCCCATTTGACCTCCATGGCAGCTGTTTTCGAAGATTGGAAACACTTGATTATAGAAGAGTATGCCAAGAATCCATGGGCCTCTAGTATTATTGATGGGACAGTACAGGACAACAGGTACTCTCTTGCGAATGACCTCATCATTTACAATGAGAGGATATTTCTAGTCCTAGGTTCTGAGGTGAAGTGCATAGGATTGAGGTCTTTCCATGATTCACCTATGGTTGGACATCCCGGTTACTTTAAGACCTATAGCAGGTACGGGAGAGATTCTCTTGGAAGGGTCTCAAGTTTGATGTTCTTTAGTACATCAAAGAGTGTTCTGTCTGCCAGCAGAACAAGCAAGAGCACAACTTTCCTGCAAGGTTACTTCAGCCACTTCCTATTCCTGACAGGAAGTGGGAATGCGTGTCTATGGACTTTATTACGGGCTTGCCGAAAGCTCAAGGGAGAGACAACATTTATGTGGTAGTTGATCGGTTGACTAAGTATGCACATTTCTTCCCGATCACGACTACTTATTCAGCTGGACAAGTGGCTGATCTTTTCTTTTGTGAGGTATTCAGATTGCATAGTTTACCTCGGAGTATTGTCAGTAATAGGGATAGCAGGTTCATGGGTCACTTCTGGCAAGAGTTATACAAACTTTGCGAGATAGAGCTCACTCCGAGTACCAGTTACCACACCCAGACTGATGGACAGACAAAGATTGTCAACAAATGGGTGGAAGGATACTTGTGGAACTATATTTCAGGGCAACAAAAGGCTTGGGTGAAGTGGTTACATTTGTGCGAGTATTGTTATAATCCACTCACCACATGACTATTTAGATGAAACCTTTCAGAGCTTTGTATGGATATGATGCTCCTAGTTTTTTGGATTTATTGATGAGCGATTGCAGAGTACCGAGTGTTGGGAATCTGTTACAGGAGAACCAGGATATTATGAGAGCACTTCGTGACAATATTCAGAAGGCTCAGAATCAGCAAAAGCAATATGCTAATTAGAGGAGGGTTGAGCGATCTTTTGAGATTGGGGATATGGTGTATCTGATGCTACAGTCCTATAAACAGTCCTCTCTTCGGAAGAAGGGCTCAGAGAAACTCAAGCCATGTTATTATGGTCCTTTTAGGATTACCAGGTGAGTTGGCTAGGTGGCTTATGAGTTAGATTTACCAACTGATAGTAAGGTTCATAATGTCATCAGGGAATTTTTTATTAAATGGAAGTACCTACCGATAGAGGATGCTACTTGGGAGTGTGATAACATTTTACAACATCTAGCATTGAGTTTGCTTGAGGACAAGCAAATTCTGGGAGAGCGGACTGTGATGTCCCCATCCTAGTCAGGGACAGTGGTTTGAGTTAGCCTATTTTTGGACCCTTGTAGGCTAACAGGGTATGGATAAGGGGTTTAGTGATGCAGTATCTTGAGGAGTGGTTTGTCTATTTGTTCTAGTTTAGTGTTGAGTTCAGTTCTGGTCTTCGTTTCATCAGTTTCTGACATTATATGAGTATTTCCTAATTTTTAGGGAAAACTGCTAAAAATAGACATGGTCCTATTTTCATTGGCATGGCAAACTGTGGCCCCAACTTTTGACAGGTTCAGTTTGTGAGCAATAATGAGGGAGATATGAATTTTTAAGTGATTCCCACAAGCAATTAATGTTTTAATGAAATATTAAAATAAAACCACAAAGTGCATCACTTAAATTTATTTAAGTGAAAATTTAATATCTCCTAAGTTGGGCGTTGCTTTTAGAGTTAAGTTGGGGACCCTAAAAGCAAGTTATGATTTTTAAAAACCTAATTGCTAAAAATCGTACTTTTTGGGTATTTAGGCAGCCAAGAGGAAATTAAACCTCATTCATTGATATTGAGCATTTGACATTTCTTCTGAGCACTTGGCTATGGCGGCTAGGGTTTGGACTTGTTTTGGGGAGCATGCATTCTTCATAATTTAGTAGCTTTGAGATTGTGAAAGATCAATCGAATTGTTGCAGGCTGGTTGGCTTCATTCAGAAGTCAAATTGAATTAAATTGGGATAGATTTGGCTTCTTACAAGGCAGATTTGTTGTAGGTTTCCCATTTACTGTTTGTTGTTAGTTTTTCTGTGGTTTGGAGGCTTCTTTTCCCAAACACTCAGCTTGCTCATTTATTGGCGCCATCTTCCACTGTTTGGGTGTCTTAGTATTAAATAAGAGCAGATCTGAATTGTTTCAGAATACAAAATCAGAACTTTGTAAGTTGCTGATTGAATTCTTTTAATTCAATAAATTGGCTAAGGACCTATGGGTATGCTTCTAAATTCTCTAGTTTATTGTTTCAGTTGATTAATTTCATGTATTATTTCAATATGTGTTGCAAATTAAAGAAACCCCCTTCTGCAACTTCTGTTTATTTCTGAAAGACCATCTTAATAATCAAAATTACAAAGAAGATCTAGAAGATCTACAAATTACAGCAGGTTGAAGAGTTGAACCAGCAAGGGTTCATCACAATGAAAAGGGCCAAGGATAAAATGATGCCTAAAAACGTAAGGAGAATGGACACTAAAGCAAGCCCAAAATATAACATGAAATTGCAAGGGTATTCAATTTTTGATGTTGCCCAACAAACCAGCCACTTTGCAATTATTTGTGATTAGTTGTGACTTCAATAGTGTTATTAGGTTCACTTCCTCAATAGCCCATATGAGGATGTCAACAATAAATTGTGCATCCTTCACTTGCCTCTCATAATCTATGACTTTCCAAAACATTGCTGCTTTAGGGGACATTGTAATTAGAAACAATGGACACCCTTGTTTTTTAACATGAATCCTTGATGGCTGCAATGTTTTTTTCCTACATTTTTCATCTCCTTTGCCAATAAAGGGTTGCACACCTTTTCAAAGCTCAACCTCTTGTACCCTTTGGGAGCCTCATTAATTTTCCTCACCATTTCTTGTCAATTAATTAATTATTTTGGGAATTTCCTTTTTTGGGTGACCTTGCACCTTAGACTTACACCTGATCTTGTCTTTTCGGATATATGCATCAAGCAAACTGCATGCTGCCTTTTATCCAAGTTTATCTCATTCCACAACTCTCCTTTGTTTTTTTTTATTTGATAAATTTCTCATGTCAGGTAATTGTCTGATCAAATTCACCTGGGACTTGTCCTCAACCTCCTTATTTGTGATAAGCCTCGCCCAGCAAGTTCAATGCAGTATCTTACACAATTCTATACTTGCTGTGTTTCCTGAGATTTGAAAATGGGGTGTTTTATAATGTTGTAACAGATCAACAATATTTCAGGATTCATTTTGGAATGCCTTTACCAAAGGCCCCCTTGTTCTCTTATTTGTAGCAAGTTCTTCATGTGTGGCCAAAACGAGTGTCTCCTCAATTTCGGGAACATGAAGAGATGGGGGTAACAAAGGGTCCTCCTTGTTCCTCTCTTTGCAAAAGGATGGCCTATTCTAAGGGCGGGTGGTTGGTTTGTGTTCTCTTGCTCTCTAATATATTCCAACAATCTAGGTGTTGGCATAGGTTCATACTTCTTGCCTCGGCAAACTCTATGCCCATGCTAGGAATACCACACGAATGGGCTTTCACCCAAGTGTATGAGCTTGTATATTTAACACCACATGCATTGCAAACCCAACAATATCACCCACCAATTGGAACTTGTATCATGTCAAGGTACTTTCACAATGCTGTAGATCTTTTTTGAAATGGGGTTGGCCCAAAAGGTGGAAGTGGCTGCCATTATAGTGGCAACATATCAAAACAAAATGTATCCTAACACATTTGGATGTAGACTAATGGGTAAAAATTAAAAAAGAGAGGTTGTTTATAGAAGAAAAAGTAAAGGAAAAAAAGAAAAAGCCAAATAAATTACCTCCAATCAAAGAATCTTCCTCCACACCTCTTTGATAGTGAATAGGCTCTTGAACACACATAGGAATAGCAATCTAGCCACTTTGGAACCAAAAATAATCAATCTTCAGCTCTATTTGTGCAATGACAAGCAGTAATGAAAGTTCTGAAAATGTATTTAGTTTGTGTCTTTTGTTTTCAAAATGAGGTAAAATTAGTTTGTTTTTTGTGTTGCAAGGTATTTTAGAAGTCAATTTTACGGTTTGAGTTCTTTCTTAGGTTCCAAAGGAAAAAAAAGAAAAAACTGTTAGATTCTTCCGAAGTTAAGTGTAGGTATAGTAAAGTCTACCTAAGTTCACTTGGGTTCACTACAAAAAGAATCTGGACAAGTCCGGTTTCATTTTGTAGGCCCCTAAATTGGTCCATAGGGGACTGTTGTGACCTTTTCACACATCACCCCATTGAGAATGGGGACCCTCCCTTTTTCTTGCTTTCTAGGGTTTTGTTAGAGCCTTGTGACCTTCCTGCATCGGTATTGCCGAGCTTTGCTAGTTTTGAATGGTCTGAGCTTTGAAGTTGTAAGTCAGTTTGTGCAAACCAAGTTAGTACAGAGTCTAGACACCTTTAGGTTGCCTAGAAAGGCTGAAGGATGAAGATTGCAATTGAATTGGGTTAATTTGGACAACGTTCTATTTTTGGAAAGTTTGCTTTTTTGCTTTTTCCTATTTTTTAGGAAGTTTCGTTTTTGGCACTTTAAGCACGATCCCCAAAATGGCTTTTTTTATAAGTTTTTCCTAATATTTAGGGATGCTTTCTTTTTCTATTTTCGGAAAGGGGATCTAGGGTTTGCACTATTGGCACTGAGATGCATCAAGAATTTCCTCCAAAATCCAAGTTTTAACCCAGAAAGCCAACTTCCTAAATTTTAGGGATCTTGATGAATTCAGTGGATGAATGAAGTATGGTTTTCAAATTTCAAGATGATCTGACAGGAATTGCAAAGATTTTAAGGTTTGATCCCATGGTGCCTAAATCTCATGAAGTCCGCCCTAAGGCATATCATTTGGTGCCAATGTTTGACTAAGTCCGCCCTAGGGAATGGTTGCAAAGTGCACAAAATTAACCAAGTCCGCCTTCATGGTGCACAAGATTGATAAACTCTGCCCTTGGTTGAGTGTGAAGTGCAAGAGCTTAATGAAGTCCACCCTATGGATGATGAAGAAGTTATGAGATAAAGGAAGTCCGCCCTCCATATGCTGGTGCAACAAAGTCTGCCCTAGAAAGAGATGATATGAAGGGCATGAATGTGTCCAAGTCCACCCAAGAAGTAAGAGAAGAAAAAAACATGAGGTGCATAAGTTTCATCAAGTCTGCCTAGGACTGGTCAACACAACAAGAAAAGGTGCATGGCATCTGTCAAGTCTGCCCTCTTTCAAGTCAAGGTGCATGACTTCAATGAAGTCCGCCCTAGCATGATGTATGGTGCCTAAGTTTGGAGAAGTCTGCCCTTGGTTGCATTTAATGGTACCCAACCTAAGGGAAGTCCGCCTTGAAGACATAAATTTGGTGAAGTTAAAGTACAAAGTACAAAGAATGGAATGGTTCTTAACTTCCTCCAAGTCTGCCCTATATGCTGTAAGAGAAAAGTTCTAAGTGTGGAGAAGTCTGCCCTACCTTTGATTGAAGTGGAAACAAGTCAAGGAAAGTCCGCCCAAGAGAGATACATGCTAAGTTTGGAGAAAAAGGAATATTCTTGAGTGATGTCAGCAAGATCTTCATGAAGTTTGAACTGAAAGAGAATTAGAAAGTTTTTAAAAGGAGAATATTGCAGATTTGGTTCGAATTATGAACTGAAAATCAATTTAGAAACTTGCATTTGGTGAACCAAGAAGAAGAGTTCGAACTTGATAGGGATGACAAGCCAACTAAAGACCAAAATAGAAACTTTCTTCGTAGATTCGATGGATTGAGGATGAAATAGAAACAAATTTTAAAGAGATCCTCTATGTTTCTAATTTCAGATTCGAACTTCATTACAAATACTTCATTTATTCTCTCATTCCCACATATGAAGTTCGAAGTTCTGAGCATATCGAGAGCAAGTTTGAGAGTTCTTTTGCTGGTTGAAGCTGATTTTGAAGTGCTTTTTTTGCAGATTAAAGGTGTTTTTGAGGAAGTTTCAAGTATAAGCCTGAGTTTTCAACCTCTTATTCACCAAGTTATACTCAGATTTTGGAAATTTCTGACTGATTGGAGACAAAACCTACTGATTTCCTGAGTGTAGCATCTGAAAGTTGTGTCCTTGACAGCTTCTTTTCTCATTCTTCATTCTTCAAAGGTGAAAGTTCATTTTGAGGGCAGAATATCAAGGTTTTAACATGGTTTTGTTCTGAAAAGAAAGAGTGAATTTCACAGATTAATCTTCTTTTTTTTTTTCTGCTCTTCAAAGCAAGTTAAATTAATGTTGAATGGGGGGTTAACCCCGTAGTGCAACGGCAAGTTGCATCCCATTGTTGATAGTGGGTCGTTGGTTCGAATCTCTACCCGATTGATGTCCCCCGCGTTGGTGTCCCCCTGTTCGTGCCTTGGTGTGTGCTTGGACCGCCGTACTACTTCCTTCCCCTGCGATTCGTGCTTCTCCTGCTGATGGCATTAATGCCCCTGATCGTTCGCTGGTGACTACGGCGCTGACTTCCAAGCTGACCAGACCCGTGACTGATGGATGGTGGTCGTTCGGAGTGTGACTTCCTCGGTGCAGTTGCGTGGATGCCCCTGCCACGGCCTGTTCGAACCCGCTGATAGTTGGAGTGATAAGGTGTTCATGTGGAGGGATAAGGATTATATGTGGAGTGATAAGGTGGTGTGTGGAGAGATAAGGAGCAGGATATATAAGGCGAATGGAGTGATAAGCAGGGAGGCATAAGGAGAAGGGAGATATAAGGAGTATTGTGGAGAGATAAGGAGAAGGGAGATATAAGGAGTATTGTGGATATGAAGGATTGATATAAGCTGTAGGAAACAAATATTGGAAGCGTTAATGCTTCAACATGTTCACCACGGGGATGGGGTCTCCCTTTGTGACCCAACTGGTTCATAGCTCTAGTCAAAAAAGCGATTATTGTAGGGGCGAGACCCCATGTTGTCTTAAGTTAGTGGAATGTTGCAGAGTAGCTGAAATATTAAAAACATGTTACCGATAAAAAAAAAAGTAATGTTGAATAGAGTTTCTTGGACTTAATGTTTTCAAAATCTGATTTTGAAATGAAAATAAGACCTTAAATTTCCTAAATACCGTGATAATTAAGTGTGGAAAATCCCATTTTTGTGGCTAAGTGTTGAAAAGAAAGTGAAAACCACAGATTACTTAGCCACCAAACTCACAAACTACGCTTAAAAGTATAGGTTTTAACTTAAGGTGGTTTGATTGTTTTGCAGATTTTGGAATATCTCGCAGCCAAGATGAAGTTTCAAGTAGATAAAGATTCCCCTCCGGAATCTAAGATGAAGTCCAAGTGGAAGCTGGTCGGAGACAGTAACTTGGGACTTATCAACTTGAGGGAATTCAAGAAGCGAATGTATGGCTTGGACACCCTGATGCCTACACCAACTGCCAGAAAGATGATGAGAAATGGAATCGTACAAGCTGTTGGTTTCCTTCTAGCGATGCAGTTTACTGAGTTGGTGGTGGAATGCTGTAGCCTCTAAACACTACAATCCTATAAACCGAGAGATCATAGCACCTGATGGGAGAGTCTTGGCAAACATTAGTGAGGTTTCCGCATCCCTGAATATCATAACCCTGTCTACATGAGCAAGGAGGAAGCAACACACCTATATCAAGATAACGTTGAAGAATATGAGGCCAATATTAACCATTCGTGGCTGGATAAGCCAAGGAAGGGTGCTTCTAAGTTGCCCAAGGATCTCATGAGAGCCTGCTTCAAAGAGGATATTGGAGACATGATAGTTTTGTTGAACAGAGTCATGGGAAGTCCACAAGGCATGCCATTTGATCCTTGGGTGTACTACTTCATCAATGAAATAACTACCGGAGTAAAGATAATTGATTGGGCAAAGATTATAAGTAATAATCTTGATGACCAATTGAATAACTTGGAAGAGAATAGGGCATTTTATATGAGTTCTTATTTGGTGTATTCTCTTGCTCGAACTTATGGATATAGAGGACTCACTTGTAGAGGAGAAGTGGGGAATAAAGAGAATCAGTTTGTTGTTTATGATTGCTACCCACAGTTGCACTTGGAGGAAAAACTTCACTTTAAGAGAGTCAACGATGCATTCTTGATGCACATTACTAGGATGCTCCAAGGTGGTCTTCATCAGAGGCTCTCTTAGGAGTCTAAATATTTGGTTAGCAGATTCGGGCATTGGTACATTCAATACCCTAGATTTACTTATCTAAGAATTCAAGGATTCTCCGGACCTCCTTACAAGTTACCCATGTATCCCACCAACAGAGTAGTTTTACTTGAAGTTATTAGGCAGCTTGAAAATTTTATGATTGTTCAGAGAGGGAAACAAAAGACAAGGGCGTCTTTTCCCCTTCATATTGGAAATGGATTGGAAACATGTTCATCAACACAAGCTGCCACTAGTGTTGAAAAGGAGCTTTCTTGGTACCCATTCTTTCAGTATAAGTCCAGAAGGCATTTTGACCCTTTTCACTGGATGAAAAAGGTTGATGGCGAGATGTTCGAGCATAGACCTGATCTTAAAGACTATTGGGCTAATGCAGCTGATAGCTTTGAAAGGAGAAGGAGATTGTGGTCCAGACTTCCACTGATTTTGATTAGAGTATCAAAAGTATTTCGAGTAGCAGATCAGCTTGAGGATGATCCTGAATTTGAGCAGCCTCACTCTGATAAATTGAGAAATGAGCCCCTTGCCTTGGTTGATTGGTTAGATTTTGAGAGATCTGATTTGAGCGACCTCATGAGACCAATGATTGAGTATTCAAAATGGTGGGCAACGGAGAACACAAAGGGTCTTAGATCAAAAGGTGTCGATCTCACATATGATCTCATGGGAACCAATGAATCAATGTCTTCAAACCATGGTGTTTTGTCAAGTGTTGGGTCCAGGAAAAGGAAAGAACCCACTGAAAATTCTATGAGGGGTAAAGGAAAGAAAATAGTTGGAGATGCAAGTAGAAGGTATAAATCAAACGAAGGTCATTCGACCTTAAGTGCTACATCCGTTGCTCTAGTTAGAACTACAGCTAATGAATAGGAGATGAATACTAATATGGGAGATAATAAAGTAAGAGTTCCTTCTCCTTCAGTTGAAGAGATAATGGAAGAACTAGCTCAAGAGCCAAATTCTTCCAGGACTGTAGAAGTTGAAGAACCTAAGCCTTCGAGAGATTTCCTTGATGGCATTGTCATTGTGCCCAAGGGAATCGGAGATAAATTTGATGAGAGTGGCATGGAGTAATCAACCATTCCAGATTAGTTGAGATAAAGAATAAAGGCTAAGGTTCATGAGAGAGTGCACCAAGTAGATAACACAACTGCTCTCTTGGCTGAATTAGATAAGTCCAGCAAAGTAAAACTGCCCAAGCCAGCCAAGATATTTTCATTGCTTAAGAGAAATAGTGCAGGGTTCAAGACAATTCAGGTAGCAGTTCCAAAGGCAGGTAAAACTCAAGATGATATCGCTCCTAAGGAGTATGAGATCACTACCGTGAACTTGGGAAAGCCTACCCAAGCCTAAGAAAATAGTTGGAGATGCAAGTAGAAGGTATAAATCAGATGAAGGTCATTCGACCTTAAGTGCTACATCTGCTGCTCTAGTTAGAACTACAACTAATGAATAGGAGATGAATACTAATATGGGAGATAATGAAGTAAGAGTTCCTTCTCCTTCAGTTGAAGAGATAATGGAAGAACTAGCTCAAAAGCGAAATTCTTCTAGGACTGTAGAAGTTGAAGAACCTAAGCCTTCGAGAGATTTCCTTGATGGCATTGTCACTGTGCCCAAGGGAACCGGAGATAAATTTGATGAGAGTGGCATGGAGTAATAAACCATTCCAGATTGGTTGAGAGAAAGAATAAAGGCTAAGGTTCATGAGAGAGTGCACCAAGTAGATAACACAACTGCTCTCTTGGCTGAATTGGATGAGTCCAGCAAAGTAAAACCGCCCAAGCCAGCCAAGATATTTTCTCTACTTAAGAGAAATAGTGCAGGGTTCAAGACAGTTCAGGTAGCAGTTCCAAAGGTAGGTAAAACTCAAGATGATATGACTCCTAAGGAGTACGAGATCACTACCGTGAACTTAGGAAAGCCTACCCAAGCCTAAGAGGTCCAAGACTTTGATGATTCCTGCAATGCCCTTAAGGCAAGGTTGAACAAGGAAAAGGAAAAAATAAAGAAGGTTGAAGCTGAGAATGAGCAATGGAAGAGATATGTTCAACATTTGACAAAACCCTTTGATCGGGAGGAGGTACCTGTTGCTCTGCCCATGCCTCTTCCACAAGAATCATTAAAGGATTACGTGGACATGAAGATGACTTTCAGAGAAGCCAAAGGATGGACTTCTGATGCTTCAAAATGTGCTAACATACTCATTGAGAACCTGGTATCAACAGACGACTCCACATCTTCCTTATTGAGCAGAATTCAAGACATAGCTGAAGCTTGGAAAGATATTGAGGATATTCAGAGTAGAATAATTCCATATCTGAAAATAATCAGAGGACTTTTTCAGCAGGATCTTATAGACAGAAAAGTCATCCAGCCCGGTGACCTATATGATTTCAGCACTTGGTACTTTGCTTTGATTACAAGGGTTGAATCTTTGAGAACATATGAGGCTAAGTGTTCAAAGATTGAAAAGACCATCAAAGATATTCAAGACAAGGTCTTCTTTGTGGCAGCTGAGATATTGCAGCAGGATGAGGTACGAGAAAAGCATCTGCGTGCAGAGAATTTGAGGGCCAAAGTTCAAGGAAAATTCTTCAAAGTTTTAGGGCTGATTCTTAGGGAAGATCTCACCAAGATTTTGAGTTTCATTCGTATTGATGAGAATTTCTTAGCCTAGGCAGCCGACTGGGAATGCATACTTGCCACCTAAACTGATGATGTGGACATGGTCGACTTCCAAATTAGCAACTTGCCAAGTGTCACATAGAAGAGGTGCGACTTCTTGTGTCCAGGTACATCGAATCTACAAAAAAGGAAACTGGACACTCACCTCGGTGAGAATAGCAGCTGTGCCACTTGTCTCCTTCCTATTCATTTTAACTATTAGAGTTCGGGGAAACCCTAATTAGGGTTTTGAACTTTTAATCTGAGTCCTTGATCGTTGTTCGATCTCGGCCGTTCATAATTTCTAGACTACTATATAAGGTTGCCTCCTCTCATTTGGAGAGTGAGGTTTTTGAAATATTGTTGCATGAAGGTCATTTTTCAGATAATATATTACATGTGTGCTTTCTCTTAAGGCTTTGTAATCCCTATTGTTTGAGTGGTTAAGCAAGGTTTTCAATTTCTTCAACGTATTAGTTAGAATTTATTTTATGTTGTTAGATGAATGAAAGATCTGATAAGTATTGGTTTAGGGTGTATCTCTGCTCATACTTTTGGTGAATGGATGATTTTCATTCACTGTGCAAATTTAGTCTGAGCTTCTTATTTTGTGTATGCTTAAATTTCCAATCATAAGCACATCCCTTGAAGATTGCATCCACTTTGTGTAAGTTGTCTTAAGTGAGGCGGAACGAAGTGTGGTTTATTGGGTTCACCGAATCAATATCGTCTCTAGAATTCATAGGATTAGAGTAGATTTCTTAACCCTTATCCCTTTGTCCTTTTTTGAAAGTCTTAAACCCCAAAAATCCCCAAAAGAAAGAAAGAGAGAAAGCTTTAATTGGCAAATTCATCTAAGTCCCAAAGTTGTTGACAATTTGTTCAAGCGTAAGTCCCTTTGTGTATTACTAGCAAATCACAATGCCCATTGAGCTTATCCACATGTCAAGACCTGACTAAAGAAACCTTGGAATTGCCATATGATCTTCTAGCAATCTTAGCATAAGCGGTGATTTTTCAAGAGAGGATAAATTATCTTTGGGTACTTTATTCTAAATGTTTGGTTGATGATAAAACAGACACCAACAAGGACCCAGACCAATACCTGGACTAGGTGTATTTTGGACTGTAGGTGGGCCGAAACGGTAATAGAGGCTTACATAGATCAATAGTCTTAAAATATTGAAGGGTAGTACAAGCTTTACAAACATAAACAAAATGTAGAGATGATAACAAACATAAATATAATAAGAGAGTAGAAGATTTCAATAATCTCTTGTCAAATTGGTCTGCTACTACAGTTTAGTGAGCAAGTAGAGTGACTTATGCATGACAGAATATCTCCAACAGCCCAGTGGATTTAAACAATGATATACTATGCTTTAAAATCAGTCCAATGCCATTTATGCAAATAATTAAGATATTTGTTCAAGTGTTATTGTTCTATGTTATTGATATTGTATTTGGATTCTGTGATCACAAATACGTCCAAAATGGAAAATACCTTAGGGAAGGTAAATGCTCCCTCATACTTCGAAGGGGACTTTGTTTAATTATTATTGTATGTAAGATAGATCCAACTATCCATCCATATGGATGAAATTTTGAGAAGGCTTTACATCATTCACAGAAACAAAAGAAGGAAACAATTGCAGTAAGAAAAACTATTGTATTTTGAAGTATATCGAAAGTTCTAGCTGTATTTCAACATTATTCTTGAGTTTGAATTTTTTTTTCTGCTATATCAATTAAGTCTTCAACTTGAGACTCTTGGCTATATCACTAAGTTCATGTTTCAGACTTTCAGTTTGATGAGGAAAAAATTCAAAGCAAGTTCATCAAGCGATAAAATTTGAGAAAAGAATCCTGATTTAATTCAAATAATATAAATATGTGATTTTTATTTTTTTTGTGAATATGTTATATGAGATTTAAAATAGAAAAAATAAAATTTAAAATATGAAAAGTTAAATACATTTTGAAATTTAAATATAACCCAAATATATTAAATATTAATAATTAGTTTATAAAATTAAAATAACCTAGAAGCTTGTAAAACTAATGAATAAATGTTTTGATAGTGCTTCTATGCTGGTTTTTCAGATTTTTGTTCCTTCTTGTTACTTAATGCTCATTTTTCTTAAGGATCTTTTGTAAAGGGTTTCGGGGCCCCTTCAAAACCTGCTTTTACCATAATAAAAACCACTGTGTTGTAGTTCTTAACATTGATATTTCGGATCACAATCCATGGCCCTTCATCAAGATAAGAACAAACTTCATGTTGAAAAATATGACACAGTTTTATCTAGAAGCACTCTCAAACACCATAGTGGACTGTGGAAATATGATGTGTCTTATTAATAAATAGATAATTAAAATTAATTTTTTAATTGTCGGCCCTGAAGAGCTGATGTCGGCTCTGGAAGGACTGTGTCAGCCATCGCCTACGTATTTTTTCTTTTTAAAATATATCTCCAATTGAAAAACCATTGAAAACACCTCTAAATTGTACATTAATGAAAATTTTAAATGGATATTAAGGTTTTGTAAATGTTAGCTGGATCTCAAATTTTTATGATAGCCCAGTGAACTTTGTGACATAGATTATTGGTACTTATCTTATGAGGTGGTTTAATTTTTGGAACATGAAATTTAACCTATGAAGCTGGATTAGCCGAACTTTGTGACATAGATTATTGGTACTTAATTATCTGATTAGGTGGTTTAATTTTTGGAACATGAAATTTAATCTATGAAGCTGGATTAGCCTGTATACAGGTGCCTGCCCATACCGGGTCCCAATCATGGCTTGTCTGCATATGGATATATCTCGTACATGCCTCCCAAGGTATGCCCCGTGTTTGTTTGAGAGGAACCTGGGTTTTAATCAGAGTGAATCCAAGTTTCCCAAAATAGTCAACCCTAAACATTGAAGTATGATTAAAAATAATAATAAATTCCTTGAATTTGCATCTCCAGCTCAAACTGGTGGTACAGACCAATCCCCTGAATTTGCATAAATTGTTTCCTTTGCTCTTTTGGTCTCTTGTACCTCACATTTGGCATTTGCAGAGCTTCCCTTTTTACCATCTCTAGATGATCTATTTCTTGCTTACCATTATATGGTGGCTATGCATTTGATTGGTGATTTGGAATATGATTGTATAAGTGATAGGTTAAACTTCTATTCTTTTTTCAATGATTAGTCCTCAAATAGATAAAATAAATCCCGTGTCTGCTGACTGAGGTTTAAATTTTTAGGATGGTACACATAAAATTTGATTACAGCCTTTTGGCAAATGTGTTTGAAAGGCAGAATCAAAAGTCTCCATCTTACCCTTTTACGTTAGTATTAAGTCTCCATCTTACCCTTTTACGTTAGTATTTTGCTTCTTACAGGGCTTTATTAGTGCCCACTTTCCTGGTCATATGTTTATACAATATTTATTTTGAATCAGTTGATAGTGTTGCACTTGCGACAGATAACAGATAAATTCCTGGTAGTGTATTCCAGAAAGTTGACCATCAACAGGGATTCAACTCACAATAGACAAATAAGACCATTTATTTATGTTATAAGATTTATTAAGCAACTTTTGCATTGGAAAACTTCTATACATCCTACATTTTCATATCAAAACATTTAAAAGTCAAAAATCATCTTAGGATATTGAAATGGTTCTAGGTTTAACCATTGTATACTGATACGAGTTACAACTTGCAATGCATACCTACTCTATTGATCTAAAATTAACAAACATAAATCAAGTGAGTGTTAGACCAATCGCCTACAACACTCAACAAACAAAGCTTTAGGCCACAAGGTTTGAATGCAGATCTCTGGCTAATACTTACCTGGGTGTATTGTATGGCTTAAAGGGACAGAGCAATGCAAAAATGGCAGCCTATATTTTCTGACATCACAAGTTGACTTTTTGAGACCTCCTGCAAGTAGGCTATTGACCAGTGTCATTCATGTGCTGGTATAAATCTTTTCCCCTTGTCACATCAACTTGGAGTTTTTCAATGTTAGCTGCATAGATATTATGGTTACAGCAATTTCTTTGGAAATTTTATACCAGCTGATGATGTTTATCTATTCTAAGAGAATTAAAGACAAATGTGAATAATGATGATATGTTTTCTTTCTAACAACCAGGTGGACCGAAGGTACAGAGAATACTACCATCAGCTGCAGATTGTAGTTTCATCATTCGAAGCTGCAGCTGGTTTTGGTGCTGCAAAGACATACACGGCTCTGGCACTTAAAACAATTTCCTGCCACTTCCGTTGTTTGAGAGATGCAATCACTGGTCAAATTCATTCGACTATCAAAAATCTGGGTGAGGAATATTTAACAAATGGGAAAGGTGAACTATCTTTTCTTCACATTCAAGATCAACAACTTTGCCAACAACGAGCTCTCCAACAACTAGGGATGATTCAACAACATGCCTGGAGACCTCAGAGAGGACTTCCGGAGCGTTCTGTTTCTGTTCTACGTACTTGGTTATTTGAGCATTTCCTTCATCCGTTAGTATTCCATCCTAATATCTCTACACATTCAACTTTATTCTGTTCATGCCTGTTTTGAAAATGACCCTTTTTTTGACAAGTTCAATTTACTTCGCTAAATATAAATTCTTGGAAAGCTCCTGTTTGTAATGTAGGGGTGTCTGATTTGATCTGTTTGCATTTTAGCTATCCAAAAGACTCTGAGAAACATATGCTAGCAAGGCAGACTGGACTGACCAGGGGTCAGGTATGGCAATGAATCATGCATCTTCAGGATCTAAAATTTTGTAAGCAATACATTCTTAAACAGTTGGTTAGACTAACAAGTTCATCAAGATAGCTGTTGATGAGCTCTTACTATGTTCTAGGTCTCAAATTGGTTTATAAATGCACGTGTCCGCCTTTGGAAGCCCATGGTGGAAGAAATGTATATGGAAGAAACTAGAGAATCTGAGATGGATTCTAATTCATCACCTGCAAAGATATCTGCAGTAAATGGTGAGAAAATGGTACCAGTAGAATCAAAGCACACTGAAGGAAATAGTGAGAATACACAGAAACATGCAAGAAGCTTGCAAGAGAGACATTGTGAGCAAGAAAATGCTTTGAATATCAAAAATGGCATATCAGGTATGGTTTCTGTACCGTACGATGATAAATTTCAAAAAGATCAAAATCAGGATACTACAAGACATGGGCTACCAAAGAACGTTTTGAGTGTGACTCCGGATTCTACATCTCTTATGACCTCCAGCATGAGCAAGTGTGTAGATCTTAAGTCAGAGGATACACAGGATGAAGACATTTGTGATGATACGCAGAACAATAAAAGGCCCGACATTGAGGATTACAATCTTCTTCATAACATTATAGTTCATCCCAGTAATAATGCACCTCTTAGTCCCTATCAGGTTGGGAGTGTGAGTACATTTGATCAGGACTGTTTTACTACCAGGTTTTCCAAAAGCAGCGATGTATCGCTCACTTTGGGATTGAAGCATTGTGATGGCCTATCACTGTCAGAAACCAACCACAGTTATATTTCCAGCCATGTTCTTCTGATGGAAGAGCAACAGGATGTCGGCAACAACTGTGAGGATTATAATCACATTAATAAGGCTTCAGTAGCTCATGCTGCAAATCCTCATGAAAGAATGAATCTACAAAACCAAAAGCCTTTTGTTTCTCAATCATTGCACGACTTTGTAGCATAAGGCAGCAAGATAATTTCTACACTCTGCACATTTGTGTAGGAAGGTTCCTTGTCAAGAATCTCTAATATTGACCCTTTTAATGAGTTGTAAACTAAATAAAATCTGTCTCTGTTGATTTAAGTATTGAGTCGTGTTAAATTCAGTCTAGGCAATCTATGGTTTTATAATTTTGAATCTGCATTGTTATCTGCTTTAATGCTAAAAAAGAATCATAGACCTGCTGTAAAATTGATATTAAGTGAACTCTGTCTTGAGAATCACTGTAAAGTCTCATATGTAATTGAATATAACATTTCTGAGATATGTCAATTTTGTATATCTAATAAATCTTGAAATGCAAAATTGTTTTGTTTGGTGGTTGTCAGATTTTTGCAATATATGTACAGACATCATCTAAACTGACAGAATGATTCAACCCATGTAACTTTGGTTGGTGAATTTTATCACGGCTCAGTGTTGAGATGTTATGCAGATAATTTTTATCTTTTTGATGGAGGTTTGTCCACAAATTCATTTTTGTTATTTGATACGGGAGCACAAGAACCTCTTTGGCTAAGAGCCAAGGACTGAGGGGTGTCTATTCCATCAAATTCGCCTGAGGCACGATCCCGACCTCATCCCTTTTTGATGTCAGAGTCTTGCACTCAGCAAGACTTGATCCCTGGTGGGCTCATAAAGAACCTTTCAACTTCACCAGCAGACCAAGGTCCATTGACAATTGCATGATAATTTTGAATGCAATTGAGTCACTATGCATTTCAACTTTGAAACTCATAATGCAATTGAAATATTTGCACCTTGCAATATTACTTTCTGTGATCTGTGAGATAGTCTAGTCACAGATTTGTCTACCTAGATAATTGATATTGTTTTGGAAAATTGTCAAATCTTGATTGTAGAGGTGCTAATTTACATCTGAAAATATCAGTGGTTTAGGAGAATTTTGTTAATCTACGAAAAGTTTGGTATCTTGGCCGCACCAGTGTAGGGGACCCTCACAACTACTGAAGCTACATTTACTCATCTCAGCTGCATAATGCAAAAAGGGTATACAAAAAAGAATAATGTGAGGGTTGCACTTTATAAAGTGTGAAATTTACATCACCTAATGACGTGTTGTATTTTCACAAAATCTAATTTTGTTATTGCCCACTTTATATATCATGCGGATGGGAAGTGTCATCTGTCTTGTTCATGAGTATTGTTAGGACGTAAAATGCCCCACACTCTAATTTATGTCTAATTAAATGATCAAAAGATTACTGCAATCGAAATTGAATTAGTTATGAGCTGAGACCAATAAATAGAAAAATCGGATATAGTGTGCTTAGTTCTTGTAAATTTGACGTGTCAATATGTGATGATTTTGCTACAGTACTGTGATTGACATTTGGAATTGAAAATTTGATTCTTGATTTGGAATTTCATGGTTGTGACAAATTTTTGTTTGATACTGAAATGACTGAGGACTGAAACGTGCCACACGGCTTGATTTTGGATTGAATTCCTATCAGCGGTTAAATCATTTTGCATATATTCGTATACTATCGATGAGGCAGTGGGTATTGTGCTCTTGCCTAGGGTGCTTGTCGTTGAGTAGAAGGTTTTAAAAAAGAAAACATGGTGGAATTTGTTGTTTGGCTAGGGGGAAGACCATGAACCTCTTTGCTAGTAATCTAACCCTTAGGAGCTTGCAACAATATCTGTAAGGTAAGGTTGAAATTGCTTAATAGCAGCTTTTGCCCTAGGTTTTAGCTCTCAAAATTAGCTACCATTATTACAGTTGTATTTTAGCATATTAGTCATTTTTTTAGCATTTCTTTAACATGGGACTAATTCATAATCATATTTTAATCTTTTCCAAATCTTTGAATGTATTTTGAAAAGAGAGGCGATATAAGACATTGGTATCTTTGGCACCATGCAACACTATGGTTGAACTTTAGAAACTTCAAAATTTTAAAATAACTCCATCATATTAGTCATTTTTTTAGCATTTCTTTAACGTGGGACTAATTCATAATCATATTTTAATCTTTTCCAAATCTTTGAATCTATTTCGAAAAGAGAGGCGATATAAGACATTGGTATCTTTGGCACCATGCAACACTATGGTTGAACTTTAGAAACTTCAAAATTTTAAAATAGCTCCATCACTAAATCTAGATTTATCCTAATGAGTATCCAAACAACTACTTAAGGTTGAATGTGAAATGAGGTTATACTAAGTCATTTGGATGATAATCCACACATTAATTCTTTGACACCATGTAACACTATGGTTGAACTTTAGAAACTTCAAATTTTAAAATAGCTCTATCACTAAATCTAGACTTATCCTAATGAGTATCCAAACAACTACTTAAGGTTGAATGTGAAATGAGGTTATACTAAGTCATTGGATGATAATCAACACATTAATTCTCTATGGTACTAATTTTTTTCTCTCGATAATTGTTATAGGTTTTTGAAGCCACAATATTGAGGAAATTTGCACAAGAGATACTTGTTGCACCTCCTCCAAGTTATCCATTATTGCACCATTCATCTCCTCATGTATTCTTATTCCTTTGTCTATCCATCAACCACTATTGCAAATACCTTCAAATGACATTCTAGGCTTCTTAGTTACTTGTATATTCATTTCTCTCCCATAACCTTGAATAAAAGCTTTCAAAATCCTTTACCAAATTAGTCCTTCATTTACTATAAGCCACTAGTATTTCAATCTTAGTTACACATGCTATAGGAGTTAGATTCTTCAATTTTTTTAATTTTATTTTTTCAGTAGGATTCAAATTTGCTTCGTATTTCACATTTTCCCTAAAGTTTTTGTTAAGATGGAAATAAATCACCTAGTTGATAGATGAGTTAGTATCCTTGTGTGAGATAAAATGTAGCTTAAATCACGAAGAATGCATTTAAATACACCCAAACTCAAACCATAACACCTTTGATTGAGCAAAAGAGCCATGGACACAATGAGGAATGAGCAAGAATTTCACTCCTCCCAAGCTCTTTGATAATTGGATATGCTCAAGATGAGAGAGATTTTTGGTAGAATGTTGGTTGCTCAAGTATGGAATTTCTCGATTTAGTAGCATGTACTTGGGTTTCTCTTTGTGTATTATTGAATGTTCTTGAGAGATTTGGCTTATAGATTTTGAGACATAGGCATGGGCGATTGAGATTTGATCATAGATGATGGTTAGGATGAATTGCACAAGGAAGGGATGAGAAACACACAAATTGAGGGAAATGATTAAATCGACATGGAGGGTTATGACCACCTTAGCTACATGAGGAAATGATATGCAAGCAAGTGGAAATTTGAGGAGATTAAATCATGAGATGAACGGTTGAGGTCAACTTGTCTTGCATGAAGAGATATGATTCACACATGGATGCTTCGGGTGAGGGCAAGAGTAGGAGAGAGCTTAAGTTGCAATGGACAATCGACATTCTTAAATTTGAATAAGGTGGTGAAATTTTATTTTTTTTGGATTTTAGTGAGAAATATATTTTTATTCAAATCTTATATGAGGTGAGAAGGAATGTGAATTTGCCTAATTAATTAAATAAGATTGATTTATTTAATTAATTAGTGGAAGAAGGTTATGCTTAATTAATTAAATAGTATTTATTTAATTAATTAATGGTGGAAGATAATTAGTTGATTTGACTTGATGAAGATGAATATAGCCCTAGTTAATTAAATAAAAAAATTAATTAATTAATCAGTGATTGTAATTACTCTATTAAATCAATTAACAAGGAATTGATGTGATCATGGAATGATGATGATGGTTGGTTAAAATGTAGTAGTGAATTTTAGATGTCTGAATCCCTAAAGAGCTTAACCCATTTTCCCCTTTCCTACAACTTTAAATTTGCATAACTAGAGATCAAGAATATTCCTATCATATTTAAAATTAGATCATTGAGATGATCTGGTATTGGAAGTTGTAGAGCTCTTTAATAGATGTAGGCACTAGTGTTTGGGAAAAAAATACTGATAAACACCCTTGTTTCTAAATTAATAACAAATACTAGTGCACATGCGTGACCAACAAGAACACTCATCCAATGCTAGTGACATGCAAAAGTGTCTATGACTAACATGAGTGTTCTTCGCCAATGTAGATGACTTGCAAGGATGTCTACAGAAAACATTTTTATGATCGGTAAGGAATTTTGACTGGAGCTTATAACTAGTGGAGTCACACAGGGACCTCCAATTTTCATCTCTTTCATCTATCTCTCTGTATCCCTCCATCTATCTCTCCTTATCACTCCAAACACCTTATCACTCCACTCAATCTCCATATCACTCCGATCCAGCTCCTTATCGCTTCACTTGATCTTCTTATCACTCCATTTGTCCACGACATATCCCTCCATCTATCTCTCCTTATCACTCTAAACACCTTATCACTCCACTCAATCTCCATATCACTTCGATCCAGCTCCTTATCGCTTCACTTCATCTTCTTATCAATCCATTTGTTTCACCTTATCACATTGGACTTGCAGGGAGTGGTCACTAACGTGGAGGCCTTAACATCGTGGCAAGAGCGCATCGAAGACCGCCGAGCCTCCTCAGCTCTGTGAAGACCTGTGCAGGGACTCAAACACAAGACACTGTATCAACACGACCTTTTAGCTTACAACTGCACTGCAGGGTGAACCTTGTCTAAGGAAAACATTGATATCATAAAAGGTTGCATTTTTTAAGGATTTCAATTATAATATTCTTCTTTCAAATTCTCTAGATTGCTCCAATGTTTAGATAACCTAGAGACACATATTCTTCACATTTCTCTTGTCATTCACAAGTTTTCCATTCTCAACTCTTTATATTAGTTTGTTTAAGCCATATAATCTAAAATCATTAATGTGTTTCTATTGAATATGGATGGTGTTGTTTCAAATTATCTTGAATTAACAAGTGTGTGAAAGATTTGGACCTAGGCTAGAGATTATCATATACACACTAAACAATAATTTAGGGTTTCTCAATTTTGTTTTTTCAATGTCAAGTAACCGATACAATGTCTAATGATGTAGTGTTGATGTAATTATTAATGCAATTTGTGTAGGTTCTTTTGGATACCATTCTATGATACTTTTCAATGAGATTTTCTAATGAGAATTAGTGGCCTCGCATATCTATAAATACACTTTCCCAATTTTTCAAATTGAGGCTTTTGGTGCACATGCCAATGAGATAATGGTTAAATTTTTGAAAAAGGTTTGCATGTGAGCAAGATATTTGAATTTCAATCTATTGATAATTTTGTGATGTGTGGCGTAGTTTAGGCTAGTAAGGGACTTAAGATATCTATCTACTCATGATTAAGGTAGTAGATAAAACAATTTTGGCTAATAGGTTTAAGATTGGAATGGACTTATGTGCCAAATGAGTCAAGCATTATGACAATGCAATTGTGATAATGCTTGAAATGATGTGAAAGTGCAAGGTATGCACTTTTATCCCTTCCATTTTACCCCCAATATGGTGTACATGTAAATCTACAAGAAACATAATAAATTAAATAAAAAATAGACTTAAGATACAATAACAAATGATGCCTCTGATTCTTAGTACTTGTAGAAACAAAATTGACCACGCCTGCACATAAAGTGAGTTAGGTGTACTTGAAAAATAATATTAGTGGCACAATGGTGTAGAAGCACCTAGCACAAAGTGGCCACCATGAGGTGAAAATTGGTGATAAGTTCTTGTTTTTGAGTTTGGTCATGAATAAGGTCTTGAAATACCATATTTGATGTAATAAAGGTCATTGAGACCATGAAGAGTTGTGTTGAGTCTTATTAGGGTCACATTGTCAAAAAATGTCAAAAATTGTCATTATAATGCAAATATGTCTTATATGATGTTCAATGATATGTAAGGGTCTTTTAGGTCTATTTGGAACTATTTAAATGAGTTTTGAGTCATGGAGTTTTCAGGTTGAGTCTAGGATCAAATTTTGACAAAGTTGCTAAATGTTGTCAAAATTGTCAAAGCAACTCTTTGCATTATGTGGGTAATTAGGTGTTAGTTTGTGAAAACAAGTTTAAAAAGTCGCTGTAACCGTTGAGGAGGTTGGGGAAACCTTTAAATAAGTCCTTTTTCGAGCAATGAGAGGTTGGATGAAAGTTGCTGTAGTAGAAAAGCAAAAATCAATAAAATATCTTTATGTTCCCTGCATTTTCTGAGTTTTTCTCAGACGTGACAGTCTGATCATGAGCATTTTCCTTTGATAAAACTCATTCAGATGCCTTGATAAGCCATTTGATATAATATTGGAGTGAATATTGTGTGATTTAATTGTTGTTTCATTTCATTTCATTCAGTTTGAACAAAGATATATCAATTTTTCTGAAGGACTGTCAGAACCCTTCCTAGGGTTAACAGTGAGCACATAATAATGTAGAACTTCAATTTTTTATCTTGTAAAACCACCAAAATGGGTGGAAAATTTTAATATATTATACCTTTCATATTATTCTGGTTTCAGGGTTCCATGAATCATTTGGCACGTGCAAGTAAGGAGACATAATACTGAAATTCTGTGTCTCAGTCTGAGAACACAGTGCATTCATGGTGTTGGAGGGTTGTAGTGTTGATATAAACCTATAAGTGATTGAAGGAAGCGTTGAGGGAAGATTGGATATGGTCAAAAAAGGTTCCAAGGGGTTGGAAGTCATGAAACCACATCGAATTCATAAATACTTTTGACTGTCCTAATGTTGCCTGTGACTGTCACTGTTTGACAGTGAGAAGATCCATTCAATGTGCAAGGTTGTAGGGTGGATTGTTGTTGGGTTTGATGGTAGGAGAGGAAGGAGGGTGGTTCACCATAATTGTGTCAATCATGAAGTGTTGATAAGGGGGAATGCTCCATACAAACATGACTGTCCCTGTACTTAGTATGACTGTCCTAAAAACAGTGAAACTACAATAAACCTGGTTATGACCTCTTGGGTGGTTGGGGTAGAGAACCATGTTTGTTCATGTTGAGAAGGACTTATAGGAGTTCCAAGTGGTATAGTTTCTTGTGAGTGTCTATTACATGTTACATGTTGTGAGTGGAGATTGGAAGTCCTAATAGGGGAATGGTGTTGAGTGAGTGGCTACAAGGGGTATATGAATGTTAGAGAACTTGGATTGGATTTTAGACATGTTGGTCTGTCCTAGTGAATGTATGTCAATGGTTGGTTGAGAGTTAATGAATCAAAGGTGTGACTTTGGGGTATGAAAACCTTGTGAGGGGTTTTGTGAGTGAGTGAGGAGTTATCACCTATTGAAACAGGTGAGTTGGGAGAAAGATCTCTCTTATTTGGTTGAGTGTGTGGATGCTCTGCATCACAAAAAATTATATAATCATTAAATATTGCATTTTTCTATTAGCATGAAGTGGTTAATATGCAATGCAATATGTAGTGTTGTATGTGATGGTGTATAAGATAATATGAACTTGTCCCCATGAAAGAACAATACATGACACAAATTATGAAAAGGAACCATGATGCATGAGGAAATTGTGGAATTGTGATTGAGTTGGACTCTACAATGCATACAAGCATGAATCCTTCTCAAAATTGAGTGTAAAGTGAAATTGTGATGTATAATTCAACAATGAATTTGTGATAAAGTTGGACAATCTCCATAATGTATACAATCATGAAGCCATGCCAAATTTTAATGTGAAATAGAATAATGATATATAAGACAATCATGGAGTTACGAATAAATTGGCCCCATGACCTATACAAATATGAAACCATGCACTTGAGATTAGTAGATTGCATGCCCCTTAAATTGAGTGTAAAACATAATTGTGAAGTTAACTTGAGAAGATAAAAGATATGTAATAGTCAAATTTGGTAATGTAATGACCTTAGACATAAATTGTATAATGTAATGAGAGAAAATGGATTCCTAATTTTTTCACTCAATGTGAGGACAATCATTAACGTGATTATGTTAACCAATTATGTTTATATTTTGTAAGAAAAATTCTTTCAACACAGTCCTTTAAAGTTTCATCTTCCATTTGGCTCATTCTAAAGATATCATCCCCTCATATCACCTCCTTTGCACTATTTTTTGTTTTTTTGGAGGAATTTCTCCTTCCCATTAGCTCAATTGTCTACTAGATATCTCCCTAGTTCCATGAACCATCTTAAGGTAGAATCTTTAAGGGTGGCAAGAAATAGCTTCGATCCATGAGCATTTGTAGTATATTCATAAGTCCCATAGAGAACATCAAACTCAAAAATAAAGTTGTTTGGGTCCTTTGTCATTAGTCCAAGGAAATTAGGAAGGGTTGAAGGTGGTATGTTCTTTAGTGTAACATTTTTTTCTTAATGCAATGGGAAAGTTGAATGTGATTGTCTCATTATCTTGGTTTGCATCCCCTAAATCTCCCATGATAGGATGAGACCCAATGGATAACGAGGAAGTTCTAAATTATAGAGGACTAGAACTAGAATCAAATGGAGGAATTGATGGTGGGACTAATAAGCTTGATATCTTCCATAGTGATTGGATGGGTTTCTTTGGTAACATTTCTAGGATGGAACCTTCCAAATTGTTCCCTTCGCCTTTGCATGCAACAAGTGTAGTCCACTATCTAGCTTTCTTGCATGTTGCTAGCAAAGAATTTTGATGTTTGTTCAAGCTCTAATGATCCTAGATACTGAAAATAAGAATTGCGACTCCTATGAAGACATTTAAAATGCAAAGAAACCCAAATATTCTCATAATTTGACACCATCCCTAGCAACAATGCCAAAAATGTATGTTTCCTTATATTAACTAATAATTCAAGCTAAGTAGATTGACTCTGAAACTTAGAGATAAGGTCATCCTATGCTAAGCAACCATTAGAAAATCATAGGGTACATTAACCAAGTTCAAAAACTTGAGATGGAGTCAATATTATGTGCACACTATGAGATGCCTAAGTTGTGTAATACTCTAAGAATTAATTAATTTACTACTTTTATTGAAAGAATATACAATCCTACTAAATTATGAAATTACAATCATAGATTGAAGAGCAATTAAAACTAAGGTAATTATCAACTGTAAATGAAAAACAATTGACATGTTAATACTAAATTATTCTTATGATGTAGTTCAACTAGTTGTTGTAGGAATCTAAAGACATGAAACTATGTAAACTAATTATCAAACTAAATCACACAAATATTGAAAATAAAGTATTGAGTAGTACCTTACCTTAACTAGGTCTTGTCCTGGGTAGGTGTACACACTATCTAATGGTTGAATAATGTCACTATGCTAAGGAATATCTCATATGCTTATTCATGAAGTTAATCAAATGCAAAAAACATATCTTTACAAAATTGTCGACCCATGGTTCATCTCCCACATTTTATTTATACTTACTTTATCCAATAGACTAGTCTTAAGTTGTTACTCATTCCTAATATATAAGAAGACTATTATTTAACTAGAAAACGTTAAAAAAAAATAGAGTAGTAATGGAACTATATATCCAACATAAAGAAGGGATTTAATAACAAAAATTGTTGATAACTATTATGATGATAGTATCCAAGGTATTGAATAGGTATGCCACATATAAGAGTCTTATGATGCCATTTAGATAGCCACCTCAACGCTTGGAATTTTCATTTTTGTACCCTATGCTTCTTGACTATTGGGACACCTACTATTTGTGTAGTTACTCAACTACATGAAATTCACATGATGCTTTGACTAATTTTTTTGCAACACATGTTAGTTTCTAGAAACACTCCTAATAACAATAATCACATGATGCAGTAGTCTGGCAATAACTCTGCAAGGTCCTCCCTGCCTGATTTTTCTTTGAATGTTCCTAATGACAATGTTGCCTGGACGGTTGTTTGTTGTAGGCGGAAGGGGAAGTCTAGCCCCCTTTCCCAAACCTCTCTTTATCATTTTTTTGGTGTCTCTCCCCACTATTGAGTTGGGTTTTGGGTTTTTGCAGGTTTGACAAGTTTGTTTGGCCTGTTTGACCTTGTTTGTTTGGGGTTTGTACCATTGCTTAGTTTGTTTGCCACCTATGGGTATGCTATTTGATATCCTTTTGGCTATGTGAAGGGTCAACACTCTTCTTAACGCTTCTTTTTTAATCAAAAACAATAATCACATCATTTTCATCAATAATTATGCTCATGTATCATATCTAATATTCATAAGTAAATATACTTAATACTTATCAAATAGTCTTAACACTTAAAGTATCATGGTTTTAATATGAAAGTCTACAATTCTTAAAAAATAAAAGTTTATCAAGCTTATACAAAAGACAATTAAATAAGTTCATCAAAGGCAACTAGATAAAGAATGATTTTTTGGATGCCATCATATTTAATCTGGTAGTTGTAGGGCCAAATAAGGTCATTAATGAAGCTATAGTTCATCTAGAAGGGTGGGTGGGGTTTAAAATGAAAATGGTAGAAAATTTAAATTGTTGATGGCTAAAATATTCTGCATGCCAAGGGAATCAGAGGATCAAGGGTGATCGAGAATTCATGCCAAAAGAGATGAGGAAAGGGGTAAGGCTAACAAGGGAACCTTGACAAAGAAAAGGCTTTCAATGTTGATATTGAACAATTGATATGGGGCTTAGCTTGGTATTGAGTCAATGAAATGGCCAAAAGTTTGGCTTTAAGGCATCAAGATGTCAAGATCAAGGTGTTGAGAATACCTCTAAAGAGATATTGAGATAAGGGATGACCAAAAGCCCAAATCCAATATGATATATAGAGCAATTTATAGAGTTTCAATTTTTTTGTGGTTGATGGAAAGGGATACCCAATTAAAGGCAAGGTTGAATGTTTGACTCCAATAAGTGTTAATAAAAGACCATCAAAGTTTTAGTATTTTAGGGAAGGAAGGAAATGGGTACTAAAGGACAAGAAAAATTTAAACTTTGATGCAAAATATTTAGAAATATTTGAAATGAAAAGGATCAGAGTAAATAGATAGAAAAGATGTAGGGGAATAGATACCAAGGTGGGATGGATGGAGAAGTTTAACTTTGATACAAAGAACTTAGACTCTTAACCGAATTTCAAGCTTCGTAGCTTGAAGATTTCAAAGGAATGGTATCAAGTGATGAGAAAATTTGAAACTCTAAAAAACAACATGATGAAATTTCAACATGCACTTAAGCAAGTTGGAATCAATAGGGAATGTATGCAGGTATGAAAAACACTAAAAGTTTAAAATGTTAAAAAACACATAAAACACCAAGGAAAATACTAGAAACAACCCATACTTAATTTTTATATAATATTTGTACCTTTTGACACTTAAGCGACCCATTTAGGATGCATCAAATTAATTATCAACAGGTCAAATATGGTTAACACACACAAAATGAAAGGGACTCAGGTAAAAATTGTACTACAAATTTGTGTTCTAATAGTCTCATTAAAAGCATGATTTATAGATTGGAATTGACTCGCTTCCTTGTTTTTATCTATATCAAATTGAAACAATGAGATGGAAAACAAAAACAAATGCAATAACAACCTAGATTATTCAAGTACGATGTGAATGATTATAAGCACACCAATATGCCTTTTCTAGTCATGGAATGCAACATTTGTGATGAGGTAGTAACCACTTTTGATAACCTATGATCACTTATAATATCAAAAGGTGAGATCATACACATTACAAACTTGTTTCAAGGGGCATGGGGTTGGTAATTTTTATAGGCTAACTATCTATTCATGTATCACAATAAAGCATGGTCCATGGTCCCTATCTAGGAGTTCAATAGGTTTCTAAGTGAGCCCTTGGTCTACCCAAAGGTATGCAAGGCCTAAGATCATGAATGGAATCCCATCTACAAGAATGTTTTTATGAAAAAAAAAAAATCCACTTTATCTTGTATCCTTACAAAAAAGGAGAATCAAAGTTGTCCTAAACAAGATGTTACTCCTTTAAGGTATAGCCTTTTCTTTGCCCCTTTGTTTACCCCATTAGAATGTGTAATACATGTAATCCCTTAAGGTGATGAGATCCTTAAGAATGTCTCTAAAGAAAAGAAAAAAAAATACTTCCAATCTTTGAAATTGTCTTGCAGCACAAGGAGAGAGCATCTAAACTTAATTATCTTGAAATTGAAAACAATGAAAAGACAATAAAAAATATATTTTTGATCTCCAAGATCACCTTTCATTGTGATGTGAGATAATTCACACCAATTTGTCTCATATACAAAGGAGATATGAGTTCGCTTACCTTAGAAAAATGGGATGTGCAACTAAGCTAGTGATTAAAAAGATGGTCTTTGATCAATGTTGTTATACAAAACGAGTTAGTAATTCCATAAATACACTTGGAAAAAATAAGAGTAATTTTAGAAATATTTGGACATAAGCCTAAAAAATAGTCTTCAACAAGCATTATATACTATTTATTTATTTATTAATTAAGTAGGGAAAGGTCATGAACCCAATACAAAAGAATATCAAAATAAGTAAATAAAAAAAAGGGTTCTGACCCCAAACACCTAAAAGCCCCATGGGAAAAGGATAATAAAAGAGCACTTACAATAGGTCAAGAACATACCACCAACATCAAAACATATGCCATAACAAATCACTACAACACAATGGTTGTACAACAAGCAACCTACATCAAGATTGGGTAGGGAAATCACCAATAACTTAGGGAAAAGTTTGGGAAGAAGAGGAAGAACCATTTTTTCTCCTCCAATGAACAACAATATAGGTAAATCCCCGTAATGCATCTATCATCACAAGGGGTAGAGTGTAGAAAAGGTGTAACATCATTTATTGAAGGTTGGAGCTGAAGAAGGGCTACAAGAAGAGAAGGATCCATGGAGCCAGAGGAATTCACACCAACAAAAAGAGGCTCAACAACATTTTGGGAGTCATTAGAAGAAGATCTGGAAGCTTGGATAGTCAAGTGATCATCATAAGCTTCCTTCCACCAAGTAGTAGTGTCTTTACAACATAAGAGAGCACAAGTCGTGGCCAATTGAGAAACAGTAGTGACATCAAAAAGGGAGGCCCTCATAATACAAGATCTGAGTCCACAACCTATCCCCCACCATCAAAACCAGATCACCATGAAGGGGTTTGGAGGTGTCAACATCAACCAAATGTGTGCAGAAGTAGAATACCCCATGAAGGAAGTGGAATCATCAATCTTCAAGAAGCAACCAATATCCTCTTAACATTAAACCTCCCAAAAGTGGAGGGGAAGGTTATGGATATGGGCTCACACCAAATGCACCTTGAGTGGTTCAGTAAGGGGATTGAATAAAGCTTTCCAAGGTTTAGTCGAGAGGGAATGAACACCCTAAGCCCATAACTTGTTCAACTCTAGATCTCTATCATCAAAAGAAGCAAAGGTAGCACTTAAAAAACCTTTAGCACAAGGGAAGAGCTCAATCTTATCCAAAATTTAAAAAAACCAAGATTCCAAAACCTAGCCATAAAGATTTGAAATTGAAGGCTAAAGACTTGAGAATCTATCTAGATTGAACTGCAATGCTGGTGGATGTTTTGGCACAATGAAATGGGTGAAGCTTCCCAAAAATAGGGAGAACACCAACATCACTTTCCACATGAGAAAAACTTTGATTCCTAGCAGCATAGACAAGACTCTTAAGGGCAACACCACACTAACCCCACAAGACTAGAGGCAGGACATAGAACATGGTTGCCAGGACCACCCTTGACCAAGGGGTTGGCCAACACTAACTATGTATGGTGAGGCTCCAAAGGAGTAGACAAATGCAACTGAGGCTCCAAATAAATCCCTAAAGAAGTGGAACTGACCCCTAAAGGTGCAACGAGAGGAGGAGTTCCAGAAGGGCATTGGCATTCGTAGGTTTTGCAACGTGTGGGAGCTTCATTTTAAAAAATGTTAATACTTATTACTCAAAAATGTGTGTTTTCTTTTTCTTTTTTAAATTTTAATCTACAATAATGAAATGTTTGAAATGCAAGAAATCACTTACACGAAATGTTAAAAAAAATGATTTCAACTAATAACAATGAAATACCATTTTCTTATTGAATTATGTCTAGATAAACATGAAGTTTCTCATCATAGATCTTCTTTTAAGTTTGAAAGAATGTGGTTTCGACACCCACATTTTCATGCCCTACTTCGTCAATGGTGGGTGAGTGCCCCCTTCTATAGGGGGAACAAAATGTTTCAACTTTATACAAAAATGCAGTTTGTAAAAGCAAATATCAAAGTCTGGAATAGGAAAGTATTCAAAAATATCTTTGCAGAAAAAACAAAGGTAGAGAAAGAATTAAAGGACGTCAATGAACTTATCTTTTCTACTGGGATTAATCCAAAATTTTTCTTAAAGTAGAAGCATTTACAAAGCTACTAGGGAGAATTGTGCTCTAGAGAGGAGGAATACTGGAGACAAAAATCAAGGGAATTATGGCTAAAAGAAGGAGATAAAAATACTAAATTCTTCCAAGCTTCTACAAAGATTAAGCAAGCTACATCTACTATCTTTTCTATAAATGCCTCTTCTTTAGGGGGAAAATTAACTAATGAACAAGAAATTAGGGAAGAGGGTGAACTCTTCTATAAAAATTTTCTTGCTCCCTCCCCTCCTTTTGTTTCTAAGGAGTCCAGTGTCGACATATTGTTAGACTCCATTCCTTGTTTGATTTCACAAGTGATAATGATTATTTGATGCAACCTTTCTCTCTCACTGAATTACAAGAGGTAGTATTTTGTATGGCTCCGGACAAGTCTCCAAGCCCTGATGGTTTCACCATACCATTCTTTCAAAAGTGTTGGGACATTTTAGGCTTTGATCTTTTAATGGCTTTGGAGGAGTCAAGACAAAAATCTTTTATTCTCAAGAACTTCAATTTAACCCATCTTGCACTTATCCCCAAATCCAATAACCCTCAATCTTTTGCAGATTTTAGGCCTATCTCCTTATGTAATTCAGTGTAAAAGATTTTCACAAAAGCTATCTATCTCCGGTTAAAATCCTTGATACCTAAGGTAATATCTCTTCAACAAGGAGGTTTTGTTCCTGGTAGGGAAACATCAGAAGGTGCACTTGTGGCCCATGAAGTTTTGCACTCAATTAACTCTTCACAGTCCCCTGCTTTCATAGCTAAATTAGACATGTTGAAAGCATATGATAAAGGATGTTGGTCCTTTCTTTTGAGAGTGCTTAAAAATTTTGGCTTTTCGGATAAGTGGTGCAAATGGATCAAAAATTGCCTTTCTGGGGCACATTTTTCAGTTATTGTTAATGGTAATCCTTCTGGTTTTTTTCAAGCCACCCAAGGGGTTCGACAAGGTGACCCACTATCACCTTTTCTATTCATTATCATGGCAAAAGCTTTTAGTAGATTGGTCAATAAGCAGTTGAGTCTAGGTTTCTGGAAGGGGGTATGTATCTCTAATACCTCAATTTCTATCACCCACACCTTATTTGTAGATGATACACTTTTATTTGGCTATTCCAATATACAAGAAGTAAGGCATATTAAGAAAATATTGTACATATATACTTCTGGATCTGGACATAAAATCAATGCACAAAAATCCAAACTATTCATATTCAATACTTCTAAAATGGTGTCTAACAGTATTATCCAAACATTGGGCTTTCTAGTGGATTCTCTTCCATCATCGTACTTGGGTATCCCTTTCTTTATGGGAGTAGGGAAACCTTCTTTTTGGAATTCTGTGATTGATAGATTAAAAAGAAAAATTTCTGTGTGGAAAGCTAGATGGTTATCTCTGTCAGGCAGAATCCTTCTTGTCAAAACTATTTTGGCTACAATTCCAAACTACTACATTTCAGTCCTTCAAGCCCTGGAATCTATTCTCTCATATCGAGAAAATTATTCGAAATTTTATTTGGAAAGGTAATCTTTCAGAAGAAAAAAAGATCTCACTTGTGTCTCTCAACAAAATGACTCCAAGCAAATCTACGGGCGGGGTGGGTCTGCACGATCTTTCAAAAAGGAATAAGGCCTTTGGGGGAAAGCTAGTTTGGAATATGTATGAAAAACCACATGCTTTGTGGTGTCAAATTATGCAAGCAAAGTATTTAGATACTCCTACCCCTTCACGTATATTTACTATCCTTGATCCTCCATCAAGCTCTGCAGTTTGGAACTTCATGATGGACTGTAGGAATGTGATTACTAGATACTTATTGTGGCAAGTACATAATGGCAAAGAAGTCAACTTCTGGCATGATTCATGGAGTGGTCTCCCCCCTCTTAATCTGGAGGAGTCCCTAGTAGATGTGATCCCCATATTTTCTACTCATTGGGGTTCACACCTTTATGATTACATAGATGATCTTGAGAAGCCTTCAAATCATGTCATTTGGAAAAAGCCAGTTCTACTCCCAATCTCCCTGGATCAAAAGGAAAAATTTTCTTTGATTCTCAAGAACCACATTATCTTTATCTCTAATAGTTTGGAAAAATTGATATGGTGCCTTGCGAAGAATGGAAAGTACTCTATCAAGGAAGGGTATAAGGTAATTCATCAAATGTCTGTTCAATCCTATTCACAAAGAGCCTACAATTTCTGTTGGAATAATAGTGTTCTTCCCAAGGTAGGGATGTTTGCTTGGCATGTTCTACATAAGAGAATACTCACCAGTGAGAGACTTATTAAATTGAATATTGCACATCCATTTGCTTGTGTACTTTGTGGTGAACATAGTGAAACGTTAGATCATCTCCTCCTCCAATGTGATTTTGCTCACTATTGTTGGATGTTCGTGCTTGATAAGCTTTCCTTTAGCACCCCTCTTCCAGATAATATATGGGATTTGTTCTAGTCATGGCCAGTCTTATACTCATCCTCTCTTTTTGCATGTATTTGGAAAGTGATCCCATCCATAGTAGTATGGTCACTTTGGTGGGAAAGAAATAAGTGTATTTTTAGAAAGCAAACATGTCCTCTTTCTAAAGTTTTCAATTATATTGAAAAATCAGTATCAGAACTGGTTAATGCTCAATTTTCAAATCAGTTCAATTCAAATAGGGAATTTACTTCTTGGGATGGTCAAGTTATTAACTGCTGGAAGGGAATCTCTATTCCTGTACCACCTTGTCTTCCGAGAGTGAGAACTAGTAAAATTGATAGAAATAAAGTGAAATGGTGTCCTCTGGACTCAATGCATTTCAAACTAAATTTTGATGGCTCCTCCAAAGGGAACCCAGGTGATGCAGGGATAGGAGTATGCATAAGGGATCACACAGGATGTGTTTTAGCCTTGAAAGTTGCTTTTATTCCACCGGGTACTAACAACTTTGCAGAGGCATATGCTTTACTTGAAGGTATTCTACTAGTAAAAAAACTGAACATCTCATATATACACATTGAAGGCGATTCAGCTATTATTATCAACGCTTGCATAAAGAGAAATATTGATAATTGGCAGATAAGATATTTACTTGAACAAGCATGGACACTAATTGATACATTTAAAAACTTCACCATTTCACATGTGTATAGAGAAGGGAACCGGTTTACAAATCATTTGGCAAATATGGGAAGTTCCAAGGAGGAACTTAATATGATGGGTCCGAATTGTGATTTTGATTCTTATCCAATTCTTAAGGCAAAAATTTTGGAGGATATGGGTACAGGATAATATTACATATAGCTATATAGTGGTCTTTTTCATAATGATATAAATTGGTATGTGTGATATTATAAGTGCAGGGTCCTGTGGTTTTGCTTCATCTGTATATTGTGAAGGGATATCGATTTGAGAAGTGTGCTGTATGGTAAGTTGGATAAATTCATAAGTGAGACAGATTGTGGACTGCTATGTAAATGTGCACAACCCTCGTGATATTTTGGTTTAGACTGCATCTTGTTCAATACATTACAGAAAACATTCGATACTGGGGGATGTTTTATGACACTCGGTATTCTGGACACTATAAGATATTGTATTTTTTGGCATATTTGAGATTTACATCTCACAACCTTTCTATGTATTGTAGAGCAAGGATCAGAGTTTTTCTTACTAGTTCTTTTCTCCGGGAGCTCTTTGAATCAGCTTTATATAATAAAATATATTAAGTGGCACTGCCACCTTGTGTTTAAAAAAAAACAAAAACAATGCAATATTCAAAAAATTGATTTAAACCAATAACAATGAATTGTTGAAATGCAAGAAAATCACCTACATACAAAATGTAAGGCAAAAATAATGTAATTGTATGCAAATTTTATGTTATAGCATGCAATCACATGCAAATCTTCTATAACCACATGCAACCTCATAGAAGTTTTTTGTTACATCATGGAATCACATGCAAATCTTTTACAACCACATGCATTTTTTAATCATAACATGCAATCACATGCAAAGCTTCTACAACCATGTGCAATCACACAATCTTTCTATTATAATATGCAATAACAGAAATAAGTTTTGAAAAAATCTTCTTTTCTATCTAAATGTGAGAACAAAAATAAAATGGAATGTAATTTCCTTACCCAAATTGCAAAATATGAATTTAAATTGCAAGATCAACTTCAAATCATTGTATTTCCCTTAATATTTATGTAAATTTCAATGTAACCACTTTTAAGAAAACTCCTAAAATACTCTTTTCAAAGAATCCAATATCTTCTTTTATGAAGACTTGTGTGAAACACACAAATAAATAAGAAAAATGGCAAAATAATGAATCTTCAAACTAGAAAACTAAGGTTAGACAAGAGACAAGGTCCTATTAGGCATGCCAAAATATAATGCATAGAATTGAAATAAAATTAAATTAAAAAATTAAAATATAAATAATTAAAATCTATTTATTCTAAAACCAAGAAAACCTTATGTAAAGAATTGAAGTAGACTTGTTGGTTTTGTGATGGAGTGTGGATGCTTAATATGCATGAAAGATTTATCCAAAATTCTTATAAATTTTTCCATATGATTGAATTAGAGAAGAAGATGTGGATTTATATATTTTAATTAAAAATATGAATAGTTGAAATTGATTCACCCAATTTAGCAATTTGGATGACCTTTAATTTATTACATTTAAGAATGTGTATGCATAAGTCAAGGAATAAATAAGAATTGCATGAAAAAAAAAGTTGAGTTTTGAAATGACATGTGAGGATAATTAATCAATTAGATCTATATTTAGATAATTATGTGTGCATGAAGTTTATTATGGAATGTATGTGAGAATAAGTAGTCAATTATCTACATAATTAATTAGATACATGTACATGTGTTTGAAAATTGATTAACTAGTTATAAATTATTAATTAATTGTGAAGTGATGTTAGAAGATAAAAATTAAATATAATAAATTAAGAGGATATTAAGTAATTAATTAATGATAATTAATTAACTAATGGTATGTGAGGACATGGTGTGTATTAGTTGATTAATACAATTAATTAATTAATTGACAATAAAAAGGTGATGTAAGTTTGGTGTTTACAAATAACCATGACTTAATCTTTGGAAGAAAGGACCTCCAAGTTGGTCACATGTAGGCATGTGAGGAGAAAAGAGTAACAAGATGCATTTTTTTCACTTGAAAAAAAGAAATTTGAGTGGGTTAACCAAGTAGAATTCTTCATTAGTATTTCAAAAGAATCACAACAGTATTTTTGACAAAAATCCACATGATGTTAAAGGAGTACAAGAGAGAGAAAATTCTACCAAGAAAAGGGGACCTACCTCTATTAAAGATGCTCAAACCATGACATAGGTATGCATGCTAAATATTTCATTAAATATTTTCATTACAATGTTACATTGAATGAACCTATTTAAAATTTTGAGAAGCATATTGGATAAATTATTTCTAAGTTGCTAATAGAAATAGTTATGACAGAAAAGGTTCTTGAAAAGTACAACAAAGGAGTAATCAATCCCATCTTCATTGAATAAATTCCGTAATATGCAAGTCTTGGATATGGTAAATTTAAAATTTAAGAATTCTTTAGCCTAAATTAAGCAAGACTAGCTTACATGAATGAGGATTACGCACCATCTACACCAAGAGAAATCTCGAAAGTGTAAAATTATTTCTAACGCATTTTTTAAAGATTCAAATGATTGTATGGAATTTTCAAGAAGAAATGACAATTAATGTTATGGCTTTAGGTAGACTAGGGCAATAAACAATATTAAATTTAATGCAGAGTAAGAGAGGCAAAAATAAAAAATCACAATAACACAAAGGTTTAAAATGGTTCACCTAATGTAGTTCATGTTGGATCGACATACTTGGACTTGGCTTGTTTCTCGTTTCCAATATTATCATCCTTGAAGGCCAACAAAAACTAAGCATGAAGTCATTTTCTCGAGTTACTACCTTGGTCAACATATCTGCAAGATTCTTGCTAGTGTGTGTCTTCGCTAGCTTCAATTGTCTATCCTCTAAAACTGAGTGTATGAAATGGTACCTTAACTATATATGTTTCATATTGGAGTGAAGAGTTGAGTTCTTTGCAAGATGAATGACAAGTTTTGACTATCACTATATAGCCTTCTATTTTCCTATTGCTTGCCTGATTCCTTTGTAAACCTTTGTAACCAAATCATCTCCTTACTAGGATCGGTAGTAGCAACATAATATGCTTCTATGGTGGAGAGTGCAACAAAATTTTGCAACTATGAAATCCAACTAACTATTTTTCCACTTGCAATAAACACATACCCTGTTGTGCTCCTCTTTCTATCAATATCTCTTGCTAGATATGAATCCCTGAAGAGTGGAGTTAGAACCTCCAAAATGTAATGACTAAGTAGTAGTAGCTCTCAAATACCTAAGAAGCCACTTTAATGTATGCCAATTCACTTTTCCAAGATTCTTCATATACTTGTTTGCAACTTGTTCAACACACCTTAGGATTGAGAGGGGGGTGAATCAGTCTGGACCATAAGACACTTGACTTAAACTTTTAATGTTCAAAACACAATCAACATATCTTTAACTTTATCATTAGCAATGAAACATAGAGTGATAAAACACAATGCACGAGAGAATGCCATATTTAAATAGAAAACCTTAAACAAGGAAAAACCATAGTGAGATTCAACTCACAATATATATGAAATCATTACAAATCTATTTCAGGCAACCACTTCTAAGGAAGCACACTACCACCTAGAAGACTTGCAGGTTGAGATGTACTATCCCAGAGCAAGATACAAAGGACTTGGAGGCTACAACTCACTACTCCAGGGCAAGATACATAAACATCAAGTCTTTAAATTAGAAAAACAAAATTCTTTCTCCAAATGTGAAGTTGTCATTGAACATCTGTTACAAGCAACAAACTCCAACAACAATCACCGCCACATTCACTCTCTTTGCATCACAACACTACAAATGATATGATCATGAAAGCACTTGCACATGAAACACTTTGCACACCACTTCATCAACTTCGCCACTTCTCAATACCTCCGAAGACACACAATCACATTGATTTTATCTTCTATATATACCATCTTCTTCATTACAAATATCAATAGGTCGACTAGAACAAGAGACAAGCATAGGTGATAGGGAGAGTCCTAATCTACCACCAACTGGAATTCTTTGATGGTATAATCCTTTTCTCTCTTAGGGCCCATAGTCTTTCCTATGTACTCCCCTACCATTTGTTAGCTTATCTCACCTTCCTCAAGCTCACAAAGTAAGCTTGCTCACTATATCCTTGCAGGGTGTAGGACACACACATTCGTTCTCTCTTTGCAAAACCACCCATCTTGTTTGGTTAAGAAAAATTTCTCCTTTTGGATACACAATGTCTCAGTTTCAGGCTTGTAGCCTTTTGGATCTTCCTCCACTTCTCAATAGATTCCTCCCCTTGCAGGTTATCCCCTTCAAGTTACTAACACCTAGCCAGACTATCGCCAAGCTCGCCTAGGGCCTGTTTGCAGGAATAACTAATGCCATCTCCTGGTCTCTTACAAATAAAAACCTACTGTACATATTTGGCTCTTCTTGGCAATCTCCAATGATCATGTGGAGTTTCAAGTTAGAGCCATATGCTTATTGCAAACAGGAAACAAAAACTAAAATGGAAAGCTTTATTTACAAATCTCGAGCTTATTCGCGGGTTCAAACCAATAATTCACAGAACAGAGAAAAGAAGCATTTACATTAACAACATACGTGAACTTAGAGATTTTAACACATTATTGCAATTCATGAACAAAAATTAGACTCTGATTGGAAACTAGAAAATGGACTACCCTATTGCTATTTAGAAAAACAAATGTGTTCTCTGAGGCAATCAACAATCAACGATCAACCTCTTATAGATGCCTGTTGGGTCTTTTTATACATTTCATCCTCTGTTGTGAACTCCTCCTATTGGACGAGATAGATCTTGTTACCAACGGTTTCCAGTTGTAACTGTTTCACAGGTTCCATCGGGTCATCGGTGTAACAACAAATCTTGACTTCCGATGGCTGATGACAACTTTCCGCACTCCGCACTTCTTATCGGGCATCGGGGTAGCATGAAATAGCTCCTCCCAATACCTGATGGCTCCACTCCATGCCTATGCTTTCCCATCGGGTCGTCGGGGTAACTTGAAACTACTCCCCCCGATACCCAATAACAATACTCCGAGCACTGACGACTTATCAGGTCATCGGGGTAAGTGTGAACCACTCCTGTCGATACCCAATACAACCACTCCATACTCTGTCGACCTCATTAGGGTAAGACTTGCCGATCAGGGTAGGTCTTGCCGATAAGAAAATTTCAAAAACTGTAATTAAACAACCATACAAATGGACTAAAGCCAGTCCTTATGTATTTACATGACCACTAGAAGGTCTCACAAGCCAAAATTGGTTAAGGGCATTTCAACCCTTAGGTGCTCCTACACCATACTCCCCCCAAAACAAAGAAGTCAATTGACTGCGCTCGGCAGCCTTAACAAAGTCTGATTCAGGGGCCCAGGTTGCTTCAGAATTAGGTTTATGCATCCATTTGACCAAATGTTCCATGTAGACCTGTTGTCTAGTCTTCTTGAGAACGCAGGAATCCAACACTTTCTCAGCCTAAGGCATGGAAGAAGAAGTAATGGCAGCTTAGCAAGTGACTGTTGAACATCTGAAACTCATGCATCCTCCTTGGGAAGTTGTCCCTTGTAGGCAACCAAATCTGCAACATTGAAAATGGGAGACAAAGCAATATTAGATGGAAAATCAATCTTATAGGCATTAGAGCCATACTTGGCTAAAAATTTACATGGGCCTATTCTCCTCATTTGTAGCTTGTTGGGAACCCCTTTTTGAAGTTGAGCCTTGTTCAAATGTACCATCACCAAATCTCCAACTGGAAATTGCACATCTCTCTGTGTGGCATCAACTTTGACTTTAACTTTTTGTGACGAATCTTGGAGAGCTCGCCTGACTTGGTCATGAACCTCCTTCATAGATTGAGCAACATCATCAGCTTGACCACTTCTGTGCGACAGATTTCTAAGATCTCGTAATTCCATAACACCTCGTGGGTGCATACCATACACTATCTCAAAAGGACTCTTCCCAGTAGACCCGTTGACACTGTCATTGTAGGCAAACTCTGCTTGGTGAAGAACCTGATCCCAACTCTATCCATATTCTTTTGTCAAGCACCTTAAAAGGTTTCCAAGTGTCCTACTGACCACCTCTATTTGACCATCCGTTTGGGGATGATAGGTTGAACCAAAAGACAAGTTAGTTCCTAGCCTTTTCCAAAGAGTTTTCCAAAAATGTCCAAGGAATTTGACATCTCTATCTGAAACAATACTAACCGGAAAACCATGAATTCTTATAACCTCTTTGAAAAATAAGTGTGCAATGTGACTAGCATCATGAGTAGTTTTACAAGGAACAAAATGTGTCATCTTATTAAATCTGTTAACAACAACAAAAATACTATCACAGCCAAGCTTTGTTTTGGGTAAGCCAACCACAAAATCCATACTTACACATTCCCATGGCCTTGTAGGAATAGGTAATGGCTGGTAAAGACCAGCATTAGTAGTTGTACCTTTATCTTTATGACAAACCATACACTGCTCAGCATAGTTTCAGATATCCCTTTGCATTCTGGGCCAATAGTAGAACCTTTGAACAAGTTCCAATGTCTTATTAAGGCCAAAATGACCACTCAAACATCCATTGTGCTTTTCTTGGATCAGATTTTCCCTCATCGATCCTTTGGGAACACACAACTATCCACCTTTAAACAACAAACCATTCTGCAAAGTAAAGTTGGCACATTCACTATGAAAGTGATTATGAAATTCTTGACAAACCTTGTAAATGGCTGCAAAATATTCATCATTGGGGTACAGATCCTTGAAGTAATCAACTCCAATACTCTGAATCTGCACTTCTTGCACTGCTAGTAGCCTTCTACTCAAAGAATCTGCTACTTTATTACACTGTCCTTTCTTATGCTTAATAGAAAAAGTATATGACTGCAAATACTCAACCCATTTAACATGCCCATGACTCAACTTATCTTGTGAATTCAAAAAACTTAAAGCTTGATTATCTGTGTAAACAACAAACTCCCTAGGCAACAAGTAGTGCCTCCACTTCCTAAGAGCTTGGACAAGAGCATACAGCTTGAGATCATAGGGTGAATACTTCTTCTTGGCATCATTGAGCTTCTCACTAAAGAAAGCTACAGGTCTATTCTCTTGACTCAAAACAACACCAACTGCTATATTACTTGCATCACATTCAATTGTGAACAACTTATCAAAACTAGGAATGAGTACTGGTTGTGTAGCTACCTTTTGTTTCAAAAGTTCAAACCCTTTGTTAGTTGCATTTGTCCACTAAAACTTAGTCTTAACTCCTCCTTTGATGGTATCCAACATGGGTGCACAAATCTCACTGAACCCTCTGATAAAATTCTTGTAGAACTGTGCCAAACCATGAAAACTTCTTACTTCACTTGTTGTCTTTGGTGTTGGCCAATTTGTGATGGCTTCCACCTTTGATGTGTCCATATTCAAATTTCCTCCTAAAACTACAAATCCGATATAGACAAGTTCCTACTTCATAAACTCACACTTCTCCAAGTTTATTGTTAGTTGCTCATCATACAATTTTTGCAATACAATAGTAAGATGCTCTAGATGTTCCTCTTTAGTTCTACTGAAAATCAAGATATCATCTAAGTATACAACAACAAATTTACCAATAAAATATTTAAGCACTTCATTCATGAGTCTCATGAATGTACTGGGAGCATTACTAAGACCGAATGGCATAATGAGCCACTCGTAAAGTCCTTCATTGGCTTTGAAGGTTGTTTTCCATTCATCACCTTCCTTTATCTTGATCTGGTGGTATCCACTCTTGAGATCAATCTTGGTGAAGTATTTTGCACCTCCCAAACAATCCATCAAGTCTTCAATTCTTGGGATAGGAAATCTGCACCTGATAGTGATTCTATTTATGGTTCTTGAATCTGTGCATAGCCTCCATGTTCCCCCTTTCTTGGGTGCTAACATTGTAGGTATGACATAAGGACTTATGCTCTTCTTCATCAACCCTTGGTCCAACAATTCTTGGACTTGTCTAGCCACTTGTTCTATTATGGAGTTATCTTATAGGTTGTTTTGTTAGGTAATCATGCTCCTGCAATGAAATCAATCTGATGGCTTATGGCTCTAATAGGTGATAGGGTTGCTGGTGCTCCATCACTTATGATCACTTTGAAGTTGTCTAGTATCTTCTGCACTTCATGAGGTATTTGAACCTTCTTTTCTTGCTTTGCTTCCTTTGGTTTCACTATGAGAGAAAACCCCACTCCTTCTTCTTCAAGAGTGTGTATGAACTATTTTTCACTCACCAATAACACATTTGGGCCTTTAGTTTTGCTGCTCTCTCCTTCATCACTTAGGGATTGAATATGGTATGTAACTCCATCCTTTTGAAAAGAATAAGAGTTCTTCTCTGCATTGTGAATGGCCTTTCTGTCAAACTGCCATGGTCTACCAAGAAGTAGATGGCAAGCATCCATAGGCAGGATGTCACACAAGACTTTATCCTTATAACTACCTATGTTGAACTCAACCCATGTTTGTTCATTTACTACCACATGCTGCTCCTTGTTGAGCCAAGTGACCCTATATGAATTACTATGTGGGATTCTTTCCATTTTCAGTTTATTTACTGCTTCCTCTGACACAATGTTGTCAGTAGATCTTGAGTCTATCACCACTCTACAAACCTTACCAAGGACCTTGCATTTGATTCTAAACAAAGATCTTCTTTGAGTTGGTTCTTCTTTGATTGGATCCTTAATCAAGGCTCTTCTCATCATTAAATTTTCTCCTTCTTCAGGAGCTAAGCTCACACCTTGTGTCTTGTTGCTTTCTGCATCTTCTTATGCATATGACACTCTTCTTTCACTTCCTTGAGATGAAGAGGATTTGTCTGGACATCTATAGGCAGGGTGACCCAACTTTTGACAATTGTAACACTTCATGGTGGAGAAGTAGGACCCTCTTCCCGATCCACTAGATCTACCTCTTCCTGGGTTGCTAAATGATCCCCTTCCTCTATAGCTGCTCTTGCTATGTAGTTTGGACTCTCCTTGGGACCTTTGATATTCTCCTCTTCCACCAAAACTGACTCTTTGGCCTCTACCATCTTTTCCTTTGCCTCTTCCTCTGTTGCTTTGTTCTTTCTTCTTTTTACTCTTTTTCCTCCACCATCAGTGCCAATTGATAGCACTTATGCACAGTGTTAGGACATAAAAAACTCAACTCCTCTTGAATATTCCATCTCAAGCCATTCAAGTATCTGGCTACCTTGATGCTCTCATCCTCTACCACCTTGGATCTCAGACACAACTTCTGAAATTCCTCAGTGTAGCTGCTCACATCCAAGTCTCTTTGTCTCAAGTTTTTTCTCCTTTTGTGCAGTTGGATCTCATAATCTTCAGGGATATAGGCTTCCCTCACCTTGGATACCATTCCTTTCCAAGTGGCTATTGGGTTCTTACCCTCTTTTTGCCTTTCTTCTTGGATAAATTTCCACCAAGTTAAGGTTGCTCCTCTCAATCTAGACTTAGCTACCTTCACCTTTTGGGCTTCACTAATCCCATCACACTCAAAGTGATTCTCCAATCCTTCAATCCATTCTATGACTACTTCAGGCTCCATTTTCCCATAAAAAAGTGGCACTCCTTCCAAGGATTTCCCCCCTGAGGATTAAATTTCTTTAAGGAAAGGTTCTTCAGGTAGGATAGGGTCTGGTTCAGGTATTCTATCCTCTTCCACTGATTCTTTACCCTTCCCTTCATTGACCTTGATTGTCACTTTCTCAGTTTTATCCTCAACTATGTCTAGTTTACTCTCCAATTGTAGTAATCTTTCTTTCAGGAGTCTATTCTCTTCCTCCTGATCTTCTACCTTCTTGGCTAACTCTGCATTGGTCACCATTTTGAGACTATTTTCTCCTACTGATTCAGTGCTTGACATCAACTAGTTTCTTCCCAAATCTCTACTATGACTCTAATACCACTTTGATAGGGAGAGTCCTAATCTACCACCGACTGGAATTCTTTGGTGGTATAATCCTATTCTCTCTTAGGGCCCATAGTCTTTCCTATGTACTCCCCTACCATTTGTTAGCTTATCTCACCTTCCTCAAGCTCACAAAGTAAGCTTGCTCACTATATCCTTGCAGGGGTGTAGGACACACACATTCGTTCTCTCTTTGCAAAACCACCCATCTTGTTTGGTTTAGCAAACTTTCTCCTTTTGGATACACAATGTCTCGATTTTAGGCTTGTAGCCTTCTGGATCTTCTTCCAGTTCTCAATAGATTCCTCCCCTGCAAGTTATCTCCTTCAAGTTACTGACACCTAGCCGAACTATCGCCAAGCTTGCCTAGGGCCGGTTTGCAAGAATAGCTAATGCCATCTCCTGGTCTCTTACAAATAAAAACCTTTTGTACATATTTGGCTCTACTTGACAATCTCCAATGATCATGTGGAGTTTCAAGTCAGAGCCATATGATTATTGCAAACAGGGAACAAAAACTAAAATGGAAAGCTTTATTTATAGATCCCGAGCTTATTCATGGGTTCAAACTAGTAACTCACAAATTAGAGAAAAGAAGAATTTACATTAACAACATACATGAACTTACAGATTTTAACACATTATTGCAATTCACAAACAAAAAATAGACTCTGATTGGAAACTAGAAAATGGACTACCCTATTGCTATTTATAAAAACAAATGTGTTCTCTGAGGCAATCAACAATCAACGATCAACCTCTTATAGATGCCCGTTGGGTATTTTTATACATTTCATCCTCTGTTGTGAACTCCTTCTATTGGACGAGATAGATCTTGTTACCAACGGTTTCCAGTTGTAACTGTTTCACAGGTTCCATCGGGTCATCGGTGTAACAACAAATCTTGACTTCCGATGGCTGATGACAACTTTGCGCACTTCGCACTTCTTATCGGGCATCGGGGTAACATGAAATAGCTCCTCCCGATACTCGATGGATTCACTCCATGCCTATGCTTTCCCATTGGGTCACCGGGGTAACTTGAAACTACTCCCCCCGATACCCGATAACAATACTCTGAGCACTGACGACTTATCAAGTCATCGGGGTAAGTGTGAATTACTCCTGCCGATACCCGATACAACCACTCCATACTCTATCGACCTCATTAGGGTAAGACTTGCCGATCAAGGTAGGTCTTGTCGATAAGAAAATTTCAAAAACTGCAATTAAACAACCATACAAATGGACTAGAGCCAGTCCTTATGTATTTACATGACCACTGGAAGGTCTCACAAGCCAAAATTGGTTAAGGGCATTTCAACCCTTAGGTGCTCCTACACCAATAGGTCTTATCAATTTGGCCACCAAGCACAATTGTGGTGAATGTGGTCCAATCCAAGAGATAGAGAGGACCTAAAAACATCATATTATACTTCTCTAAGCAGCTTCAAACCACATACATACTGGCACACATCATTCAGAGTTGGCAACAAGGTAACATGTAGATACGCAATGTAGCACACAATCAATTGACCCAAAACGCATCATCCAAATGAAATAACTCAAGGTGGATCCCCACATACCATAAATACAACCCAAACACAACTCAACACACTCTCCAATGTTGGTACATATCATTAAAACTTAAGCACAAGTCGAAAAACAAACTTCTTTCAGACAAATAACCACAATTACCTAGAAACATAACATAAGACACAATGCAACACCAAAATTAACATCTAACACCATGTAGAGCACATAAGGACATTCATAGAACATTCGACAACACTTACAAACACTTTCTTATTGTCACATCGATACATGTTGGTGCAATACAAATAGATATAGAATACTTCATCACTAGACTGTTAGAAAATATAGTCTTGAACAAAACATCAATAAACCTTCTTGCAGAACACTTTAACACTTGAGACTGGAATTGAGATAACACATGAACATTGGAATCATGTCCTCAAAGTTGCAACACTTGAAACATCAATGTGGAAAAATGTGGAGCATTTCCCAAATCAATTAAACCACTCGTGACAAACAACCAAATTGTCAGCAAACAACCATCACACCAAGAACTTGAAAAGATAGTAGTGCAATGTCCACAAAACATCAACATTAAGCCAAAATCTGGAAGACCTAATTCACAAATGTGAAAAAATGTGGAGCATTCTTCTAACCAGATATTAAATACTCTTTCTTGCATATCACAACTTATCATAATGCAAAACGTTTTGGAAACATTATTAGTTAGACCAAAAGTGCCAAGACCAATGAGAACACATCCTCAACCATCATCATTAGTCTCCATCCAAAATATATCTTCATTATACGATCAAATTAACATTGCCAACAACAATACAATATCTCAAACATAGTGCAGACATCAGAGACCAAATAAGGTGGACATCCACAACCCAAAGCAACTACAACTATCAACCATTAGTACTACATCCCATCTTCCTCATCAAACTATAGCACCAAAATTTCTACATATGACCTCGTATCAACAACATCAACAATATCAACAACATAACATCGACAACATCAATGACCGCACAATCAGTTGCTCAAAATTCATCAAGGACAACACATTATTAGACATCAGATTGACATCAATGACAACACATATTTCCAACATAAATTCTACTACATGTACAATATTTGGCCTTGTACATACCATGGCATACAACGAGTTGCTAATTGCTAAAGAGTGTGGAACCTTGGACATGTAGTCCATATCCTCTTGTGTCTTGGGACATGTCTCCTTAGTCAGTTTTAAATGACTATGCAAAGGTGTGCTAATCGGATTTGCATCCTACATCTGAGATTATTTTAAGACCTTTCCTATGTAATCAATATGAGACAATTTTAATATGAGTTTAATCTGTCTCTAGTTATTCTTATACCAAGGATTTTTTTTGTTGTACCCAAATCCTTCATAGCAAATGACTTTGCTAAATTCTACTTAAGCTCATTTATATGTTGCATAGTAGATCTGACAACAAGCATGTCATCAACATATAATAAAAAAATGGCATAGCTACCATTATCCAATTTATTAAAATAAACACAATGATTTGAGTGACATCTGTTGTAACCTTGTTCAGACATAAACTTATCAAAATTTCAAATACTATTGTTGAGGTGCTTTCTTGAGGCCATACAAGCTCTTCTTTAACTTGCACACTAAGTCCTCCTTACCTTTGACCTCATATCCCCATGGTTGTTGCATATAAATCTCTTCCTCCAAATATCCATGGAGAAAATTTGTCTTTACATCTAATCGTTCAAGATGCAAGTCTTCTGTAGCCACAAGACTTAGAAATAGTTTGAATTGAAGTCATCTTTACAATAGGAGAAAATATTTCATCAAAATCAATACTCTTTTATGTGCAAAACCTTTTACCACAAGTTCAACCTTATATCTTCTTTTGCCTCCATGTTCTTCCTTTAGCCTACAAACCCACTTATTTGGCAATTCTCTTTTACCTTCAACAATTCAACTAAGTCCCAAGTTTGGTTTTTGTATCAAAGAGTCCATCTCCTCTTTCAGTCATTGCTCCCACTTCTTTTTGGTTTCTACCTACATGGCTTCTGCATAACTTTCTACTTCACAAGAATCAATCAATAATACTAATATAATGAGGGAGAGTATCATTCAAGGGGTCTACTTATCCTAGTATATCTTCTTGTAGGATTTTAAGGTACACGTTGTTGTTATGGTTGCTCAATATTTTTTGGCATTGATGGTAGTGTATTTTTTGGTATCTTATCAAGAACTGTGTATTCTATGCGTTCCATTTCCCATTTCTTTCTCTGCAACTAATCTTTATACATGACCTTCTCATTGAATATGACATCTCTACTCCTAATGATTTTGTGATTTTCATAATCCCATAAACGATAACCAAAATCACTAACTCCATATTCAATAAAAGTAGATTTCTTGGATTTTGCCTCAAGCTTTGTTGTATTTTCTATTTCAATATGGACAAATGCTTCATAGCCAAAAAATTTCAGAAATGAGTCGTTTACCTTTTACCCATCCATGCCTCCTTTGGAATAGCACCATCTAAGAAACTTGAAGGCCTATGATTATTATGTAAACAATAGTATCCACAACATCTTCCAAAAACTGTAATGTCAATCTTGCATGCAATCTCACACTTATTGCATGCTCTATGATGTTCTATTCATCCTTTCAAACACACCATTTTCTTGTGGTGTTCATGAGACCATATTATGTCAACCAATACCAGTGGTATGAATAATAACTATAAAACTCTTTGTTGCAGTATTCACCTCCATTATCTAATCTGAGACACTTTAACTTATTTCTTGTTTCATTCTCAACCAAAGCTTTCCATTTCTTAAAAGTATCAAATGCATCAGATTTTATGGGAATGAAATATGTACCCCCAAGTGTTTCTTGTTGCATCATCGATAAAAGTAACATAATAATAAGAACCACCAAGAGATGATACTTGAGTTATTCCTCATACATCTGGACTTTTCACTCTTCCTTTCCTTCCCAACTTTGAGAAACATGACTCTCTTTTGTTTTACATAAACAATTTTCACAGACATATAAGTCAATTTGCTTCAAACTTGGTAATAAAATTCCTGGAATGGAGAATCTTCATCCCCATAGGACTCATGTGCCCAAGTCTATTGTAGCATACTGTTGTATTTGTTCTTGTGAAATCTAGGGAAAAAGAAAAATCATAATTATTAGTATAGAAATATAATGTACCCACCTTTTCCCCTTTTGCTATAATCAATGATCCTTTAGTGACCTTCCATGAATTGTTTATAAATGTAATTGTGCAACCTTCACTTCCCATTTGTCCTACTGAAATCAAATTTCTTCTCAAAACAAGGACATGTCTCACCCCTTTCAATAGCCATTGATTTCCATTTGGTAATTTTATTTGTATGTTCTCTTTTCGAACAATTTTGCATGGTTCATCATGACCCAAATAAACCAGTCCAAAGTCACCTTGAATGTAGTTTAGAAAATATTTCTTATGGGGTGTGGCATGAAATGAAGCCCTTGAATCTAACACCCAAGAATCCGTAATATTATCTAAAGAAAGATTCAAAGCATCTTGTAAAACGTCACCTAGTATATTTTCTTCCTTATTATTTTCTTGTTGTCCGTCCCCTTGTTTTCCTTTTTGAGACCAACAATCTCTCTTCAAATGTCCTCTCTACCCAAAATGCCAACACTCTAGCCTTGCCCTAGATTTGGATCTACCCTTTCTATATTTCTCATGGTTTGTTGGGCTCTTTCCTCTTTCTCTCTATCTTTCCTTGTTCTCAACAATCAAAGCATTACCTAATGTCTTACTTGTACTTTTCAATCACATTTTCTCACTAAGGATAACACCAACAACATGTCATAAAATTTTTAAAATGCTTGAACTGGAGACAAAATTACTTATGAACCATGACCAACCTATTCCATCTTTCTAGCAATGAGCACAAAATCAAGAGAGCCCTAACCTCATCATAAAAAAGTTACTTTTATAGAACTTAGCTGACTAGAGACCATGTTAAACTCATTCAAATGATCAACAACATAACCACATTTTGGCATCCTCATATTAAATAAACATTTCATATGAAATACCTTATTTGGGGTTGAGGGTTTCTCATATAGTTTGTCTAGTGCCGCCATCCGGTCCACTATTTTTTTTTTCTTTTGGTGTATTAAAAGCCGCCAATGATGCCAAACACATACGTATTGTTCCTAGTGCCTTCCTATTGAGAACCTCCCATTGTGGATCTATCATAGTCATTGGCTTCTTTGTTGTTCTTCCCAACGGTAAGTAAAGATCCTTCGAATATAGATAATCTTCCATTGACATCGTCCCTAGTTGATAGTTTTGGTCGTTGAACTTCTCAACCTTAATCTTGCCTTCTTCTGCTAATGCTCCCACTCAAATCTAAAATCTGCTGCCAAGTGACTAAAAAATACATGGACCTAATAATAGTTGTTAGGGTTTTAGGCAAACTAGAACAATAAAGAATATTAAATTTAATGTAGAATAAGAGGCAAAAATAACAAATCACAATAACATAAAGATTTAATATGTTTCACCTAATGTGGGCTACATCCACTAGAGAAGTTTAGTCATACACTTCTTTTCTATTATCCAACGATGAGAAAATTACAATATGATGATATTTCACATTGCACAAACACTTATTTATCAAGCCTTTTGGTAGCTTACAAAGGTCGATTTTACATGCCAAAATAATAGTTGACTTCTCTATTAAATAATGGGTGATTTTTGCTTCAAGGGCATTTCCCCCAAACCCCTACCATGGGCTCTATTTGCCGGCCCCCGTTAGAGGGATGAGCCCCTTGGGTCCTACAAGAGGAGCTTTGCCCCCTTGCACTCCCCTGTTAATTGATTTGGGGGGAAAATATGGTTGTCAAAGTCACCAAATTTTAAGCCCAACAACATTATCATTTATCACATACCAACAATTAAGACAAGAGGGAATCATGAATCTACCCCAAGAGGACAAGGAAGCTCTTCCAAAGAGAGTGAAACCTATAATTCATGAAAGAGAAGATAGTTCATGACCACTACATCTACATTACACAAACTCAAATAGTAAATGAGGAGGTTACAATCCACTAAAGTCACATCTTGTTAGATCAAGAAGATAAATAAGTAACATGAGGATAGCTTACTTGAAGTTATATCAAAAATATTTTTTCCTTCCTTTGTTTTTGTTGGTGTGAATGTGGTATATTACCTCACTAGTTTTCCTATTAGGTCATATTCATAGTGTTTAGTTTAGTTTACTTGGGGCATTACCACTTTATATCTCAAGTCATAAGTTTTTAACACATATCATAATCTTATGTTGGCTTATGTCTCAACTAAGAACCGGTTTTCATCATCTTAGATGTGAAATGGGTAGATGAGCAGCCCCCAAGCAAGAGTGGGAAGAAAGAACTTGTATTTTCTGAAGTAAAGGAGTGGTTGAAACTAAATGACACTTTATCATTGAGTGCATAGCATATGAGGATATTTGTATATAGTGTGAAAACAATTTAAAGGTGAGCAATCTAAATGAGCTATTTGAGAGTGCAAGACTTCACAAAACTTTAGGTTTCTTGATAAAGATCTACAATATAAGAGCCGACATTGAAAAAAACTTGAAAATTATTAAAGATGCAACTCTTGGTCCCTTAGACTAATGGTCTCATGGATATCATTAAAGATAATTTATTCATTTAGTAATATCAATCTATTCTTATCAATCATAGTCATGTACACATATTGTGCATTTGCATCCTTTGATAAAGTATATTTATGCACTCATGTTCGACCTATCTTGTGCTTTCATTAAAACTTCTATATATTATATGGCTACCTCCATAGCCAAATCTTGCATGACATAGAGAATTTTATTCCAACCTTACAATGTCAATTACAAGAATATTAGTATCATACTCCTTACACTTATTTTGTGAAGAGTGGCCATGGTAGAGCTATTCTGAAACAAATAACCACACTAAGGACCTCAAGCCCTTTAGGAAGTATACACAAGAAAGAATCCACTCTTCAAGCAAACATGTAGAGGAACTCCTAGAAACAATCCAAGGAGGTATGAAACAAGTCCATTTTAGAATACACAAGAGTATTTCTTTTAGTCATTGTAAGGTTAGTGGACATCAAAGTGGAAAATGGTGGAAATGTGGATAACCTACAAATTTTTTGATTATATGGGTAAATCAAGTTTCAAGGGGCCTTAAAACGCTATATCATACATGACAACTAGCACAAAAGCTAGACAATAGTTTAATTGCAACCAAGCTGCCACAAAATGATTAAACATGACTTAAAACCCAAAAACAATGAAACATCAACAAAAAGTTAATGTCTGGTGAACCTAGGCGTCAACTCCGATTCTCAAACAAGTTGGCATGGGGAAGACATTAATATGAGTATTAAAGAGCTCCTCAGAAAGGATAGATTTATGGGGAAAGAAGGACCGCATAATCATGATAGTTTATATGAGTAATTTATGCTTTGATGGAAAGGTAATGATTACTTGGCAAAGTGGCAAAATCCCAATCAAATATAATATCACTTTGCACACTTTGTGGGTCACCTTTTTGAAAATTTCGAGAGACAACGGGAAGAAAGTTTTGAGTTTGCAGAAGAACAGAGGTGAAAGTCTGAAATTGAATATGGGAGGTGATTTAAGGAGGGAGGAACCAGACAACACGTCCAGATGGAAGGATATGCCGAAAGTTTGGGTGAAGCTGGAAAAAGGATCCCTAACGAGTTTCATGGAGAAGCTGGTTGATTACAACAAAGGTAGGGTTAATCTCGCAGTCTCCAAAATCTCTAAAAATTGGAGTAATGGGTCTTTTAAAATCTATGGTGTGAGGTTCAAATTGGACGCGGGCCTCATCACGACTGTGACAAGTATGCCCCACTCAGGGCTCAATTTTTTTGGAGATCTTAAAGTTTCCAATAATGCGGTAAATTTGTTTCCGCATAAGGAAATGAGAGGGCTAAAATTGGAAAAGCCACAGGGGGTTATTATGAAGCCTCCAATATCAAAAAAATCTGGGGCTAGGTTTTGAATGCCATAATGGAATACATAACTGTTGAGGACCGCTTTTCTAGGGCCCACACTTATCATTGTGTTATTAAACCACTTCAGACATGAGAAAAGGGTCTCCCTGCCCTACTATCTCTTCAGGTCCCTTTCTAGGTCTTTCAATAAACACAACAAGAATCCCTCGAATCTGGTACTCCATTGTAGGCTTCTACTACTCATTTATGAGCACAGTAAAACCCTTCTCATGCAGGAAAACAAGAGGTTATCCGCTTCTCCAGGGAAAGGCAAGAGAAAGCTGGAGGAAGGGGAACCCAACAAGGAGGAGGCTACTTCTAGGAAAAAAAGCAAGAGTGCCACTAGGATGAAAGCCCATGAAGATAAGAATGATATAGAGGAAACTGGAAAAGAGGGCAGTGAAATGGAAACGGATGAGTCAGAGGGTGAGGACAGTTGGAAAGATGAGGATGTGGGTGCAGAGGATGAAGAAGGTGAGAACGAGTCCGACAATGATAGCCCAATTCACAGTGCTAGCTTAGGCAATGACAACAACCATCCTATGGTGGATTTGGATGATAAGGATAATGAGGAAAAAGATTTGAATTCTGAGAGGAAGAAGAACAAGGAACCTGAGAAGGATATGGCTAAGGATAGTTTGAGTGAGGATAAGGAAAGCGCTGGAGAAGGGTTATTCCTGGATAACCTTTAAAAAATCACTGAGGCTAGATTGGGTTATGATAGATGGACATATGAACTATTGAAGAACCTGGAAAAAAATGGGAAACAGATGGATGAGAAAAGGAAGGAAGATGATAGGGATCAGAAGCAATGGAAGCAGGACATGGAGGAAAAAGTTAAAAAAGTGGCTGCTCAGATTGACTATCTGGAAGAAGGGAAAGTGGTGATGAAAAACTTGTTGGGTATTATCCCGAATATCTTGTTTGTTGTTACAAAAAACCTAGAGGATATTTCGAAGGTCCTCAATAACCCCAGCTCTCTTAAACCGGTGGTGGACCTCGACATGGATGAAGATGCAATCGAGATTGGAAGTGGGGAAGCTACACCGAGTGGAGCTGCAAAGAGAACTAGAGCGAGTGTTAAGAAAGATGTTGTTGGTTCTGCTAAGGATATCCGTAATCTTAGGGAAAATATCAAAGACCTGTATGGGATTAGCAATAACTTGGATAATGCCCTGAAAAATATAAATTAGTTCCTTTTGTTGGGTCTGGCCAGTTTTTTGTTGGTTTTTTGGGGCTTTAGCTGGTTTTTTCTAGTTATTTTGTTGGTTTTCCTAATGTTTGTTCCTCCTGGTTTCTTAATGCTTTTATCTTGTAAGGTCCTTTTGTAAAGCATTTCAGGGCCCCTTCAAAACCTGCTTTTACTTTAATCAAAAACAAAAAGTTAACTAACCCACACCATAACATAGAGCTCTAGAAACCTATGGAATAACAACAATAGGAAACCAAAACTTATACAATGCCTAACATCTCTTACAAAGTTATGTAAACAATAAATCATTTTTTTTTCAGTTACAAGAAGGAAGGTCATGTAGCAAAAGAATGTTTTTGATTAAGGTAAAAACAAGTTTTGAGGGGACCCGAAACCCCTAACAAAAGAGAACCAGGGACTGGAACCCAACAGATAAGGCTGCCCAAATAGATAGACATAAAACACCTGCAACCCTGACCAACACAAGAAGAAGGATAGAAAGATACTATCCCAAATACAGGCACCCTGAACCAGGGGGGACGAGGGTTTTAGCTAGCTCCCTCAACCAGAAAAAAACAAACAACACATTACTTCTTCCCTTTATGGGAACGAAGGGTCATATCAAAAGCAGTCGCAGACTTAGATTTTTTCCTTTTCACCGATATCCACCCTTCTTCCACCTTCGCAGTGGAATCCGTCCAAGAAGTCAGGTGTAAAGGACCTGAGAAAGAGTCATCCAAGCCCAAAGAACCAGCATCCAAAGAGCCAACCGTATCAATTTTTGCCCTGTCAACAACAGGAAGGACAACCTCATCAAAAGAATCACCAGCCTACGATCCACAAGCCCTAGCAGCCACCAAAGGCCGTGAAGAATCAGAGCCACCCTCCCTAGAGGAAGCCACCCCATCCGCCAAAGGAGCCATAGTAGCAGCCAAGCTAGCCTGAGAAACCACCTGGGAGAAACTTCATTGTGAAGAGTTCTTCACAACAACATAAAGATGATCTGAAGCAATGTTCCACCAAGACACAAAATGTTTCTTTGTAACACCAAGGTCACATTTAGCAGCCACGTGACTCATTTTAAAGCACTTTCTGCACCTGAAGGGAATCCCTTCATAGTCCAAAGGCTGAATCCAATGGTCCTCAGTGTTAGGGTTTCAAGCAGATCTGAAGCAAATATGAACTAACAATTATATGCAGATTTAACTACAAAAGATAAAGAAATAAAACAAGACACAGATAACACAGAGATTTAACGTGGTTCATCCAGAATGGGTTACGTCCACCATACACAGCCATCCAATCTTTCTTATTATCCAGCAAAAACAGTATATCAATCATACAATGCCTAAAGCATCCCAGCCGCTTATAACATGCATTTTTAGGGCAAAAACAAAGTCGGCCTTTTTAGGGTTTTATTACAATGTCGGTTTTCATCAAAAAAATACCCAAATTTTTTTTTCTCGGGGGCTCCCACCCCCGAACCCCTACCCGGTGCCCAAGGCCTGGCCCAACCCTGGACCCCGGTGAGGATACGTGCTGAGTGTACAGTACTTTGCTGATCAATCGCCACATTTCAACAGTTAGAAGACTTAAGCTTGATCTCTGCAGGCAAACCCTTAGACACATCAATGTCCACCAAGATGCGAGCATAGGTAGAATGACGAATATTAAAAGAATCAGTGTTGAACATCAGAAAGTCCCCAAGAGCCTCACCCACTTCCTCCAGAAGAGAATCCACCCAAAGATGAAGTGGAAGGTTAGGGAGCCTAACCCAAATAGGCATCTTGTTGAAAGTTTCATAATAGGGATTGAAATCTTTGTGCCAAGGCTTGACCATTAACATAAAATGATCATCCCAGCTGAAGAAGTGATCACACAGAATACAGTTTCTATCCACCTCATTTTTCAAATTTTGCTATAAAAAACCCTTTAGCCAAAGGGAAAATATGAACTGTAGCAGATAGAATGGGCTCCTAGTGCTTGGATATCCATCCATGAAGATCAGGGAGACTGGGCCAAAAACCCCTAAATTTACAAATAATACCATGAGCAGCAAAAACAAAGGCAACATGATCAATCTTAGCCTCAGTATCCCCTCTAGGGAAATGGCAATGGACTTGCAGACAGAAAAAGGTTCAGCCATAGGGGAAAACTTCTTCTTCATCCTAGCATTGGTTCCCCTAGGAGGCGGAGCAGACACAACACCCTCCCCTGAAGAGGGAAAAGCCCACGCAGAAGGCGGCGGTCGAGCATCCAAAGTGGAAGAACCAGAACCCCCCAAACCACCCACCTTGGCATAGACAGAAGCCCCCGCAGATCCCCCTTTTGCAGCAGGGGAGTGAGCGGGAGCCACTGGAAGGACAACTGCAACACCAGGAGAATGAGCAGGAGGCAAGACGACATCGACAGTGGCAGGAGAGCAAGCGGGAGCCACAGGTGGGATGACCACAACACTAGGAGAATGAGCAGGAGGTAGGACGACATCGACAGCCTGCATTAGGGCATCGACAGACGACAACAACATCATCTTGCAATGTGTTTTAATAACTTTCCTTAGCAAAAGAATGTTAGTATCACATTCTTTACACTTATTTTGTGAAGAGTAACCATAATAGAACTATGTTCAAATGAATATCCACTAAGAATCCCAAGCTCTTTAGGAAGTATAGGAAAGCAACTCTTCAAGCACAAGAAGAATAAGTCCTATAAACAATCCAAGGAGGTATGAAGCAAGTCCATATTAGCATTTGCAAGTGTACCAATGTTTGTACTCATTGCAAGGTTAGTGAACATTGAGATGGAAAATATTGAAAACTCCGTCTACATATACACATATTGTTGAAATGTGGCGACTTATCAACAAAGTACTGTACACTCAACACGTATCGTCGTCGGGGTTCGGGGCCGGGCCGGGCCTCGGGCAGGGGTTCGGGGGCGGCAGCCCCTGAGAAAAGCAGGGGTTTGGGGGTGGCAGCCCTCGAGAAATTTTTTTTTGCTGTTTTTGTTGATGAAAACCGACATTGTAATAAAACCCTAAAAAGACTGACTTTGTTGGTTGCCCTAAAAACTCATGTTATAAGCAGCTGGGATGCTTAAGGCATGGTAAGGTTGATGAACTGTTTTGCTGGATAATAAGAAAGATTGGACAACTGTGTATGGTGGACGTAACCCATTCTGGGTGAACCACGTTAAATCTCTGTGTTATCTGTGTCCTGTTTTATTTATTTATCTTTTGTATTTAAATCTGCATATAATTGTTAGTTCATATTTGCTTTGGATCTGCTTGAAACCCTAACAATTGGTATCAAAGTGAGGTTTTCTGTAAATTGGTAGGACTTTCAGATTTGAGTGGGAGCAATGGAGGATTCCAAATTCAAGGTCAAAAAGTTTAACGGCCAGAATTATCAGTTATGGAAAATGCAGATGGAGGATTACCTGTATCAAAAGGATTTGTGGCAGCCATTGGAAGGAAAGGCAAAGAAACTGACCACAATATCGGATGAAGAGTGGGACATTTTAGATAGAAAGGCACTGAGATCCATTCGATTGTGCTTTGCGTCGTCTGTAGCATTCAATATAACAGAAGCAAAAACGACTGTAGATTTGATGGCAACATTGGCTAAGTTGTATGAGAAACCCTCAGCTTCGAATAAGGTATTTCTTATGAAGCGTTTGTTTAATTTGAAAATGAGTGAGGGAGGATCTGTAGCAGAGCACTTAAATGAATTTAATACAATTACCAGTCAATTGTCTTTGGTAAAAATTACCTTTGCAGAAGAGGTTAGGGCTCTCTTGATTTTATGTTCTTTGCTAGAAAGCTGGAATAGCTTGGTTATGGCTGTAAGTAACTCTGTCTCTAGTAAAAATACTTTGGTATTTGATGATATTGTTGGTGTTATCCTAAGTGAGGAAATGCGAAGGAAAAGCACAGGTGAGACTCCAACATCATCGGGTAGTGTTCTGAATGTGGAGAATAGAGGAAGATCAAAAGAAAGAGGAAAAGGCCCTGGGAATGAGAAGTCACGAGGGAAGTCAAAGAAATGACGCTCTCAATCTAGAGGAAAGAAAGATTGCTGGTACTGCGGAAAGCCTGGTCATCTAAAGAAAGACTGTTGGTCTCGGAAAAACAAAGAAGGAGACAAAAATGAAAATGACAGTAAGGAAGCTAATATTGCAAGTAATACTTTACAAGATGCTTTAATCTTATGTTTGGATAATGTTAATGATTCCCAGGTAATAGATTTTGGGGCTTCATTTCATGCTACACCCCATAGAAAATATTTTCTAGATTATATTCAAGGTGATTTTGGACAGGTATATTTGGGTGATGATGAGCCTTGTCAAATTGTTGGAAAAGAAAAGATAAAGATCAAGTTGCAGAATGGTAATGACTGGTTTCTGCAGGAGGTAAGACATGTTCCTAATTTAATTGCAGGGCAACTAGGTAGTGAAGGTTGCATAGTTACCTTTTCCGACAGTATGTGGAAGGTCACTAAAGGATCATTAGTAGTAGCTAAAGGTGTGAAGGTAGGCACATTATATCTGTGTACTGGTAACACTTACTCTACCTTAGCTGCTACAGATAAAGTTACTGTAGGGACAATGACAATAAATGTTGCAAGAATAGATTCGATAATGTGGCACCATAGGCTTGGGCACATGAGTGAGAAAGGGATGAAAATCCTTCACTCCAAAAATCTATTGCTAGGACTAAAGAAGATTGATTTAGAGTTATGTGAAAACTGTGTTCATGGTAAACAGAAAAGAGTCAGATTTCTCAAGGTTGGAAAAGAGAAGAAGAATGAGAAGTTAGAGCTTGTACATTCAGATGTATGGGGACCGGCTCAGGTATCATCTCTTGGTGGCTCTTGTTATTATGTTATTTTTATTGATGACTCAACTAGAAAAACATGGGTATATTTCCTAAAACAAAAATCAGATGTTTTTGAAACTTTTAAGAAATAGAAAGCTTTGGTTGAGAATGAGACAGGAAAAAAGTTGAAGTGTCTCAGATCGGATAATGGAGGTGAGTATTGTAGCAGAGCATTTGAAGATTACTGTTCCTTAAATGGGATTCGAAAGCAGAAGACAGTTCCAGGAACTCCACAAGAAAATGGTGTGTCAGAGAGAATGAATAGGACTATCATGGAACGTGCGAGGAGCATGAGATTGCATGCTGGATTGCCCTTACATTTTTAGGTAGATGCTGTACATATTGCTGTCTATTTGATAAATAGAGGACCTTCAACCCCTTTGGATGGTGGTATTCCAGAGGAGGCATGGACTGGTAAAAAAGTAAATTATTCTTTTCTAAAAGAAGCTTTTGTCCATGTTGATAAAGAAAACAAAACCAAGCTTGATGCTAAATCTCAGAAATGTACCTTCATTGGATATGGGATAGATGAATATGGCTATTGGTTATAGGATTTTGAAAATAAGAAAATAATTAGAAGTAGAGACGTTATATTCAATGAGAAGGTTATGTATAAAGAACAGAAGCAGGAAAAGAAGCATGAACAGGACAAACAAGAATAAGTGGTGTTGGATGAGATTCCTGAAAATGAAATGCCACAGGTACCTGATGCTCAGCAACAACAGATTGTCCCACAAACTCCTGCAAGTGTTAGACGTTCTACGAGGACAAGTAGACCCTCTAAAAGATTTTCTTCTTCTTTGTATTCTATTTTATTAATGGATTCTGGTGAACTAGAAGAATATGAAGAAGTAATGCAGGTAGATGCCAAACAACAGTGGGAGCTAGGCATGAAAGAGGAGATGGACTCCTTGATGAAAAATAAGACTTGGGACTTAGTCCCTTTACCTGCAGAAAAAAAGAACCTTGCCTAACAAATGGGTTCATCGGCTGAAGGAGGAGGAAGGAGGTCAGAAAAGATATAAGGCCAGACTTGTGGTAAAAGGTTTTGCACAGAAAAAGGGTATAGATTATGATAAAATATTTTCTCCAGTTGTAAAAATGACTTCAATTAGAACTGTACTTAGTCTTGTGGCTGTAGATGATTTACATCTTGAACAATTAGATGTCAAAACAACTTTTCTCAATGGAGATTTGGAGGAGGAAATTTACATGTTGCAACCACAGGGATATGAAGTCAAAGGAAAGGAGGACTTGGTGTGCAGGTTGAAGAAAAGTCTGTATGGCCTAAAGCAAGCACCCCGACAATGGTATTTAAAATTTGATAGTTTCATGGTTGAACATGGTTATCATAGATGTCATTCTAATCATTGTGTATATTTTAAGAGATTTGATAATGGCAGTTATATTATCCTATTGCTTTATGTTGATGCCATGCTTGTTGCTAGGTCTAACATGCAACATATAAATGATCTTAAACAGAAATTAGCCAGGTCATTTGCTATGAAGGATTTGGGTGCAGCTAAGCAAATTCTCGGTATGAGGATTACACGGGACATGAAAAATAGAACCTTGAATTTGTCCCAAAGTGAGTATATAAAGAAGGTGTTGAAAAGATTTAACATGTAAGATGCAAAAGCAGTTAGTACACCTTTGGCTAGTCATTTCAAATTGACTAAGGAGATGTGCCCAAAGGCACAGGAAGAGGTTAATAAAATGTCTAGCATCCCGTATTCATCAGCTGTTGGCAGTCTGATGTATGCAATGGTATGCACAAGGCCAGATATTGCACATGCAGTGGGAGTTGTGAGCAAGTTTATGAGTAATCCGGGTATGGAACATTGGAATGCTGTGAAATGGATTCTTCGATATTTGAAAGGAACTACTACGAAGGCATTATGTTTCAAAGGATCTAATGCTGCTCTGAGTGGATTTTTTGACTCTGATCTGGCGGGTGATATTGATTCATGGAGGAGTACTATAGGGTATGTTTTTACTATAGGGGGAACTGCAGTTAGTTGGATTTCTAGGCTGCAAAAGGTTGTTACACTTTCAACCACTGAAGCTGAGTATGTTGCTGCTACATAAGCCAGCAAGGAGATGATTTGGTTGCAATATTTTTTGAAGGAATTGGGTCAGACACAAGAGGATAGCCCATTGTATACTGATAGCTAGAGTGCCATTCATCTTGCAAAGAACTTTTCTTTTCATTCAAGGACAAAACACATTCAGCTCAGGTACCACTTCATCCAGACTGTTTTGGAGGAGGGTCAGTTACGACTTGAGAAGATTCACACAAGTGAGAATCCTACCTGTGATCAAGGAGGACGATCCAAGTCATGCATGAAAGGAGATAATCCTTGTCTGTTTCGCGAGCAATACTTAGGTCAACTTGATCCATCATATCAAGTTGCTTGTATTAACTTGTTATATCAAAATCCATGTAAGAAATACTCTGGTCATCTTGAATCTTTATGTCAAGTTGCTTGTATTTTCTTACAACATTTTAAAGCTCAATGATGAAAAATAAAGCACTATGGATCGTCATCTCATCTCATCTGTATATATTGCATTTCATTGCATTCCACCCATCCATACATTCATAATAGCTGCATATCATGCATACATAGTCATAATAATGCATACTCTATTTTACTCCTCTTCTTCCATAGGACTCGGTCCTAGTCCTCCATATCTTCTATCTAACATCAAATCCCCCCTCACCCTCCCTATCTTGATCATCAACATCATCCTAATCCCTTCATCGCTTCCCATCCTCACTCATCCAAAAAAAATTAAGCCAGTTACTCTGTCTACACAGATACATCAACTCACGCACACCTAGACTATCAACAGATACTCTGATCAAGTATCTTCGGGTCTCAACAGGTAATCGATTATGGCAATCCTAGACTACATTAGGCATTTATCATAATGACCTAGTCTCAACGGGGCTGCCATGATTCCCCACAACCATCCATCACACGCACATACTATCAAGTGATCAACCAATCAAACACAATCCAATAGACAATTACATCGATTGTCTACGTCTCAACGAGTATTTTGCTTCATATACCTTGACTTCATCGGACAATTACATCAATTGTCTAAGTCACATCAGGTCACTTTGATTCACTTACTCAGACTTTATCATGTCCAAGCGACCAGCTGACATCAATTGTCACGCTTTGACTTGACTGGGGCAATTAAACCGATTGCACCAGATTGTCCAACCAATTTTGATCAATTGTATAGCATCAATCCAAACCCCACACTACATCTGCTATGTATCTCTTGCATGACCTCAGGGTACTCACTTGCTTGTTGTTTCTTCATATTCACTCCATTTTCTCCCATTCTTTCATCATTAGTTCTAATTTCTTCTATTCTACCTCCCCTCCACTTTTCATTCTTTTTCGAGAGATCGCCCGATTTTTCAAAAAAATAAAAATTCGGCCCATCTCTCGAGGGGGCATACCACCCATTAAATTTACATTTTATGGGGCATTTCTTCACACCTATTTTTCTTTCTTTGAAACGACGCGATAAACCGCACCGTCTCAAAGAGGGGCAAATGTAGTCACATAAATCTGTCCACTTAATTAAATGAATACTTAGTATTTATTTGATTATTTAACCATCAATTAATAATTAATTAAATTAATATTTAATTAATTCATCTTAACTCTCTTCTCCTATTAATTAAATAAATTATTCAATTTATTTGATTTAATTCACTTAACCAAATTCAGACCATTAATTAAATAAATAAATCATATTTGTTTAATTAAATCTTCTCTCACATTTAAATAAATTAATATTTATTTAAAACCCCCAAAATCTCATCTCTCACATTTAAATAAATTAACATTTATTTAAATGACCTTTATCCTCCACCCACTTGCATTTTCCTACAAATGCAAGTTGCACAATTATTTTAAATAAATCATTTATTTAAATCACCTTTATCCTCCACCCACTTGTATTTTCCTACAAAAGCAAGTTGCACAACTATTTTAAATAAATCATTTATTTAAATCACCTTTATCCTCCACCCACTTGTATTTTCCTACAAAAGCAAGTTGCACAACTATTTTAAATAAATTATTTATTTAAAATCACCTTTATCCTCACCCACTTGAAACCTTTAATGGTTTCCCTTAAAGTCTTCAAACTTGATGGCTTCCTTCTATAGTCTTCTTAAGCCTTTAATGGTTTCCCTTAAAGTCTTCAAACTTAATGGCTTCCCTTAAAGTCTTCTTAAGACTTTAATGGTTTTTCCTTAAAGTCTTCAAGCCTTTAATGGTTTCCCTCAAAGTCTTCAAACATTTTAATGCTTTATCTTCCTTTTTCTCATTTAAATAAATTAATATTTATTTGAATATTTATCCAAATGCAAATTACACCATTTAATTGAAATAAATGATTTTATTTTAATTGAAAATACCAAAATTTCTCCCACTTGCATTTTCCTACAAAATCCACTTGCATGCCTAAACCCCTTTTTAGAATTTTCTAATCACTTCTAAATAACCTAACCCCTTCTCTAAACTTTGTCACATTCCTAAGCAAAAGGGAAGTCACTTCTCAAACCCTCAAAGTCTTTGATAACCATTAAAGGCTTTCAACCTTAAACCACTAAATGGCTCAAAGTCTTTGATAACCATTGAAGGCTTTCAACCTTCAACCACTTAATCCCCAAAGTCTCCAATAACCATTAATGGTTACCTCAAACCCTCCCACATGGTTAAAACATTTGTTTTGACTCAACCTCTACCCAACCCAAAGGTCTCATCATGCCATTAATGCTTTGACCATGATTATCTCTTAAACATTTGCACAAAGGTTTATCCTTGGATTAACTCTTAATCCAGTGGGTAATCTTAATTTGGACTTGACCCTTAGCCTCTAGATAACCATGAGGTCTTCTCAGGCCTTTAATGCCTCCAACCTCTTCTCTCAACCGAATCCTATGTTGACACTTGTCACCCTTTTATTGGTGCCAATTGTGCACATGGATCCCCAACTTTCAAACTTGGCCCTTGATTAAACCATTCAATCTTAACCCTTCATTTCCCCATTTTTTCTATAAATAGAACCCTTCTCCTCAAGCAAAAAAGAAGCATTTTAAAGTATTGTTGTTATACTGGCATTAGCATAGAGCTTTTTCATAGCATCACTATCTACTCTTGCATAGTATTTGCTTATCATATTCAACCATCTTGAATCTCCATATGGCATCCCTGGCTAGTGCTAAAAGCTGAGAGCTACACTCATTTGGGACTTGGAGAGGAGAGGAACAAGGGAGGAGCAACTATGAGCATCTTGATTAGCTATTTTATTCTATGTTTATATGCTTTCTATTTCATGCTTAATATCTCTCTTGATATGCTTGTTTAGGATAATCTTTTGTTGCTAACACTAACGTTTGTTTCTTGTGCTCTTGTGTGTGTTGCCATCAAACAGATTTTCTAATCCTTTTTGCAGAGCATCACTACCGATATCTTCACAAGGGCAATTCCACAGGAGAAGTTGATTTCTTCATCAGTTTCTGTTGGTCTTTTTGATTGATAATTGTGGAATTTATACCAGTCGAGTCCTAGTGTTTTATCTCGCGGATGTTGCATGTACAATGGTGTCGTGTAGTATTAGTCTCCAAGTGGGAGATTGTTCGATGTGGAGCCTGATCAGTCTTCAAGTGGGAGATTGTTGAAATGTGGCGACTGATCAGCAAAGTACTGTACACTCGGCACGTATCGTCGCCAAGGTCTGGGGCGGGGTTGGGCCCTAGGCAGGGGTTCGGGGGTGGCAGCCCCCGAGAAAAGCGGGGGTTCGGGGGCGGAAGCTCCTGAGAAATTTTTTTTTGTCGTTTTTGTTGATGAAAACCGACATTGTAATAAAACCCTAAAAAGGCCGACTTTGTTGGTTGCCCTAAAAACTCATGTTATAAGCGGTTGGGATGCTTAAGGCATGGTAAGGTTGATGTATTGTTTTGTTGGATAATAAGAAAGATTGGACGGCTGTGTATGGTGGACGTAACCAATTCTGGGTGAACCACATTAAATCTTTGTGTTATTTGTGTCCTGTTTTATTTCTTTATCTTTTGTATTTAAATCTGCATATAATTGTTAGTTCATATTTGCTTCGAATCTGCTTGAAACCCTAACACATATAGCATGGAAATGAAAGAACAAGAAAAAGGGAAGACAAATCTATAATAGACACCAATCATGAAGAAAAGAATAGCTCTTAGTGTTATGGGATATTTTTGTAATTCTTGGGTTGAGCACTTAATGATTTACAAAGAAGAAGATTTTGAGTTGCATTTACATGTTTGAGAATTGTGTAACAATCCAAATTCATATTCATTTTTTTTATGTTTCCAATTGTTAGTATGACAAAAGAAACCAATAGTCATTGATTGATCAAGAACATAGGTTTGTCTACTCATAAGGATGAGAATTAACATCGAACATAGGTTTGTCCACTCGTAAGGATGAGAATTAACATCATGTCCAATTGAGAGACAATAGCAAGGGCATCCACATGTATGAGGTGATGTCATTTTCAACCTTTACATTTTACTATGTGCTTTGCACTCACATCTATCTATTGTATCATGACATACCAAAGATATGAAACCTTTGAGTAGTGGTCATCCTTCACAAACTTTTTGGGTATTTTGAAGCAAAAATGCATTTGCTAGCTACATTTGCCCATATAATGTTTAATAATATATTATTAAAATAACTTGTTAATGGTTAATTGTATTTGTTAAGTGTATTCCTCTAAATTAAGTATTTGTGAGATTGTACAAATAAGAATAAATCAATGATTTAGGTGGTATTTTGAAAAAGAGTGAAAAAATAATACTCAATAAATGAGATGACCAATTTCAAGGGCTAGGTATCATAAGTATCTACCATGGCTCATGGGTTTAAAAAGCCTCTTTTGAAAATTTGTGAAAACCATGATAATGTGGATATGTATAAATGAATAAGATCTCTATGCAATAAATATAGCTAGATAGATGTTAACCCTGCTATAATAGAATTTTGTGTTTAAATTGTATCAAGTAGGTTCAAAGTTGGAGTGCACAATTACAAGATCAATTAAAAAAAATATCATTGTAATGCTTTCATTACTTTTTATTTTTTTATGAATATTAATTCCCTAAAAAAAAATCAAACTGCAACTTTCCTATTTTTATGTATTCTCTATATATGTTCTTTGTATGTTCTAAGAGGTGCATTCTATTTAAATTGATCCATGGCTTGCCCTAGAGTGAATTCCCTTGAGGAGAGTCAAGTGCAATTTTCTCTTTCCTTAACTCTATAGATATTCTTTGTATGTTCTAGATGATTCTTTAAAGGGGTGTATTCTTTAAAAATTGATCCATGGCTTTGCCCTAGAGTGAGGTCTCCACCTATGGATTTGAATGTTTTTCTAAAAGCTTGAACCTTTTTGGAATTTATTAAGGGTCCCATATAGAGTTGACTATTTCGTTTCTCCCTTGTGACATAGCTTTAGCATAGGGCCTCTGCTTCTACCGCTCTGCCTTGTACACTTGGAGTCCAGTCTAAATCTATCTCAATTAATGCTTCCTCTGGTAAATTATTCCATCCACTTGCATGGATTCTCCTTTTATGGCATTTGAGCCAACTGGCTAATTTGGGGCAACATCTTCAAGGTGGAGAGCTGTGACATATACCCCATTTGTTACAACCTTTCTAGTCTACTCCATATTGGATCCCGAATTTTCTTGAGATGCTTACATTGTAGATTTGCATTTGCATTGTTTATTCAGTATATTTCTTTTAAAGTGGATTCCATTTGAGGTTCTTCAATTGAAATCCAAGTCTAAGGTTGTGAAGGGAAAACCAGAAAAAGGGTGTTTTGTACTCTATGTAGCTCCAACAAAGTGTTCTTCCAAACTCAAGTTAACACAAATACTTGTGTAGCTTAAGATTACTCATTTGAGAGTTTAGTGATAAGAAAAATCTAACCAGTGAGAAATCCCATCTTCTCATCCACAAAATGAAAGATTCTATATATTAACATGAAAACAAAGTGTAGAACGGAAACTAGCTACCAGACTTAAATCAGATTGTTCCCACAAACATTAAAAATTCTATCTTGCGGATCGGTCATCCTTTCCCTCTGTCAAATACCAGTTGATCAAGTGCCACCCAATAGGTGAAGAAAGAGAACTTTAAAAAACCCTTACATAATATATTTGAATTGAAACATTTTTGTCTTTATTGATATCAAAAATTATAAACGTATCTTTTTGATCTGTTGGTGAAGTTGAAAGGTTCTTTAAGAACCCACCAGAAATCAAATCTTGCTTAGTGTAATGTTCTGACATCATAAGAGATGAGACTGAAATCATGCCCTAGACGAATTTGATGGAAAAAAAATTATAAACATAAACTGCTGTGGGATAGAACTTCCTTATCAACCTATTCATTTCCAGTTAAGTGGATTGTTACTTTTATGACTTAGAATGATGAGCTTCATTAAAAACAAGTACCCTATTAGATTCCAGGACAAAGAACGGTATAACGTTTTATTGCAATTTCGTGTATTACATATATGAGCAATTATAGAGACCACCTTACAAATAAATCGCTGAGATCAGAAATAATATCACATGACATTTATCTTGGAATGCCGGTGGGCACGCAGGTCAGAACTGTCTCTCGCTTATTTTACTGTCACTTCTAAATCGGGCGTGGGATTGTAGATTAGAATGGGAATGCGGTGTGGGAGAAGATTGCTACTATTATAAATATAATTCATGCCGCTACAGTTACCTATTTACCAAGTGTATACAAAATGGGAAGTGATGAGGGAGAGGATTGTTACAGTACAAATCTAATTCATAAAACTTCAGCTGCCTATTTACCAACAGTTTGCAAGTTATAATCTTCATGGTGGACAAATTAGGCTCATTACTCTTCAGATAAATGAGGCATTCCCTGTTTATTGATAGTGTTCAATATCAAATGACGTTTTTTGAAGTTAGTGATACTCAGGTGCACAAATAACTGGACATTTTGGACAAAGCGCCAATGCATTGAGAAATATTTGATTTCTCGTGATTCATTGCAAGCCAAACAACTTCACCAATAGATCATCTGCCACTTGATTTCATGAGCAACGTTTCCCATTTGATTTCATGAACAACATTTGCCACTTGATTTCATAATTAACATTTGCTCCCGTATAGGCTGAAATTTTCCATAATACCTACTATTCTGCAAATGTCAAATGAACATTGGAAGAAGTGGTGCTTACAGTATGGAATGCATCAAAATGGGGTCAAAACTTTCCTCGTCACTTTCCCAACAATAAGTTGTCGATCCCACGAAAATTAAAAAAGGCCATTTCTAACCCATTTCTATCATCATTGGCCAAAATCAGAATTACCATCAAGCATGCCAACCACTTATCAGTTTTGCAATTAAATTTTAACAACCTGATGCCTTATTGACTCATCATATGTAAATAAAAATTAATAAAAGGAGAGGAGAATCAATTAACAGTGAGGGTTTTCTTACTGAGGGAAAGGAGCGTATGCTGTGTACAAAGAGAGCATATAAATAAATAATATTTCTGAGGCAAAATGCCTCTGCCTTTATATTAATGAATTGCCTGGATTGTAGCAAATTACAAAGAAAAAAATGGCTTTGAAAGTAAACTTGCCCGGTTGATATCTATACTCTTGCTATCTTAGTTTTCGATTCATAAACATCATCTATCTTACCTGAGAGATAAAACTGAAGGAAAAAAGTAACAGTCCAATTTCAAACATACCTACAACAGTAAGGTGGTCTCATACACTTAATTGGTGTTTATCCTGGTGGTGACCCTAAGATAATACAGTTACCTTTTTCATATAGCAAGCACAACCTCACCAAAATAAACACTTAGCAAAGGATCATACCTACAGATCCTTAACAGGAATGCAGAAAATTGCTACATTTTTTTTTTCTTCTTGTGCTTTCATTCATCCTGATGATGGATCACAGAGTGTGATCCGAAATGTTGATCTAAAAACTCGCACACAATCATTTCCAGAAAATTTGTATTGATATTTGAAATAAAAGAATACATAAGATAGGTTATAAGCATAAGGTATAAGCTTTATTTATGACAAGACGGAGGATATAAAACCCTGACCGTAATCTCTCCAGCTGTACAGGTTCCCATCATACGCTGATCATTTTTACATAGGAAGTAGAATCCTAAGAATCTATGACCAAAATATCCAACATTTGCAGAATATGAATTTGCAACAAACTAACTGATTTACAATACATAACAAAATTGTGTGGAATGCACACAACTTTGAGCAATTAGAATTTATAAATTGTTTAGCTTCTCACATAACAATATTGGATATTCTTCGGCAAAGACGCAAGCTATTTGTTTTTCAAATCATTTATAGCTTTCCACAAAAAGAAGTAGATTCATCATGTGCAAGCAAGTTGCAATACTTCAATTTGAAGCACATGTAAAGATTCAGTAAAAAGGTTTGCCTACTGCAAAAGAAAAGATTAGAAACGCATAAAGCAAGCAATTTAGTGGGTTTAGAGCTAAACCCGTCTATGGCTTTTAAAGAAAATTGGACTAAAAAAGGATAATTCCAAACTTATCAATTCGCAATTTGATTATACATTTGAGTACCCATTAATATGCAAAGAACATGATGCTTCTTTCTTCCAAAGCCTCAGTTTTGCCAGAGAAAACTTTAAAGAGTGAAGCTTATTATTGTTGGGTTGTCATTCTCAACTGGGGTTGTCAAAACCCAAATACAAAGAACAAAACAGAAATGCTACACCAACAAATATTGGTTTCAGAAGCTTGGATTACTTAAATTGGACAATTCTGAACTTAACAGAAGTCATACTGTAAAAAGAATTTTGTGTAACAGGTTAAAATGAGAAGAATGAAATGAATCTCTCTTCCAAGGCCTCATCTTTGGCATTGAAACCTTACAATGTGAATCTTGAAGTAATGTTGTCATTCTCTACTGGGTTACAAATGGTACAGCAACAATATGTGATGACTCGCAACGAGATGCAAACAGAAGACTTCTGTGATTACTGTACATGCAGAAATGATTGGTCTGATTTTATAATGTAGCTCGAGGTGCTGTTATATATTGACAAAAGAAATTGTAAAACCACAAAAAGGTTACCCAATACTATCTGACTGAACTAAAGAAAACTTGTGCCTGCATGAGCGTGATGCAATAGGTTGTGAGCAATATTATCCCTTGCCTGCATAGAACTCCTAGATTGTAAACATGTTTCTGGATGCATCTCATCATCAACAAGCTCAAATGCTAAATCCGGATCAAATCCTTCATTATGTTTCTCACAGACATTATGCAGCACACAACATGCCCCAAGAACAGCCGGTAAGTCTTGTAGTTTTACCTCTGTGCGTTTCTGAAGGCAGCGCCACCTCCCTTTCAACCGGCCGAATGAACCTTTTGCAATTTTCTGGATCTCTGCCATCTTCTCGTTGAATGCATGCTGAGTCCAAGTAAGATGCTGTTGAACATATGGAACAAGCAGCCAGTCCAAGAGCGGATAACCGGAGCTACCCACAACCCATACACCATCCAACAAGCCCTTCACTCCCCTTTGATAAAGAATAGAATTTTCTAATACTCTGTCATCTGGCATCGACCCTGGCCAGCCTATGCACACATCTGTAAAGCATCCTGTGTTATCCACAACTCCCTGCAATGTAATGGAGTAGGATGTTTTCTGGTTTCTCTCAGTATGCCTCTTATTGAAGTAGGCAGCTACATTGATCTTAGGAGCTATTATTGGAATGTGAGTGGTATACATGGACCCAACAACCTTTGGAATACCAGAAATGCGTTCAAACTCTTTCATCAATGTCTGTGCTTGATCATCTGAAGGCCACACAACATATTTGGGAAGAAGCACATCCCTGATGGCAGCGCAGACTTCCAATACTAGCTTGTGGCAAGTGGATATTCCCAATCCAAATCTCTTAGACACTAGTCTCAATGGCTCCCCTGTGGCCAGCCTCCAGATGCAAACAGCCACCCTCTGTCTAACTGGAATTGCTGCTCTCAACATGGTGTCTTCCTTGGCAACCACTGAATTCAATTCTTCACAAATATGATCAAAGGTAGCTCTGCTCATTCGGAAGGATCTGTGGAATTCAGAGTCAGGAAAATCAGGATGATTGCACAGCTCCCACCAGGCCTGAGATCTATCCTTCACCCAAAGTCTTCTCTGCACACTCTGTTGAGTGGACACAGCTGCTCCAACAGCAGCTGCTGCAAACCTCGCCCTCTTCAACCTACACCTCTCAATCTCATCCAAATCAGTGTAATAGTCTTGCAGACGCTTGTAGTAATCCATCATAGCTTTCATTTTTCTCTTGTAATTCATCTCAAAAATCTCCCTCTCCAGTTTATAAGTTTTATCCCACTCTTCCTGCTCTTTCCTCTGAAACTCCTCCAGCATAACAAGCACAAGCAAAAGCTTCGCAATAGGACTTCTCTTCCGCTTCGCAGTAATAGGACCCATTTCAACCTGCTTCCCTAACAGCATATACTCACTAGTACCACTGCTCTCCGGCCCCGTGAAATTCAAGCTCTCTGAAAAGAGCTTCATCCGCAAATTCTTTACCCTACACCCAAAACCCACTTTGCATATTCAAACAATACCAAATCCCATATCCACTGCGGCCTCCCAAAACACCCCACCTCTACCCCTGTTTTATGTTGATCACAACCTCCCCCCTTTTTTGGATGATTCAAACTTTTTCACAATCCAGGCATCCCCCGACCCAACCAGACAAAAACTAAACTTCTCTCAACGAATTCAGCTCAAGCCCAACTCAAAATATGTCAGTTCACACTTGTGGGTTCTCCTCGATCACAATTCGGATCAATAAAATCCAACCAGATATTTGTATTGGGTTTTCCCGTTTCAGAATTGGGTCAAACAATCGGTGCCTACTGCCCGCTTCCTACCTACCCTCTTATTCATCACATGCTAATGTGAACGGGGATAGATGTTCGAAGATAATTCAAGTATATATGGTGGGCGAAATGTTTGTGCGCGTCCTAACAGCACTTCTCAACGCGGTCAGTCCCTCCTGTACAGCTGCTTCCCATACAAATAAATCTATATCAAAATCAATGTCAAAGGGTTATTTCTGGTCAAAAACTTCTCCGCCCTCGTACAATCCTTGCGCGTCGCCGCCTTTCTAGTAACTCTAACCACGCGCTGCACTTGGGTTAATTTACCCCAAGGGAAACAAATGCCCAATTATCTATCTTCCTCATATTTTCACTGCTCATATGCATCTTCCTCATAGTTTCCCTGCTCATTTTTCCTTTTTCCCCCCATGGGGGCCTCAAATTTCCTGTTTTTTCCTTTGTCAGTTGAGGTGCCAAGGATTTGACTATCCAAAACTCATGATTACAGAATAATATACTGCAATTTACCTACCAATAGAAGGGTAGACTTCTGAGACAAGAAATGTTTTTTGTTTTTTTAGGGTCAATTGGTTGTATATAAAAATATTAGTGTATAAATCATTACGGACTAGATTCCTCATTGAAAGGGCATTTATTGTCGGTGTTTTTATTAAACCTTCGATGGAAGGATCTAATGTTTCTTTCCCACACGTTTTTGAGGGTGTGACATTTTGTTTTAAGTATAATAGGTAGTTAAAATGTATTTTAAAAAAAAAATTGATATTCAATTTATGATCAATGAATTTGAATTAAATATAAATTTTAATTATCTAAAATTTAAAATTTTTATTTTCTAAATTTTACTTTATATTGTGTATTTATTTTAGTGTTCATTTTTTAAGTATGTTTTAATATTTATTTAGTCAATTTCTAAGTCTTAAATTTCTTTGTCAAGATACTATGTGAATTCATTTCAACCAAATGTTTAGTCTTAGTTATTAACTAACTTTCTAAAAGCTTATGAATGCAATCACAATAGAGACCTTTATTATAATTGGATCCTAGTAACATCTACATGCACTAAACTATTTAAAAATGAAAAAAAGTTTACTCTTATGATTTTTTGTATTTTTAAAATAGCTATAGGGATGTGAATATTGTAAAAATGCTATTTTGACAATTTATTAGGGACCACTATTACATTCATATCTCTCTCTCTCTCTCTCTCTCTCTCTCTCTCTCTCTCTCTCTCTCTCTCTCTCTCTCTCTCTCTCTCTCTCTCTCTCTCTCTCTCTCTCTCTCTCTCTCTCTCTCTCTCTCTCTCTCTCTCTCTCTCTCTCTCTCTCTCTCTCTCTCTCTCTCTCATTTTGTGATTTTTGAATTGTCTAGAACTTTCTTTTGTTTCCATGATATTTCCCAAGGCTTTATCCATCATCTAAGTTTATGCTCCTTGCCCTTGGCATCTTGGTAAAATTCCATTGCCAATGTATCTTCTTCCACATAGAAGAGCATAAACACTCACTCATAGAAGCTTTTAGGATTTTAAATTTTTAAAGCAATACTAGTTTCTTGCACCTTTGTACTTAGGCCAAAACATTAAAAAGGAAGTTCAAATAATGAAAATGATTTCTATGCTAATCTATGAGAGTAGTGCAAAATAGAAATACAATCACAATTACATGAAAGAAAAAGTGTGACATCGTAAATTTTGTACCCCTCACAATTCACGTGGTGTTTATCACTCATTTTGGCACTTGTGATTGAGCATATGAAATTATGCCTTTCCTATGATCCAGTTGGCAAACTTGATAACATCCTATAGTGTCTTGCCTTTGAACTGTCAAATTGCGCTGGACACTAGCACCCAATGCTAGTGTCCTCCCAATTTGGCCCCAAATTCAAAAGTTTAGATGTCAGCTTCAGGCCTTTAATGGATATAATATTGTCATAGGCCTCTCTCAAAAATGTTGCTTGTGAAAAGATGTTAGTTGCATATAAAAGAAACTTCCTTTCTCATTTGCAACACCTAAATTTTTTTCTATCCAATCCTAAAAATTCAATAGCAATCAAGTGAAGAAGTCAAAAGACATTATCAAGCATACATTAATCTACTATCAAGTATCATTTATTGTTTACGATTCATGAGTATTATCATGTTACACTAACCCTTTTGCATGATTTCACGAGAGCAAGTCAACATCACCTCACATGAGATTCAAGCAAGGGTTTCATGCCTAAGGCAATTATTTCAGTTCGTGTTATTTATTTGCCTCTTCTCACGAGGGAGCACAAGATGGTTATCATTCATCATTCATTGTTGTGGACATGGGAATACCAACATGAGGTTTGACTTAGGTAAGCCCCTATACAACACAACCTTTTCCATTTTTTCACGTGTGTAGGTGCAAATTTGATGGCTTACATACGCAACAATAATACAGATAGACAAAGTAGATAGTGATGAATAGTCTCAGACTTCGAATAACAAAAAACCCTCGGACACTAGAGTTGGGTGCTAGTGTCCAAAACACTTTTTCCTAATATTTGGAGGACAACAACCCAATGGTCTCCTAACCTCATTTCTGACACTAGCTTGTGACAAAACAACCTTAAGGATAGAAGCACCTAACACTTTATTCTGACACAATCAACATCACATTTCAACACTACACTCTCTATTTCTCATTTTTAGATCTATAACTCTCTTATGTACTTATGTTCTATTTATTTTTTTTCATTTTGTCAATCTTGTTCAATTTAGCCTTCTTTAGCCTAGCTCATTATAGACACACTCAGCCAATCCCTAATCACAACCACTCATACACATATTAGGTGTGGATCGAGGAATATTTGTCTCTCCCTTGAGGACTATAGTCAAACCCATTCATGGCATATTCTAATACTTTATGGTGAAAAGGAGATTAATTATAGGTTGACGCACATGTTAGTTTAGGATCACATTTTCACCATTTCAAAAAGATTTCATAAATAGTTTTTATCTTGAGAAAAACCTTTCAAAACAAAACTTCAAATCAATTGTATTATTAACAACACTAAAGAGGTTACAATACAAATTTAGGCTTAAGATTTTGAAGGCACTAACCAACATACAAATCTAGAGTGATTCGAGCACTATGAAACCTCCATCTCAAGTACCCAATATATAGAAGCAATAAAAATAGAAACAAAGAATGGTAAACCAAAAACCATGACCTAAAATGGTGCCTAAATCTCTAGTCAAAATTCAGTGCCCAAATCCTAAAGTGAGTCAACAAGCTAAAAATAACATATATTATACACCTATCATAAGTTGGAATAACTTTGTCATAGCCCATTAACCAACTCATATGTTGTAATTTTGGCTCCATTATCTCTATTCATAGATGTTTTATAACATGTCATAACATGTTTCATATGTTGGTCAAAAAGTTAGTGAACAAGGTTGTAACTTCCCTCTTGTGTACTTTTATGCACATCATAGAATCTCACACCACTTACACATTCTTATATTGCCATAGATGCTCTTACACATCTTACATGATGATATTCTATTATGCTCATCATACCAATGTACACATAAAAAAATGGTCATCATAATGAGATGTTGTTTTTGTAGACACCTAAAATTGTCCTAGTCTAATTAAATAAATATTTTATTGTAGACACTTAAATTTGGCTAATCAATTTAGTCAAATTTATTTCCTTTATCCATTTAATTAATTAAATATCTTAATCAATTAAGCCCATCCCTTGAATTAATTAATTCTCCCCTTCCAATCCCTTGAATTAATTAATTCTCTCTTTCTATTCCGTGAATTAATTCCCCTTTTCATCCCTTTTATTTGAATTAATTAAATTCAAATATTCCCTTTTGATCACATGTCTCCTAACTTCTAACCACCTAACTAACCCTCTCTTCCCAAACTAACTTTATCCTAATTGTATGTGGGAAAATGCAGTGACGAAAACAAATAAATCAAATCTAAAAGACCCACACACCAATGAGACTCTTGGTGCAAGTATATGAACTAATGAACTAGTTCAACTTCCCAAGGGGTGTCCCATTGTTCTCTAGCTCACAAGATCCCTAAGTCAATGTTTTTCTCTCAGATCATTGAGCAAATAACTTAGGAATGACATTTCCAAGAACGAGTGATATTTGATTTATATGCATGAATGCATTCTAAGATATATATGATGTTTAGAACTATGATGATTAAGCTAGTATGAAGATGATGATATGATAAAAGATTAGAAAATTATCCTAGCATGATATACTATCCTAGCATGAATATCTTATGATATGAAAAATACTTCTAAATGCTATGATGATATTCTAACAAAGAGAGGCTAAAATGCTTAGTAAATTAGACTATAATGTAGATGCATGAAACTTGGATTGATATGAAAATGAGGAATGAGAGCTCTATTTATAGGGAAAATAGGGCAATGGATGGTTAAGATTGAATAATCTTTACAAGGGTCATGATTGAATGTTAATCAATCCATATTTACAATTCTCACCAATGAAATAGTGACGATTGTCAACAAAGGGTTACTTGATAGGAGATGTAAGAAGCATTAAATGCCTGAGAAGACATGAAGGTTACCCTGGGAGGTAAGGGTTAAGGTTAGGTTAGGGTTATCTAATGGATAAAGCTTTTACCCAAGAGGTAAACTCTTGTGCAAGGGTTAAATAGATAATCAGGGTTAAAGCCATGAATGCTTGATGAAACTCTTGGGTTAGCTAGGGGTTAAGTTAGAGAGAAAGTCTCTAACCATGCAAGAAGGTTGAGTTAACCATTAATGGTTAGGAAGACTTTGGGGACAAATTTGTAAGAGTCCTTCCAAATTTGGGGGAACTTAACAAGTTAGCTTGTTGAAGAAATAAAGCCTTTAATGCATTTAGAAGACTTTCTTCCAAATTTGAGAAGTGACCTCCTCAAACTTAGGGAAATGATAGAATAAGAGGGATTGAGGCTAATTGATTAAGATCAGATGGGTTCTAGAAGAATGCTTAGGAGACAAGTGGGAGATGTAGGAAAATGCAAGTGGATGGAGGAGAAGAATTTTGATTAAAATAAAATTGATTTATTTCAACAAAAATAGATGTAACTTGCATAAATACAAGTGGGGGATTTTAATAAATATATTAGATTTATTTATTTGCAAGGATCAATTCAATTAAATGTAAAATTAATTAGAAAAGGAGAAAGGGGAATTAATTAAATAAATTGAGTAATCCATTTTATCAAATAGATGAAAGCGAAGAAATTAATTAAATTGAATTTAATTAATAGGAGGAATGGGGTTAAAATAAATATTAAATATTTATTTAGGAAAGTGGTCAGATTTATACGTCTACATTTTGCCCCTCTTTAAAGTGATGTGTGTGCACATGTTGATTCAAAGAAAATCTCTCGATATGCTACCAAATTTTTTTCGATATGATGTTGTCGCCAAAGTTATCGATATGATGCCCCAGATATAGAATTGATTTGATATGAAAAGTTTATATGATGTTGGTGTCGATATGAAACTGATATGAAATTGATGTCGAGATTCGATATGATGCCCCAGATGTGAATAATTGATTTGATATGAAAAGTTGATATAAAGCTGGTGTCCATATGAAACTGATATGAAATTGATTTTAAGATTCGATATGATAATGCCCCCTTGGGAGATCGTTCATGCACTAAAGGCATGAATGATCTCTCGAAAGAAGAAGAATGTTATTGGAAAGATAGAAGAGTGGATAGTTGTTGACATGCATGGGTTTGATAAAATTGATTAGATTGATTGGATTGATAAGAATAAGATCAAGTCTGGTTTCAAGAATGACACCTCCTATATAAGACAAAGATGATCAAAATGCCTAGTTTCAGGAACGATATATCTTGTATAAGACTTGATCAAAACGTCTGGTTTTGGGAAAGATACATCCTGTATAAGACATGATAGAATGGATCAGCTGAAATGGATTGATAGAATTGATAAGATTTATTGGATTGATAGAATTGATAAGATTGAGGTCAAGTTTGGTTGTAGGAATGACACCTCCTATATAAGACAAAGATGATCAAAATGTCTGGTTTCAGGAACGATATATCTTGTCTAAGACTTGATCAAAACGTCTGGTTTCAGGAAAGATACATCCTGTATAAGATATGATAGATGAGAGTTGGATGAATAATGAAGATATGAAAGTGAAGAAATATTCCATGATGATGCGATAGATATGCATGTGAGGGATGCAATGATGAATGTGACTAGATAATGATGATGAGATGTATCTTGAAAATAAGAAGTATGATGTGAGATGTTTCTTGAAAATGAGATGTATGACAATTATAATGATATGAGACTAATGCAAGATTAAAATGATATACAACTTACTGCAATTGTATGCAACTAAATGATCACTTAATTCTGTCACTGTCATTCTTGTTAGTCTCTTGTTTGTGCTCCTTTAGTCATCATTGAGCTTTTGATATGTTGAAAGTTAATACAAGAATCATGGTATAATTGAATCATAACGACCTAAGTATAACTCACATGATTTTTGATATTGTAAGATGATACAAGCATCGAGGTATAATTGAACCAAGATAACCTGAGTGTTGCTTGCATAAAACAGACAAGAGTTAACCATTTGTATGTGCAAAATGGAAAATGTCTTCAATGATATGTTTCCAATCAAGTTTCGAGACAAATTTGCACCATATGAATGATTGCTTCACAGACATAAAACCAAAGAAAAATATCAGAATCCTTCATTGCTTCTCTAGCTTAGTGCATCCTTGAGTAGCTCAAGAGATCTAATGATTCAAAAATCAAGATACAAATAGTCAAAACTTCATGCTAAATATAAACAAATCATAATTCAGAAAAATCATCCATCGTGTGTGTGTTAAAGTTGCAGTTGGATAATGATCATGTTTTCTAGCCTGATGAGTAGTTTTGACAATGATTTCCTAGTATGTTGCGATCCTTGTTTGTTGTTTGAATGCCAAAGTGAGGAATGTTGCCCCCAGTCATGGATATTTATTGATATGGATATATACGTTGATCACCAAGCCATGGTGGAATATGATATGGATAACTGTTTTAGATAATCAAGGACAGTGACTACGCTATGTATGTCTGGGATAATGCTAGGTGTATAAGTGTTTGGCGATGGCTATCAGCTAAGACTAGATGGATCAAAGATATGAGTGTATATGGTGAAAATGGATAACAATAATAACAAAATTGAAAGGCTAAATGAATTCAACTACCAAACCCTAGCCTAACAACAACAAAGATCCACCATAACATATGAAGATTACCTAAGACAATGCAAATCAAATGAAATCACAAAGATTATACCATCACATGTCCAATAGGGTTTTGATCTCCATTCTTCCTATCTCCATTGATCTTGCTTGATATATTTGCTCTCAGATTTTATGTGCACAAGAGCTCAACAAAGAATGGAATGTGGTTGCAAGTAGGATCGTAGTGTAGTCAATTGATCAAGTAGTTAGCTCATTAAGTCATTAGGGTTTGATAATGAAGGAAGTATCTCCTTATATAGAAGACACAATAAGAAATGGAGGGATAAGATTGAGAGGTGTAAAAAAGGAGGTCGGCTAGGATTAGAGGGTAGGTAGAAGAAATAATAAAATAATGAAAGAGGTAGGTAGTGTAGGAATTAAGAGATGAATGAAATGTGTCATGTGTAGAAAAGGCTAATGAATTAATTAAATAAATAGAGATTTATTTGATTAATAGAAGAAGTGGGATAATTAAATAAATAAATATTTATTTAATTAGGAAAAGGATAATTTAAATAAATAAATGTATTTATTTAAATGAGAAATAAGGCTAGAAGAGGATAAATGAATTAATTAAATAAATAAAGATTTATTTAATTAATAGAAGAATTAGGCTTAGATAATTAAATAAATAAAATATTTATTTAATTAGACTTGACAATTTTAGGTGTCTACATTTTGCCCCTCTTTGAGACAATGCGGCTTGTCGCGTTGTTTCAAAGAAGATAAGATGAACTGATACAGAGTTGCCCCAAGATGGGAATGATATGCCCCTCGAGAGATTGGATGAAAAATGTTTGAAAAGATCGCAGACAATCTCTCGATAAGAAAGACGGGATAGAATGGACTGACCAGATAAAGTGACAGAGTCACAGGATAACGAAGACTGACTCGGGAAATGAGGGCTAAGGCGAGGGTAGGCTATAAGATAGACCACAGGCAAAAGACATCCTCATTGTCATCCACACATCCACGAGAGCAGAGTGCAGAGCGAGAAAAGAGCAGTAGCAGTCAGCAGCGATGGCTTTCGTTCACAGATTCGATCGCGTTCGTCGATTCTAGAGGCCAGCAGAGGCAGGAGAGCTGGTAAGTACCACCAAACCTCCTCGTACTTTGATGCATTTATTGTTGTCATTAATGCATGGTAGATAGGGAAATAAATGCGTTTAGAATAGTGTCCCAAAAAATGTCAAAAAATGTTTAGGCGCGTCTATGTCCGCTAGGCACGTCTGTGTTGGTGCCAGCCGCATTTGTGTTTAGAAATGCGTTTATGCCAAATGTGGACGCGTTTGTGTAATGTAGGGGTGTCTGTGCCAAGAAGGCACGTCTATGTCACCCAGGCACGTTTGTGCAGAGCATAGGCACGTTTATGTCTTTCAGGCGTGTCTGTGCAGTCTTTAAGCGCGTTTGTGTCAGGAAAGCACGTTTATGTCCAAAAATACAAATTTTTGTCTTCTAGGTCAAATCGGCAGTTCTGTGATGAACATACGCTGTCGATTGAATAAGCTGCTGAGAGGATACACTCAAGCAGGTCCTCTAGGGACGACTAGGATAGATCAAGGCACTTTGTGAGGAACAGTGAGTACCAAGATAGAGTACTTTGTGATGAACAGGGAGTACTAAAATATGAGCAGCACTTTGTGATGAACAGGGAGTGCAAATGTGAGGAGCACTTTGTGATGAACAGGAAGTGCAAAACACGTAGTACTTTATGATGAATAGGGAGTACTACTAGGATAGATAGCAACACTTTGTGATGAATAGTGAGTGTCACTGGGATAGATAGCCATATGCATTTAGATAAAAAGTAGCATTTTGTGATAAATAGTGAATGCCACTATGACTGACACGATTGATTTGCTTGATTGCAGGAGTATTTGCCGATGCCAGAGTCACGGGAGAGATTTACGTCGACTCAAAGATTGCGACCTAAGTTGACACTTGGGGACTGAGCCGCGTTTGAGGCGATGGGATTGAGACATGTTCTATATGTGCCTGAGTTTCGGGCGAACATGGGACTGTTGACTGCACTGGCTAAGAGATGGCACTCAGAGGCTTGTACTTTTCATTTGCCGATGGGTGAGATGACAGTCACCTTGGAGGATGTCTACAGGATACTCAGGATACCGATCGATGGGGACCTGATTCCGTATGATCAAGATGGAGATAGGGAGCCCTGAGATGAGTGTTCCAGGACCCTGGATTGGAGATGAGGGCTGGGCATGTGGCTTGGGATACGATCACTGCTACAGGATTGGCACTGCCAGCAGTGATAGGAGGAGCGATCAATAGGTTCCTGTGTCCTGATAGAGTGACACGGGGGTTGGCTGTGGGCTGGGGAGGTGCATTAGAGACACTGGTGACACAGCACACCAGATATGCTTGGGGACCGTGTGTGTTGGCACACCTCTACTATGAGCTGCATCAGTTCGTATACCATGGATCAGTGGGATTAGGCTGCGGGGTGACACTGCTGCAGGTGTGGGCTTATGAGCATCTGCTAGTGATGAGGCTGATACACTTCAGAGGCAGGGGACATGGACGCAGTTTTGTGCACCTGTATGATATGATCACATTGTAGCCACGGATTGGCAGGTTGGAGCACTGGCGACGGGTGATGGATGAGATTGATGTGGTCATATGGAGGCCATACCTCGGATGTGAGGAGTGGGAGGATGATGCAGTTGAGCTTCCTTACACCTTTCGAAGCAGGTATCTGATTGGGCGGATGCCCTATGTGCTAGAGAGATAGCTTGTGGATAGGGTTTGCAGGCAGTTTGGCCGGATCTAGAGGATGCCACGGGGCTCAAGCATGTATGCACGGATAGTTAGAGATCAGGCACAGTTTGGGCCCCTATTGTCATATGATCTGGCAGTTACACAGCTAGCAGAGATGGTGCCCCTACCCTAGGACATGTGGCCAGAGGTCGAAGATGCCGGCATGGATGCCGAGTATACAGCATACTGGGCGGAGCATCCCTTCCCACGCTTGACGGATCCGGGAGAGCTACTTGAGGGAGATGATGGTGGGGATGATGATGATGGGGGAGGTGATGGGGGTAGGGGCCAACGGAGGAGGAGGGGAGCAATTGGAGAGAGGAGGGTTGCACCTCGGAGGGAGGGTGGAGAGGAGAGACAGGCTTAGGTGGTGAGGGGTCGCGGTGGATTGCCGCTACAGGTGCCAGCAGCATAGGGTCCCAGACAGGTACAGGTACAGGGACAGGGACAGGTGCCAGTACAGGCACCAGTACAGGTACAGGCACAGGGGCAGGCACCCGTACAGGGAGAGCCACAGGCTGAGGTGGATGAGATCTAGGAGTTAGAGAGGGAGAGGGATCGGCTCAGGAGGAGGCTCCGAGATATTGAGCGGGAGCAGGATCAGGTTATTCAGCGTTATACAGAGGCTGAGACAGCGCTGAGGGTGGGGAGACAGGCAGCGGAGGACATAGGGGCAGGATATGCTTATGTCCAGCGGGCAGGGGAGGAGATTGCCTACTGGCGGGATCTCTATTATGGTGCAGTGCCAGCAGATCAGCGGGCGAGGAGCTTCCATAGACCATCGCGGACAGCGACAGCTACGGGAGGGAGCCGAAGGAGGCAGGCATCTAGTGGTGGGGTCATGGGTCCTCCACCACCACCAGATAGAGGGGACAGGAGGGATGATCCTGGGACAGGTCCTTCCAAGGGCTCAGACTCCGTCGAGGCCAGCAGCTCCGAGGGAGGGAGTTCATCATAGCCTTAGAGGGCTCCCTATGTATCAGTTTTGTACCATTTTTGTATGATGATGTAGACACCTTCGGGTGATTCTAGCCATATGATTTTGACATCATTGTATCATGACACTTTTGATTATATATATATGAGATGATTCATCTTTGCGGTAGCTATATGCATGTGTACCTATGTGATGGGATGTTCTTATGTGATGCTTATGATATGGATGCAAATATGTACATGATGAAGTGCAATATTTTTGTTCTTTTATGTTTTTATATGTGTATGCACGATGTAAATGTGAATGTATGTAATGCAGATGAATGTGATAATGCAAATATAAATTGTGCTAACATGTGTTGTGTGCAGGATGTGATGCAGTTGTGATATCTATATGTATGTATGAAATGCTTATATGTGGTAATGCAGGTGCAACTACATGAAATGCAAATGTTTTTGGTGTGTCATTATACTCAGTCATGTGATAGTAGGCTACGCGGACTTAAGAAAGACGATGGAAGTCAACCAAGAAAGGGGGATGAAAGATAGAAGATATGAACGTGAAAGAGCTTCTTGTGCATTATCATCATTGAGCTTTATTATGGCAAGTAGGTTATGACAATCAAGGCATATGTTAGACCCAGAAAGTCATTGTACCTATTTGCATGGAGATAAGAAAGTCACAAACAAGGAATGCCCCAGTTTATACTAGACTCACAGTGTCCTCATATCCTTGGACAAGTCATAGCATTACTAAGAGACAATCCACAGACAGCAAACAAAAATAGGTGACGATACCCCATCCTCGTCTTTCTAGTCAAAGACATCCTGGAGATAGAATCTCTAGTCAGAGACATCCTGGAAAAGCTAAAAGACATGTCACCAAAAAAGATGAAATCAAAAGAAAACCAAGACTCGACACCAACATCCACTGTAGCCCTCAAGTTTAGTGTCTCTTGTCACTTGTATAAGTCTTATTTGATTGTGGTCACAATGTTTACTTTCACAAAATGGATAGATAGCACTGAACCATAATGTTGTTTGAGTCTATTGAAAGATTTGATTTGTTGAAGCCCATTGTTGCTGCTGTGTCTCATCTGAAACTGACCAAATCCATGAAACTGATATTTTATTGCGGAGAAGATGAAACTTTATTGCGGATCTGTGATGCAAATGTTGCTTTATTACGGATTGTGCGCGGATAGACTGAAGGAAGCTGGAAGAAACTGTACTCCTTGAAATATATGATGTTTTTAGTTCCACACCCATCACTAGACGTAGGATTTGCCGTAGCCACAGATAGGATCTGATTTATTATGGATGGAAAGGGAGGTGAAAAGGGAGGTTTATTATGAATGGCTAACCAATCTCGGGTAGATCAATAACAAGCCATGATGGGAATGGGTAAGTTTATTATAGATGAATTGGTCGAGTGTGTGCAAAGTGAAAGGATGCAAGTGAATCTCGAAGGAGGGAGGAGCAATGTCTCTACGCATGGCACCGGTGACCCAGTTTTCACCATGGTACTTGCCCAGGGCACCACCGAAGTGGTTTTCACCGTTGGATGAAATTATTTCTCTTTACTTTTTTCAATTTTTCAATGTTTCCTTGTGTCACAAGGCGCCTGTTTGCCAGGTTTTCACCAAGTAACGATTTTTTTGTTTTTATAATTTTTTTTGTATTTTTGAATTTTTTTGATTTTTTTGTATTTTTGAATTAGGATATTCCGAAGAGCTATGTGTAGAACCTGCGAAGGTGCATGCTATTGATAGGATCCTCCAAAGGTTCACCTTCTATAGTTGAGAGCTAATATGCCCCAGATCCATATGTTGCTGTAATGATGTAAGGACCAAGCCAATTTGGTTCGAACTTGCCCTTCTTCTCTCTGTCTTGCTGATTTTTGGGGTTTTCTCTAAGAACCAAATCACCTACCTCAAATGTGCGAGGCTTGACTTTGTGATTGTAGCTGTGACTCATTCGTTGTTGGTAAGCCTTGAGATGATTAAAAGCAGTTTGTCTCCATTCATCCAACAGTTCAAGTTCTTGTAAGCGAGAGACTCTATAATCTTCATCACCGATGATGTTTTGCAAAGAGACCCGTAAAGAGGGTAACTCGACCTCAATAGGCAAAATGGATTCAGTGCCATAGACAAGTGAATAGGGTGTAGCTCCTGTAGGTGTACGAACACTTGTGCGATAGGCCCAAAGTGCAGGATTAAGTTGGATATGCCAATTACGGCCAGCGTCGTCGACTGTCTTCTTAAGAATTTTAAGGATTGTTTTATTAGACGCCTCAGCTTGGCCATTACCTTGGGGGTAATATGGTGTGGAGAAACGATGGGAAATATGGAAGCGGTCACAGAGTTCACGAACATCCTGATTTTTGAAGGGACGCCTGTTATCAGTGATAATGGAAATAGGAATACCGTATCGGCAAATGATATAGTTAAGGATGAATGTAGCAATCCGTTTTCTAGTGACTTGTGTGAGAGGCATGGCTTCAATCCATTTTGTGAAATACTCTGTGGCAGTGATAATGAATTATGACCATTAGAAGAAGGAGGGTGAATCTTGCCTATGAGATCGAGTCCCCACTGACAAAAGGGCCAAGGAGATGCAATTGGTTGTAGTTCTTGTGTTGGCGCATGTATGAGGTCTCCATGAATTTGACATTGCTTACATTTCTTGACAAACTGATATGAGTCTTTTTCCATATTGGGCTAGTAATATCTAGTCCTAATGAGTTTCTTGGCCAAGGTAGGACCACTAGCATGTGGACCACATATCCCTTCATGCACTTCACGTAACGCAATCTGAGCTTCGTCGCTTTCTAAACATCTAAGAAGAGTGCCATCTAAACCTCGCCCGTATAGGATATCAACTAAAATGACATATCGAGAGGATTGGCGAATGAAGGTGCGACGTTGGTTATTTGATAGATCAAGAGGTAGGATATTGTCACAAAGGTATGTGAAGATGGAACCATATAACTAGGACTCGGGATCGACAACACATATCATCTCAGTGGGAGTGATCTCATATGAAGGAACCAAGAGGTTATCCACCAAGAACTCATAGCAGGTCTCATTTGGAGGTAGATCGATCAATGAAGCAATTGTAGCCATGGCATCTACGGCACGATTCTGCTCTCTTGGTATCTGCTCAAAATCTATCTTTGTGAAGTGTTGTTTCAGGTCATCCACCATTTGTTTGTAAGGCATTAATTTTTCTTCTTTTGTTTGGTAATCATTAGTTGCTTGACGGATGACAAGTTGAGAATCCCCCAAAACACAAATTTCCTGGATCTTCCACTGAACTGCAATTCGTAATCCAGTTGTTAATGCCTCATACTCCGCTATATTGTTAGTGCAAGGAAATGATAAGCGGTATGATTTTGGTATAGAATCCCCTTGAGGAGTTATAAAGAGGATGCCAGCTCCTGCCCCATGCTGTGTGTATGAGCTGTCAAAGTACAGTTGCCATGGCTTTGCATGTGACATTGTTAAAATAAATTCGTCTGGAAATTCTGAACTTAGAGGAACATCATCAATCATGGGGGCATCTGCTAATTGATCTGCGATAGCTTGTCCTTTTATTACTTTCCTGTCCACATACTCGATGTCAAATTCACTCAGGATCATTACCCATTTGGCCAGTCACCCAGTAAGTGTTGCTTTATTGAGAAGATATTTCAATGGATCTATCCTTGCAATCAACTTAGTCTTATGAGTAAGCATGTAATGTCGTAATTTCTGTGAAGCAAAGACCACGACGAGACATGCATGTTCGATTGGTGTGTAGTTTAGCTCATATCCCACCAATGTGCGACTGATATAGTATACTGCCTTTTCCTTGCCCTTAGCAATTTGTTGTGCCAAGAGTGCCCCCAGTGCTGTTGGAGTAGCTGAGATGTATAGTAACAGAGGCTGATCTGGAACTGGTGGCATCAAAACTGGCGGATTCAAAAGATAATCTTTGAGCGTCTGAAAAGCCTGTTGACAGTTATCATCCCATTTGAATTTGATGTTTTTATGTAGCAAGTGCTGAAAAGGATTGCACTTATCTGCAAGTTGCGCTATGAATCTTCGTATGGACTAGAGTCTCCCTTGTAAGGATCGAAGTTGACTGATATTTCTAGGTGGTTGCATCTCCAAGATAGCCTTGACTTTTGCTGGATCGACTTCAATTCCTCTTTTGGACACAATGAATCCGAGGAGCTTCCCAGAGGTTACTCCAAAGACACATTTCTTGGGTTTTAATCTTACTTTGTACTTTTCTAACCGATCAAAGACGACTGAAAGTATGTCCAAATGTGTATCTCTATCTATTGATTTACCCAAGAGATTGTCAACATAATCTTCCACAGTTACGTGCATGAGATCATGAAAGATAGTAGTCATTGCTCTTTGATATGTAGCACCTGCATTTTTTAGCCCAAAGGGCATGACATTCCAGCAGAAAGTTCCCCAAGGACAAGTGAATGATGTTTTGTGTTGATCCTCGGGTGCGATCCTTATTTGATTATAACCAGAAAATCCATCCATCAATGACAACATTTCATGGCCTGCTGTGAGATCAACAATCAAGTCAATATTTGGTAATGGGAAGTCATCTTTTGGACAAGCTTTGTTGATGTCTCTGAAATCTGTACATATTCTGATGCTGCGATCTGGTTTACTGACAGGCACTAGATTGGATATCCATTCGGGATAATCAATTGGGCGTATGAATCCGACATCCAATAATTTCTCAAGTTCTGCTTTGACTAGTAATGCCACTTGTGGATGCATTTTTCTTAATTTTTGTTTCACTGGCTTTGCCCCCGGTTTGACTGTCAAATGATGCATTACCAAATCTAGATCCAGTCTAGGCATATTAGCGTATGACCATGCAAAGTTGATTTGTCGTTCTTTGAAGAAGCTTATGAATTTTGACCTTTCTGACTTTGTCAACGATTTAGCCAGGAATATGTTGTGTGGAACCTCTTCTATACCAATGTTTGTTGTGATAGTCTCTTCTACCAACATGGATGACTTTTCCTCATATGATGCTGGGAGAATGTCGAGCCTTCCATCTTCGGGTGCCTCAGAGAGGTTTTCGCCCTCAGATACGTCCTTTCTTTTTACTTTTTTGGGGTCAGGTAGAGCCACAGTGTGGTTTTCACCATAAGACCCTTGGTTTGTTCTTATTTTCACATTTTTGCGACTGGAAGGTCCGACACCCTCACCAAAATATGCCATGTTGTTGAGTTCTATAGTGTATCCTGCTTTATGGTCCCCAGGGGGAAGATCATCTCGTATGCCAAGATAGTCAATAACAGCTTCATCATTTCGGAATGTGTCAAATTGCGCTGGTCCTTCATGATCCCAGTCAATGAGTTGATGGTGAACAAGGGGAAGGCCTTTAATGTCTTCGAAGTTAGCGGGGCTAAGAGTGAAGATGCAATTATATTCGGGTATGTCAATGTAATTATCGAGGTCATCGATGGCACTCTCCTCATCAGTTTCGATCGCGAGCGAATCCAAATTGTCATCACTAGTAGCGCATTCTAGGACAGGTGTTCTCGTCCTATGTGATTTCAACCTAGAACCTTGAGACAAAGAATGTGTGGAAACCTCATGGGTTGTTTCTTGACCAACTCTGAACTTTTTATAAAATTCCTCTTCTTCTGTGGGTTCATCTGGCTCTCTGAATGTCTCGGTGAGCTCGTAGTCGCTGGAGGATTTGTCTAAACCCCATTCCCATTCGTTGGAGTCTGTGGAATAGAGATCCTCTTGTTGAATTTTGGCAGCTTTTATTTGTAAGGCTTCCTCTGTCTGTTTAGTGTGGACCTTGGAAGTCAGGAAACCAAGTCCCTTCGAGCGTTCCTTTTTGAAAGTCAATTCAGGTTGTAAAGGTTCAATGATGCCTTCCTTTCGTAACCCAGGAGGGCTTTTTCCATCATACCCGAATTTTTGTAGAATCTTGAAGCCTTTGCCATATTTCTCACAGGGTATATTGATGTGATCTTGTGTGTCAGCTTCAATGTCTTTGTAGAGCATTTTGTATAAATCTTCCTCTTCCAGTTTGCCCCATCTTTGAAAGGTAGTAGGGTCCCATTTGAATACCATGATGGATATTTTCTTGTTAGGATGTGGTCTTCCATATTCTTTTGGGGAACTCATGACTTGTTGTAAGTACATGGTCTGATTTAAAGTGTATTCTCCCATGCCTTTGTCCTGAAATTTGCCTTTTAGCTCACCTTGTTTTGATGTCGAAGGTTTTAATGACTCGGGATCAATGTATGCTGAAGAAGGAACAACTTCACGATTACTAGGAATGATGGTTTCCGTATGTGATCTCAGGTTATTGCAATATATGAACGGATTAGGATCACTGTTAACTGTTATCTCGACTCCATTGTGAGGAAACTTAATGCATTGGTGATATGTCGATGGGACTGCCCTCATTTTATGAATCCAAGGACATCGTAGCAATATATTATAAGTGAGATCTAGATCCAAGACTTGACAAACCACATCCTTTGTAACTGGCCCAATTCTTAGAGGTAAGGTGACTGTGCCTTTGGATGAGCGTTCTTCATCATCATATGCCTTGATGGTGATTTGATTTGTTGAATTCACAGCTTTATCAGAATATCCCAATTGTTTAATTGTGCTCAATGTACAAATGTTTAGACCAGCTCCTCCATCTATCAGGACTCGCTTTATTCTATGTTTGTGTATTAAAGATTCAACATGTAGTGGTGCATTATGTGGCTGACTTATAGAGGTGTCATCAGCTTCTGTGAATGTAAGGGAATGTGGAATGGAAAGGTATCCCACCATGGCTTGAAACTGGTCCACATTCAGATCAGTAGGAATGACAGTATCTCTCAAGATTTTGTCAAGAATAGTTTCGTGAGCGGGGGATATGCGTAAGAGCTCAAGGATGGAGATGAGTGCAGGTGTCTTCCCTAACTGTTCTACAAGGTCATACTCAGGTTTGGTTGATGAAGAAGCGGTGTTTTTATTTGAAGTACCTGGCAAGGTGATTTTACCTCGATGAGTTGTAACATGACATTTAGAGGTAGGTTCAGAAGAAGATCCAACACCTTTTAGGACAATCTTGGGTCGCTGGGTAGTACTCTCAGGAGTTTTGTCCTTGATGATAATAGTAGAGACATGATTATCCATCGAGATGTGATTGATGGTTGAATCATAGTTGTAGGATTCTCTAGTATAGTTGGTTTGATCATCTGTGGCTTTATCTTTTCCCTTGTCATGCTTTGGGAATGGCTCCTTAAACATCTCATGTTCTTGATTGGATGAGTGTCCCTCAATCTCAATGTCACCTCTATCAATGAGATCTTGTACGATGTTCTTCAGTCGATGACAATTTCCTGTCTTATGACCCTTGCTCTTATGAAATTCACAATACTCATCATCATTCCACCAATTTGGTTTAACCTTTGGTTCATATGGAGGAAAATTTGGAATAGTGATTACCTTGTTTGCCACTAGCTTTTTGAAAACTGACTCAAGTGGTTCTCTCAATGGGGTGTACTTTCTTCGTGATCTGGAAGTTGTTTGAGTATTCACTTGATTGTTTGTAGAACTTGATCCCGAAAAGATGAATTTGGGTCGCACTGTGTTGGCATCAACAACACCATCATTGCCTGTGTTCTTGTTTTTATTCCAAAATCTTGGCTTGTCTTTTCCTTTAAAGTCATCTTTGTTCTCCTTGAATATCTTAATGACTCCTTGCTCAATTAGGTCCTTTTCTGTTGCTAAGCCTTTTTCAATGACGTCCTTGAAGGTGGACAAACAAGCTTTCCTTAGATCATAGCCAATGTCTTTGTTAACATTTTGTGTGAACATCTCTACCATTTATTTTTGTGGAATTTCACAAGAGCATCTGCTAGCTAGATTCCTCCATCTTTGTAAAAATGATGCAAAAGACTCTCCCTCTTTTTGCTTGGTGTTCCACAAAGTAGTGACGGATATGTATGTCTCTATATTGTAGGAGAAATGTTGAATAAATGCCTCTGCTAAGTCACCCCATGACTTAATACCAGGTGGGAGTTGAGAGAACCATTCCATAGCTTGATCACCTAGGCTTTGTGGGAATAATCTCATCAAATATGTCTCTTCTGAAGCTACTTCAACGCAAGCTGTGAAAAACTGTCTTATGTGTGCCTTAGGATCCCCTTTTCCTCTATACATATCAAACTTAGGCGTCACAAAGTGTGTACGAAATGGAGGCATTGGAATGCTCTTGTCAAATGGATAAGGACATATGTCTCTCATCGTGTATGTTGGCTTCGGTGTATTTATGTCCTCCATTTTCTTTTGTAAGTCCTTGATTTGTTGCTCCAAATTGCTCTTAGGTGGAGATCGACTTCTTGAACCATACCCCATGTTTGAGGCACCCATTGGAGGAGGAGCGTGTTGCATATATGGATGATATTGATCATACACATGTTCATATGGAGGAGGTCTATAGTAATGCTGCGTGTATGGACCACTTGGTATAGATTCATGTTGAGGAAAACCATATCTATTTTGTCCATGTATACCATACTCTACAGGCATGTCATGTTCTATTGTGTTGCCCCCAAATTTGACACGGGGTTTCCTTGTGTCCAAAGTTTGAGTATGCCTTTGAATATCCAATTGCTTTGGTTGATTCGTAGCTTGAGTATGTGATTGAGCATATCTGTCTGCATAAGACTTCCATAATGGTCTGTGAGGGTGAGTATCATATGCTTGACCATGTGTATGTGGGACATCTAGTTTTTGCAGCAAAGATGATGGTGATTCGGGTACCATATGTGGTCCTCTATTGCCTCCACTATTAGGCCTTCTTTGATCCATGTTGGAGTGAGTTTGTTGCAAAGGTTGATTTTCCATTATTTGAGACATGTCAAAATCATGAGGTATCTTGGCTCCACTTTGTGCCATCATTTGTAAGAAGTATTGTCTATCCCTCCTCATTATTTCCTCAACCAGTCGATTGAAATGGGGATTCATAATGTATTCTTCCACATCTACTGAATGTATTGAAAAGTTGTCCATATTGTCATTGTGTGTATCATTGTTGTTTGTAGTGCCCATGTTCTCAACATTTGGAATGTTTCTATAGACATCCATGTCAGGTAATGTAGTGTGATCAGTATTGAAAAAGACATCATTGTCATACTCATAGACACTCATGTTTGCGGACTCTTGAGCCTCTTTAATTTCTCTCCTAGATTTTTGAAGACGGGTTTCAACCATGAACTAGGTATTGGCCAAGATGTGTGAGACTAGATGAAAATGGAAAAAGTATGGAAGACCAAGAGTTGGATGGAATGTAAATGAATCCGAGGTGTACTTGCAATGTCCAAAGTGTAAGACCAAGTATGTATGTAGTAGAGTAGGTGTGACTTCCAAAGAGAGGATAGTTTCTCTTGATGAGGTAAGTTAACCTTGACTCTAAGTAAGACCAAATGAGACCCAAAGGTAAGAAACCTTGATGAGGGAGCACTTAGCAAAGTATTGTTGTATGTAGTGTGTTGACAAAGTATAGTGAGGACAAGCAAGTGACCTTTTGACTCAAGTTTAGACAAGTGTGAATGTAAAATGAGATGTGAAGCAATGATGGACTGTATGAGACCCAAAGACAGGTTGAACACTAGATGAAACCTAGAGAAACAACCTAGGAAGCTCAAGAACTCTGAAAATGAGTGTGTTTGTTTGCTGGTTTGTAAATTTTTTTTGCAATTTTGAACAAAGACGCGCCTGTATTCTTCATAGACGCGGTTCCCTGACATAGACGCGATTCTGTCCTTCACAGATGGGCTTCTGAGATTTCTTGAAATGCACTGTTGATTCTGGGACACAGATGCGATTCTGTCCTTCACAGATGTAGTTAGATAGCACAGACGTGATTTTGACAGACACAAACGCGTTTTTGTAAAATTTGTGCAATTTTTTCCGATCTATGAAGTCATTTTGTTGTGACCAAATCTGACTGTTTGACTATTTTTTGTGACAAGAGGACACAGTGTTGATGAAGACCCAATGTTTGTAAGTGTCTAGACTCAAAAATGACTCCAATAAAAAGTGTGTTGTTTGATGTAAAATTGTTTTGCATACACTTGAAGACACAATAGACACAATGTTTTGCTATTTGGTCTTGAATGTTTGAATGTTTAAAATAAGTCAAGCACAATTCTTATGGCTGGCCAAGACAATAGTTGTTGATCCCACATGGGGTTTTACCCCCGAGGCTATGCTATTCAGAGTGGATACTTAGATGCTTAACCTCACTGGCTCCACCCTCGACACTCACTTCTCGGGTCAGCCAAGCATCAGCCCCCACGAAAACTCCCCGTGGCAAACTTTGTATCTCTACTAAGAACCGTATGTGTGTGGGCCGCTACCAGAGGTCCGACCTCCTGCCCCAACAACTAGAAGGATTTGGGCTTCTAAAACAAAAAGGTGCTAGTAAGGGCATCCGCTCGTGTGGCCATACATGCGACACTTTCAGCTCTATAAATACAAAAGGCTCCCAGCCGGTAGGGGTTACGCCCTACAACTGATCAAATAAATTTGATCAAACGGGTTTATGGGGAGACATAGTGTTGGTATGAACTAATCATCACACCTTATCCATAGTTTTCACCATGAATACATTTGTTTATAGTGGTTCGGAAGAGGTGGGTTTTCCTCGCTACCACTTGGGTCGTTCTCTTCTCACTAGTAGTCCTAATGACCACACGGGAAGACAGGCCCTGTAAAGATTAAACAAAAAGAGCCTATTGCTCAAAACACAAAAGACAATGATTCAATTTTAGTGCACCAATTGAAGTGTTTGCTAGTCTATGAAAACAAGGCACACAATAAAAGTCAAAACCCTTGCCAAGGACCTACAACAAAAGGTTGTTAGTAGTTTGGATTGTTTCAAATGAGCACCCCTTCCTAAAAGCACACAAGTTAGGTAAATTTTAAACCCAAAAGACTTTGTGAAAATAGGGGCCTTCGACCAAACGATTTTGCTTTCAAGACAAGCTGCACCAATTTTGTTAGCTAGATCTAAAAATGTTAGCGCAAGATAAACCAGATTTAAAACCCTAAATGCAAAACTGGAATTGAATGAATAAATTTCAAAATTTGAAACTACAAAACACAGACGCGGTTAACCTCGACACAGACGTGGTTCTGAGATGCAAATGCGGTTCTGTGAGGCATAGACGCGGCTATAAATCACATACGTGGCTATACGATACGGACGCGGCTTAAACCATCACAGACGCGACTTCAGGACATAAACGCAGGTTCTGAAATCTGCAAAACAAAATATTGCCAATAACACAGACGCGCCAGAAAATCAAAAATGCGATCCGAAAGTACGCAGACGCGGAAATACCAAAAATGCTGTCGAAAACGTCCGATCTGCAACTTCAAAAACACAAAATCTGCAACAAGGAGGTTAAATACAAAGGGACAAGAGTCCCACCGGGCGTGCCAAAATGTATATGGTGAAAATGGATAACAATAATAACAAAATTGAAAGGCTAAATGAATTCAACCACCAAACCCTAGCCTAACAACAACAAAGATCCACCATAACATATGAAGATTACCTAAGACAATGCAAATCAAATGAAATCACAAAGATTATACCATCACATTTCCAATAGGGTTTTGATCTCCATTGATCTTGCTTGATATATTTGCTCTCAGATTTTATGTGCACGAGAGCTCAACAAAGAACGAAATGTGGTTGCAAGTAGGATCGTAGTGTAGTCAATTGATCAAGTAGTTAGCTCATTAAGTCATTAAGGTTTGATAATGAAGGAAGTATCTCCTTATATAGAAGACACAATAAGAAATGGAGGGATAAGATTGAGAGGTGTAAAAAAGGAGGTCGGCTAGGATTAGAGGGTAGGTAGAAGAAATAATAAAATAATGAAAGAGGTAGGTAGTGTAGGAATTAAGAGATGAATGACATGTGTCATGTGTAGAAAAGGCTAATGAATTAATTAAATAAATAGAGATTTATTTGATTAATAGAAGAAGTGGGATAATTAAATAAATAAATATTTATTTAATTAGGAAAAGGATAATTTAAATAAATAAATGTATTTATTTAAATGAGAAATAAGGCTAGAAGAGGATAAATGAATTAATTAAATAAATAAAGATTTATTTAATTAATAGAAGAATTAGGCTTATATAATTAAATAAATAAAATATTTATTTAATTAGACTTGACAATTTTAGGTGTCTACAATGAGTACTGATAGATAGAGGAGTTGTTCTCTCATAAATAGCGCCTGTTTCCAGGTTTTCACCACTTGTTTTTATTGCACTTTTTGATTTGTTTTTTATTTTTTCTAATTTTTTTATTTTTTTGTATTTTTTATTTTTTATTTTTTATTTTTTATTTTGTATTTTTAAATTTTTTTTTTTGTATTTTTTTTGCATTTTTGCATTTTTGCTTGATTCGTCCATTGAACGACTCAAATGTAGAACTTCTTCAAATGGACGTTGTTGGTTGGTTCATCGAGCACGTCTCCTTCAGAATTTGACAACTGATGCTCCTAATCTATAGGCTGATATGATGACAAAGGGACCCAACCAGTTAGGTTCAAACTTCCCTTTCTTTTCTCGATCTTGCTGATTTCTAGGATTTTCCTTCGGGACAAGATCACCGATTTTGAAAGCTCTTGGGATGACTTTATGATTATAACTTCTGCACATTCGTTGTTGATATGCCTTGAGATGATCATAGGCATGTTGTCATTTTTCATCAAGAAGTTCTAGTTCCTGCAGCCTATTTACTCGATATTCCTCATCTGGTATGAGGCTCTTCAAAGATACTCGGAGAGATGGGATTTCTACCTCAAGAGGTAGAATTTCTTCTGAACCATACACTAATGAATATGGTGTAGCCCCTATAGGTGTGTGGATGCTTCTTTTGTAGGCCCAAAGTGTTGGATTGAGTTGTACATGCCAATCCTTGCTAGCATCATTTACTATTTTCTTGAGGATTTTCAGGATTGTTTTGTTTGATGCCTCTGCTTGAACATTCCCCTATGGATAGTATGGTGTGGAGAAGCGATGTTGGATTTTGAAACGTTCACATAGCTCTCGTACATCTTGATTCTTGAAAGAACGTCTGTTATCTGTGATGATGGAACTGGGAATGCCATATCTGCAAATGAGATAGTTGAGGATGAATGGTGAGATCTATTTTCCAGTTACGGTGGTCATTAGGACTTCTTTGATCCATTTGGTGAAGTACTCTATGGCCGTGATAATGAATTTATGCCCATTTGAAGGGGAATGATTAATTTTCCCTACCAAATCAAGTCCCCATTGTCAGATAGGCCAAGATGTGGTGAACGGTTGTAGCTCATGTGCTGGTGCATGAATAAGGTTGTCGTGAATTTGACATTTAGGGCATTTCTTAGCAAATTGATAGGACTCTCTTTCCATTGTCAGCCAGTAATATCTCATTCTCAAAAGTTTCTTGGCGAGAGTAGGACCACTTGAATGCATACCACAGATACCCTCATGAAGCTCGTGTAAGGCAGAGTCAGATTCATTACGATCGAGGCATCAAATAAGAGTACCATCTAGACCTCAACGGTAAAGTGTGTCAACAGTCAACGTATAGCGGGTGACTTGCCGGATGAAGCTATGTTTTTTATTACGAGATAGGTTGGGATGGAGAGTATTGTTTTTGAGATAATCATAGATCTTCCCGTATAGAGGGAAATCATAACCGGTTAGGGCATAGATGACTTGGGATGCGGAATTGCCATAGGCTGGGGAAAACAATTTGTCTATCAGGAACTCGTAACGACTCTGTTTATCTGGAATATGCAGCAGTGAGGTGATAGTGGCCATTGCATCGACAACTTTGTTGTCTAATCTTGGAATTTGCTCAAAGGTGATGTGCACAAAGTACTTTTTGGAATCATCCACCATTCTCTTGTAAGGTATTAGTTTATCATCCTTTGTCTGTCATCGTTGATCTAGTTGATAACTAATTGAGAATCCCCATAGACTCTCAATTATATGATTCTCCATTCCACTGCCACCTTGATTCCTGTTACCAGGGCTTCATATTCAACAATGTTGTTGGTACATGGAAACATTAGTCTATAAGATCTTGGAATTGTGTGCCCCTCTGGAGTCATGAACATGATGTTGAAACCTGATCCATGTTGTGTATAGGATCCATCAAAGTATAGGGTCCATTGCTTGGGTGTGATAGTGAGTACATCCATGTATGGAAATTCTACCTGTAGTGGTTGTTGGTCTGGTAGTGGTGCTTTTTTCAATTGATCTACAATTACCTATCCTTTGATAGCCCAACGTTCTGTGTACTAGATATCAAACTCACTCAGAATCATGACCCACTTAGCTAATCGTCCTATGAGAGATTCCTTGCTAAGTAGATATTTGAGAGGATCAATTTTTGCTACCAGCTTGATTGTGTAGGCTAACATATAGTGGCATAAATTTTGAGAGGCAAACACCACTGCTAAGCAAGACTTCTCAATGAACGTATAATTGAGTTCATATCTGTTCAAAGTATTGCTGATGTAATAGATAGCCTGTTCTTTGCCTACTGGATCTTCTTGTGCTAGCAGTGCCCCTAATGATACTTATGTTGTTGATATATAGAGAATGAGTGGCTTGCTTGCTATCGAAGGTACCAAAACTGGCGGATTCATTAGATATTGTTTGAGCTGGTGGAATGATTCTACACGCTTGTCTTCCCATCTAAACGGTATGTTTTTATGAAGTAGATGATTGAAAGGGATACATTTATCTCCTAGCTAAGTGATGAACCACTTGATGGATTGCAACCGTCCCTATAGAGATATGAGTTGGCTAATGTTTTTAGGAGGTGGCATCTCCATGATAGCCTATACCTTTGCTGGATCTACTTCAATGCCCTTTTTTGATACAATGTAGCCCAATAGTTTTTCAGATGTGACCCCGAAGACGTACTTCTTAGGGTTGAGTCTAACTTTGAATTGCTCTAATCATTGAAATATTCTATCTAATATGCCTAGGTGTTCTGCTTGAGTGAATGATTTAGCTAGCAAATCATCCATATAATCCTCCATGAAAGTATGGATCATATCATGGAAGATTGTTGTCATGGCTCTTTGATAAGTTGCACCAACATTTTCAAGCCAAAAGGCATGATGTTCCAACAATATGTTCCCCATGGGCAGGTGGATGTAATTTTATCTTGATCCTTTGCAGCTATCTTAATTTGATTATAGCCAGAGAAGCCATCCATTAATGATAACATTGTGTGGTCTGTTGTTAGATCCACAATAATGTCAATGCTTGGCAAGGGAAAGTCATCCTTCAGACATGCTTTGTTGACATCCCAAAAGTATGTGCATATTCTGATACTTTTGTTGGGTTTTGAAACTGGTACAATGTTTGAGATCCATTTAGCATAGTCTATAGGTCAGATGAATCCGACATCTAAAAACTTTTTTTGTTCTGCTTTGACCAATAATGCCACATGTGGATTCATCTTTCTTAATTTTTGCTTGACCAGTTTAGCTCCAGGAGCGATGGATTTTCCTTGAACAATTTGTTAAAATCTGGTTGTTTTTCTGTTGTGAGTGATTCTGCTAGATGTATGGTTTTGACTATTGCTTCAGTGTCGATGTTTATTGATTGAGTTGGCTCAATCAATATTGGTGACCTTTCTTGATAATGCTCAGGAAGAGTGTCAAGTCTCCCATCTTGAGTTGCCTCAAAAAGGTTTTCACCTTCAGATACGTCTTTTATTTTTACTTTTTTTGTGATCTAATACTGCCACTGACTAGTTTTCACCATTAGATCCGTTTTTATTTTATTTTTGCGATTGAGAGACTTGGAACTCCCTGATTGCAGATATCATTATTTTGTTCACTGGTAGAGCATGTTTTCGGGTTGACCGAGCACAGGTATTGGACAATGGATTCATCATTTGGGAATATTGGTATATCATGATGTTCAGGTTCTTCCCAGTCTATGAGATCAAGATATATGAGGGCTAAGGAGTCATTTGGTGGGTTAAGATCAATTATTGTAAGTATCATGATAGAGTCATCATTATAGCCGTTTGGGATACTAGTGAGGTCTATGATATTTTTGAGGTTTCTGATGGTATTCTCTTCGATATTGCCTTGTTCATATTATCGTTGCTCATTCTCACTATCTTCGTAGATGTATGGTTTGAATTCAAATGATCGAGATCTTAAGCCTTGTCCCTCCTATGAAAGGGGTGTGTATGCGTGGATGGTATCCACCTCAATATCTTCAGTAATATCAGAACAACTATCCCACTCATATTCATTGGAATTGGTTTTAGAATCACTGTCCTAGGTTACCTCGTTGTATCTGATAGGTATGTTGTATGGTGAGAAAAGATCACTGATGATTGACACCAGTTTAGTAGCTTGTTCTGATTCAGGGTCGGTGCTTGCTTATACTCTTTGCATTTGTTTGTACATTGTTTCCCTTCTATGAGTAGCAATTTCTTTAGTTGGTGGCTCCACCTTGGTTTGATTAGGTTCTTGTACATGATGTACTTTCTTATAAGAAGCTTCTTCTCTTTGAAAGACAAGCTCTTCTTGGCGTCTTTCATTGTTTTGATGCTTTTGCTCCTTCCTTGTCATTTCTGCCACTTGGTGTAATGCTTCTTGCCATGAGTCTTCATTATATTTTTTCTTTTCTCTCCACTAGCGTTTTTGTTGGTGATTTTGCTTCTGCCTAGGTGGAACATGTTGTTCATACCCAAGTCCTATTTTTGTCTCTTGCAAATTGTGAAGGAAGTTGCAGGGGTTCTATAATGCCTTCTTGGCACATGCCAATAGGTCCTTTTCCTTTGTATCCCATTCCTTTCATGATCTGGAACCCATTTCCATAATGTTTTGTTGGTACAGCCACTTCTATGGTAGCAACTCTGACTTCTTCATCCTTGTATAGCCAACTAAGGATGTCTTTCTCTTTTGATTCATCAGCCAATATGCCTAGTTGGATAAATTTACCATCAAACTTGGTGATGGGTTGGGTTGCCTAATGTCTTGATGTGGAAGGTTGTCCATAGAATTTTGGTGACATTGGTAATTTAGATAGACATAAGGGTTCAAAAGAGTACTCCCCCATGCCTTGGTCCTTTATTTTCATCTTTTGCTTGAAGTCTATGAATAGAGACTTGAGTTCTTCTTGATGATTGGATGTTGAGGAAGCTTGGGCCTCCCTGTTGTGTTGAACCAGGCTATCTTGAGCTGCCCCCATAGCATTGCAATACTAAAAAGGGTTATTATATGCAGATATTGAAATTTGTTGTTTGTTATAGGGAAACTTAATACATTGATGGTATGTGGAAGGCACTGCTTGCATTTCATGGATCCATGGATGACCCAATAATATATTGTATGTCAAGTCTATGTCCAAGACTTGGCACATGGTGTCTCTTTGTACATGACCTACCTAAATGGGTAGTATTACAGTTCCTTCAGATGATCTCTCTTCATCATCATAGGCTTTGATGGTGATTTTCTTTTTTGGATCAATAGACTACTCAGAGAAGCCCAATGCATAGATAAGCTTTAAAGTACAGATATTGAGACCAACTCCTCCATCTATTAATACTCTTTTTAGTCGATGTTTATAGACTAAGTCTGTCATATGGGCCACCATGGCTTGGAATCGATCAATATCCAGATTATTTGGAACATTTGTTTCAGTAAGTGCTTGCTCCAAGATATCCTTGTGTTTTGGAGAAATTTTGAGCAACTCAAGTATATATATTTGAGTGAGAGTTCTCCATAGTTGATCAACCAAGTTATATGAGTCTTGGGGAGAGTTGTCGATGTTAATGTGTTCCCTCTCAAGACATATTTTTGTGCTTTGTTGTCACATTTATCGACGCATGTTCTTATTAGTCCTTAATTTTTATGACATTCACTTGGTTGTCATATGTCGATATGTGATTGATAGTGTTTTCATATATGTGAATAATATGAGTCCCTTTGGTATTGTTTGATGTTGATGCGCCTCCTTTGTCATAAGTTGGAAGAGGATTTTTTAAGGCTTCATGGTCACCATTTGTTTTATGACCATCAACTGTTAAATCACCCCTGTCTATAATGTCCTGAACTATGTTTTCCGGCCACATGCAATCATTTGTGTTATGCCCTTTGTTTTGATGAAAATCACAATAATGTGAGTCATTCCACCAGGGTGGTTTGACTTGGGGTTCAAAGTTGCTTTAGGCTAGCAATGTGATGATCTTATTTGCCAATAGCTCTCACAACGTTGATTCTAAGGTTTGTCTAATGACGTGTATATTCATTGATACGGATCGAAAGTATTAGTGTTGCCTCTTTGGTTTGTGTTGTTTCCTTGGTTGGTGTTGTTGTTGCCTTGATGATTTTTGTTGGTGTTTGATGTTGAATCTCCTTGGTTGGTATTTCACTGATAAGGGTTAGTGCCTTGAGTAGCACTCTTTTGATCATTATTGGATGGTGGGTTGCTTGATAAAGTCAACACTGGTTGTTTAGACTTCACATTGTTGGCATCAATTACCCCATCATTAACAATGTTTTTGTTCCTTGTCCAAAATTTGGATTTGTTTGAATTATTGTTATTGTTTGGATTGTTAAAGGTGTTATTGTTTGATGAATTAACACCTTCCTTAAAGAACTTCAATGTTCCTTTCTTGATGGAAGCTTCCTCTACTTGATTACCATTTTCTATCAATTTTGCAAAATATGGTATGCATTGTAGTTTGAGTTGATAACTCATCTCACTATTCAGATTGTCGATGAAGATTTCCATCTTTTCCTTTTCAGACACATCTTGGGGATATCTGGAAACCATGCACCTCCATTGTTGTAGAAACACCATGAATGTTTCATTTCTCTTTTGTTTTGTGTTACACATATCCAGCATGGTGATTGCGTGTTGGATGTTATAGGAGTATTGTGTTTTGAATTTGTTTACCAACTCATCAAAGGATCTGATGGGAGGTGTAAGTTTAGACAACCACTCCATTGTTTTCCCTCCCAAACTTCTTGGGAATAATCTCATTAAGTATGTGTCATCGTGAGAAAACTCTAAGCTCATGGTACAAAATTCTTGAACATGATCACAGGGATCTCTTACCATTGTATTTGTCATACTTTGGTATATCTGAATTTGGGGGAAAAGGTACCATGTTCAATCTCCTATCAAAAGGATAAGGATAGATTTCATCCAAGGAGTATCGTACCTTGGTTCCTTGTTGCATTTCCTGCATTTGACTTTGAAGTGTTTGGAGTTGTTGTGTAAGAGTAGCCATGGGTGCATTTGTCCTTCAATGGGGAGCTTCCCCTCGTTCATTAAGATTTTCTTGATTGCGGACATGGTCTTGTTCATGAGTGTTGTCTTGTTGATGGGTGTGGTTGCGTATGTTTTCTTGATCCCGTGCCTCTTCTTCTCTTCGTTGTTCTTGATAAGCATAGTTTCTTGATCTTGTTCTTGAAATTATCTCATCTATATTCCTTAAGTTTTATGTGTTGAAATCCTCAGGAATGTTGACTCCTTTGCTAGTTAGCATGAGTAGATATTTTTCCTTGTCTGCTTCTATATGTCTTTCTACAAGTTTTTGGAAAGATGTGTTCTCTTGAAATTTCTGGAGAAGTTCTTCGGTGATCTCTATTTCTTGCATATTTGCATATTCATCAAAAGGATTGGACAGTCTACGACTCATACTTGATTCAGGTTGTGATTCCTTCCGCTTGTTTTTCTTAGATTAAGTGACAATGGGCATTAATATATCTCTACCGTAATGAATTCTTCTTCTATTGGGGTTCTTGGTAGAGTTGGTGGCTCAGGCTGAGCTTCGTTATAAGTGATAAGGAACTTTGGGAACAAAGCAAGGTTAATCTTTCCTCCACTATTAAGGCATTGGTTGAATGTCGCTTTCTGAATGTAAGCCCTACTTCTCAAAGGTTCTTTGTCAAATTTGTTTGTTTTTCCTTGGATATACAACCACATATTACGCAAGAATGTGTGATGTGATGCAAAGAGTTGATGGTTGATATAGAGAAATTTATTTCTTTTGATAAGTGTCTTAGAACTAGGTTGTCTCTTCTTCAACTTAGCCTTTTGATGAAGACTTCTTCTTCTCAAAATAGGAGGAGTGGTCATACACAAATGATCAAATGTTGATATTGACGTTGATGCTGGATATGGATACTTCATTTGAAAACTCAAGTTTACTTTATCAAATAGAGGTTTAGTTTGATTAACCTCCACGACAAAGTGTGTCAAACTATATGTGTCAAGTTTCCTGATGTAGAAACTTAATTTGACAAATTGAGGACCTAACTAGGTATTGTTTTGATAGGACTCGTTGGATGATGGAACTTTGATCACTGTTATGATACTCCTTAATTTTGTTGGATGAAATCTGATCTCAAGCTAGTTGAAGATTTGAAAAACTCTTTCTAAGAGTGTTTTGTTGGATTCATAATTTTCTCACATATGATTTCCCTTTTTGAAGTTTTGTTGCTGGATTTGTCAGAGGACCCAAAAGGGTATCTGAAATTATTGATAAATGTTTTCCAAAGTGACTGGTTTGCTCTCTATTTTTCACTAATTTTGACCATGTGCTAATACAAAGACCTGATGTGCTAAAGGATGTTCTAGAAGTGCTACAAAATGTTCACTATGCACTATGCTGCCTCTCCAATGCACTGTTTCAGACTGTTTGATAATAAAATTAATGGATAGGTTATGCACTAATATGTCCCTGTAACGCGGTAGGCTGATGCTTGTATGCGCTACAATGATGTTGACAAGCGCTATCTAAATTCTCACTGGTATGATAATGATTATGTGCTAATGTGAGTGATAAAAGTGCTAGATGTTGGTTGAAATGCGCTACTGGATGGTTGAGATGCGCTAGGCTATTGCCCCTACATGCTAACTGTCCTAATTTCTCCATTTTTGGTGTTTTTGCTATGATGTTGAAACTTAACTTTTGTGACTTGATGGATGATTTTCTAAAAATGACTTGAAAACATAGCAGATAGAAGAGATAACAACTTGTCTATGCTAAACAGATAGTGTATGTTCTTTTGAGGATGTTTTCAAATCCCCGATGTTTTCACTGGTTTGGATTACAAAAAGACAGATCAAGCAGACTCTTTATTCAAGGGTCATTGACAATATCATAGCCCACTAGTCTCGATACTCCGTCAGCTCAAATAACCTTTTCACTCCCTAGGGGGTGCCCATTTTTTGCCTTTTGCCTGAATTTATCCCAAAGTGAATTTCTTCACAGTTGAGTAGTTATCTTGGGAGATATATGGTGAGTAATCTCGGGGGCGGATTCTTCCCCACCCTTGCACTATGATACTGCCAATATTTGGCGACTGACTCAACTCAAAGTTTCTAATGCTAAGGTTCGTAATTAGACTTTTGTTTGGTCTTTAGTGATAAAATCTCTCGAGAGGCTTCCCAACCTTTAGAACAAAGGCTTTACACATCTTAAAGATACTGGGGGAAGACTAATCACTGAGCAAAATCATTGAAGGGGACTTTCGTCAGCCTCCACATTTGATTATAGTGGTTTGGAACACTTGGCGATAAAATTGTTTCCCACTTAGGTTGTTCCCCTCTCATCGGCCATTAATGGCACCCTAAGGGCAACTCGAGAGGGCAGGCCTTCTAAAGGATTTAAGTACTTGAAGTAAAAGAAAGTATGAAAGAGTGGTTTGGTTTTTTTGGTCAGCCAATTAAGGGGAGAGCATATACCTTCTACTTTCGAGACAAGGCAAACAATGTTCTTTTTAACTTTCAAGGCAATGATTAGCTAAGATCTATTTGGAGATGTTGCTCCAACAAGCATGGTGTTCTTTTTACCCCACAAAGAAATTTGTTGTCTAAATAGGAAATTGGAATCCTGGTCAACAAAAAGTAAAGTGTGTTCTTGAAATGGAAATTGCTTTGCAAAATAAATGAAAAAAATTGATAGCTTTTTACTTTTGCAAGAAAATGAAAATTTGTTGTTCTTTTTAGAGCCCAAAATGAAGTGTTTTTCCTAATCTTGCAAGAAATTAAATGTGTTTGATTTGTTGTTCTTTTCACCTTATAATGAGGTTCTTTTTAAGCCCAAAAGAAAATTTGATTTGTTTTAAGCCCAAAATATAATGAGATTCTTTTTAACCAAAGGGAAATGAGTTCCTTTTAATCCAACTTGAAAATCTACAAGGAAATAGATAACTAGGGTTAAAGCCATGAATGCTTGATGAGACCCTTAGGTTAGTTGGGGGTTAAGTTAGAGAGAAAGTCTCTAACCTTGCAAGAAGGTTGAGTTAACCATTAATGGTTAGGAAGACTTTGGGGAAAAATTTGTAAGAGTCCTTCCAAATTTGGGGGAACTCAACAAGTTAGCTTGTTGAAGAAATAAAGCCTTTAATGCATTTAGAATACGTTCTTCCAAATTTGAGAAGTGACCTCCTTTAACTTAGGGAAATGATAGAATAAGAGGGATTAAGGCTAATTGATTAAGATCATATGGGTTCTAGAAAAATTCTTAGAGGCAAGTGGGAGATGTAGGAAAATGCAAGTGGATGGAGGAGAATGATTTTAATTAAAATAAAATTAATTTATATCAACAAAAATAGATGTAACTTGCATAAATACAAGTGGGGGATTTTAATAAAAAAATTAGATTTATTTATTTGCAAGGATCATTTTTTTTGCTCGGTAAAATGCCTAAGCCATATTTTATTAATAAATAGTATTACAATCTCCGCTCAGTGTGGGCGCCAGTAGGAAAGAGTGGAGAGGAGAAAACCTTCGGCCTTGCCCGGGACCATAGGTCCAGTCAGTGACTAATAACATTTAATGATTTACATATATTATTTTACAAATTCTGCAATCTGGCTGATCAAAATCCCTTCATAGGTAGCATCTATTTACATGTCGTAATATGTTTCTACCAAACTTCCTAGTTCACTGGTGCCATATTTGCCATCTTTTGATTATCTTGCAAAACAAGTTTTCAAAACAATCCCTCTGCAAAACCACTTTGTTAAATGTTTGTGCCAAAGAGAAGAATAAGAGCCAATATTATCTCTGCATACTTACCCCTGTTGTTATTATAGACTAGGTTTCTTTCATATTAAGTCAGCATTAGAAATTGTTGGCTATACTATGAAAGATTACCTAGTCTACAATAATATTAGGGGTATAAACACTGGTCAGCAAAGGATTGATACTAACACAACCTATCTAGCCTGTACTTCAGGCTCTTACCATGATATTCGAGACTTATACATGTTTAAATATAAATGCTGAAGTAAACCAATATGCCAGAATTACTAAAGTACTCCCTATTACTGTATTTTAGTATATGTCTGATTCAAAAAACATCTACATTCTAAACTTCACTTAATTAGTATAACTATATGTTTTGAAACTGTCATCAAGTGAGTATCTTACCCTTCACTATCTATTCTATATCAAAGTATTTAATAAACAGTTCAATACATGCCTTGTACTAACTGCAGATCCTATATCTCTATGTATAAGATTATTTATAGTAGTAATAGCAAACAAAACTATGTAATGAAAACTTATTCTTCCTCCTTGTTGTCTGCGGCTTCCATGCCAGAGGCCTGTATTTCACTGGGATTATCAGCCTGGAATGGGGTCCATCTCTCTTCTACCATATAACTCACCCACCATTCCCCTTTTGGTTCTTTTACCACTCCAAGCCATTGCTTAAGGAATGCAATGCTCCTTGCAATCATTGTTTCTCTTTGACAGCAGAGTTTCTGATCCTTGCTACTTAGAATAGGCCTTGTGAACTCTATATTGAGCACCTCTTCCTTATATATAGCTTCCGCAACTTTGGAGTAATCTTTCGCTAAGGTATTTAAAGCTTATCATCCACACATTTTATCACCATTTCCAAGTTGACCAAGTATTCTTCTTTGAAAATCAACCTGCATAGTGTGATTGTGACTGCGTTTTCTTCTCCCATTGTGAGTAGTATTGTTGCAAACCCTGCTGGGATGCTGCTAGTAACTCATTTTCTATGTTCCAAGAGTATAATATCATCACCTAGAATCCTTTTGGTCACATGTATGACCAAATCATGTTCAGATCTCAGAATAACCGACCACCATTTGTTAGAGATCTCTTCGATGAAGGACATTTCACACTTCTCAGGGTAGAGACAAATACTAGAATGCATTTTTAAAGAAAGCTAAGTGTTGAGTGCCTATGCTTAGATATACTGGTTATGTCAACCGGTGTTGTCGGTAATAAAAGTTGTGATCCCGGTTGTGCCAGGCTAATCTCATGATGTTTTCCTATCTGCCTCTCAGTACATATTATGATTGCTTACCGATAACTCTGACATATTTCCATCCCTAAAATGCCTTGTTGTAATGATTGCAGGGGTGATGATTACTTTTTCATGATTTTTGGTTCGCCTTATTTCCTAGCCTTATCAATGTATGATTGCTCAAGTAGTCGAGCAGTATCTTCATGATGATTTCTAGCTTATGATGTTTAATCATTTTTATATACTACATTGATGTGTATATATATGTCTATATATGTGTGTGTGTGTGTGTGTGTGTGTGTGTGTGTGTGTGTGTGGGCATATATATCTGTATCTCTATGTAAGTATATATTTGCTCTGTTAAATTTGTGTCCATGTACTTGTGTACATATATATATGCCTTTATGCATATATATATCTATGTATATATCTTTGTCTACATGTATGTATATGTGTATATATGTAGATTTATGTATACATATATGCACCTATATACATATATCTATATATATACGTATATCTATATATATATATATATTTGAGTATATAATCTTGTTGTATGTGTCCAGATGAGCATATGTATTTCTGTCACATCTGTGAAAGTTCCAACCCTGTTTTGTCTTGTCATATCAATTGTGAGATTGTTGATTGCACTTTCATTTATTCTTTGTTTGTCTTATATCCTAGTATTTCCAGCTTGCTAAGGGTTTGAACCGTGTCTAAGTGATAGTGTCTTGTCATATGATGATGTCTATGCAAATCTATATATTATATAGATCTATCTATATATAGGTATGCATATATGTCTATATATATGTTTGCATATTTCGGCCTCTGTATATATATGTCTATATATATAGATATTTATGTATATCTCTATATAAGTATGAAATATGTATATGTCCGTGTATGTATATACATGTATACTTGTATGTATATAACCCTATATGCCTACCAACATACTTTGTTTATATTCATTTGCATCTATTAAAGGGAGTAATCTCTGCTCTAAGAATACTATTGATAGGTATATATATGATTATATGCGCATATATCTGTATATGTGTTTGTGTATATATGTATATATAGTTATATATGTATACGCACATCTATATATGTCTCTACTACTATATATATGCACGTGTACACATATAATTATATAAATACAAATATATATGTACATATATACCGCTATCTGTGCATATACATATGTATACCTGTGAGATTTTGCCAAGATCAAGAGGCAATGGAAAGCACAACTAAGAGAGAACAAAATAGATGATAGAAATAAATTGTATTCTATCAAGATGAAAATACTGATCAACTGGATCACTAATCATTCGTTACATACAATGAATATGAGTCTGCTTATATAGGCAAGGCTATATGGATATGTGAGCACACAAACATGACATGTGGCTCAATAAGAAACAACGGTAGGTAGGAAATAGGTATGGTAGGTAGGAGAAACAATATAATATTCCACATGAGGTGGATCACCCACTGAATGTGGAGTGTAACAACAAGATCACAGCATAAAAGGTAGAAATTCTCCTACACACACTATCCCAATGTGGCACAAACATCCAAGTGTCTCATACCCAAACTACTATGAAATGCATGTACCTAAGTAAACTTAAGTAAGGTGTAATAATATCCAAGATGAATAATTATTTACACCAACATCCCCCCTTAAGTGCAACTTAGGGGAATGCACTTAAGTCTACAATGCAACTAAGCAATGCAAGATGGGTCCCGACTACTAGGCCATGTTAGGTACCCATGTACAAATGCAAATGCATGCAAACCAATGCAAGGAGATCTCTCACAAAGCGGGGAAAGAGAGAAAAACCCAATGGGAAAAAACCCTCCACCAAAAGAGAGATGAAAACTAGATACAAATAACTCTCATAGAAGTATGTGAAGGACAAAACCCCATGTGAGGAAAAAGTCCCCCCCATATGAGAGAAGAAGAAGAGAGACTAGAAATCCCCTCCTCAATGTGGAATCTCCACCAATGATAGAAGCTCGAAGATGAATGAAGAAACTACTCCATGAATGTCGAACAACATTCCTCCCCTTAGGAAGAAACAAAACCAAAGGTGGATCCAAAAAGTCTCCCCAACCATGAAGGGAAGATGAAGCAAAAATACTCATGATGAAAGGAATCTCTGAAAACTGCTCAAGTGTCCCCATGTCGATGACGAAATGTACCCCTCCAAAGGTGGTAAACTGTGCCACATTGCTGAAAAAGGCACTCTAAGATCTAGTGGAGATGAATGTAGAACAATATCCAAAGACTCATATGTCTCCTCAAAAGATAAAGAGACCTCCTCCAAGTGTTGTACAAAAGTATCCACAATCATGTCAACCTCTAAAGATTGATCATGTAGAGAATGCACAAGAGGGTCAGAGTGATCCCTCGCAACAATCAAAGAAGGATCATCTTCATCAAAGAGAAGATGAATGCCATCAATGGTATCTCCCAAATCTGCAATGTAGGAGTCCACAAACAAACCTACAATGTTTGTCAAGTAGGCATCCCAATCAACTGAAGCTGGAAGACATGAAATATCCTACTACATTGAATCATAAGAAGGCAAAACTGTTGCACTAGCTGCATCATTAGGTGCAATAGGTGGTGTGATATCAATAGAAGGAGATGAAATGCAAGGCTCAAGAATGGGTTCACATGTGAGAATCCCCAAGTTCAAATGCCCAAATTTCTCCTCAAAATCTAAATCATCAACATAGGAAGAACCAACCTTATCAATAGGACCAAAATCTGAAGAAGAGTACAATCAAGATGCATGATCAACCACCCCAGTCGCAATGATAGCTCCACTCTCCAAGTGTCTAATGATAACTAAATCAGGTGTGAACTCCATAGTTTTCCTAGTTGCCCCATGTGTGATTTGATAGATGGAAAGAAGATTATTTGTCAAGTGGGGTACACACAACACATCATTGAAGGAGTTATCTCCAATGGCAATAGATCCTTTCCCAATCACATCCATGTATGTATGATTGCCCATCAAAATTTACAGCATGTGGCAAGGCTCAAATGTAGAAAACATCGACTATGAAGATGCCATATGATGAGAAGCCCCTGAATCTAGAAGCCATCTCCCTGAATCATGACTTGTAGTAGCACAAAGAAATTGTCCCTTTCCTTTATCTATCCCAAAAGAGTGATCCTTTCCTTTATCCTTGGAAGAAGAAGTTGATGTAGACATTCTAGAAGGTAGGTTCATTATATTCTTCTCAAGAAGATTCTTCAACTCATCAATATCCTTCTTATAACAATGATGTTCATCATGTCCTGACTTCTTGCAATATCCACAAAAAAGATTGTCCTTATATGATTTCCTCTTAGGTGAGAATGGTGAATCACCTTGTTGTGGAGAGGAAGATTGTGCTCCATCTTGTTGTGGTTTAGACTTAGGTTGCTTTTGATTCTTACTTTGATTCCCTTTGTTAGCCACCAAAGCTTGTGACTTTGAAGATTTGAGAATCCCCATCGTGGTCAACTTAGATTGCTCAAGTATCAACATCTCCGTGAATGAATCAAATGAGGGATAAGTGTATGAGGAACCTTGAGCTAACCTATGGGTGTGAAAGCTAGATACAAAGGTTGCATACTCTAAAGGAAGCTTGTCCAACAAGTTATAAACCAATTGAGCATCCTTTTTGTCAATTCCACAATCCTTTAGCTTTGCTCTTAGCTTAGTTGCTTTTGTGACATAATCTTGGATTGTATCAAAATCCTTGGGATCCAAAGTTGTGAGTTCACTATCAAGCTTGTAGCCCTTAATCTCATCAACTTGACCATACAATTTCTTAAAAATATCCCAAGCCTCTTTAATTGTTGTACACTTATCAATGTGAAAAATGAGGTCATCTAATACATACTTTTTGAGAGTTCCAAGTGCCATAGCATTCTTAGTAAGCCATTCAATTTGAGCATTAGGATCAACCTTAGGATCAGGTGGTGTTGTAATAGTTTCATTTACATAATGAATGAGTCCTTTTTCTATTAGTTTACTCCATGCCTTAATTTTCCATGATGCATAATTATGAGGAGTTAAAAGTGAAAATTTAGGAGAACCCATAGCACCAAAATGAAAAAACACAAGATAGAGAGAGACACAATCACACAAGACACCCCCCTAAAATACTCAATCAAGAAATCCCCCCAAAATGGTGATTTGACACTTTATACTTAGTGCATATACAATGGGCCACTTGCAAAACAAGGCAAAGTGGACTTCTGATTTCAATTTACAACTTCTCAAAATGAGATCTAAGAGACTTCAACAAATACTGCTAGTGATCTAAACTGAGATCCAAGCAAAATGCAAGTACCAAATATGCCAAAAATGGCCAAATACTAAAAGTACAATTTCTACTTAAACTCATTGCAAATAGATGGCAGATTATGAAAGTAGATGAAAAAATATGCACTTTAAAAAAAAACGGCACCTGAAAAGGAGTCCATATGAGCCCAAATGAAGCCTCCAAAGTTGTAAAAATTGAGATTTCACGATTTCCAAAAAACCTGCACCCAAAAATCAGAAAAATTCTGCACCACTGTACAGATCACGAAATTATACCTCAAAACAAAAAAAATTTCTCGACAAAACGAGTTTGGATGAGGAGATATCGCTATTTGAAAATTGCCTACAAAATTATAATTTCTGGAAAATTTCCGTTGCAGCATCAAACTTCAAATGCCTCTAGATTTGGACTTCGAAGTCCGGTTTGGATGAAACAAAAGGAAAAACTGACTTTCTTGGACCTCCTCAATCCAATGATGACCTCAGATTTGACCCGTCAAGCTTCAATAAAAACTTGCAATAAAAAGATCCAAAATACAAACTCCAAATAACATCAAATTTCTCTCAATTAGCAAACCAATGACACTCTAATGGCTTTGATACCATGTGAGATTTTGCCAAGATCAAGAGGCAATGGAAAGAACAACTAAGAGAGATCAAAATAGATGATAGAAATAAACTGCATTCTATCAAGATGAAAATACTGATCAACTAGATCATTAATCATTCGTTACATACAATGAATATGAGTCTGCTTATATAGGCAAGGCTATATGGATATGTGAGCACACAAACATGACATGTGGCTCAATAAGAAACAAGGGTAGGTAGGAAATAGGTGTGGTAGGTAGGAGAAACAATATAATATTCCACATGAGGTGGATCACCCACTGAATGTGGAGTGTAACAACAAGATCACACCATAAAAGGTGGAAATTATCCTACACACACTATCCCAATGTGGCACAAACATCCAAGTGTCTCATACCCAAACTACTATGAAATGCATGTACCTAAGTAAACTTAAGTAAGGTGTAATAATATCCAAGATGAATAATTATTTACACCAACAATACCTTCCAATATGTATGTGAATGTGCTGTGAATGTGTTGTTTTTAGGATTATGTCTAAATCTCTGCCTGCCTATGAGTATCTTGGTCTGATTGCCTGTATGTTAATGATGTGGTTCTATTTATTCCATATGCCCCTAAATTGGCTAGCTTATCTGCCAATGTGTTAGCTTCCCTATAGATGTGATTGATTGTGTAATCTGAGAAGCTTTCCATTAGAGAGAGGGCTCTATCCAATAAACTTTTGAGCTCCCAGTTTGGCATTGTCCTGGTCCTCATTTGATTAACTATGATGGCCAAGTCCCCTTCTATTTCCAATTTGGATATTTTTAATTATTTGCATAGGTTTAAACCTTCTATTAGGCTCAACAATTATGCCTTGTTGTTAGTACTATGCCCTAGATATCAGGATCTCGATCCAATACATATCCCTTCATGTGAGTGGATTATACATCCTACCCCTGCCTCCCTTGGATTGCCTCTGGATGCTCCATCAAAATTGGGTTTGCACCATCCAGTCTCCAGGGGCACCCATTTGCATGCTTTTCTACCCCCGGTCTTATCTTTGTTCTCCTTCCCAAAGAAAGGAGGGATTTTAATCCCCTTCCACTCCTTTCTGATATAGTTATCCCAGTCTATAAATGTCTTATCATGTTGTGGAATGGTTGTATTCCTATTATTGAAGGTTTCTGTAATGGAGGCTTGTATTTTTGCTATAAAATTTTCTACCTTCATTTTTGTTTCTTGGAAGATTCTCTTGTTCCTCTCCTTCCAAACCTCCCAGATTACTATTGCTGGGTTGCATATCCATAAATTGTGGAAGATGCTATTCCTTTTGATGATTGGCCAATTTCTGAGCCAATCCTTTAGGTAAGGGATGAGGGCACCTGACCAACCTAATTGTGCCATCAACCAATACCAGCATTTCTTTGTGTAGTTACAAGTTGTGAATATGTGGTCATTTGTTTCCTCATCTTTCTTGCATAAGACACAAATTGAGGATCCTTTGTAACCTCTAAGTTTACATTGCTCTGTAGTTAGGACCTTCCCCTGAAATGTCACCCAGGCAAAGAAGCCAGCTTTTGGGAGACTGAATTTGTCCCAACAAATTATGTTAGGGATATAGTCCTTGATATTGTTTGTCTCATCATATATGGTTCTGAAACCATCTTTGCAATTGTATTGTCCATCCTTTGATCTTGACCATATAAGCTAATCTGGCCCAGGTCTGAGTGTTATTATTTTTCCCTCAAGAATTTGCAACAATTCTTGGTCTTTGTTGTCCACCAAGAATGGGAGCATGTTTTTCCATTTCTATCCCATTGTCGATTCTAATGCCAATATTTTATAATCCCTTACATGATTACCCCATAAAGATTTCATTTGGTTTTTTATGCCGGTTGTGTTCATTAGACTGTCTATTGAGGGATAACCCCCCAAGGAATCCTCCCAGAACAAGGTGGTTTTACCATCGTGAATACCCCAGGATAGATGGTTCACTATGAGCGATCGACTTTCTTTTATAAAGTTCCAGATTCTAGATCCCTTGGGTGGGTTTGTTTCCCTAAATACTACCTCTCTCTGATTTTGTGATATGTATTTGCTCCTAAGGATTCTGGCCCATTTGGCTTCTGAGGATGTGTACATTCTCCATGCCAATTTGCCCCTAAAGCCTTATTTTTCCATAGTAATTTTCTTATTCCCATGCCTCCATCACTCTTTTCTTGACATATCTTTTCCCACGATATCAATTTCATTTTGTTTTTATCATCTGCACCATTCCAATAGAAGTCTATGATTATTTGCATTAGTTTCTTATAGGCCCATTTTGGAAGTGGTATACATGATAGAAGATAGATAGGCATTGGTGCTAATACTATTTTTATGAGGGTTAATCTTCCTGCCCTTGTCAGCCATAAGGCTTTCCAAGATGACAACTTCTTCCTCACTTATTCAATCAGGGGATCCCAAATTTTATTGGTTCTTATACCTTTTCCCAAAGGCAACCCTAAATATGTGAATGGCAGATGCCCTATTTTGTACCCTAGATACGAAGCTATCCTATATTCCTCCCGTGCTTCCATATTAAAGAAGAATATTTCTGATTTCTCTTTGTTTACCATCTCTCCTAAAGCCAACCCATAAGATTGTAATATGTTCTTGATTTCCTTAGCTTCCTTTAACTATCCTTTCCCCAGAGTAATTGTGTCTTCAACAAATTGTTGATGGGTGCATGGTTCTACCCCACCAGTAATATGAATCCCTGTTAGTATGCTGGACCTTCGTGATGCATCCAAGCTTCTACCTAAGGCTTCAGACATAATTATAAATAAGAATGGGGATAAAGGGTCACCATGTCTGAGTCCCCTGGATACTTCAAAGAAGCCTTTCGGTTTCCCATTTAGTAAGATAGATAACCTAGGGTTTGATATGCAGGAGTAAACCCAATTGATCCATTGTTTGTTAAAGCCAAAGGCCTTCATGCAACTACAAAGGAAGTACCAATCCACTTTGTCATAAGCCTTTTTGATATCTAATTTTATCAACATATTAGGCTTCCCTTGGAACTAACAGGAGTGGATGGCTTCTTGAACAATAATAATTCCATCCAAAATTGATATATTGGGCACAAAGCCTGTTTGTTCTTTTGATATTATGGCGAGCAATAATTTTTTTAGTCTATTGGCCATGACTTTAGCTAGTAGTTTATAAGTCATGTTATATAGAGATATGGGTCTGAACTCTTCCCACTTTGAGGGGTTCTCCTTCTTTGGAATTAAGGCCAAAAAGGTGTTATTGATTTCTTTTAGGAATTTCCCTGCATTGTGGGTGGATTCCAAGGCATTAGTAACCTTGTCCCCTAAGATGTGCCAACATTTCTGAAAAAAGATAGCAGGGAAGCCATCTGATCTAGGGGCTTTGTCTCCCTGAAATTTTGCCAAAGTCATTTTAACTTCTTCATGGGTGATTTTAGAGTTTAACATTTTATTATCACCCTCTGTATCAGTTTGGGTATGTTATTTAGTAAGATTCTATTGTTAGGGAGGTCTGAGTGTTCATAGTTGTTGAGGATATTTTCAAAATACTTGATTGCATCTTTTGCGATCATATCTTTGATCCATTATGATTTGATCACTGTCATTAGTGATTTAGTAATCTTATTTGCTGCCCTTTTCATTTTGACACTATTGTGAAAAAATTTGGTGTTTCTATCACCATCTTCTAACCATGTTTCTAGAGATTTCTGTTTCCAGTATATCTCTTCTCTAGCCAGAATGCCTTCATATTCACATAAAAGCATTTTCTCAGCCTCGAATGTCTCAGAGGTCATCCCATTTTGCATCACATCAGTGTTTATTGTTTCTATCTCTTTCTCAATTCTTGACTTTTCCTCAAAGATGTTTTTAAATTTCTTTTTGTTCCAATCTAATAATTTGTGCTTAATCTCTTTCAGCTTAGAGACCAGACAGTACATTTTTTATTCTACAAAGACATTATCCTTCCACCATTTTTGTATGTTGGGGAGGAATTCTTCATGTGTAAACCACATTCTTTCGAACTTGAAGGGACACCCAATTTGCTTTGTTTCCCCCATAAGTTCTAGACGTACTGGGTAATGATCAGAGCCTGACCAAGGTAATACTGTAGTTTTTAGTTCTGTTTGAAGATCGGTTAGATCTCCTTTAAAGAAAAATCTATCAAGTGTTTCTACAATGTTGGAGAAATCTTTTCTTCTGTTATTCCATGTGTGAAAACCTATCTCAGTTCTGATTTCAAGTAAGTTATTGTTATTTATCTAGTTTGTGAAGTCTCTTTGTGGTTGTTTAATGGTTTTTATACCACCGCTTTTATCAGATGAGTATAAGATGGTGTTGAAGTCACCACCTATGATGATGTGTTTTTCATCCTGAGTATTTTAGTGTTCAATTTCCTGCCACACTAATCTCCTTTTATTTGTTGGAATTGGGCCATATACATTAATAATAATAAACTCAAGATTTAGACTAAGGGCTCTTACTTTGCAAACCATCCAATTTTGCATCTTGGTTTGACATGTGAATGCAACTGCATTTTTTCTCCACATTATACCTAGTCCCCCCAATGCCCCTGTAGATTCCACTGCTTCCATCTACCATTGGGTGAACTTTCTGCTAAAATTGTTCATATAAGTCTTGCCTAGTTTTGTTTCTTGTATCATAACTAGATCCATAACATATTTTAGCATGGTTTGCTTAATCAGTCTTTTTTTGTTAGGGGCTCCCAAACCCCTAACATTCCATGTAAGTATGTTTATACCTCTATGAGAGGGTGGGGATATTTTCCTTGCCCCAATAATATTGTTATTTTGGCCTGCCCCTCCGCATCCCCGTCCATCTTCCTTTTGTCTAAAAAATGCTTCTGACCTCTTTTATTTATCATGGATTTTCCATAGTTAGGAGTTGATTTCTCACCTCCCATGTGGAGGATACCTCTGTTTTGTGGGTTGATTGGGCTATTGTTTAATACTATGTTATTTTTTCATTTCCTGCATATTGATCAGTTCATTAATAATGAATTCTCTTTCCTCATTTGCATTCAATCCTTCCACAACAGGGGATCCCTCCAGAGTGGGAGAGGTTGTGGTTGTATCTTCTTGAGCCACCTCAGTTGGGTTGGTGATTAGTAAGGATGTTTTTTTTTTTTTGGGGGGGGGGGGGGGGGGGGGGGGGGGGTCTGAACCTGCTCTATATTGGAGATGTTGACATTACTTGCCATATTTGTCAAAGTATCAAGGAGTACCTCCTCGACACATTCTTCTGCTAGTTTCCCCATTAACTTTTCTATAACATTGTTCAATTCTGCTTGGATTCGGTCCTCATTATTACAAACCTGAGTTTCTATGATGTTATCGGCTCTGTCTGGACTATTACTTAGGCCTGGGGAAGGAGGCTAGGTTGGGATAATATCAATCGCTTGTTGACTAGTGTTTATAATGAAGCCACCCCTGTCATTATTAAATTGGATGTTTATTTTATCATTTGAAGCTCTATGGTTGTAATTTGTTATTTCTTGTGGCTTCTGCAGATTAGGGTTTGGCCTTTTGCAGAAAGCTAAATCTTTTGCTACCGAGCCAGTATACCATACTGGTTTTAGGATGTAGCTACCATCTATTGTTTCTATGATAATATTTTTTAGGTCTTCCATGCCCTTGTTTACTTCTATTAGCATTTTTATGTCAGATTTATCCAACCGATTTTTCTCTACGACCATGAATTTACCCAATTTATCCCCAATTTCTATAAGAATTTTAGCATGCATTAATTCTATTGGAACATTGGGGATTTCTATCCATTTTGATAGCCTTTTAAATTCATATCCATTGGCTTCGAATTTAGGTTGCCAATCAATGAAATTGAAATTTGCACCTTTGTAAAAAACATAATCTTCATGCAATATGTTTGGCCTTCAAAGTTTTTTTGTAGCATTCAATGTATAGGAAATTATTTGCTAGGGTTGTGATACTTACTTGGCCGTGGAATGTAGTTTTCGACCAATCCATTATTCTAGCAAGTAGCTGATTGTTCCCTCCCCATTTCACAAAGAGCCCGTGCCCTCTGCAATATTTATTTAAATCCATAGCTTCTCTGGGGTTCAAAATTTTGATGAACTTTGGGTCAGGTTTTGTCGTTGCTAGGGCACCCTCTCTCCTTGCACAATGATGGAGCGAGCTCCCCAGCTTCGAGACTGGCTTATAATTGGCTGATTTGTGGCCATGAAATTCCCTTCCTCCATCCTTAGTGAGTCTCATGTAACCCTCCGCTCTAAATTTATGTGGATGGGAATTCTGTTGTGGCTTTCAAAGGGGATGTCCAAGGCCTGGAGAATATGCTCGAAAACCCAAAGGAATGCAGTTTGCTTTGGTGGCGCAATTAGAGATTCAAGAGGTGATGGGGATCACCCACATCTGACCATGGGATAATCAAATCAAGGATTTGAATAGAGTTTGCATATTATTTGATTTATGTCAATTATGCTTTGTTCATTTCTTTCTAACATCCCTATCTTGAGGTGTTTGAGCTAATTGTGTTTGTTTGGTTATCATCACAGGTATTTTAATCTTCTACATTCGAGCACAATTTTCCCTCAAACATTTATTTATATAATTATTTTATCCATAGCCTTTTATTAATTAAATAGTTTTTTATTTATTTTATTAATTTATTATCTTTTCCCCTCGATGACACTTATCATTTATCTCTTGATTTTATCCTAACTACCCTCTTCATATTTTATTATTTCCTCTACCTCTTATTTAATCCTAGTTGACAATTTATCCTTTCACTTCTTAATCTTATCCCTCCATTTTTAAGGTGTCTTCTATATAAGAGGATTCCTTCACCCTTTCATAACCCTAACCAATGCAATCAATCAATCTTCATGCAATCAAGCAATCAAGCATCTACACAACCATAATTTGTTCTTTGTTGAGCTCTTGTGCATAATACAAAATCTAAGAGCAATCATATCAAGAAATGTCAATTATGGAGATAGGAAACAATAGAGGTCAAACCCTATTAAGCATGTTAATGGTATAATCTTTCCAGTTTTTTATATTTTGCATGTTCTAGGTTCTTCATTAGTGTATAGTGGATTCTTAATTGTAGAACTAGAGTTTTATGTGGTTGAATCTTTGTTGGTTTTACAATAGTTTATTGTTGTATTTGCACCATATACATTTTGTCATGCCCGATGGGACCTTAGTCTCTTTTTCTAACATCATTTTTCATTTTTCATTTTTGTTGTCAAGTTGCAAATCAAACTTACGATGACTACATGTCGAAATCGCGTATACAAATCTTTATATCGTGTCTATGTTTTGTCTAAGTTTTATGTTTTACAGGATCACCAAAATCGCACATGTGCACCATCTTTCCGCATCTACAAGTGATATTTTTGCATCTGTGTATCTTTTTTTTTTCATGTCTAGGTTTTTGGATGTGACAACATTCTGCATTTCATTTCGCGTCTATGTTTAATCTTTCTATGTCTGTGTATAACAAATTTGCGTATCTGATCTTTTATATCATGTATATGCCAGTTTATGTCATGTATTTGATAGTTATTATTGTGTATATGATCTATCTTGTTGTGTATTTAGTCTTTGGGATTTTGCAGGTTGTAGGTTCTCAGTCTAGGTCTTTTTGCATTTCTGTCAAGTATAATTGCATTTGTGTTTTTTGCATTCACTTTTTGTCATTTGTTTAGGTTGGATTTTCCAGATTTGATTTAGCTTTTTGTCCTAACCCCTTTGTGACTCTTAGTGCATATTTTTTATTTGTTGTTGCATATTTGAGCAAAAACTGAGATTTGCATATCAACTGTGAAAACGCATATATGGACTCTAAAACTGTGTATAAGTGGAATTTTGACACATTTGTGAACTCATTTTGTGTCTGTGTTCTGAGATCATAAGAGCTTCTAAGGAAGATTCTATAGGACATCCATATTAGGTCAATCATTAGCTGGCCCGACTTTTCATACATTTTCAGACATCATTTGTAGTCTTCCATCAATGCTTTTCCAACTAGAGTCAAAAGGTTGTTTAGTAGTCCTCATCTTATCTTGCAAACACATTACCTCACATCACTAAGTGGTTCCTACATCAAATATCATCTTGGGTACCATTTGGCTATCTTTAGTTATGATAAACTTACCTCATTAAGAGCTTATCATCTCTTTGGAAGCCACACCTTGCTTTATATTATCAAATTTATTTTGGACTCGCACTTTTAGGAAATTGCAAGATAACCCTAGATTCTCTTTTCATTCCACAATCCTCTTGGTCTTCTATAGTCTTCATATTTGTCTCATCCTCCATTTTAGCCAAGGTTAGTTCATGGTTGAAACTCATTCATAAAGGATTAAAAGAGAAGATGAATAAGCTCTAAGATCTCTCAACATGAGTACATATGAGTTTGATGGAGATGAATTTTATAGCCCAAAGATCTTTGATAATCACAGTAATCCACTGAAGAATGAAAATGACAATGAGTCCATTGCAACTACAGATATTCAAGACACATTATCTAATGTGCAATTCAATATATTTATTGAGGAAATCATGAGATGCAATCTCCAATACCTTATACAAGTGTTTCAACAAAGTGGTGCAAGACTACCCCATGACTTTGATGTGTCACAAATTTGGAGGAAAATCCCAATCAACTTAATGCAAATCCTAGTGATAATGATGGTGGTAATAGAAGAGAATGTCTCATGCCTGAGTCACCCTCATCCTTGTTTCAAAGACCTGATGTAACTAATACGCATGCCTATACCAATGATGTTAGAAACACACATGAGCAACCTTGTGCTCATTTTTTTGTAGGGCGAAGGAATACTAGTGCATATACCCAACAAGAGAACATGCATTATCATGACAATACCTATGCAAGGAGACCCCATGTTAGATTTGGGGGCAAAAATCAAGTTCATACCTACAATAACAATTTTTCTTATGGTCATGATACATACAATCACCCTAGGTCTAGTGCTCCTCATCATAATACCATACCCCTACAATACCAACAATTATGTTCCTCCTCCATATGAGTATATCTATGACCAATATCACCCTTACATGCATTATATCCCTCCACCTCTACCCAATGGCTTAGGCATGGCAATACCTCAAAGAGACAAGGAACCACCTAGTGACAAATTGCAACAACAGATTAAGGATTTGCAACAACAAATGGCAAGTATGAAAATACCAGCAAAGGACTACACAATCAATGACATATGTCCTTATCCATATGATAAAAGAATACCAATGCTCCATTTTGTGACACCTAATTTTTACAAGTATAGAGGAAAGAGAGATCCCAAGGAAAACATTAGAGAGTTTTTCACGACTTGCATAGAAGTGGCAAGAGAAGAATCCTATTCGATGAGATTAATTCCACAAAGTTTAGGTGGACAAGACATGGAATGGTTTTCACAACTTCCACCTGGGATCAAGTCATGGGGTGAATTAGTAGAGGCCTTTATACAACACTTCTCATACAACATTGAAATAGATGTTCTAGTGACTACCTTATGCAATACAAAGCAGAAAAATAGGGAATCCTTTGCGTCATTCTTACAACGACGGAGAAGTTTGGCTAGTTGTTTCTCTTGACAAATCCCACAAAAACAAATGGTTGAAATGTTTACCCAAAATGTCAATAAGGATATTAGATATGGACTAAGAATGACATGTTTGTCTACCTTTAAGGACCTAATTAAAAAAAAATTAATAGTGGGGAAAGTCCTTATTAAGCAAGGTACCATCAAACTATTTAAGGACAATAAAGATGATTCTAATGGGAAATATAAGCCCCAATTTCGAAATAAAAACAATAATATCGTTAATGATGGGGTAGTGGATGCTAATGTGGTTAAACAAAAGTTAACTTTCCCTAGTGCAAGTTCATCCAACAATAAAGTAAACACTCAAAGGACATCAAGACCACCAAGAAAGTACACTCCATTAGGAGAACCAATTGAAACCTCATTGAAAAAATTGGTTGCAAACAAGATTATTACATTACTAGATAATCAACCATTTGAACCTAAGGTAAAGTAATCATGGTGGAATGACAATGAATTTTGCGAGTATCACAAGAGCAAAGGTCATAAGACTAGTAATTGTCACATATTGAAGAATCTCATCCAAGATCTTATTGACAACAACACAATAGAAGTTGATGGTCACACTTCCAATGAAGAGCATACAATGTTTAAGGAACCATTCCCAAACTATGATAAGGGAAAATCCCTTAATATAGACAACAATGTTAATTATACTACCGCGTCCTATGATTATATCATCAACCATATTTCTGAAATGGACTACCATGTGTCTACAATAATTATCAAGGACAAAAACCCTAAGGGTACTACTCAAAGGGGTAAAGTTATTTTATAGGGCATTGAACCATTGTCTTCATCATTTGACAACAAAACCCTTGAATGCAATGTTACTACTTGAAGCAGTAAAGCTACCTTACAAGGTGTTCCATCCAAGACAACAACTTCACCATCTACCAAGAATGAGTATGACCTTGTAGACCAGTTAGGGAAGATGCCCACCCTTATTTCCATCCTTGATCTTTTGCGCATTTCACCCTCACATAAGGCCATTCTAGACAAAATCTTGAGAGAGACATCTATTCCTACTGATTTCAATGTGGGCTAGTTTCAAGCCATGGTGGGATACCTTTCCACCTTGCATTGCCTTACATTCATAAAATTCAATGATGTATCTCCACGTCAACCGCACAATACACCACTTCACATTTAAGCTTTCCTCCATAAAAATTGCATAAAATGAGTCTTGATAGATGGAGGAGAAGGTCTCAATATTTGTACATTGAAAAGTATCTTACAATTGGGATACTCTAAACAAGTTGTGGATTCTAGAAACAAGATCACTATAAGGCATGTGATGATGAAGAATGCCCCTCGAAAGGAACAGTCACCCTACCTCTAAGAATGGGTCCAATAATAAAGGATGTGGTTTGCCAAGTCCTTGACCTTGATCTCACAAATATTATACTTTTGGGATGACCATGGATACATGAAATGAGAGTAGTACCTTCAGCATATCACTAATGTATCAAGTTTCTACATAATGGAGTTGAAGTGACAATCAAAGGTGATCCAAATCCATACATATATTGTAACAATCTTTGACCAAGACTTGAAACAATAGTCCCAATCAATCAAGAGTCTGCTCCATCTTCAACATATGTTGATCCAAAATCACTGAAAGTCTCCACTTCAAAACAAGCAGAGATTAAAGGAAAATACAAAGACAAAGGCATATGAGAATATAACTTGAATCAAACCATGTATATAATACAATTGATGGACTCTCCTAAGAACTATGGAAGACCACATCCTTCAAGATAAATATCAACAATTATTATCAAATGGGATCCCACTACCTTCAAGAAATGGGGTGAAATGGAAGAAGAGGACATCTACAAGATTCTCTATAAGGAACCTGAAGAAGAACCTAATCAAGACCACATCACAATACCAATTGAGAATTATGGAAAAGGATTTAAGTTCTTACAAAAGATGGGATATGATAGAAAAGGCCCTCTCAACCTACAAAAGAAAGGTATTGTAGAATTGTTGCAACCAAAGCTAGTACCAAATAAATAACAAATGAAAGGACTTGGTTTTGCACCATTGAGATTACATGGTTGAGATTCCCAAGCAACATCACAAATCTTTCGTCTCGCTTCCACTAATGACCAACAACAAGAGAGACACTATTCTATAGATTCAAATGAATGGGAATGGGGTTCTAACAAATCATCTAGAGATTATATGAGCTTTTAGAAACTTTCAAAGAACCCGACGAACCCACTGAAGAAGAGAAATTTAGAGCACTATTTAGAGTTGGTCAAGTAGCATAATCTAGTTCTACATGTCAAGAAAAGAAATATAGTGGTGAGCCATAGATAAATGTTTTTGGAATCCCACATCCTCTACATCTCAAGGCTCTAGGTGAAAACCTTGAAAAGTCAAGACTCTCGTTGCTAAGTGTCCTTCTAGTGATGTTGATTTAGATTCGTTTATGATTGAGACTAATGAGGAGAGTACCACTGATAACCCTGATGACTGCATTGAAAAAACCAAAGATTCTTCTGTCTTTACCCTTACACCTGCTAACTTTGAACATATTGATGGCCTTGCCATCATCCACCCACAACTTATTGATTAGGACCAACAAGGGACTCCACAACTTGATACATTACAAAAGGATGAGGCCTTCATTGACTACCTTGGAATAAGAGATGATCTTCCTCTTGGGAACCATAAAGTAGGATACATTATTGAACTTAATAGTGTGGCATATTTTGGAGAGAGTGCCGAACCTTCCAATTGCAAAAATATAAAAATAAAATCAAATAATGGGTCTTTTAGTGAAAATCACATTATGGCACTTTCTGACCCCAAAAAAGTAAAAATAAATGACACATCTGATAGTGAAAACCTCTTTGAGGCACTTGAGGATGGAAATTTTGATAGTCTCACCCCTGGCATGATATGAAGAAAAGACATCTATGTTGATCAAATAAACCATTAAGACAAATATTGACACAAAAGAAGTATCAAATAATATCTTCCTTGCACAGTCATTAATAAAAATTGAGAGGCCAAATTTCACAAAGTTCTTCGCAGAAAGACAAATCAATTTTGCATGGTCATACACAAATATACCTGGATTAGATCTTGATTTTGTTATGCATCACTTAACATTTACTCTAGGCGCTAAACCAGTCAAACATAAGTTGCACAAGATGCATCCACAGGTGGCATTATTAGTAAAAGTTGAGCTTGAAATATAATTGGACATTAGCTTCATCAAACCAATTGACTATAGTGAGTGAATTTCCAATATTGTACCTATCAGAAAACCAGATAGAAGCATCAAAATATGCACAAATTTCAAAGAAATCAACAAAGCTTTTCCCAAAGATGACTTTCCTCTACCAAACATCAATATAATCATCGATCTCACAATATGCCATACAATGTTATCACTTATGGATGGATTCTCCAGATAAAATCATATTAAGATAGCACTTGAAGATTAACACAAGACAACATTCACATGTCCTTGGGGTACCTTTTGTTGGAACATTATGCCCTTTGGATTAAAGAATGCAGGTGCCACATATCAGAGAGCCATGACCATAATATTTCATGATCTCATGCATGTTAGTATGGAAGACTATGTAGATGACCTTTTGGGAAAATTAGTTACTAGGGAAGAACATTTGGACATCCTATCAATGGTCTTCAATTTCTTGGAAAGGTACAAAGTCAAATTGAATATGAAGAAGTGTGTATTTGGGGCATGATCTCTGGGAAACTCCTAGGATACATTATCTCACAATGAGGTATTGAAGCAGATCTAACAAAAGTTAGAGCTATTTTAGAGATGCCTCCTCCTAAGAACATTAGTCAACTCAAGTCATTGCAAGGAAGACTCTAATTAATCCACAGATTCATAGCGCAACTCATAAATAAGTGTCATCCATTTCAGCACTTGCTTCACAAAAACATCAAATTTAATTGAGATGACAAATGTCAACAAGATTTTCAAATTATCAAAGACTATCTCTTGAATCCACTAGTAAAAGATTCCCAGCCCAACTCTAACCAAATCTGATCCAAACCACCTACTTGTTTTGCTGATAAGTCTTTGGCTAGCGTATGTTGAGTGGGGGTTTGACTAATTCTTTGTTTTGTTTGGGTTATTTAGAGTTTTTGGATAATGTTTTGAATGTTAAGTGAAAGAAATAGTTGATACAACATAGAATAATGCATAACACATTAAGAAGGCAATTAAGATATCTTTCTTTCACTTAAAAAGACTAATGTAAATACCTTTAAATTGAGCATTAAAGTCCGATACAAATTTTCAGTAGATACAATGTAAGAAATCAGCTCTAATATTAGCTACAACTCCAAATAGACCTTAGGGTTTGATACCCTTGTTTCCAAAATAGAGCGATTGGTTGAGAATAAGCTGGAAATGACTGGTGATGACCTCTAGAAGGTTTGCCCTATAATTAATTGATGGAAACCTGCTCTCAAACTGATAAATCTGGACTAAAATCCCCAATAAAGGCTGCCAAATGCACATTGAAGCTAAATACTGATGTAACATGTCACCAAGAGAGACGAGTTTTTGTCCAAATCTCTAAATTCTTCTAGAAGTTTGCATTCTTGGAAGCTCCAAGTTGTTGAAACCCTTAAGCCTGCTACTAGTCTGAAAATTAGAAGCATAAGAATGAATCCAAACGATAGGCAAAAGGTCTTTTTATCTATTTTGGGGTTACTATTTGGCCTTTAATTCATAAAATATCCTTGAGGGTCTAATTTCTCATTGTGAACTTGTCCCCCTTTTAAAAACAACTTAAGTTACTAGGATGGGGGACACTTTTCACCATTCCTCTTATGTTTCTTTGTTACTATTCACTTTTTACTATTCCCTTAAGGCCAACTTTAATATTTCAATTTTAACCATTGATTCAACCCCAAAACTGCAATCTAATAGGCTCGTAAAGCTCCCTATTGATCTCCACAACCCCTGGTTGGGTCCCCTCTCCACTCCACTGGCCTACAGGAACCCAATGATAGGCCAATCCCTACTCATCTGCCTATCACCTAGGAAGGGGACATTACAATCCTCCCAACTCGAGATTGCTTACCCTTAAGAAAACACCAAGCAACCCCGTTTCTCCACTCTGATAGAAATACCATAGACCAAAATCTATGAAGCAATAATGTGGAATGCATGCAAATAACCAATCAATACTCGGATCCCATATCCAAATTTAGAACTTGTTGTAAGAGATGAAGAAGAAGTTTGTCAACCAATCACCCTATAGTAACCATCCATGTATGTGGGACATCAAGACAATGTGAGGATGAACTCTCATTTGCCAAATAATCAACACAAATGGCCACCAACCCTGATTATCATAACTCTGATCAACAACATAGATGATATCAAGCATGTCATCAAGAATTGCCAAAATAAATACCCCTCAACGTTCTGAGAATGAATCGTTGATGTAGTCAATGCAAAATCAGGAAGTTCTATATGATTCCAACTAGGACAACCTTTAGTCAATAAAAAATTAAGTGATATGAAGTCACCAATCAACAGGATATTGCTGCCATATCAAAAAAATCATGAGACAACCCCATAAAGAAAAAATGTGTGTCATTAATGCTCATTAAAGACAACTCTTGAGTGGTTGGCCCTCTAAGAGAGTCATCAATCAAACCATTATCACCATCATGAGAATGATCAAATACCTCAATTGTGTAGTGCCCCTACCCTAGTCAGCTTTGTAAAACCAGTTTGACCTTGGTTGACTTTATTATGTGGCATTCTTGGATGGTTGATTTACCATTATGTAATGTTGTAGTCAGATATTATGATTATTGTGTGTACCTGTTAATGTGCTTTCGCATCAATTCTTATGTAAGTTTATTTGTTCTCCTGATTCATGTTATTAATCTCAAGCTAACACTTTCATTAAATATATATATGTATGCATGTGTGACTGATGGTTGCAAGAGATTACAAGTACAATACCGCCTAGGTGCGAGGTTCGTCTTCACCTGGATTCGCAAGTTTGAGTGTACCTCTTTGGTCCTTAGAGTTTGGATTAGGTGGTTGTAAAACCCTCATTTTACCCTAGTCATGCTCAAGTGAGCATCGTCAGTCATCCGTTGGTTTCCCTTTTGTTTGGGTTTGCGGGTCGTGTATCTGGTTGGCCTTCTTGGGTTGTGTGCTTTGCGTGTGGTAAAATTGAGTATTTAATCCTAAGTATTTAATTTGATTTAATGTGTGTTTACGCATTGTAATTAAGGAACTAAATTAAATAGGTTTCTTTTATGCGATTAATCATTAATTAAAAATTGCTTTATTCATGTTTGTAGCAAGTTAAATTCAATGGTTATTTTAAATGATGAATTTATCCAGTTTATGCTTTTTGAAAGGAAAGATTTAATTTATTCGAAATAGAAATAATTCAACCTATTTGGCATTTTGGAAATAGAAAGGTTAATTTCAATTAAGAGAGAAAATAAAATTTTATTAGAAAAGCAAGTTTAGTATATTTGATTTGTTGAAAAGAATGATTTTTGGATTTTAATTGAAAGAAAGTATTTTAAATTCAAAAATAAGAAATTAGGTCAAACATTCCTCCATTTAACCTAGGTTTGAAAATATTTTTGGGAGGATTATTTTTGGAGAGCTTTTTTTGAAAAATATTTTGGAGAAGGATTTTTGGAGAAGAATTGGGCATTTTGGGGAAGATGGATTTCTTGAGCTGCAGGTTGGGCTCTTCATCAGATCTTGCCAGGAATGCGAAATGAGGTAGGATTCTGGTTCATCTCTTTGATTTCATGTTTTGTTGGGATTGTATGATTTTTGGAAAGAAATTTGGTTGTGTTTATAGATAATATCTTATTTTGTGTGGGAAATGAAAGAGTTGTAATGAAATCACAAACTCAAACCCTCCTTGCTCTCTTATCAAACCTCTAGTTTAAAATATTGGTTGTTCTCATAAACTTTGTTTAAACTCCATGAATGTTCTCAGATTTAAGTTTTAATCTGGGGAAATGAGTTTGTTTTGGGCAAGATTGGTTGAATAGATTGGATAAATGGTTGTAAATCAATCTTAGTTGCCAAGTATGGTGTTGTTTGGAAAATTATCCCTTTTCTGGGTCTGGTTATTTTGGAAATTATAAATTTATGTTAACCATGGACATTCTGGAAATTGTTTGAAGTCTCTATTTGAGACTGTGAATATTAATCAAGCTAGGTTTTCCTTTTTGAAAAGCTATTATTAAATATAAAATAAAATATAATTCTTGAAAAAAAATTATTGTTTGGGCGGATTGGGTTTTGGAGGGCAAAGGAGCCGAGGTTCAACCCGCGCCCGCCCTCTCCTCCCTGGGTTCTCAGCCTTGTCTGCAACCATAGTGTGGCCGCAGAGGCCTGCGACCATAATGTGGCCGCAGAAGCTTGCGTCCACATTGTGGCCGTAGGGACTGCGTTTGGGCACACTCCATCTCTCGTGGATGGAGGGTGGGCCTTGCAAGGTTGCTTTTTTTGAAATAAAACAATAAAATAAAATAAAAATTCATCGCCTTTTATGATGTGGTTTGTTTAAAAAGTTTTTAATATATTTTATTAAAATTTTTAAAATTGTATATGTAGTCACATAAATCTGTCCATTTTAATTAAATGAATATTTGCTATTTATTTGATTAAAAATCCACTAGCCATCAATTAATTAAATTAATATTTAATTAATTCATCTTCAAACATTCTCCTATTAATTAAATAAATTATCCAATTTATTTAAATTAATTCATTAACTAAAATCACAATCAATTAAATGAATAAATCCTATTTATTCAATTTAATCCCCCTTCCTCTTTTAAATAAATTAAATAAAACATTTATTTAAATCATTAAATCCCCCCACTTGCATTTTCCTAAAAATGCAACTTGGACATATTTGTTGAAATAAATTAATTTTATTTTAATAAAAATCCTATTTTCTCTCACCCACCAAACCCACTTGCAATCCTAATCCCCTTCTATATTCTTCTAACCCTTCTAATTAGCCTAATCCATCCCCTAAATATTGTCACATTCCTAAACAACTTGGAGTCACTTCTCAAAGACTCCAAAGTCTTTGAAAAGCATTTAATGATTTATGTGTCCAACAAGGTAACCTCTAAAGTCTTCCAAACTACTTATGGCTCTTACATGACCATTAATGGTTAAATCCACTTGCACCCATGGTTAGGGACTTTGACTCCTAACTCAACCCTCATGTAACTCATGTGTCTCCTCAAGCATTTATTGCTTTGACCATGGTTATCCTCACTAACTCTTGCACAAGAGTTTATCCATTGGATAAAAGCATTATTCTTTGGATAATGAATTTATTCCCTCAACCCAACCTTAACCTTGACTCCGAAGTTAACCCTCAGGTCATGTCAAGCATTTAATGCTTATTCCCCTCTCCTCTCAACTCATCTCATATTGACACTTGTCATCCTAGGATTGGGTTGAAAGTCCTCACATGGATTGAATATCATTCAATCCCAACCCTTGTTGAGATTACTCAATCTCAACCATCCATTGCTCCATTTTACCTATAAATAGAGCTCACATTCCTCATTTTCAAATCCTCAAGCATTCTCAAGCATTTATCATTCATAGTCATAATCCTAAAAACTTGTATGCATTTACATTATAGTAAATTTTAGAGAAAGAGCATTTAGCATAAATAACATATATTGTCCTTTTGGACTAAAATAAATCTTAGTTCATTTCATAGCATATCTAATTAGTTTTGTTCACATTTGCATATCATTTTGAGAACAATCATTTGTCAATCTTGAACCTCCATAAGGCATCCATACTGCAAAAAGCTACTGAGAGCTACAGTAATTTGGAACTTGGAGAGGAGAGGAACAAGGGAGAAGGAGCTACGAGCATGGTAGAAGGCATTTGGAGATGTCTTGTTGTGTTTGCTTTCATAGTTAAATACTACATCATATTTTTAGTGTCTCTCTTGGTATGCCTGCTTAGACTAGTTTTTGGTTGATTAACACTAACTCTTCTTTGTTTCTTATGTGTTATACGACCACAGGTTTTAGCTTAAACATAACCCCTTTTTGCAGAGTATCATTTGGTGAACCCGACGTGAATCGAAGAACAACTGTTTGAAACTACTAACTTGTTTGACTATTTTGCTTGACACACAGGTCGCACTTCGGCCCTTTTGTTCATGCTTTAGCGCTATCGTTATTTGGTCTTCTAGCACTTTTGTTTCTACAATAGAGCTATTGTCCAAAATTTAGCGCTTCTGTCTATAGTCTAGCGCTTTTGTCTCTTAATTAGCACTTTTGTTTCTGTATTAGCGTGTTTGTCTTTCGATCTAAATATTTTCTTTTGGCGCTTTTGTCCTTAGTTTCGTGCTTTTGTGTTAAGTAGTGCTTCTATTCTCACACAGAGTAGCGCTATTGTAACAGAGCGTTGTAAAAAATGCCTTGTAACCGATAAATTAATTTTTCTTAGGCTTGTAGAAGCCCACCATGTGTTCAGATTTTACTAACTTTTCATCTTATGTGTAGGTGTAAAACTAACCCATTTTATTGCTTAAAATTTTAGAAATTCCTTTCTTGATTTTATTGCAATCTAAAACAAACTCAAACACTTCATTTGGTGCTTAAAAATCAAAATTTTCATTTGGTGTTCTAAAACTCACAAGCAAATTTTGTTTTTCATGCAAGATAGGCAACTTGAACACTTCCATTTTGACCAAAAAATCAACTTGAACACTTCCATTTTGGTGCTTAAAAATCAACTTGAACACTTCCATTTTGGTGCTTAAAAATCAACTTCAAACACTTAATTTTGGTGCATAAAACTCAACCAAACAAATTTTGATTTCCTTGCATCAAATCAGGTTAAAAATCACAATCCATACTTGGTTTTTTAGGCAAATAAAAAAAGAACAATCAACTTGTCTTGTTTTTGCAAAAATGATTTACTTCAGGAAAACGTGTTTTTCATTAAGTTGACCAGGATTTCATTTTCCTAGTTTACTCAACATATTGCCTTTGAAAGATAAAAAGAACACCATGACTGTTGGAGCAACACCTCCAAATAAATAGATCATCATTGCAATGATAATTTAAAAACAACAAGTGTATTTCATGTTTGGCACACTTGTGCAAAAGAGTTTGTCGAGTGGTCCTACTTCTTACACACACTATCCTCTCCCTTGGCTTTCGTGGTCCTAGGTGCAAGAGAAAAGTGTTAGTAACACTCAAATTTTATCTTTTTAAGAGAGGTCTTCCAAGAGACACATCACTCTTGGGAACGACCTCGCGTGGTAAATCCTTCGAGCTGCTATAGAAATCAGGTGAGAGTGAAAGCTATGGCCTTGGGTATAGTTGTTCCTACAGTGTAACTTGCCAAAAGGACAAATGGGCCCCACCACAAGTTACAAGGCTCTTAAGTGAGTCACTACAGAATGAACTTATGTCCAAAAATATAAAAAATTACTAAACACCTTTAAGTAGTAGCCCAACCATTCTATTGATTGAGGATATTTGTGATAAATTCAGTGCAAGAGCATAGAAGGTTTTGCTCCCAAGATACTCACCATACATATTTCCTTGAGTAGAAACATAACTTTTTGAAAGGTTACTTGTAGCCCGATAATAGTGGTGACTCTCTCATCATAGGGATCATCTATTTGTTATGCTCGTGCAAGACTTAGTATATCACATCCTTACCTGCCACGACGAGATTCATAAGGTATGTTGTACCAAAGTTGAAGAAATATCAAGATGTGGGCTAAAATTATCGCAACTAGCCATTTGACCTTAGGGATAAAGAGTGTTTGAAGTGTTTTTGTTTTTGAGTCAAGACCAATGCAAATTGAGCCGACTTCAGGCTTTGGAAAACACCTAAAATACATTTGAAGGAAAGGGTCATAAAAAGTCTAAAGATTGGGTTGATCTAGACCCATACTTACTTGTGCCTTTTGAGGCAACATTCTTGTGTTTGTGTGCTTGCTTTGTTTTATTGTCAAAGAAAAATAAAAAATCAGTTCCAAAATAAGTATTCATCCAACACAAACATTTTAAAAAACAAAAGATCAAAAAAAAGTGCAAACAACAAAAGTATCATACTATATGACCATTCTTCACATCTTAAGAAAGAAGAATCTTCATCAACATGTCAACTTGAAGAGAAGACCATTGAGCTCAAAGGCTTTTATCAAAAGGAGGAAATTCTTCTATCTTAATAGACAAATCTTCATCTCTCATAGAACCTTCTTACGTCACATGCGTCTATATCTTCAAGGGAAATCAAATGAATTTGATCAAGAGTCATTAAACCACAAAGCTTTTACTCAATATCGAGCTTTGAGTTATCACAAAAACAAGGGAGGCAAGATCAATCCTAACTTCTTTCCAGACATTTGCACCACATATAACATAGCTCGAGAAGAACCACCAACCCTTGAGAGAGAAGAAGAAGAATTTGTCCCATATGTGACATAAAGTTTTAATTGAAGTACATTTCATCCATTTCCCACATTCACACATCATCAATCCATTCCAACTCTCAAAACATCAAGAGGTTTTTGTCCTAAGTTCTATTTCAATATTGCTTGAATCAAACAAAAAAAACATCACTTTTAGAGTGTGTCTACATCTAGGATAAACTCATCCTAAGATACATTTCTACACAGGTTAAAAATGGTCTATGAGTGAATCCTCTCATTACTAGGTAGTTGGGTCTGTAACACATCTCAGATCTCTCTAAACCTTATCACATCAAACATTGTCAATCAAACACAACAAGCAATTCAAGGAAGAACTTTGGTAACATATACCTTTAGTGCTAGGGATCCATATGCAAAACAATTCACCAAACATCAATCTTTCATTCCATCACCAACTCATCATCATTTTCATCAAACTTCAACAAACACTTGTAAACAAAACGGCTCAAACCAGATCAAGGTCTAGACAACAAGAAATTAAGGAAAAAGAGGAAAAAGAGGAGGAAAATATCAATGAATTCCAAGGAGCCCTTGGAGTAAACACAAATGATGAAAATCCAAGTACTCCTACTCTTGCGGCAATAGAAAGGGCACAACACAACCCTCTCTTTAATCGACTTTTTGATGAAATACTCAGGAGCAATGTTGATGCTCACTTTTTAAGACTTCCTCAAGAGGGAGCCAAACTACCCTCTGACTTTGATGTTGCACAACTAAGGCAAGCATCAGAATGCCAAAGTCATAATGATGATGAAAGAGGTTGAGATCACATCAGATATAACCTTCATCAAGGTAACCCCCCACCTCCTCCTCCTCCAAATGAAATAGACATGTTGTGGCAACAAGTTGATAATCTCACCCAACAACTTCATAGTGGTGTGAAAACTAACCAGTTTTCACTTAATGATATTTGTCCCTATCCCTTTGATAGGAATCTATATATGCCACCTTTTCCACAAGGGTTTGAAACACCCAAGTTCGAAAAGTATAGAGGAAAAGGAGATCCTCATGATCATATTAGAGAATTCCATTCAGCTTGCCTAGAAGTGGCATACGAGGACACATACCTAATGTGACTCTTTCCCCAAAGTTTGGGAGGAACAACCACATCATGGTTTTCCCGATTACTAGGTGGCATTAGAACATTTGAAGAACTAGTCCAGAAGTTTCTGGCACACTACTCACACAACATTGAACGTGATATCACCATGGCTGATCTATGTAACACTAAGCAAAAACCAGGTGAGCTATTTTCAGTCTTTCTACAATGATGGCATCAAATGTCTAGCAGACATTCTCTTTAGTTACCCAAACAAGAATTGGTGGAAATATTTATTTCCAACTTAAACGACAAAATGGAATTTCACCTAGACGTAAAAGACATAGACTCCTTCAATAACATGATCACCAAAGGTTTAAAATGTGAACATGCTCTCATCAAAAAAGGGATTATCAAGATATACAATGAGCCAAAGGATGGCCCTCACCCATGCTTCAATAGTGACAAGCCTAACTTCCAGAACATAAACAAAAATGTTGTCAACGACAGGGTTGTGGATGCAAGAACTATCAAAAGTGCACAACCTATGGTCTGATTTGCAGGACAGAACCCCCCACCTAATAATAACACAGTTGCTCCTCCAAATCAAGGATGCAATATATCTCAAGAGGAACCCAGACAACGTTAGCAAAATTTTAAACCAAAATGAACATACACACCCTTAGGGGAACCTATTGAAATGGTTTCACGTCAGTTGGTTTCTCAAAATTTGGTGACCTTACCCAAAACATCAAATTATGAACCTCGGGTCAAACCTTCATGGTGGAGGGATACTGAACATTGCGATTTCCATCAAGGGAAAGGGCATAAGACAATCAATTGTCACAGATTGAAAGACCTTATTCAAGATCTTATTGACCAAGGTGAGATTGAAATCGAAGGACACAACCCAAAAACAACAAACAATGATCATCTCATGTTCAAAAATCCACTTCCATCACAAGATCAAAGGGGTCCTTCCACTTCAGGGTGAGACATAGATGCCACTGATTATACACACGCCACCTATAATTACACTGTAAATCACCTATATGATGCTAGTGAACAAATTGCAACTATTACCATCAAGAATCCCAACTCCACATGCAATGTTGTTACACGTCGTAAAAAGATTACCATAAAAGAAGCTCCACAAGGAACCACATCTATCCCAAAGTAGTATAACCTTGTGGAAAAGTTAGATAAGACACCCACACTGATATCTATCTTAGAGCTATTGCGCCTATCCCCATCTCATAAAAAAATCTTGGATCAAGCTCTCCAAGAGGCATCAGTCCCTGCAAACCTAAATACAGATCATTTCCAAGCCATGGTTGGAAATCTAAGGTCATCACCTTATCTCACTTTCTCTGAAAGTGACAACACATCCTTCCAGTAACCTCATAACACCTCACTCCACATTGAAGGATTTATTAATCATAGGATCAAGCGAGTCTTGATCAACAATGGAGTAGGCCTGCATATCTATACACTACAATTAGTCACAGCATTAGGATATACAATTGAATCAATGGATTGCCGCAAGAAGATAACAATCAAAGTCTATGAAGATGCAGAGCGTTCATCCAAAGGAGCTGTGGTGCTACAAATCCGAGTAGGCCTGGTGGTGAAGCACATCATATGTCAAGTTTTGGACCTTCCTCTACCATATAATTTGTTGTTAGGAAGACCTTGGATACATGCCATGCAAGCCGTTCCATCCACCTACCATCATTGTATCAAGTTCCCGCATAACGGTGTAGAAATTACAATCCTGGGCGATGCAAATCCCTTTGCATATTGTCACAATATCAATCATCAACCAGAGATTACCAATACCAACAACAAAGAAGCCATCTCATCCACATCATACGTAAGTCCAGCCTCTCTTTCCATTTCAAACACCACTATACCCAAGCAAGAGAATCTCAAGATGAAAATAGCTGAGGAAGGTCCTAGGGAATACAATTTAAGCCAACTCTTTTGTGTTGGACAAATGCCTACTTCTCCTAGAACTCATGGAAAACCTCAATGGTTACTTCAAACACCATTGGTCCAGCCAACATGCACTTTAATGCCTTTCATCCTTGGAAAGAGTCAAGAAGAAGAGACCAGAGATGAGGACTTAGCAAAATGGATCTACAAGGATCCTATCACTGCGGACATCCCACAAGCTAAGCTTCCCACTAATCAATATGGAAAACTCCTTCTCATTATGCAAAGAATGTGTTATGATGGTTAGAGTGCTTTGGGACCTTACAAGAAAGGAAGACATGAGTCATTGCAGTTGGAGTTAAATCCCAATGATAACACAGGCTTAGGCTTTCAAAAGGAGATCCTTCCTAAACTCAGATTCAAAGGAAAACCCAACAAACCTCTATATCAACCTATTACAAAGAGGCCACCTTTGATTATATCAGTAGCACCACACACCACACCAACTGCCCCATTGAGGCTAAAAATCCCAGCAATAACATCCACAACACCAATCATCCCACCAATCAAACCAACAATCCCATCAGCAGTAGCAATATCATCAATAGCACCATTAGCAGCAACAACTGTATGAGAACCCATAGTAGTATCAACAACACTAGCAATTCCAGTAGAAGCAATAGAGTCAACAACATCGAGACTCCCAGTATTGGATTCATTGATCCCCATAATCCTTCCTGCAATGCCAATCATTCCATCTGTCATGGTACATCAGTTGATCACACCTGCAGTGTTTAACTCAAAGGATATCCTAGTATGGTATAGTAATTGGCTACTAAAAAGCGACTCAGAGACTGACTCACATGAGTGGGAATTTGATTTCATCCAGCTTAATACTTTAGATGAGGAAGATGCATCACTGCCTCCACCTCACAAAGACATCCCCATTTATGGAGAGGCATAGATAAAGACTTCTTGGGTTCCTGAACTGGAAACTTCTTCCACAGACCCTACGTCACATCCTATGCCTAATTCTGATAGGGAGAGTACCATCAACAACCTTCATCACAATGTCTTAACCCTCACTGACACATCTAACAAAGTTAACCTAATCGATGAGGTAATGCCCATTATCCATCCTGAACTCATCGAATGGAACCAACCTAATCCCCCCATGCCTTGACCACTTCCAAAACGATGAGGTGATCATTGAATTTTTGGAACTACGGGATAACATGCCAAGCAGGGATCACAAAGCTAGATTCGCCATTGAACTTAATAGTGCAGCATACTTTGGGTGGATGCCAAACCTTTCAGCTACAAAAATATAACAATAAAACATGCATCTTCCAATGAAAACCACATTGTGGCACTGTTTGATCCCACAAAAGTAAAAAGAAAGAGCATATCCAACGGTGAAAACCTCTCTGAGGCACCTGAGGATGAAAGGTTTGACATCCTCCCCTTTAGTACACAACGAGAATGACCAACAATCCTTATTGAAGAGATAAAAGAATACAACATGGGGACTCCTGAAACTCCTCACCACATACATCTGGCATCTCTTTTAACTCCAGAGGAACAACCTAAGTTTATCAAATTCTTTCAGAAGTGTCAAGTCAATTTTGCATGGTCATATGGAGACATGCCTGGTCTTGATCCTGATTTAGTCATGCATCATCTCGCCATAGCAGAAGGAGGCAAGTCTGTCAAGCAGAAACTTTGCAAGATGTATCCCTAGATCACAGTACTAGTCAAAGAAGAACTTAAGAAACTCTTGGATGTTGGTTTCATTAGACCAATTGATTATGCAGATTGGATATCCAATATTGTGCCTGTCGGCAAACCAAATGGGGGCATCCATAACTGTACTAATTTCAGAGATCTAAACAAGGCATGTCCTAAAGATGACTTCCCCCTACCAAACATCAACACAATAGTAGACCTAACATTAGGACATGCCACGCTTTCTCTCATCGATGGTTTTTCTGGATACAATAAGATAAAGATCGCACTAGAGGATCAACATAAAACAACCTTCACATGTCCATGGGGAACATATTGCTGGAATGTAATGCCTTTTCGTCTAAACAATGCAGGAGCGACCTACCAAAGAGCGATGACCACCATCTTCCATAACATGATGCATACCATAATGGAAGATTATGTTGATGACTTATTGGCAAAATCACTCACAAGAGAAGGTCATCTAGAAATATTAGAGAAAATCTTTGACAGACTGGAACAATATCATGTTCGACTCAACCCAAAGAAATGTGTCTTTGGAGTAACCTCAAGGAAGCTTCTAGGATACATTATCTCAAGCAAAGGCTTTGAGGTCAATCCTGCAAAGGTCAAAGCAATCATGGACATGCCACCTCCAAAGAATATCAGTCAGCTAAGGACATTACAAGGACGGCTACAATCCATTCGAAGATTCATTGCACAACTAGTGGATAAGTGTCACCCCTTTACACACCTGTTATACAAAAACATCCACTTTAAATGGGATACCAGATGCTAGCAAGCATTCCAGATGCTTAAAGACTATCTCATGAATACACCATTGTTGATCCCACGAGATCTGAGTAGACCTCTATTACTCTATATTTCCGCAACAAATATAACATTGGGGGTATTGTTGGCTCAACATAATGCAGAAGGGAAAGAGTGTGCTATCTACTACATCTCTCACATACTGGTTGGCTATGAACTCAATTACACACCTATTGTCTGAGCTTGCCTAGCAGTAATCTTGGAAGCTACTAAATTGAGGCACTATTTGTTAACACATAAAGTACATCTCATTGCAAAGATCGATCCACTAAAGTACTTACTCAACAAAGCAGCATTGACTAGCCGCTTGGCCAAATGGGTGATGATTGTAAGTGAATTTGACATTGAGTATGTGGACCGTAAGGCTATCAAGGGCCAAGTTATTGCAGATCAATTGGCCAATGCACCCCTCATAGGTGATCATCCTTTACATTTCCAATTTTTCAGATGAAGAGCTATTCATGATCACAGAGGCACAATCATGGAAACTATACTTTGATGGTTTATATACTAGGCATGGCTCGGGGACAAGCATCCTGTTTATCACACCTCAAGGTGACAACATCTCAAAGTCTTACAAGCTCACATTTCCATGCACAAACAACATAGAAGAATATGAGGCCTTGATCACAAGACTCAGACTAGCCATATAATGGAAATTGAAAGAGCTACAAATATATGGCGACTCTCAACTGGTCATCCGACAAGTCACAAATGAATATCAGACCAAGGATGATAAACTCATGTTGTACAAGCAAATGGTGGATAGTCTGAAGGCATCATTTACAACTATCACCTTTGAGCAGATACCCAGATATCAGAATCGAGCTACTGATGCTATGGCTACCATTGCATCTCTCCTAGATCTTCCGCAAAATTCAACATGCTATGAGTTCTTGGTAGAACAGCTTTGGATTCCCGCTTATGATATCCTTGAAGCCGAGATGATATGTCACCTTGTCGGTTCTAAATCCCCATGGTATGGTGAATTATACACCTACCTCCATGATCACACCCTTCCTCCTAACCAATCGAATAACCAACGTAAAACCTTCATTCCCCAAAATGCTCGAAATACCATTATTGCTGAAACCCTATACCGACACAGTCTCTTGATGGTACTCTCCTTCGATGTCTAGAACAAGATGAGATAACAAAGACCTTGGAAGAGGTACATGAAGGAATTTGTGGAACTCATGCAAGCGGTCCTTCACTAGCCAAGAAACTCATGCGCATTGGATACTATTGGCCGTCCATGGAAAAATACTTTTACTACTTTGTCAGAAAATGCAAGAAATGCCAAATTCATGGAGACTTGATACATGCACCAGCACAGGAATTGCAACCAATCACAACACCATGGCCTTTTTGTCAATGGGGACTTGACCTTGTGGGTAAAATCCATCCATCTTCATCCAACGACCACAAATTAATTATTATTGCTACCGAATACTTCACAAAGTGGATCGAAGTTGTTCCACTTACCCAAGTCACCGGCAAGAAGATTGCCTCATTCATCCTCAATTACATCATCTACCAGTATGGTGTACCCATATCCATCATCATAGATAACGGGCTTCCTTTCAAAAATTAGGATGTTCGTGAGCAAGGCAATGGTCAGGTTGAGGCATCAAACAAGAACATATTAAGAATCCTAAAGAAGAAAATCAATGATGTTGCCCGTGATTGGCATGTTCAATTGAATCCAAGACTATGGGCGTATTGAACTAGCATTCGAACCCCTATAGGTGCAACTCCCTACTCACTGGTCTATGGTGCAGAGGCTATTTTACCTATTGAAGTCAAGATACCATCACTACAGGTTTCCTTGCATAATCTCATAGATTATGAAGCATACAGAGTCTCACGTCTCCAAGATTTAGAACTCCTTGATGAGAAATGACAAGCTGCATACAATCACCTCAAAGTCTATTTGCAGCGCATGAGTAGAAGCTACAATCACCAAGTTATACCTCGTACATTTAAGGTAGGTGATCTTGTTCTTAGAGAGAATCTGCATGGAACCAACCAAACTGAGAACATCAGGGAAAGTTTGAATCAAACTAGCTGGGTCCATATGTTATCACTGTTGTATTTGGGTTAGGGGCATATCAGTTGGCTACTTTAGAAGGAGAACCGCTAGCAGATCCTATCAACAACGTGCACCTCAAATGTTTTTATACCTAAGCTGTATGGTTTTATACATACCAGAAAAATACCAAAAACATTTAGATAAAATGTCCTGAAGAAAATACAAAAACATCAAAAATAGTAAAGAAAAATCATGCATCCAAACGATGAACAACCACTCCGGTGGCACCTTGGGTAAGTGCGATGGTGAAAACCTAGCAAACAGGCGCCACTCGTAAAGGCTATGGCTCCATTGTCTTTCAGACTTATTGCGACCACATTCATTGCATCCACTCATTCATCAGTCAAAACCATGGCTTGTTATTGATCTGCAATCAAGGATAGTTCTTCAGGCGTCTTGCATCCTGCTTTTTCATAGTCATGTCTAAATTGGGGGCAATGCCCTTAACCTATTTCATGGAAGTGGATTTTGCATTACTTGTGATTCATTGAGTTCTTCATTCAAACTGTCTTGCAAAATACCAAAAACATTCAAAACTATCTCACAAAATACCAAAAACATTAAAAAACACACAAAATCCAAAAAACATCATAAAACATAAAAAATCAATCAAAAACATGGCAATGCCTTGTACATACACATCCAAGTAGATACCAAACAAATCTTTTGAAATACTCAAACGATGACCACTTATCACATCGACCAAACATTCAACATCAACACGCCAACTATCTTAACAAGGATGCATCCTTCCTTACCAAAACAAAGACAAGATGACATTTTCTTTGATAAGAAAATTTTGTTTAAGCTATCAAGTACTTGGTTGATTTGTAAGTTATTCATTCATTTATATATATCAGGTTCCTACACTACTCTGAGATATCCACAAATGATTAGAGTGGTCGGGATGGTTCCTAAGCATTGTTTGTATGTCTTCTATGAATTATTCCAATGAAGTTCTAGGGCATGTACTAATGTTGTCTACGTGGGAAGTTTACTAAGCTACATGATCATATGCAAAATATAGTCATGGATCACTACGTCTTGCTGACTAGAGCGTATACCTCGACCATATGAGCATGAACCATTATCGAGGGTCCATATTCTTTATGCTTTATTTATGTTGTTTGTTTGCAGGTACAATGCTCCATCCTTGGTTCCTACTACCTCATCCAAGTTCGATATTACCATGCTCAATGATGAAAATAAAAGCACTATGGATCGTCATTCCATCTCATCTGTTTATATTGAATTTTGTTGCATGTCACCCATCCATTTAATCATTCCTTATTCATATGAATGGTTTTGTATGCAAGTGTGAACAAGATTAATATGAGAAGTTATGTGAAAATGAGTTGGTCTTGGATACAATCATGACAAAGTTCTCTGATACATAATCAATGCATCATGCCAAAGTTTAAACAACCTTGCACTCATTATCATAATCACATTATCATTTCATTACATTTAGTTGCATTTACATAAGCCGAGTTCATTATCGTTTACTTGCATATAGGTTTATTAAATTCTTAAATCTTCATTAGCATGCATTTCATATCATTTAGTTGCATTTAAATACATATAGTTTATTATCATTTATTTGCATTAACATCATTATATCATTTCATCATTGCACAATCATGACATTTAGATTCATTTATATGATAAATTTGTTCTTATTTACATTTACTACCATGATTAGCCATTACAGATGCATTCATTTAGTACAAATCATAGCATTTAGATTCATTTGTATGATAAATTCCTCATCATTGCATTTACTATCATTATTAGCCATTACTATGCATTCATTTAGTGTCATTTACCGATCATCATTTACCATCATTTAAAAGCTTGTTTACCATGCATTTGTTTAGATTCCCATAGTTGCATGCATTTATATATCTATTCATTAGTTGAGTGCATTCATCTATACATCTAGTGTATTCTTATACTCATTCATTTCATTTCATGTAGGATTCATTAAAATGCATTCATTTTCCTTTTAATTGCATTAAGGTGTAGTTATTCATTACCCATGAGTTACATTACCATTTTCAATTAGCTATATTTTATCAACATTTAGAATCATAACAAAAACCATTTTGTTTTAAACATTGGTTTATACATTATACATATGCATTCATTTAGAAATCATCATATAAACATTTGTACTTTACATTTGTTTATCCATATTGCATTCCTTTGAAAACATATAGATGCATTTACATAAATCAATCATTACATTTTCAATATAATGGAACATCATGGCATATCATTATCTCATCATCACATCAACATAAAGTACACAATACTGTCTATATCATTATAAATATCAGTTAAATATGCATACATCAACATCATGGCATTACATACATAAAGCATTTCACCAGCACATCATGCACATATATAAACCTGTATCCACATATTAGCATCCCATTCATAAAACATGCATGTAGACATCATGTAGGAATAAATCATAAATCTAGACATCATATAAATAAATCATCTCATCAACACATCCATATAGCACGTACAAGTATCCATCTAAGCATAAATCATAAGATCATCATCTTGCATACATCCATACATATCATCAAAGTACATATCAACACAAAAAAATGGGATCTCCTCATATATCATATCATATCAATAAAAACATACATGTATCAGAGTACAATGAAGTCCAAAATATCGGCTACCAAGAGCCATCCAAGACATAGTCCAAAATGACAATGTAAACACATACAAAATGCTCTCTTAGATACCACTATGACCGGATGCTACACCACCATCACCTCCCGCACCACCATCACCACCTGCTCCCCCCCTAGCCCCCGCATCACCTGATCTATCTCTCCATGGAGGACCCATCACACCCCCACTTCTCTGCATCCTCTGTGATCACTCTGATCTTGCCTGTCACATCTGAGAATAGCTCAGTGCTTGCTGACTAGCTAGCATCACCTGCTCATATAACCCCCACCAATAATCTATCTTAGCCTACGCTCACTGTATCTCCCTCATCGCACCCCCAGTAGGACCCTGTGCTCCTACTCCTTCTCCCACCCATACTCTCTCTTGCAACTTCGCAAACCTCTCCACAACCTAATCTCTCTCCCACAACACTACTGTCAGCTCTGACTCTCATGCAAACAACTGCACATCTCTAGCGGCCACCTCTGCCTCCATATCCTCTAGTCGAGTTTGCAAAAATAATATCATATGATCCTGCAGATCTCCACCCCCTGTCGCTCCCTCCCCTATATCCATAGGTGCCTCTCTGGTGGCTCCCTCCCCTGTCTCCATAAGTACCTGTCCCTCACCTGCATCCCTACCACCTAATCTCATGCCTCCCTTCATCAAAGGTCCCTGAGATAATTGCAAAGGATGCCCACCTCTCCCTCTCCATTGTAACCATCCACGACCCCCACCTCCACCTCCGAATCCACCACCTCCTCCTCCTCCTCTATCACCACCCCCTCCATCCCCACCACCACCATCTCCTCTCCCTCGTCCACCTATGCAATCTCCTCTCATCCTTTGTCCCTATCTCCTCTCCTCGTCAAAGGATGGAATTGGCTCTGCTGGATCGGATATCTGAGGAATCAAATGTGCCGCAATGTACTGAGTGTACTCATCTGACACCCCTGCATCTACCACCCCCGATCTCATCTGCCATGGTCTCGCCTATAATGTGCGGAACTCTACCAAAGCCTGATCATAAGGTAACACTGGTCCCCATAGGAACCTCTCTCAGACTACCCTAGCATACTCTCCCGATCCACTAGGTAATCCTTGTCGCTGCCCAAACTGTCTCAGAACTCTACCCGGAAGCTATCTCTCCACATTGTAGGTTGTCCTACCATCAAGGTATCATGTCATAAACACATACGGAAACACCTTTGCATCATCCTCCCATGGCTCACACTCAATATACGACCTCCAGATCATGGTATCCAAATCATCCAATGCCCACCGCCACCACTCTAACTTCCCCAGGTGGGGCTGACTCATCATACCTCCATACATATATACATATGGCTAGTCCACTACTCGAAATCTTAGACTAAGTGGTCGGGTAACAAGTAAGTTCTCCCACACTCAAATATGCAGTAGCGTGATCCCCACTCCCAATGAGCCCACCCCTCGGTATGCTACCTCATGTAGATCTCGATATAAGTGCGATAGCACGCACGGTCCCCATGCAAACAGGGTCCCCTCTATCATCATCTACTCGATCACCTGACCCCAACGAATGGCAAGTCCATGTGATCATCGATCTAGACATAGCAGTCCCCCAACAATCCCTAGTAGCACTGATGGTAATGGCTCGTACAACGTCGTTATATCCTCCCAGGCTATCGATACATCATCAATAAAGACATCTTCTTCAAAAAATCTCTGCACTGCTGCTATCCCCCAAGCTTGGTCATATGTCACCAACTCTCCTTGAATGAGAATGTGTAGGATGCACCATACATCCTCTAGTGTAACTGTCATCTCACCCTATGCCAAGTGAAACGTGCATGTCTCACTATGCCATCGCTCTGCCAATATTGTGATCAACTTGCGATTCATCCGAATCACGGGCATATACATAATATCATATAGGCCTGTCACTACAATGCAATCCACCTCGACCTCTGTCAATCGATCGCGCAGCACCTATGTGGCGGGATGCCTCTTGTGCATCTATAAGACTCGAAGATCCTCCTACACATGTGCAACAACCATCATCATCAGTTGTTTTGTTTCAAACTTTCTTAAGTTTAAACCTAGACTATCAAAAGATACTTTGATCAAGTATCTTTGGGTCTCAACAGGTAAGCAATCGTGGTACACCTAGACTACAACAGGCATTTATCTTAATGACCTAAGTCTCATCAGGGCTGCTATGGTTCAAAACAACTCTCACCTCACATCTCCATCCATCCATCATTGGCATCAGAAGATTCTTGTTCAAACACACTAGGGCATCTATTTTCCTAACAAAAGCGCTATTCTGCATACAATAACGCTAAAGTGCTGACAAACGCGCTAAATCAACTACCCAGTAGCGCTAAACCAACAATAGCGCTATAATGACTATACAATAGCACCACCTCACAACAAAAGCGCTCAATCAACTACTCAATAGCGCTAAAAACCCAACAACACTAAAGCGACTATGCAATAGCGCTAGACTTGACACAAGTGCTAAAATGACTATACAATAGCGCCATAGCGACACAAAAGCGCTAATTTAGTTGACAATAGCGCTAAAGCACAATTTTAGCACTATTGTGTTGACTCAACTTGGACCCAGCAAAAAACCTATCAAAAATGCATAAAATTCAAAAATTCAAATTCACATACCACTGGTTCATAGTCGTCTGGCCGTTGAAATCGATGGACTCGCTCTAATCGGTGATCTACTATAGGAACCGACATCCTGACTGCTACTTTCTCTTCTAAAAGGTCACTACTAGAGCTCAAATTTCACTATGGACGTGAATGCAAATGAGCCTATTTTCACCCCTTCCTCCCCATATATACCCTTTGTCGTAACCCTAATTTTCCCCCGCTCACTGCCGTGGACCTCATGAACTTTTAGAGACTCCCATTTCTTCATTTTATTTCTGATTTCTTCTATTTTTTCACCAGTATTACTAAAATCTTCTCTTTTATCACCTCGCCAATTTTCATTCTTTTTCGAGAGATCGCTTGATTTTTCAAAAAAATTCGGCCCATCTCTCAATGGGGCATACCACCCACTAAATTAACATTTTATGGGGCATATTTCTTCACACCTATTTTTCTTTCTTTGAAACAATGCGATAAACCGCACCATCTCAAAGAGGGGCAAATGTAGTCAAATAAATCTGTCCATTTTAATTAAATGAATACTTGTTATTTATTTGATTAAAAATCCACTAGCCATCAGTTAATTAAATTAATATTTAATTAATTCATCTTCAAACATTCTCCTATTAATTAAATAAATTATCCAATTTATTTAAATTAATTCATTAACTAAAATCACAATCAATTAAATGAATAAATCCTATTTATTCAATTTAATCCCCCTTCCTCTTTTAAATAAATTAAATAAAACATTTATTTAAATTATTAAATCCCCCCACTTCCATTTTCCTAAAAATGCAACTTGCACATATTTGTTCAAATAAATTAATTTTATTTTAATAAAAATCCTATTTTCTCTCACCCACTAAACCCACTTGCAATCCTAATCCCCTTCTAGATTCTTCTAACCTCTTTCTAATTAGCCTAATCCATCTCCTAAATATTGTCACATTCCTAAGCAACTTGGAGTCACTTCTCAAAGACTCCAAAGTCTTTGAGAAGAATTTAATGCTTTATGTGTCCAACAAGCTAACCTCTAAAATCTTCCAAACCACTTATGGCTCTTACATGACCATTAATGGTTAAATCCACTTGCACCCATGGTTAGGGACTTTGACTCCTAACTCAACCCTCATGTGACTCATGTGTCTCCTCAAACATTTGTTGCTTTGACCATGGTTATCCTCACTAACTCTTGCACAAGATTTTATCCATTGGATAAAAGCATTATTCTTTGGATAATGAATTTATTCCCTCAACCTAACCTTAACCTTAACTCCCAAGTTAACCCTCAGGTCATGTCAAGCATTTAATGTTTATTCCATCTCCTCTCAACTCATCTTATGTTGACACTTGTCATCCTAGGATTAGGTTGAAAGTCCTCACATGGATTGAATATCATTCAATCCTGACCCTTGTTGAGATTACTCAATCTCAACCATCCATTGCTCCATTTTACCTATAAATAGAGCCCACATTCCTTATTTTCAAATCCTCAAGCATTCTCAAGCATTTAACATTCATAGTCATAATCCTAAAAAGTTGTATGCATTTAGCATAAATAACATATATTGTCCTTTTGGACTAAAATAAATCTTAATTCATTTCATAGCATATCTAATTAGTTTTGTTCACATTTGCATATCATTTTGAGAACAATCATTTGTCAGTCTTAAACCTCCATAAGGCATCCATACTGCAAAAAGCTGCTGAGAGATACAATAATTTGGAACTTGGAGAGGAGAGGAACAAGGGAGAAGGAGCTACGAGCATGATAGAAGGCATTTGGAGATGCCTTGTTGTGTTTGCTTTTATAGTTAAATACTACATCATGTTTTTAGTGTCTCTCTTGGTATGCCTGCTTAGACTAGTTTTTGGTTGATTAACACTAACTCTTCTTTGTTTCTTTGTTTCTTTGTTTCTTTGTTTCTTATGTGTTATACAACCACAGGTTTTAGTCTAAACATAACCCCTTTTTGCAGAGCATCAGTATATTTTTTAATTAATTATTAATTAGTATGTATTTTATTAATTTAGAAAATATATATATATATATATATATATATATATAAATTAATATTTGATTTGTAATGGTATTATTAATTATTGATTAGTATATATTTATTAATGGTGGATTTATATATATATATATTAATAATTAATCTGTATTTTTATATATGTATGCATGGAAGCATTAGTTTATTTGGGAAATGATCATCGATTTTTTTTTTTTTAATGAACATTTCCATTTTTGGAAAGTATGTTATTGTGTCACAAGTGATGAGATTAGATTGTTGTTTTCGAACAAGTCTGAGAATGATGTTTTATTTGGAAAAAATAAATATTATATTTAGTTGTTTAATGTTTATTTAATTATATTCATGTGAATATGGTTTGAAAACTCATGATGATGTATTTATGTTATTTTATGATGCAATTGAACTGTAGTGAGTTAGAAAACCATGAGCGACATGTACCTAGACAAGGTAGACAAATTGCAATCAAAATTAGATTGATTAGAAAACTGGATCGTTTGTAATGCTTAAAGGATTTGGAAGAAGATTGTCTTTTCCGATTTATGTCTATGCATGTTTGATTTTCTGTATTCGCATTTGCTTAACAAATGGCAAGTCCTTGTTTGTGAATGTTGGATATTGTCGCATGTTAATTTGGGTGCCTGTCTATGTCCTTGATCTCGAGTATTTACTATTTTCATATGTTGGTGTTGTATCCGATCATGTCCTTTATGCGAGTGTTGATATGTTGGTTCGTGGTCAACCATAGCTAGTCAAGTCTCTAGTTAGAGTACTGTCAGTCAGTGCCCCTCGTATAAAGTCTTGTTTGACCAAGTGGGTATTCCTACCGTGTTAAACTTTGTATGCTTGTCCTAGTGTATACCTGGGTTTTAGGAGTTCGTTTGATTATGTTCGCTAGTGTGTTGTGGGGTTGTCTTTGATAGGAGCACTGTTGGGGAGTCGTCCTGATGTTTTTGCCCTTGTGAGAACCTGATATTCATGTTAGACCATGGGTTGCTTATTATGGTTTGCGAAGAATTAGTTTCGCAGATGCTCCAGTTGATCTTTGTATTTGTTTCTTATTATGTTCAATTGGATCCTTTTCCTATTCAGGGATCATTCTTGTATTTATTGACCGATGTGGTTGAACGTATTATTGGTTTATGTACGCCTTGATGGCAGGATGTAAATGATGTGAACCTTATGTATTCTTCACCCTATTGTTTTATCAGAGGGGTCTTACAGTTGAGCAAACCCAGAGATGTAGCCCACCAGGGGTGAAATCCGATATCATTTTAGTGTTATGTGGTATTTATGTTCTTTTGTTTCGTCTTTAATTTAGCATGTATGGATGGCATTATGTTAAAATATGTAATGTGGATTAGATGAAGTTAATCGTAAATGCATGTATGTAGTCATCTTATTAATGCAGTAATTTGGATCACGAAGAATGTAAATTTGAATAATGGAATGTATTCATTTGTTGATAATGCAATTAAAAGTATGCTTGGAAAGCATTCGTTATCTTATAATGAAATTAAAGTATGTAATGAAATTAGATGCATGACTTATGTTTTAATGAAAGTTTGGGTGAAATGTATGGTTAAAATTGTAATGGATGAAGCTAATCATGTTGTCTATATTTTTTAACCTTAATGGATGGACTCATCATGTTATCTATATTTTTAACCTTAATGGATGAAATCATCAAGTTATCTATATTTCTAACTTTAATGGATGAACTCATCATGTTATCTATATTTTAACTTTAATGGATGAACTTCATCATGTTATCTATATTTTAACCTTAATGGATGAATTCATCATGTTTCCTATATTTTCAATCGTAATGGATGAACTCATCTTGTTATCTATAATTTTAATTTACCGAACGAATTATATCCTTGTTTAAAGTAATAACTAGTAATTAAGTAAATCGGCTTAATTGGGCTAATTAGCGTGGGTTGAGTCAAGTGTTGAATCAAGTAATCACATTGGGAAACCCATTACGTGTTAGTTAAGTATTCCGTTGTGTGATCTGAGCTTATGATAACTCATTGTATCATTATGTTGTGTTTAAAACTCTTAAAAAAAAATGTTTGCATTCTATTCTAGTGTTTTATCTTTATACCTTCGGGGTTTCCTGGCAGGGCATTACGAATTGGAAATTCTGAGTTAAGAAACTCATGTATCACATCATCAAATGAATGGTGAACATAATGAACATGTTGAATATTGATCTTGGCTTTCCTTTCACTTTCTAGCCAATCATCATTCATCATTTAGGATTGAGTTATATCAGTTGCCCCAAAATGTCTAAACTCGGTCCTAAAATGAGATATACCATGTGACTTATCATGACCAAAGCATGCTTCATGTGTACCCACCATAATAGAATTATCATGACTCATTTCCCAATGATTAGAAGCACCAACATCATGAAAAGGGGAGGATGAATCACTATTGGTATAAGTCAGAGAATGAGGACTGAATTATTCCCTTGTATTCATGCCATTGGAGTCATCAAGCTTATTGGCTACATCAAGGGCTGGTTTTTAAGATGTACCCTCTAATGTTACCAAATGATGATGCAATTCTTTTGCTATCAGTAAATTTTCTAAATGTACACCTTTATTAAGTCCCATTGCCAAGAATGAAGTATCATCACATGAAGATATTATATCATCACTAGCACCATGTACCAAGATTGCCATGTCATGAGTATAAGAAGATATGTTGTTTCTGGCATAAAGAGAATAATCTTATTTATCTCCATACCTCTAATCTATATTATCATCATCAAGGTATGCTTGCATACACTTGGCTGCCACAATTTTTGGGTTATCATTATTGGTAGCCTTCAAAATAACTTGTTTACTTCCATGGGTAAACTCAAGATCCATGTTGTCTTCTTCCCTAACAAAATATGCCTTCCAAGTGTGATCAAGAAATGATATTATTATGAAACAAAGGCACAATGCCCAACGTTGCATGCAAGGGGGTTCTTTAATTCTTATCGCATGCACTTGCACTAGAAGATGAATGAAACCATCTAAAAATGGGAGATGGTTAATCATCAACATGAGACCCACCTTTATTTTGTAGATTCCAAGTTTTCCTTCATAGATACTTTCATTACCTGTTGTCCAAAGGTGTGTGATATACTAAAAAATCCCCTCATGAGCTGTCAAATTTATCACCTCAAGGTTGTTGTTATAAAATAGATCAACAACTAAATTGAAGTCAATGATGTATGTATACCCATGCATAAGAAAGAAACCCATCTCATGCACCTTACCTATTGATTAAATGTGTCTCCACATACTCCAATCCAACCCATAAACTAAGGTAGAACCAAATAAATCTGGAAATACAATGTATAACCACGTAGGAAAAGCATGTGGCAACCATGAATCCATGAAAATTATGTCATAAACTAACCAATAAATAGCTACGTAAGCATATGAAATAGGCAATAATTCCATAATTGTATTGTAGTTGTATCCCTTAATACCCAAAGTCAAACCATGAGTGGCTAATCCACTAAACATGTCATCCATAAAATCATGATACACCTCAATAAAATTGTCAACATTAACTGAAAACTTAGAATTTTGGATGTTAGATAACTCTTGCTTCTCATCATCCATAGGTCCATGTGAATCAAAATCTTGTTGAAGATGAATCTTGTCTTGATGAGCCATCAATTGGGCATTCCTTGCCTTCACTTGCCAACCCTCTTCCATTCTTTGGAACTGATTTAATGTTACTATCCCACAGTTTACAAATCCAATCCTCTCATAGGATGCATTATCACAAATATTATGTCTAACCTTTGTATCTTGTACCCCATTAATTAGAGATCCCATAGAACTTAATTTTTCATGAAAATAGGCTGCTAACTCATGGGTATATAGAGATATAGTGTTGCGGTCCTTAATCAGGGATTTAGGACTGATTGTTCCCTTTTGTTTGGTTCCTTGTAATTCTTCAATACTAGAGTACACTTGCATACACTTGACATCCCTGACTTGTCGCATTTCATGTCTTGAAGCCAAGTCATTATCATGCTCCATCGATGTATCACAAATTGATTCATGCCCTTCTTCAACTGTTGATATAAAATCAGATTGTTGGCAATTTGAAGTTTCAACCTTTACCTCATTCTTATCAATCCACTCACTAATGTCTACCATACTACATTTCTTTTCACCACTATCCCTCTTGGATTTGTGCCCATGTGATGTCACAATATTGATGTCCTGACTCAAAGAACCAAAATTATGCTCATACCTTTCCAAGGTGTCTTTATTTCTCTTTCTTGTATCTTTTTTGATGAAAGATGGTTCCTCTATGGGTGTTGACCTATGAGGTGTGACCTTCTGCAAGTAACATAAATTTCTATCTGCTAAAGTTGATCTGTCTTTCATTACTAACCAACTCCATGGTATAGTATGCAAAACAAACCAAACATTATCAAATTGTAAGATCTTACTATTAGGGAATTTCTTAGTCTCATAGCCAACTAATTGAGACAAAATGCCTCACATGATCCTAGCATTTGTTCTTTCATTATTGATGATGCAAGTTCAATGAAAATGAAATCAATATTGTTTCCTTCTACACAAATAGGTATAATACTAGTGGTTGGTCCACCAAGTGTGTGTCCATTATCATCATAGTTTTGAACCTTGGAAGAACTCTCTAAAAGAGGAAACTCATGATCCTCATGATGCAAACTAGATAAACATTTTGAATTTTCTGAATCATGCCCCTTCTCTTGTTCATACACAACAACATGTTCTTCTTGTTTGTTTACCTCAAGAAGATCTTCCTTTGCATGCTCCACTTGTATATATTCTTCTCTTGGAACAAATAATGATGTAGTGTATGATTTCCTTTGTTTCCTTGCAATATCTAGTTGGTTGCATAGTTCCTTGACCTCTTGTAGGTGTTATCTTGCTTGGGCAACAAGCATCTTTGGCTTCTTAGCTCTGTGTAACCACCCATCACACATAACTTGTGTCCTTTTAACATCTTCCATGGTATGATGTATAAGGTTAGAACCTTTGTGGCTTGAATCCACAATATATACTTCATGTTTGACTCCCAAATCTAGAGTGCTATGTTCTGATTTTTCTTCCTGTGTAGGAATTTTGTCATCATTGGGATCAACTATCACACTAGAAGATGCATTGTGATTACCTAAAGGATCCATAACATCAATATCCATGGAAATATCATGCCCTACATCAAGGGAAGTCATGCTTATCTCTCCTATAGAATCCTCTTGTGAATTTTCTTGTAAAGATGATGAAGTCTCATGTGAGTAACTCCCCAATGTTATCCTTTTGTCTTCAAGAACCGAATTTTCATGTTTAACACATTCTTCATTTAGATTTTTGAGTACTTCATTTCCATAATATTTCCTCTTACACTATTGATTTGAACTTATAGATGCCAAATCATCACCATCCTCTTCAGGTACACCCATAAATTGTGTAAAGGAAAGGAGGTCACATATCTTCATATGAAGAGATTGATACTTATGGTAGTTGCTCATAATTGCATCATTGAATGCCTTGGCATGAGGCCTCTTACTTGTACTTGTTGATGGAGATGAACCATTAGTGTGCTTAATTTTCCTTGAAAGGGAATCTTCAACATGTTGTAATTTATGAATGATCTTGTGTCGTGTTTGTTCAAATTCTTTCAATGCTTGTTTATTGATAAACAACCCTGACATGATGACCTATCTCATTGTCCCAACTAGAAACCAATTCACCAAAGTATGCACAACTTGATTTAACCCAATAGGTTGATAGAAACCAAACTCTGATACCACTAAAAGATCCCCAACGCAATTCTAACCAAATCTGATCCAAACCAACTGTTTGCTTTGCTTATAAGTCTTTGGCCAACGTATGTTAAGTGGGGGTTTGACTGATTCTTTATTTTGTTTGGGTTATTAAGAGTTTTTGGACAATGTTTTGAATGCTAAGTGAAATAAATAGCTGATACAACATAGAATAATGTATAACACATTAAGAAGGCAATTAAGATATCTTTCTTTCACTTAAAAATACTGATGTACATACCTTTAATTGAGCACTAAAGTGTAATACAAATTTCCAGTAGATAAAATATAAGAAATCATCTCTAATATTAGCTGCAACTCCAAATATACCTTAAGGTTTTATACCCTTATTTCCAAAATGGAGCGGCTAGCTGAGAATAAGTTGGAAACGAGTGGTGATGACCTCTAGAAGGTCTACCCTGCAATTAATTCATGGAAACCTTCCCTCAAACTGATAAATCTACACTAAAATCCCTAATGAAGGTTGTCAAATGCACACTAGAGCTAAATACTGATGTAAACATTGTGAATAGATCAAACATGTTAACATATTTGGTTAGATACATTGATTACTTAAGGATTTCAATATATGTTGGTGTCAAGTCTTTGATTTTATTTTGATTTGATCTTTTGTGGTGACATGTCTTTTAGCTTTTCTAGGATGTCTTTGACTAGAGATTTTATTTCCTGGATGTCTTTGACTAGAAAGGCAAGGATGGGGTATGATCACCTATTTTTTGTTTGTGGATTTTCTCTTAGTAATACTATGGATCATCCAAGGATATGAGGACATTACGGGTCTACTGTAAACTAGGGCATTCCTTGTTTGTGACTATCTGATCTCCATGCAAATGATATAATGACTACCTAGGTCGGACCTATATCTGGATAGTCACAATACATTTACTATAATAAATCTCAATGATGATAATAGCACAAGAAGTTCACTCACCTCCATATCTTCTACCTTTCATCCCCCTTCCCGCATGTCCTCCATCGTCCTTTTCCTTTCCCATGTAGTTTGGAATCACATGATTGAGTATAATGACACACCAAAAATATTTGCATTTCATGTAGTTTGCATCATCACATGTTAGTTTGCATCATGCATATTATATATATAACAATCATATTTGTATCCATTTTGTATATTCATACATTAGTTTGCATATAATCATATCATATCACATCCATGTACATAACATCACATCATAAACTCACCACTTGTTAGCACATCTTATAAACATCATTATCATATTGCATCCATCATATATCATCATAGTGTAGAACATTTTCATTTGCATAAATAGGAACATTACATCACCATCATACATAGCATAAATATATAAAAACAAAAAATTATGCATATCAGAAGCATTGCGTTACATCATAGGATTATCAATATCACATTTTGCATCATAGATCATATGGATAATAATATAGAACAAATAAACTACATCATCATTAGAGAGCATCTCATAGAAATCATAAAACATATAGAAGCATCAACAAAATACATACACAACACATTCATATAGTCTTTGTTGGAATAGGTCATATCTCATATATATCAAAAATAATGTGTCATGATATAATGATGTTAAAAAATCATTAGACTACAAAATCACCTAAAGGTATCTTTATCATCATACAAAACTAATAAAACAATGGATCAAAGAGAGCTATGATGAAATCCCTCCCTTGGAGCTGGTAGGCCTCGATGGAATCTAAGCTCTTGAAGGCCTAGCCCCCATATAATCTCGCCATCCCCCTCCTACTGATCCTGCTAGTGGTGGTGGTCCCATCACTCCACCAATAGAATCCCTCTATCTATCCCTGATGAGCTGAAATAATAGCTCTTTTATTCCTATAACTGATAAGTTTTTGCCATGTTTTAAGTTGCATATTGGGATAGTGTTTGAGTCATGTGATGCATTAAAGTTTGACTATAAGCATTCTAGATGATAACTAAACCCATTAAATCCTGTATTATTTTGACCTATTATTCCTGTTGCCATGCAGATCATCATAGGTAATATCATGTGTGAATGAATAAGTGTTATGATTAATGAAAATAGATATATATGTATGCTTGTATGTTCTATCTTTTAAATGCAGGAATACATGAGATGTTGTAGAAGTGGTTATTGCAAGCCAGATGGGGAAACATGTCATAATGGCAGTTGGAGACATTAAGGATGGTGAAATATTCAAAACAACAGAGAAGATGGTGTGCGTACGAATCGGCAAAGGAATAGCAAGGCGACTCCAGATTCATTTATGTTTGTCTTCAACAAACATCAATCTTGTAACACCGCCATGCTATATTCTTGGTTGCGGTTTAGCTGAGTTTGACATTTTTTATGGATTAACTTCTTCTGTTAGCAGTCATAAATGTTTTCCACCTTATTTCATGGGCGTGATCTAGATAGTAGGAAGTTTGTTATAGTTTTCTTTTAAATAAAGGCCTACGCCTCTTCTCAGAGGTTAGACAACATGAGACAATGTTTTTCAGAACCTGAAGCATTTCTTTCATTTCATGTGTTGTATCGACTTTTGAAAATAATGAATAAAAGTTATGTTATTCTGAGTATATAGAATCATCTTTAAAGTTTGGATACACTCATCCAAGGGGGCCCACTTGGTGAGTATTCTTGTGTGTTTGTTAGATTAGGTTTTCCTTTTCTGCAGTAGATGTTCTAGTGACTAACTGTTCTGGCAGCCACTGGAACCAGATCTTGTGATTGTTCCTACAACCAAAACAGATAGAGTAATTCCTGTTTGTCAGCTCTGAACTTAGTTAATAGTTATTTAGTTAGGATCATCCGTTAATGTTAATATTTCCTGTAGCCATTCAGTTGTTATGTTTTCACTTGTTTATTTCGAATAGATTTAGTTGTTGCAGTAGTGCAGAATAACTATCGCATGAACTTAGTGCATATATAGTGCAAACCCATTTCAAGTAATACGTCTCTAGGTTGACAAGTAAATGAACTTTAGTAATGGAGATAATAAATAGACAAAATGAATGACCAATCTTTGGGTTGAGACTTTAGCTCTATTTATTGTTCCTATTGGCAAGGCAAACATTTTTGGCATGGTTGTCGGGGATGGTGTCAAACTAAGAACTTGTTATTGTTATGAATTTTTAAGTTGTCAGTATAGTTGTTTTTGATAACTCAGTTTGTTTGAAGTAATTCTCATGAAACTACATTCATAGGAAAAGAAGAGATTCTCAAGGTAGATTCCTTCCTAAACGTCTTAATAATACAAGACTCAATCCATATGAAGGACCAAATGTAAATCCTTTTGTTGCACTTTACCAAACCCCAGATAATTTGAACTCGCTTGAATTTGAGCTTTCTGAGAACAACCTTCATTTCCTCTTTGGACCTCCTGAAGAGGAACTTTGTTTAGTAACTCCAGTAACTCCTCCTCAAAGACCAATGTAAGGAAATCCACCCCCTGGTGGAAATAACCCACCTCCACCTGTGAACCCATCATTTGAGTTCCCTTTTTCTGATTTGCATGATAATGCTAATCTCAAGAACATTCCAACTTCTTCCCTTCCTAAATTAAATGGATTAGTGACAAAGGATCTTGACACTTTCTTCTTTGAATTTGATGTCCTCTGTAGGAGTTATGATTATACTACAGATGCCCATAGACTCAAAATATTTCCTGCCACTTTAAAAGAATCAACTTTGAGATGGTTTATGAGTCTAGGGAGTAGTACAATCACTACATGTGGTGAGATGAAACGGTTGTTTCTTATTAAATATAAATATTATTATAGAGGGAATGACCACCATGGGGATGATATTTTAGAATGACACAGAAGGAAGATGAGAGTATAGAAGATTATCTGGAGAGATTTTTATTTAGTGTCAAGAAGTCCAAGCATAGTACTCTAAATGAAGATTCTCTTAAGTTAATATTTTTAAGAGGAATCAGTGATGAATGCACAAATTCTTTGGACCTTATGGGAGGTGGTGATATAACACAAGCAACATGGAATGACATTGGTCAAATTTGTCAGAAGTATTCCAGATCTTCTTCTAAGAAGAGTAGGTGTTTCAAGCCAGGAATTTCTTCATCAACATCTAGTAATGGAGTTTCTCGAATGGAGCTTAGCCACCTTTTAAAGGATTTTAAGGAGGATATCATAAACAATATGGCTACTTAGTTAGACACACTTAAAGCTAAGAAGAAGCATAAGGAAGCTAATGCAATCCTTGTAGAATTCTACACACATTGTAGACCAAAGAAAAGAGACTGTGGATGTAAGATGGTTGCAAATCTTGAAGTTCTTGATTTCAAGACAATACAAGGAGATGATGAACAAGTTTTCTATGTTGCTCAAAGTTATAAATACTAAGAGGGGGGGGGGGGGTGAATTAATATACCAATAAATACTAAACTCAAACTCTTAAACAGTTTAGCAGATACCCGGTATAACAAATTCACTAATAAACTGGTTAAGATAAATGTGAACCAAATAGAAAATAAAGCATTCACCCACAAAACCACAATCACCATAACACAAGATATTTGACGTGGAAACCTAAAAGGGAAAAACCACGGTGAACAGAAACTCACAAGTAACTATCTGCAGAATAGAAACCAGACCGGTTAAGGTCATACAATGTTCTTCACCAGAACAGATCCTGTTAGGAATCTAGATCTCTGTTAGGAGATAAGTCCTATTAAAGACTACCTTGCTGAAGGATTTCAGATCCACAGTTGTGAACCACCTTGTTAGAGGATTTACAAAGGATTTGCTGGGCCTACCCGATTAAGGGTTTCAGACTTGTCGAAGATGTGAGTAATCAACAAGTGAGTGATCTAGATACTAGCACAGTATGCTTTGTTAGATCCTTGATAGCTCATTGTTAATGCATTTCATCTTTACTTCAGTCTTCAATATCTCCACACTCTAACTCTTCACACAGACCTAATCTTCTCTGCAAAGATTGCACATAACCTTTTCATACATCATACATCTCTCACACATACAAACCCTAGACATGATGTCCTTATAAAGGAAACTGATTTCATGTCGGTCCAATAGGATTAAACTACAAGTTCTTAGGTTCAGTGCATCTAGACACATTTGGTAACACGACACAAAATCACCACGAAAGTGTCGGTGGATGATAACTCATCACAAAAGTACCAGTTGGTAACTCATCACAGAGTAATACCAGTTCATATAATATACCAATTATCAGTTGTCAAAAATGAAGACTGGAAAATGTTAACTACCGCTTTGTTCCTTCGTACCTCTTGAGATCCTTGAACTGCTTGAGGTCTTCATACCACTTGGGTTCTCCATACCGCTTGAAGTCTTCAGTCAATTTGTGACCGGTAAACATCTTTTGTAAAACACCGATAGTCTAAAGACTATAATACATAATACCGGTTGAAATAATTACTGGTTGAGCATAACTCATACATCAAGAAAGTGTGTGTCCATCAATGACAATCAAAACATCATCAAAATGCCAATAATCTCCCCCTTTGCCATCGATGGCAACACTTAGGAAAATTTTGACATCTAAGTGTTTTTACAACAAAAATATGCCATAATCAAAATTACTCCCCCTAAGCATATACACTATCCCTTTTGTAGAAATTACAATGTATACTACTCCCCCAAAGTGGTAACATGAAAGTATACATGAAATGGTAACATTCACCAAAATTTAAAATACTACTCCCCCTTTGCCAACAATGACAAAGTAATGCAGAATAACCCCTATTTCACATTATCATGAAAAATTGAGTAAATGTTTATGACAATAAGGAATGAAACTTATCAAAAACAGATTTAAAATCCTGCATAAAAGTTTTCATGGCCAATGTCCATGACTCAAGTAATGAGGTAGCAACCTCACTTTCTGTCTGCATTTGGAATTCTAGTTCTTCCATAGCATCAATGGTACTCATCTCTTGAGTTACCGTGATGGCTTCTAGATTGAGAAAACATTTCTGAAGAATCTGCAGTCTGGGTAATAAGACCAGTTGAAGCTCCTACAAATCTTTTGTTTGTGTGCAGATTTATGATTCCACCGTGGCAATCTGCAGCTGATAATGATGAACCATTTGCTCATATGTAGTAAATGAATCATATGGCATCTTGAAGGTGTTGATGTATGCCTGGAACTCTGATTGGAGTTTATCTTTCTTCTTAAGCACATCATTCAGTTTCTTGACTAAGGCAGTGTTGAGTGCCTTTTCATGGTTCTTCTTGGCAGTGGTTGTAGCAACATCTTCCAAGCATTGTACTTGGTCCTTTACTACAGTACAAAGGAGTTTCAACTTTGACATAGAGGAATTGATACTGGGGCGGTTAGTACTGGGAATCAGACTGGTAAGGGTGTCAACCGTAGTTTGTATGACATCCCTTTCCTTCTTCCTTTGCATCTCTTCCAGTCTTTCTTGTGCCAGTTTGATGCCTCGCAGCAACTTGGACTCATCTATCAATTAAAGGTCAATCGGACTAGTCGTGTCAACTGGTTTGGCTTGACCACCGATTGCCTTGGGAGTCTCTGCTTGTTTGGTTTTCTCTACTTCCTTCTCCTCTGCTGCTCTTTTCTTTTCCTCTTCTTTCTTCTTTTGTTCCTCTTCTTATTTCTTCTTCAGTTCTTCCTTCTTCTTGTCTTCTTCCTGCTTTTTCTTTTCTTCCTCCTTCTTTTTCTCCTCTTCTTTCCTCTTCTCCTCTTCTTTTCTCTTCTCCTCTTCTTGTTTCCTCTTCTCCTCCTCTTTCTTTTTCTCTTCCTCTTTCCTCTTGTCTTCCTCTTTCTTTTTCTCTTCCTCTTTCCTCATTTGTTCTTTGTCCTGCTTCTCTTTTTCAGCTTTTTCCTTGTCATGTTTCTCCTTCTTTGTGTTTGGAGTGACATCCTCAACATCTAATGCATCCACATCAATAGGATCATTTTGTTATGTCACTCTTTCTCCTTCACTATCAATGCTTCATCTAGTTTGCCTAATGTTAGATCAGGTTCTTGTTCAGCCTTCAGATTGGCCTCCGACACTTGGTGTAACCGGACAACAACTTTGGCATGTAAATGTGTGTCCTTCTCCACTTCATAAGTTTTACCTTCCAATAGCCTGAGTCTTCATCTTCTCATGAGGAAGAGGCCTTTGTTCTTATCCATTATCCCAAATAATTCAGAATTAGAGGCATCGGTAAAGTATTGTGCAAAGACTCTCTCCCTTATTTCTTGTTCTTTTTCAATGGCAAAGTGCCATTTATTATCTAAAGAATTGTATAAAGAATCTGGTGTGACCGATCTGATTTCAGATGGTGACTGGTCATTGACACACAAATATCTAATAACCTCTTGTTCTACTTCATCTTTCTCATTATCAATGAAATCATCAAAATACTCTTTTAAATCATCAAGCACTTTCCTCTTTATATTATTTAAAGTCCTTTGATAATGTTTCATCGGCTTATAAGAAGAGATGTCTATATTTACCGGTGCTGACGTTGTAGGTGCATTATTGGTAGATTTTGCCTTCTTTCTTGATTGCCTGGTTTTCTTTGGTTGTACTTCCGATTCAGTATCCTCTAACTCCGGTGAGCTATTTTTGGTTTTCTGCTTCCTCTCAAAGACTTTAGTAGGAACAACCTCCGGTTTCTTCTTAGCAAGTGACCGCTTGGTCACTTTTGGAATGGAAAAGGTAACTGGTGCAGATACCAATGGTACTACTTTATCCTTTTTCTATTTTGGATCTTCAACCAGTGTTACCCTCTCCAAGTAGGTACCAATTTGTTTTTTCTTAGCATGTAATGGTGAGGCAAGCAGGGTAGAGGCATACCCGATCAACATATCATACATCACTTCATACCCCATTGGTTTAACTGCTTCCTTTCTCGGTTCCATCACTTCCATTATGCATTCATCTACCTTTATTGTGAAGTAGATGTTATATTCATACTTCTTCACAATATCACCAGATACCCTCATTCTATGGCTCATTTTCCGCTTGAATTCATCAAAATATTTATTAAGAACCTCAGGATATCCGGTTCCCACTGCTTGAAGACTTTCCCTAATTTTCTTGGAGATCGGTTGGTCAACAGACCATTGAACATCACCTATTCTAGGGAAATAGCCTTGAAAGTAGAAGAATAGGCTGACCAAAAGTTGCCAAACCTGAACCTTAGAGCATTGTCCTGTTTGATGGACTTCAGGTTCAATAGCAGTTGCTTCTGCAAATAGGTACACAAATCAAATGAGGCATCTTTCTTAATCATTCTGTAGGTGGCATTCACTGTAGTAGCAGGGATAGAGTTCATTCTGCTAGCATAAAAAATTTGGTAGCCAATCACCATGCAGGCATACTTAACCAAGTCATCTTTGATGGTGTTGACAGTCATCGCCAGTTGGTCGCTCAGAGAACCGGTGAGCTTAGTCATTTCAGTCTTGGTGACCTTCCTTAGAGCTGGCACCTCTCCAATGTTATAGAAACTAGTGACAACATGAATTGCCTCCGGTGTGATGTCATGCGTCTGCTCAAGATACATTTTATCACCGTGCACTCTGCTCAGGATGATGTGGATGTGATCTTCAGTGAATTCTTCCAAAAAATAAACCGCATTGTGCAGTTTCTTCCTCTCTAGGATGCTATATTCAAGTTTGATTTTCTTGTTATCCCCATAGAATAGACCTAGTTGGGAATGAATCACTAAGGATCCTAGGTCTTCCAATTTATAATCAATATATCTTGAAATATCTTCCTCAATTATAACTCTGGCGGGTATCTGGGATAGGTAATTGTATTTCATCTTCTTTTCAATAAAATCAGTTGAATCTACAGGTGCACTAGAACTAGAGTGCGATGCAAAAGCCATGATAAGAAAGAAATTCGAGAAATACCTTCACAAACCAAAATTTAGGGTTTAGCAACGTCTCCCACAATACACCACTTTGGTTGCTCGATTACCGCTTAGTGTTCTTCACTGATAGATTGAAAACGATCGCTAGATTCCTCTGCAAGATTTTTGAATTCACTTTGAATCACTAGATGAATCTCTCTTTGTCGCTTTGCTCTTGAAAATTCTTCGCTTGAAAATAGATAAGTAAAAATGACGACCAAAATCCTTTTAAATAGATTTTTCACCTACCATAAGGTTACCTCATCATTCATCCTTCATAGCAGGAGTAAGTCACCTTATAAAATTTTATTTGGAAGTCCTTATCTTTCTAGAAATTCCTCGGTTCAATCCTTAATCCATTTGTAAAATTGTCTTTTAATCTGAAACGCCAATTTTTAATGGTCGGTTTGAACCCCGTGAACTCATTGAACCTTTTTGAAGCAAGTATAGAAAGTTCATAAGGTAGTTTTAGGTTCTGCAGGTTCTTAAGTGTCTAGGAGGTTTTCATACTAACATTCACTCAAAGTATTTTGCAGTAGTTCTTTTAAAGGTCGCATTCGGTGATGTGTTATATCATCTCTCTCCAGGTTGTGAACTCTTTGAACCTAGTTCAAAAGGTTTGAGCGTGTTCAACATGTTCAACGCGGTTCAAAAGGTCAACAACACTTAACAGAGTTAATCTTTTCAGAAGAGAATTTTCTTGGCATGGTGTACCCCTTGAACTACTTGAACTCTCGTGAAGTCAGTTCAAATTGTTCATGTGTGTTCAAATCAGGTGGGTCCCATGAGCTAAAAGACATGATGGTGCACTTATTGCCAAGTATGATGAAGATTGAACCATATCTTGGGTGACGTCAACTGTTTGAGTTTTCGAGGCAAGTAATCATTTTGGGAATTGGCTGTTACTCCAAAAACGTCACCATGTATTCAATGTGCGCGTGAGATGTCCAATCCAAAAGCTCAACACATTTGAACTGATGATTGGAATTAATTCACTTAATAAGTTCGTATCACTACTTTTGCTATAAGGTATGAAGTGATTAGTTCTCTGAAAACTTGTTCCTCATTGTTGCGGAGTTACTTTTCTTGGATAGAAGGTTTGTTTGCTGGTAGTCATCCGATTGCTCTCAACTGTGAAGGTGAGTTTGTTTCTTGTCCTCTCCAGTGATTTTTACCTGCTTTTCCTCTCTTGTAATAAGATTTGCTGAGAAAATAAGGCTTGTTATTTATGAATTATGAAGTCCACATTACACCTTTTCGGGAACATTTTTAGTCTTGCATGTACAAAGCCCATAGTCAATGATATAGACTTAAAAGGGGAAAATATGGAAGTTTTAAAGGAAAGGGTGTTCAAGGGAATTGATGGTTCCTTTGGTGTAGAAATTTTGAGTAGTGATCTCATAGAAGCGGCAGCCTTCCCCCCAGCTATCCCTTGCCCAGAACTAGTTAGAGAGTGTATTGCTAGGTATGATCCAATTTCTGAGACCATCAAAAGAGATAATGGTGAAACCCTCCTTGCCATTAACCGCGAAGTTATTTCCTCCATTTTCAAACTACTTGATTATCAGTTCTCAAACTTTTCTCCTACCCAATCAATTACTGAGTCCAATGCAGATAGAATCGGGCACCGGAATAATGTAGTGAAATATTGGTTGAAGGTTCCCCAAAGGGGTGGCTCCAGGTTGCCCAAGAATCCCAAAAAGAACCATATGCTTCCCCACAGTCATGATGTCATGTTACTATTGCACCAAGTCAGAGGCTCGGCAGAGGCCTATAGTTTCGATGACTAGATTTATTGCTATGTACAACTGGTACTGGAAGGGAAACAATATCTCGATTGGGTAGAGCTGATTGCCGATTCCATGAGGGAGCAGCTGAGTATGGCCAAATAGTTCAAGCAGAATTTATTCATGTCCTCATATCTGATATATTGTTTGGCATGTGTTAAGGAGATAGTGGGAATACCTAGGCAGCTCACTAAGGGAGAGGTCTCTATGTATGATTTTTACCTTATGTTACAAAAGGATAATGCTTTGCAAGACTTTAGGAGGGTACATAATGCCTTCCTGGGAGATTTGTGTTACGAATTAAAGAACATGAAAACCAAGAGGATGTTTGAGGATGCACAAGCCTTAGTGAAGAGATTTGGTAGTTTCTTTATTCAGTTCCCTCAGTTTTAATACGTAAGAGTAGGCGGTTTTGAGGAAGAGCCTTTCAAGCTTCCTCATTTTTGTTTAGATTGTTTTATTTTGGTAGAGATTTGTAGGTAGTTGGCTACCGTGATTAAGAAGGCTCAACCCAGGGATAAATGGGAGGATCATTTTCCTATTCAATTGGGTATTTTATCCTGTAGTTCAATGTTAGATGCTTTGAGCATTGGAGTGGAATTGAAAAACTTCAATTTTCCACTATATCACGAAAGAAAAGGCTTTGACAATAAAGGTTTCTCACGAAGTCTTGGTCTGATGCCATACCTCCCAATTCCACACCTAGAGGAATTTTGGGAAGATTGCAGTGATGAGCTTGAGGTGTTCAAGAGGGCAAACATGAGAATGGTGTTGGAGCAAGTACTTTCACTATTGGTGAAGCTCGACATAAGTGGGATTGAAGAAGATTATTTGGAGCTTTTTGAACCCAGATACTTAGACCAAGATGAAACCAAAGTGTCCAGCATCAATTGGGATGTGGAAGAAGAGGGCAACATACAACTAAAAACAAAAAGGGTTTTGGAGAGAACCGCATAATGGGTTGGCAAGAAGAGAGTAGTGAGATTAGGCGCCAAGTCTAACTCCGTGAGAAATAGTGAGGTTACTCTGTGTTCACCAAAGCATTTTTCTAATCATACTTCTATGCCTATTAATGCAGGTAAGGATAAAAAGACATCTCACATCAGGCACAAGCCCAATCTAGTTCTGGATTTCTCTACTCCTCGACATACTAGGTCACAAAGTGCTGCGCAGAAAAGAATGGATGAAACCAAAGATACAGAGGCAAAGTATAAAATTCTTGATGCTCAGATATTTAAAGTTGAAGATCTTGACAGTGACATTGTCAACACCATGGATTCCCATGCAGTTACCGTAGCCATGATGCCACCCCCTAAATTGATCGGAGGAACAACTAGTTTGAGTGCAACTCCTAAGTGGCTAACCACTTCAGTAAGAAAGAAACAAAGTTTCATTCTCGTGACCATCCCAATTCAGGTCATGGTAGTTAAGTACACAGAGAAGGGCCCCAAGCAAAAGAAGTTCAAAACAACCAGACTAGATAATGATGAAGGAACTGGAAAGTGGGTTGTCGAGATTGCTTCTTACAAGCCCAAAGATGAAGATAAGGAGGTCAATGTAGAGGAATTTGAGATCACCAAGGTGGAGCTTGAGAACATGAGTAGGGATTCAGATAATCACTTCTTCCAGGTATCGACTAAGAAAATGCTCACAAGGTCGAAAAAAGATGGGCAGGAGAAGAGAGAGCTAAAGTGGCATATAAAAATTCTTGCTCAATTCATTGATAGCATCAGCTTTTTCGGAGCACTTCCCATATCCCATGCTACAGAGAGCTTTGACCCTACCTCACCAGAAAATAAAAAGCTAATGAGTCAAGTTCAATGAGCTAAAAGCATTGCAGGGGCTGTGGAGAAATGGATTGAAGGAGTAATTAAAGACGGAGAAAAGAATATCACAAGCTCCAGGAAGTTATGCGACGAGATGTAGAGCCTCATTGCAGAGATTCAAAACCAAATTTTGCCATGGGAAAAAGAGGAACATAAATGGGAAAATGTCTTGCCTATGCTTGCCAAAATAGAAGAGTACGGAGCCACCAGGTTCCTGACAGAACATTCAATCAAGTTGGTAACCGATGAGTGCCAACTCTTTGTATTGAAAAAGACCATAATGTGGCAGGTACTCACATTCAAGTTTGTGTTTTCCGATGTTAAGACTTATGTTTATGAACTTCAGGACCTCCAATGCAGCTTAGTTAATGACAACAAAGTGGTTAATCCGGACCACGATTGGCAGCTGGGGATTTGTGGACTGAACACGAAAGACGCGATAAAGGCTTTTAGGTTATACATGGAGAAAGTTAAAGCTAAAGGCAATTTCACCCCTAAAGATATAACACAAGTCACCCGGATCAAGTCCATGAAGTTTATTGGTAACGATCAGTTACCAAAGCATGCCGAGAAAATGGTGAAGCACAGGTGGGACAAAGAAGCCACAAAGGCAAAAATCAATGCTATGAAGAATCCAAGCCCATCTATAATACAGGAACTTGCAACTACCCACGACGCCCAGGAAAGCGGAGGAGAAGATGATGATGGAAAAGGAGCATAACATATCGATATTGCTCTATTTTTATTTTATGTATTTTTCATAATCTTGCAAATGACTTCGGGACATCTGTCCCAAATATACTCTGTTGGTTTTCATAACTGATTCGGAGGAGGTCGAGTTTTCAGGGAGACCTCCTCTGTTCTAAAGACATATATAAATTAGATTAAGGGAGATATAGGGGGGTTAGAATATTTTGGGTTTTTGACTTAGTTTTCTGGTTTTTAAAAGTTTTGTTTTGTTGAAGGAAGTCACCAGACTTTGAAAATCTGAAATTGGAAAGGATTTATACATGTATTGTTGTGTCTTTGTCACATAAAATATATATATATATATATATAAGATCATATTGTTATTGGGAGAAGGAAAACCTTTGAGTTTTGAATTTGTAGTGATATTTCTTTTCATATATTAATCTAATCAAATGACAGTGATCGCCTTTCCGATGAAGAATATTGTTATTGTTTTGGGACTCCTTCCTATGTGATTTTGAAAGATATGTGCTTAAAAAGAGATTTTATTTCTCTTATCTTTTTTTTTTATGAATTGTCGAACTAGTGTTCTGAACTTTGTTTTGATCACTTCCATTTCTCATGTTGAAGCATTTTGAAGAATAATTTTTCTCTGAAATAAGTGTAAATCATTAGCCTCTCATCTAAGAATGAAGTAGGTAGCCTTACATGCTTTCAGGTTAAAAGCATACCAATTTAATTTAATTAGATTATTCCTTGAATAACTAATGTAGGGAGTTGTACCTATAAAAAATTCAGAGGGAAGTGGCATATGCTACACTTACCCAACTATTTAGCTGAACTTTTCTCTTTTAAAGAAGGCGACAGAGTTTGAAATCATTTAATTTGAAGAAAGGCAAAAATCTGTTCACTAACATATTTTTGGCGACTCTACTGGGGAGACGTCAAACATTCAATAGATCAGAGTGCTACGAGCATGTTAGAATTGAACTTATAATTAATAGTATCAATAGGTTTGCTTTGTCTGAGACAAATTTTCATAACTCAAGAATATTGCCGAGGTCGAAAGAATTGTTTAAAGACCTTAGAAACCCTAGAGACGACAACACTAGATTCTCGTCCTTATACCAGATCACAAAGGAGAGAGGGAGTTGTTGATAATTATTTTGAAGAATTGCAAGGGTTATCATTTGCCACAAATTTCACTCCCAAGAGGAACGCTAAAAGTATCTTTCCTCTCCTACCGAAACCACTCCCAAGGTACCTTCCTCTTCAAGCCACTGGCAAGCATTAACGCTTACCGGAATCCAAGCCCCTCCCCTTATAACTATTTACCTTGGTTTCATTATGGCCCAACCATGGGGTGCCGCAGTCGGACCTCTTGCCCTCGAAGCCCATAATCCACTTCCAAAAGGAGCAAGGGATGTTTTACCTAAGTTTAATGGGGATGGAAAAGTCTCGGTTGAAGAACACTTGAATTCTTTTAATGTAGCTACTGGGATACTGGCAGTACAACATGAAGATGTGGTTGTTAGGCTTTTTGCTCAAACTCTTACCGAGGGAGCATCAGATTGGTTCAGTCATCTGCAAGCCGGATCTATAACTGATTGGCAAACAATGAAAACTTTTTTTGAGAAATGGTTCAAGAGTGCTGATGACGAGCACTCACTATTGGCCCAGCTCACACAAATGAAAAAAAAGATTCATTAGCCAATGACGGACTATGTAGCTGGGTATAATAAAATTATCCATAAAATTCCCCAGGCTAAAAGACCAACTGTTGATAATCAACAATGCTTCTTTATAAACTCTATGCCTCCCGATGTTGGTTTCCATCTGAGAAGAAATAGGCCAACTGATATTGATACTGCACAAAATTAGGCTATAGAACTCGAAGATGATCTAATAACAACCAGGAAATGGAGAAAGGATGTGCAAATTCCTCAAGGTCAATCTCAAGCTTCCACCTCTTCAACCGATCCAGTTGTTCAAAGGCTAGTCAATGATATGATTACTTTGAAGAGGCAGATACCAAAACCTAGAGTTTGCTACCCACAGCCCTATCAAGATATAAGAAGAAAACAACCAAACCAGTATAATTATGGGCGATCTTTGTAATTGCCTGCTACCCCCCAAAGATTGCAAATAGAGGCTCCTCCTGATAAGGGTGCTATGTGCTCTTTTCACCTCACTACAGATCATGATGGAGTTCTTGTCCTGATATGATAAGGCATGTTCAAATGAAAAACACAAAGGATGAACTAGGTGAGTTCACTGAAGCAGAGAAAATTCAATAAGTACCTGGCGACTCTAGATCATTCTACCTTGAATATGAGTCAGATTCAGAAAGAGGTGGTAATATTTTGGTAACTCTTGAAGACTCTGCATGTGCAATCCTTACAAGGAATCAACGAACCTCCCAACCTGCTCCTTTTGCGAGCTCTTCTGGAGCTAATTTCAAAGGTAAGAACCCCACAAGTAATGATTTTTCCTCTCATGCAAAGACTCTTGAAGTTAAGATTTTACAAAGAAATCTTGAAAGTAAAAATAATTCTTCTCCTTTCTCCTCCTTTGACATAATTGAATTTTGTAAAGCTTCAACTGTTCAACTTTGTACTGCTGAATATTTGAAACTGAACCCGAAGGAACTAGACAAACTGGTCAAGTATGTAAAAGGAGATTCTTCCTCAGAGTCCTTAGTGCATAAATGTGTGGTGGATAGTGATTTGTTTACTACTGAAAAACCTGCATCTGTTCCGTGCCCTTCTACTGATTTGATTAATCCCTATGCTTTTCAAAAGCTTAGCAATTGTATTATAGATTCAGAAGCATCAAATAACATAATGCCTTCATTTGTTGCTAGGTCTTTAGGTTTAACACTCACTAAGACATTTGGGAGATGTTGTTTAATGGATGGGAAGCAGGTCCCTCTTATTGGACAGGTAAAAGATGCTCAAGCAGTGCTAGCAGCATGTCCTAATAAAAGGGTAAAATTAACTATTTTGGTTGCTGACATTCCTACAAGTTATGGGATGCTCTTAAGTAGAACTTTTTGTAAAGAACTTGGAGGTGAAATTAATATGGACTGGTCAAAAGTTATCATCCCACTAGGAAAACAAAAAATCAAACTTGAACCCGAACCAAAAAATAAATACACAGACTTTCCCTCTGATAATCCCAAAGCCCAAATTTTGTTCCAAGAATGTGAATTTGGAAACTATCTCATCCTAGCACCTGATAAAAAAGAATTCGAAGAAGCAGTTGATGAACATGGCAGATTGTGGCAGATGGAATTTGATGGAAGTTGCGCCAACTCTAGCTCTGGAGCAGGGGTAGTTTTGTTGTCCCCTAATGGTAACATTTTTCCTTTTTTTTTTTCAAGTTGGATTTCAAGAATACTAATAACACTACAGAGTATGAGGCATTACTGTTAGGATTAAATGAAGCCAAGTGTAAGGGTATAAAATTGTTCAAGGTTAAAGGGGATGCGGAGCTGATTGTCAAACAGGTAAGAAATGTCTATTCAATTAAGAATGATAGATTGAAACATTATAGAAACAGGGTTTGGCATGAGATAGATTTTTTTTATGCTTTCTCAATTGAAGCTATGCCAAGGGATGAAAACACTAGGGTGGATTCGTTGGCCGTTTCAGCTTCCCTTTTGTTACCACACCTAGACTTTAAGGATGATTCTTATAGGATTGAAATGATTTATAGGCCTAGTGTCCCTGATAACATGAACCATTGGCAAGTATTTGATATAGATGCTCAGATTAAAGACTTTATGGAGTGCTCTCATTCATTTACCCAATCATATTTCGAAGGTTTTGAAGATGGTTGCAAGGAATTTTGTCCAGATCTGGGTATTGATTCTGATAAGAATTTCATTCAGCTTAAAGGGAACAAAATTCCAAAAGGTCTAGTGACTCTAGAGAGGTTTTTCACCCGTAATGATGTGTTTACTGGCAAGAAAGCTCCCGACGATGGCGGAAAAGGAAGTTGTGAAAAGATTAATCTTGGTGATGAATCTAATCCTAAAATGGTAACAATTGGCAAATGTTGTTCTTCTGAGGAAAAATAAATACTTAATGGGCTACTAAAGGAATACATTGATGTATTCACTTGGTCTTATGATGATTTGAAGGAGTTTAGTAATGGGCAATTTCAACATCAAATTTCATTGAAGCCTGGTGTTTCTCCTTTCAGACAAAAAATTAGAAATTTCAATCCCATGATGGCAGATGCAATTTTTAAGGAGGTAGATAAAATGCTTAAAGCTAGAATTATATATCCAATTCATCACTCTACCTGGGTAGCCAATATAGTGCCTGTGAGGAAGAAGAATGGGGAAATTCATATTTGTGTAGATTTTCGCAATCTGAATCAGGCAAGTCTTAAGGATAACTATGCTTTACCTAATATGGATCATATTTTGCAAACAGTATCTGGGTCAGAATTGATGTCAATGTTAGACAGTTTTTCTGGTTACAATCAAATTAGTGTTGCAGAGAATGAACAACACAATATGACATTCATCACTCCATGGGGAAAATTTACATATAATCGTATGCCATTTGGTTTAATAAATGCCAGAGCAAATTTTCAAAGGGCCATGGATTCTTCTTTTAGGGATTTTCATGACAGAATTATTGTAATTTACCTAGATGACTTGACAGTGTTTTCTAAAGATAGGACGAATCATATCAAAGATTTGAGGGCAGTTTTGTGACGTAGTCGAGAGCATGGTATCTCCTTGAACCCAAAGAAGTCAGTTTTCTATGTAACTGAGGGCAAATTGTTGGGGCATATCATTTCAAAAGAAGGTGTCCAGATTGATCCTAAGAGAGTCAATGCAATTCAATATCTCAGCTTACCTTCAAATTGGACTGGAGTGAGGTCTTTCTTTGGCCAGGTGAATTTCCTAAGATGGTTTGTACCTAAATTTGTAGAAACTACCAAGCATATCATCAGCTTGTTGAGTGAAAGGCATCCTTTCAAATGGACTGAAGAAGCCAAAGGAGCTGTTGAAAGAATCAAGAGTTCGGTTGCTAATGTGCCAACTCTCATCAACCCGGATTTCAAAAAGGATTTCATTATATACTGCTATACCTCAGAAAATACAATGTCAAGAATATTGTTACAGGTAGATGAATCTGTGATTGAAGCACCTATAGCATTCATGAGTGTTCCTCTCAAGAAGCATGAGCTTAAGTATTCGTTCTTAGAGAAACAAGCCTTTGCCATGGTTAAAGCTGTAAAAAAATTTCGGTATTACATTTTGCACTCTCATTCTGTGATTTTTGTTCCAGATTCTGCAGTGAAAAGCATTTTAACTCAGCAAGAAGTTGGACTCAATAAAAGAGCGACATGGGTAACTAAAATTCAGGAATACGATCTAGACATTCACCCTACAAAGACGGTTAAAGGACAAGGCTTATGCAAATTAATAGCAGAAAATAAGATGGAAACAGAAAAAGAGTTACCATTGACCCTGTTCATTGGATTGCAAGATACGTGGTTTTCTGATGTAGCCTACTATTTGACTTACGACAGTTGCCCAAGTCATTTTTTAGCTAAAGAGCAAAGGAATCTCAAGTTAAAAGTAGGTAAGTATGTTATTTGGCAAGATGTTTTATACAAAAAAGGTTTGGATGGTACCTATTTAAGGTGCGTGGATAAGCCTCAACAACAAAAGCTTCTAGAAGTTTATCATGGTGAAGCCTGTGGTGGACATTTCTCATCCTTTGTGACTGCTTTTAAGATTTTAAGAAATTGCTTTTATTGGCCTGGTATGTTTCAGGATGCATATGCTTATGTTAAGGGATGTGAAAAATGCCAACTCTTTTCTGGGAAACCACATTGAGCTGCTCTACCTTTAAGGCCTGTGGTAGTCGATGAACCCTTCAAACAATTGGGTATTGATTTCATTGGGCCAATAAATCCTCATTCCAGTGCTGGTCACATGTATATGTTGACAGCAATGGATTATTTTACTAAGTGGGTGGAGGTTGTTCCCACTAAGAAGGCGAATTTAGAGGTCATATGTAACTTTCTCAAGTATTGCATTTTGGTCCATTTTGGGGTCCCTCAGAAGATTGTTGCAGATAATGCATTGTATTTCTCCTCTGAAGAACTGACTATGTTTTGCTATGAACATCAAATTACTCTCTCACATTCCTCTGATTACTTTCCACAAGGTAATGGATTGGTAGAATCAAGCAACAAGAACCTGGTAGCAATCATGAAGAAGTTAGTTGATGATAATGCCTGGAATTGGCATAAAAAGGTCTATGAATCCCTTTGGGCAAATAGAATTACCCCTAAAAGAGCCATTGGAATGGCACCTTTTGAGCTAGTGTATGGAATTGGTGCAAAAGTTTCTTTACCTTTGGAATTGTCGGCGGCCAGGCTTCAAACAGTCATTCAGGATTCCTTTTTCCAAAATTCTCTAGAGAAGAGGGTTATGTATCTTATGAAGCTGGAAGAAGAGAGAGAAATGTTAGTGGATAGAATATCTGAGCATCAGAACAGGGTGAAGAGGATTTTTGTTATGAGAGCTCAACCAAGAGGTTTTCTTGAAGGGGATGAAGTAATGTTGTGGGATAAGAGAAGGGAACCAAAAGGTGCCCATGGAAAATTTGATTCACTATGGAAAGGTCTGTTCAAGATCCATGAAGTAGTAGGACCAAATGCATTCAGACTGAGTTATTCTGATGGAATGGTTATGCCCTATACCTATAATGGGCAGGACCTTAAGCTCTACAAACTTTGAAATATGTGGTAAAGATTCCTTGTACATAGTATCTTAGTTGTTGTTTTGGTGTCTGTTAGGTGTGAGTCCTGTTTTGTCCCCCTTTCTATTTTTGGCTTTGCGAAACCAGAGATTTAGAGTTCTTTGCATTTTTCACAAAATACAATCCCCAGTCAGAGCCAATGTTACCTCGTCATTCATCCTTCATAGCAGGAGTAAGTCACCCTATAAAATTTTATTTGGAAGTCCTTATCTTTCTATAAATTCCTCGGTTCAATCCTTAATCCGTTTGTAAAATTGCCTTTTAATCTGAAACACCAAGTTTTAATGGTCGGTTTGAACCCTGTGAACTCATTGAACCTTTTTGAAGCAAGTATAGAAAGTTCATAAGGTAGTTTTAGGTTCTGTAGGTTCTTAGGTGTCTAGGAGGTTTTCATACTAACATTCACTCAAAGTATTTTGCAGCGGTTCTTTTAATGGTCGCGTTCAGTGATGTGTTACATCATCTCTCTCCAAGCTGTGAACTCTTTCAACCTAGTTCAAAAGGTTTGAGGTTGTTCAACATGTTCAATGCAGTTCAAAAGGTCAACAACACTTAATAGAGTTAATCTTTTCAGAAGAGAATTTTCTTGGTGCGGTGTACGCCTTGAACTACTTGAACTCTCGTGAAGTCAGTTTAGATTGTTCATGCATGTTCAAATCAAGTGGGTCCCATGAGCTAAAAGACATGATGGTGCACTTATTTCCAAATATGATGAAGATTGAACCATATCTTGGGTGACGTCAACTGTTTGAGTTTTGAGGCAAGTAATCATTTTGGGAATTGGCAGTTACACCAAAAATGTCGCCATGCATTCAATGCATGCGTGAGATGTCCAATCCAAATGCTCAACACATTTGAACCGGCGATTGCAATTAATGCACTTAATAAGTTCATATCACTGCTTTTGCTATAAGGTATGCAGTGATTAGTTCTCTGAAAACTTTTTCCTCATTACTGTAGAGTTACTTTTCTTGGATAGAAGGTTTGTTTGCCGGTAATCCTCTGATTGCTCTCAACTGTGAAGGTGAGTTTGTTTCTTGTCCTCTCCAGTGATTTTTACCTGCTTTTCCTCTCTCGTAATAAGATTTGCTGAGAAAATAAGGCTTGTTATTTATGAATTATGAAGTCCACATTACACCTTTTCGGGAACATTTTTAGTCTTGCATGTACAAAGCCCATAGTCAATGATATAGACTTAAAAGGGGAAAATATGGAAGTTTTAAAGGAAAGGGTGTTCAAGGGAATTGATGGTTCCTTTGGTGTAGAAATTTTGAGTAGTGATCTCATAGAAGCGGCAGCCTTCCCCCCAGCTATCCCTTGCCCAGAACTAGTTAGAGAGTGTATTGCTAGGTATGATCCAATTTCTGAGACCATCAAAAGAGATAATGGTGAAACCCTCCTTGCCATTAACCGTGAAGTTATTTCCTCCATTTTCAAACTACTTGATTATCAGTTCTCAAACTTTTCTCCTACCCAATCAATTACTAAGTTCAACACAGATAGAATCGGGCACCGGAATAATGTAGTGAAATATTGGTTGAAGGTTCCCCAAAGGGGTGGCTCCAGGTTGCCCAAGAATCCCAGAAAGAACCATATGCTTCCCCACAGTCATGATGTCATGTTACTATTGCACCAAGTTAGAGGCTCGACAGAGGCCTACAGTTTCGACCACTAGATTTATTGCTATGTACAACTGGTACTGGAAGGGAAACAATATCTCGATTGGGCAAAGTTGATTGCCAATTCCATGAGGGAGTAGCTGAGTATGGCCAAATAGTTTAAGAAAAATTTATTCATGTCCTCATATCTGATATATTGTTTGGCGTGTGTTAAGGAGATAGTGGGAATACCTAGGCAGCTCACTGAGGGAGAGGTCTCTATGTATGATTTTTACCCTATGTTACAAAAGGATAATGCTTTGCAAGACTTTAGGAGGGTACATAATGCCTTCCTGGGAGATTTGTGTTACGAATTAAAGAACATGAAAACCAAGAGGATGTCAAAGGATGCACAAGCCTTAGTGAAGAGATTTGGTAGTTTCTTTATTCAATTCCCTCGCTTTTGCTACATAAGAGTAGGCGGTTTTGAGGAAGAGCCTTTAAAGCTTCCTCGTTTTTATTCAGATTATTTTATTTTGGTAGAGATTTGTAGGTAGTTGGCTACCGTGATTAAGAAGGCTCAACCCAGGGATAAATGGGAGGATCATTTTCCTATTCAATTGGGTATTTTATCCTGCAATTCAATGTCAGATTCCTTGAGCATGGGAGTGGAATTGAAAAACTTCAATTTTCCACTATATCACGAAAGAAAAGGCTTTGACAATAAAGGTTTCTCACGAAGTCTTGGTCTGATGCCATACCTCCCAATTCCACACCTAGAGGAATTTTGGGAAGATTGCAGTGATGAGCTTGAGGTGTTCAAGAGGGCAAACATGAGAATGGTGTTGGAGCAAGTAATTTCACTACAGGTGAAACTCGACATAAGTGGGCTTGAAGAAGATTATTTGGAGCTTTTTGAACCCAGATACTTAGACCAAGATGAAACCGAAGTGTCCTGCATCAACTGGGATGTGGAAGAAGAGGACAACATACAGCTAAAAACAAAAAGGGTTTTGGAGAGAACCGCATAATGAGTTGGCAAGAAGAGAGCAGTGAGATTAGGCACCAAGTCTAACTCCGTGAGAAATAGTGAGGTTACTTTGTGTTCACCAAAGCATTTTTCTAATTGTACTTCTATGCCTATTCATGCAGGTAAGGATAAAAAGACATCTCACATTAGGCACAAGCCCAATCTAGTTCTGGATTTCTCTACTCCTCGACATACTAGGTCACGAAGTGCTGCGCAGAAAAGAATGGACGAAACCAAAGATACAGAGGCAAAGTATAAAATTATTGATGCTCAGATATTTAAAGTTGAAGATCTTGATAGTAACATTGTCAACACCATGGATTCCCATGCGGTTACCGTAGCCATGATGCCACCCCCTAAATTGATCGGAGGAACAACTAGTTTGAGTACAACTCCTAAGTGGCTAACCACTTCAGTAAGAAAGAAACAAAGTTTCATTCTCATGACTATCCCAATTCAGGTCATGGTAGTTAAGTACACAAAGAAGGGCCCCAAGCAAAAGAAGTTCAAAACAACCAGACTAGATAATGATGAAGGAACTGCAAAGTGGGTTGTCGAGATTGCTTCTTACAAGCCCAAAGATGAAGATAAGGAGGTCAATGTAGAGGACTTTGAGATCACCAAGGTGGAGCTTGAGAACATGAGTAGGGATTCAGATAATCACTTCTTCTAGGTATCGGCTAAGAAAATGCTCACCAGGTTGGAAAAAGATGGGTAGGAGAAGAGAGAGCTATAGCGGCATATAAAAATTCTTGCTCAATTCATTGATAGCATCAGCTGCTTCGGAGCACTTCCCATATCCCATGCTACAGAGAGCTTTGACCCTACCTCACCAGAAAATAAAAAGCTAATGAGTCAAGTTCAATGAGCTAAAAGAATTATGGGGCTGTGGAGAAATGGATTGAATGAGTAATTAAAGACGGAGAAAAGAATATCACAAGCTCCAGGAAGTTATGCGACGAGATGCAGAGCCTCATTGCAGAGATTCAAAACCAGATTTTGCCATGGGAAAAAGAGGAACATAAATGGGAAAATGTCTTGCCTATGCTTGCCAAAATAGAAGAGTACGGAGCCACCAGGTTCATGATAGAACATTCAATCAAGTTGGTAATCGATGAGTGCCAACTCTTTGTATTGAAAAAGACCATAATGTGGCGGGTACTCACATTCAAGTTTGTGTTTTCCGATGTTAAGACTTATGTTTATGAACTTCAGGACCTCCAATGCAGCTTAGTTAATGACAACAAAGTGGTTAATCCGGACCACGATTGGCAGCTGGGGATTTGTGGACTGAACACGCAGGACGTGATAAAGGCTTTTAGGTTATACATGGAGAAAGTTAAAGCTAAAGGCAATTTCACCCCTGAAGATATAACACAAGTCACCCGGATCAAGTCCATGAAGTTTATTGGTAACGATCAGTTACCAAAGCATGCCGAGAAAATGGTGAAGCACAGGTGGGACAAAGAAGCCACAAAGGCAAAAATCAATGCTATGAAGAATCCGAGCCCATCTATAATACAGGAACTTGCAACTACCCACGACGCCCAGGAAAGCGGAGGAGAAGATGATGATGGAAAAGGAGCATAACATATCGATATTGCTCTATTTTTATTTTATGTATTTTTCATAATCTTGCAAATGACTTCGGGACATCTGTCCCAAATATACTCTGTTGGTTTTCATAACTGATTCGGAGGAGGTCGAGTTTTCAGGGAGACCTCCTCTGTTCTAAAGACATATATAAATTAGATTAAGGGAGATATAGGGGGGTTAGAATATTTTGGGTTTTTGACTTAGTTTTCTGGTTTTTAGAAGTTTTGTTTTGTTGAAGGAAGTCACCAGACTTTGAAAATCTGAAATTGGAAAGGATTTATACATGTATTGTTGTGTCTTTGTCACATAAAATATATATATATATATAAGATCATATTGTTATTGGGAGAAGGAAAACCTTTGAGTTTTGAATCTGTGTAGTGATATTTCTTTGCATATATTAATCTAATCAAATGACAGTGATCGCCTTTCCAATGAAGAATATTGTTATTGTTCTGGGACTCCTTCCTGTGTGATTTTAAAAGATATGTGCTTGAAAAGTGATTTTATTTCTCTAGTCTATTTTTTTATGAATTGTTGAACTAGTGTTCTGAACTTTGTTTCGATCACTTTCGTTTCTCAGGTTGAAGCATTTTGAAGAATAATTTTTCTCTAAAATATGTGTAAATCATTAGCCTCTCATCGAAGAATGAAGTAGGTAGCCTTACGTGCTTTCAGGTTAAAAGCATACCAATTTAATTTAATTAGATTATTCCCTAAATAACGAATGGAAGGAGTTGTACCTATCAAAAATTCAGAGGGAAGTGGTATATGCTACACTTACCCAACTATTTAGCTGAACTTTTGTCTTTTAAAGAAGGTGACAGAGTTTGAAATCATTTAATTTGAAGGCAAAAATATGTTCACTAACACATAATAAATGCTCCACCACTAGGGTACAAACCCTAATTTTGCCTTTTACCACTTCTGTCTTCTGTCGATTGACAAGTAACATATACCAGTTAAGGTCTTTACCGATATAAGTCGGGGGTTCAAATATTTCACTGATATGCTCCCCCTAAGATTTTCTCAAGCTTAGTTTGTCGGTTCAAAGACTTCCATACTAGATGCAGAAACCAGTTCATCTTGTGACACTTTTTCAAGTTTCTTTTTCCAAGTTTTATTCACTCCCACTTGAACGGTTTCAACATCAATCTTCCCTTCTGGAGTGATCGGTATATCATCTGATATGTTCTTTCTCATTCTGTAGGTTCTAGCAGTGTGTCCCGGTTTGTTGCAATGATAGCATACCATTCCAGGTGTTCTCCATGGTCCATTATTCATGCTACCATTCCTCCTTCTGCATGTCGTAGTAGTGTGACCGCTACCACGACATATCAAACAGGTTGCTCTCCAACTAGTTGCCACTTCATAGTCACCTAACCGATAGTCATAGGTATTATACCAATTGGGATTCCGGTTCCAAGAGGGTTCCGGGATAACTCCTTGAGTCCTTGGAGGGTATCTCCCAGTGTTGTGCAAAATAGACCTGCATTCAAATGCTCTATGTCCAAACTTGTTGCATGTATAACAATTTCCATTGAATCTATTAGATCTAGGCTTATTGTTTAGAAAATAAGGAAAATTATTGTAGGCCTTGCTTCTACATACATTAGCAGTATGTCCTTCTTTGAGACAATTGAAGCAAACAGGTTTAAAGTTTTACTTACCTTTATCCTTGGATGTTGATTGCTTCTTTGATGCTTCAGCTTTTGTTCCAGAGGTCTCACCTTCCTCATACCCAGAGAATCCAAGTCCAGTAGTATTCTTTACTGGTTTTGCAGATTCAAGCTTTTGCTCTAGCTTAGCAGTACTCTGATTGGATTTGGCAAGTATCTCCTTTGACCCAGTAAGTTCCTTGGAAATAGAAGCATTGGATTCCTTCAAGGTTGCATTCTAATAAATAGCCATGTTTAGTTCACCTTTCACTTCTTCTTTTTCCACTTTACTCTCTTGGAGATGAGCAGTAAGGGCACTGATTTCTTGCTTCAACTTGGAGATCTCATGATCTTTGTCTTTTACCAGATCTTCAACTTTCCTTCGGTTCTCAAGCTCTTGACACATTTTGATAGTCATTCCTTCCAACTCCTTTCTCAGGTTGGCTTTAGATTCATTCAATTTTTTGACTTCTTCAACTAGGGCATCCATGTCAGCTTCATCAAAAGAGCTATTTTCAGTAAGTTCCATCAGTTTCTCAGCATGCTCTCTTCTCTTGGCCAAAGAGGATTTATACTTGACTTTGAGTTCATCATAGGCTCTCTCAGTCTGAGTGAGAAGATGAGTAAGTTCCCTCACAGTGTATTCCCCCATATCTCCTTCCAAGTGGTTAGACTTATAGAAAGGTTGGCTCTGATACCAATTGATAAATACTAGGAGGGGGGGTGAATTAGTATACCAATAAATACTGAACTAAAACTCTTAAACAGTTTAGCAGATAACCAGTATAACAAATTCACTAATAAACCGGTTAAGATAAATGCAAACCAAATAGAAAATAAAGCATTCACCCACAAAACCACAATCACCATAACACAAGATATTTGACGTGGAAAGCCAAAAGGGAAAAAACCACGATGAGAAAAAACTCACAAGTAACTATCTGCATAATAGAAACTAGACCGGTTAAGGTCATACAATGTTCTTCACCAAAACAGATCTTGTTAGGAATCTAGATCTCTGTTAGGAGATAAGTCTTGTTAAAGACTACCTTGCTAAAGGATTTCAGATCCACAGTTGTGAACCACCTTGTTAGAGGATTTACAAAGGCTTTGTTGGGCCTACCCGGTTAACGGTTTCAGACTTGTCGAAGATGTGAGTAATCAACAAGTGAGTGATCTAAATACTAGCACAGTATTCTGGTTAGATCCTTGATAGCTCATTGTTAATGCATTTCAGCATTACTTCAATCTTCAATATCTCCACACTCTAACTCTTCACACAAACCTAATCTTCTCTGCAAAGATTGCACATAACCTTCTCATACATCATACATCTCTCACACATACAAACCCTAGACATGATGTCCTTATAAAGGAAATTGATTTCATGTCGATCCAATAAGATTAAAATACAAGTTCCTAGGTTCAGTGCATCTAGACACATTTGGTAACACGACACAAAATCACCACCAAAGTGTTAGTGGATGGAACTTATCACAGAAATACTGGTTGGTAACTCATCATAGAGTAATACCGGTTCATACAATATATCGATTACCGCTTGTCAAAAATGAAGACTGAAAAATGTTAACTACCACTTTGTTCCTTCATACTGCTTGAGATCCTCAAACCACTTGAGGTCTTCATACCACTTGGGTTCTCCATATCGCTTGAGGTCTTCAGTCAATTTGTGACTGGTAAACATCTTCTGTAAAACACCGATAGTCTAAAGACTATAATACATAATACCGGTTGGAACAATTACCGGTTGAGCATAACTCATACATCAAGAAAGTGTGTGTCCATCAATGACAATCAAAACATCATCAAAATGCCAACACAAAGGAGGCCAAATTTTTCAAGACAAGGTATGCCTCCTGATCCACTATATTTTTATGGTTATAGTGGAAATTCCTATGCACAAAATAATCAATGGCAATCTCTGTATGCTCAAAATTTTGGAAATGATCAAAATTGGTATAATCCTCAAGACCAAGGGCAAAATTTTGCCAATCAAACTCCGCAATGGTAGCAGCCACAAGGAAATTGGTCTCAGTCCCAAGGACCATGGTAATTATTCCAAGGGAATTGGCAACCTACCCCTCAATGGAGAGGAGGTCAACAATGAACAAATCAATCATCTGGTTATCAGCAACCTCAGCAGTAGCCACAACAATATTCTATAATGCCTCCTCCTGCTGCCAATACCGTTCCACCTAAACCTAGATAGTTGCCCACTCAACCCATGCCAAATCCTAATAGCAATCCGCAACAACAACAACAAGTTTATTCAACTGATCCTAATCAATATCCAACTTATTATCTTTCTATAAGTGATATTCACCTTAGATTCGAGACAACTTTACCTAACCCAGCAACCCAAATACCTCAAAATTAGCAAATACCCCCATTTCCTCAAAGGTTGAAAGCTAAAGAGATTCCTCAAGAAGAGGATATAAATTTTGATATCATAGATCAACTGAAACACATGTGTTAAAATTCCATTATTTCAAGCTATTAAGGATGTCCCTATTTATCGTAAAGCAATTAAAAAGGTATATTTAAAGAAACTTGGTATAAAGAAAAAGGATTCGCAAACAGTGGATGTAATGGGTCAATTGGTCGATATTATGTTGGGAAAAGTTTCAATTCCTAAATATTTTGACCTCGGTAGTCCTATTGTGAAAATAGTCATCAATGGCACTTAGATAAAGAATGCCTTAATAGATTTGGGAGCAGCGATCAATGCAATGATAAGAGATATTATGCAAGAACTTAACATAACCAGTCTCAGACCCACTCCTATAGTCCTACAACTTGCTGACAGTTCCACGGTTTGGCTTGATGTTATGATTGAAGATGTTGCCATTACTTTAAACTCCTGGGAATATCTGACAAATTTTATGATCTTATCTCCTAAAGCTATGTTGGGTGGATATCTGGTTATTTTAGGGAGACCTTGGTTTGCTATACCCAATGCATATATTGGATGTCAGTCAGGGGGACATGACTATTTCTGATGGAAATACTACTAAAAATATGGCTCTGGATTCACCTGCTCAGCCCCAACTTGATCAAGAACAAGTTGTTTTGCCTAATGTGGGAGAATAATTTGAGGAGGAAGTCAACTTTGTCAATCATCTTTTAATGATTACCAGAGAATCATTCATACGACTCTAGGATGATGATTCGATCCTCTCTAAACTTTTGGAAAATCAGTTTAATTTGGAGCAATAGTCATAGGAGTTAACATCAAATATTATAGCATTGGATTTTCCTGCAGTCACTGATATATTGCATGCCCCGTTGCCACAGGAAGTCTGCACTTCTCATTTTTATGAGGTGTCTCAGGTAGATCTTACTATTAAAGTAAAAGTTGATCCAAATATATATTTGAACATCAAAAATCAACTCACAGAGACTCAAAGGTTACCACTAGTTGGATTGCTTAAATGTCATCAACACACTTTTGTGTGGGATTACAAAGATATGCAAGGAATTGATCCTACAGTTTGTACCTACCGTATTTATATCAAAGAAGACTGTAGACCACTTAGACAACCACAAAGAAGAGTTAATCATGCATTAAGGGAGATAGTTAAAAAGGAACTACAGAAATTATTAAATGTTGGATTTATCTATCCTATATCAGATAGTTAGTTGGTGTCACCTCTAGTCATAGTTCCAAAGAAAGGAGGTAAATGGCGGGTATGTGTAGATTACAAAGCTTTAAACTTAGAAAATAAGAGGGATCATTTTCCATTACCATTTGTGGATCAGGTATTAGATTCCTTGGCAGGGAAGCGGTACTTTTCATTCCTGGATGGATTCAGTGGCTACAACTAGATTAAAATTGCTCCCGAGGATCAGGAAAAGACTACATTTACTTGCCCTTGGGGGACATATGCATATTATGTTCTTCCTTTTGGGTTGTGTAATGCTCCAGCTACTTTTCAAAGAGCAGTAATAAGCATATAATCGGATATTTCCCAAGACAATATGGAGATTGATATGGATGAATTTACCACTTAGGGTTCAGAATTTGAAGAGGCATTGAAGAATCTGAAGAAATTTTTGAAGAGGTGTGAAGATTATAATTTATCATTGAACAGTGAAAAATGCTTTATGATGATGCAAGAAGGCATATTTCTTGGTCATCTTATTTCTATAACTGGAATACAGGTTGACCTAGCCAAAATTGAACTCATTCAAAACCTCCCTGCACCTATAAAGCAAAAGGATGTCCAAAGTTTCCTTGGTCATGCTGCATGTCATAGAAGGTTGATTAAGTATTTTAGTAAAATTGCAGGACCTTTATATTGTCTTTTGACTAAGGATGTGGAGTTTAATTGGAACTTTGCATGCCATGAAGCTTTCTTGAAGCTCAAACATGCCTTGACTCAAGCACCAGTGCTGAAGGGTCCGAACTAGTCATTACCTTTTCATATTCATACAGATGCATCAGACTATGCAATAGGAGCAGTTTTGGGATAGTAGGTTGACAATTTGGAGAATGCAATTTATTTCATCAGCAAAAATATGCAGGGACCTGAGCTTAATTATATTGTAACCGAAAAGGAGATGTTGGCAGTCGTATATACACTTAACAAATTCAACCATTATATCATAGGATATCAGATATATGTGCACACTGATTATACAACAATCAAATATCTCATGAACAAACCTTCAATTACAGGAAGATTGGCTTGATGGTTACTATTTGATGCACGCTAAAAAGGAGACATAAGACACAAGACAAGTCGTTAGTATGTTAGTGACAAAATAAAACACGAATCAATTTATGAACCTAAATATGCATATCAAGAGAGATAAAAAGCATACAACAAGAAGCATAAACAAATGAAAGAGGGAAAGGAAACCCCCTAAGATGCTCCCCAACATGCTCATAGTTGCTCCTCCCTTGTTCCTCTCCTCTCCAAGTTCCACATGAGTGGAGCCCTCAACTTTTTGCACTATCTATGGATGTCTTATGAAGATTCAAGATTATGAAAATAAGAATAAATTCCTATGCAAGTGTAAATAAATCACTATGAGAAAGCACCTAATTAGTCTATGTTAATTTTAGCAAAATAAAAAAGCAAATGCTCCTAAATGTTCTCTCAAAATAACTATAAGTTTGATGCATACAAGATTTCTAGATCCTTTTGAAGAAGGAATGGGTTCTATTTATAGGAAAAATGGAGAAATGGATGGTTGAGATTGAGTAATTTCAACAAGGGCCATGATTGATGGGTTTGTGATCCATGTGATGGCTTTCAACCCAATCCCATGATGACAAATTTTAACATCAAATGGCTTGAGAGGAGAGGGAAGAAGCATTAAATGCTTGCGATCACATGAAGGTTATCTTGGGAGGGTTTGGTTAGGCTTGAGTTAGTGAATAAATCTTTTATCTAATGAATAATGTCTTTATCCAATGGACAAACTCTTATGCAAGAGTTAGTGGGGATAACCATGGTCAAAAGCAATGAATGCTTGAAGAGACCCATGAGTTAAATGAGGGTTGAGTTAGAGGGAAAGTCTCTAAGCATGTGGGTGAGTTGAGTTTAACCATTAATGGTTATGTAAGAGCCATAAATGGTTATGTAAGAGTCATAAATGGTTTGGAAGACTTTGGGGGTTAACTTTTTGGAGAATAAAAGTCTTTAATGCTTTTCAAAGACTTTGGAGGCTTTGAGAAGTAACTTCTCTTTGCTTAGGAATGTGACAATAATTAAGGGATAGGATTAGGTTAATTTGGAATTGATTAGAAGAATCTAGAAGGGGTTTAGGATGCAAGTGAGTTTGGTGGGTGAGAGAAAAATAGGATTTTAATTAAAATAAAATTCATTTATTTTAACTAAAATTGTGCAACTTGCATTTGTAGGAGAATGCAAGTGGGGGGGGGGGGGGAGTTTAGAGATTTTAAATAAATATTTATTTATTTATTTAAATGAGGAAAGGGGTTAAATTAAACAAATATGCTTTATTCATTTAATTAATTGTTAGAGTGTGGTTTAGTTAATTTAAATAAATTGAATAATTTATTTAGTTAATAGAAGAAGAGGTTGAAGATGAATTAATTAAATGTCAATTTAATTAACTGTTGATTGATGGTTAAATAATCAAATAAATACTATATATCCATTTAATTAAGTGGACAAATTTATGTGTCTACATTTGCCCCTCTTTGAGACGGTGCAGTTTATCGCGTCATTTCAAAGACAGAAAGATAGGTATGAAAAATATGCCCCATAAATGTTAATTTAGTGGGTGGTATGCCCCCTCAAGAGATGGGCCAAAAAAATTCAAAAAATTAGGCGATCTCTTGAAAAAAGAGAAGGAAGTTGGGGGGAGGTAGAATATAAGAAATTAGAAATAATGGTGAAGAACGGGAGAAAACAGAGTTAAGACGGAGAAATGAGAGGCTTTCAAAGTACACGAGGGTCATGGTGCAAATGTAGTGTTTGTGCTTTTTATTAATATTGTACAATTGATCAAAATGGGTTGGACAATCTGGTGCAATCAATTGAATTGCCCTGGTTGAGTCAAAGCATGATAGTTGATGTAAATCATTCGCTTGGATAGGATAAATTCTGAGTAAGTGAATCAAAGTGACCTGTTGTGAATTATAATTGATGTAATTGCTCGATGAAGTCAAGGTATCTGAAGCAAAATACTCGTTGAGACTTAGACAATTGATGTAACTGTCTATTTTGATTATGTATGATTGGTTTGATCAATTGATAGTGTTTGCGTTGTAGGTTGTTTGTGGCATTTTCTAGACTTAGCGTACCCATTGAGACTAGGAAATTGATGTAAATGCCTGTTGTAGTCTAATATTGCCATAATTGATTACCTGTTGAGACCCAAAGATACTAGATTAAAAAGTATGTATTGATAGTCTAGGTGTGCGTGAGTCAATGTACTTGTGTAGACAGAGTAACTTTATTTTCTTATAGGAGGACCTAGGATGGGAAATGCAACCCCTCCTATTAGAGATGGACGATGATGAACGTAGCTTGATTGAGTTGATGGGACACGATGTAGGGTATGTGATGTTGATGATCAAGATGGGGAGGATGAGGGGGGGGGGGATTCAATGTTAGATAGAAGGTATAGAGGACTTAGGACCCATTCCCATGTAAGAAGAGAAAAATAGAGTATGCATTGTTATGACTATGTATGAATGATATGCAGCGATATGGATTTATGGATGTATGGAATGCAACATAATGCAATATAAATAGATGAGATGAAATGACAATCCATGGATTATTCAGAGTGCTTAATTTTCATCATTGAGCATAGTAGTATCGATCTTGGCTGAGTTATCCAAAACCACGGTTGAGTGTTTCACCTGTAAGCAAACATCACAGACAAGGAAAGTTCCCCTCCATTCTGGTTTATGTACAGATGGTCCAAGTATATGATGTAGTCAATAAGCCATAGTGATCCATGAGTGTATTTTTGCATAGGATCACGTAGCTTAGTGAACTTCCCATGTAGACACCATTAGTATATGGCCCAAAACTTCATTGGAACAATCCGTAGACAACAAACAAAGAAAAAGATATCAGGAGTCATCCCGGCTACTCTAATCACTTGTGGATATTCTAGAGTAGCGTAGGAACCTGATATAAATAAACAAATAACAAATTGACCAAGTACTTATCAACCAAACCGAATTTTCTTGTCAAAGAATGTTACCATGTCTTGTCTGTGAGGAAGGATGCATCCTTGTGAAGACAGTTGTGTGCAGATGTTTTGATTGGTGGGTTAATGTGATAGGTGGTCATCATTTGAGTAGCTCAAAATGTTTGTTTGGTGTATGTTGCGATGTGTATATACAAGGAATAATATGTTTTGCAATGTTTTTTATTGATTTTGATGTTTTTGTGAATGTTTGAATGTTTTTGGTATATTTTCAAGACAATTTTGAATGAGCAACTCAACGAATCATAAGTAATGGAGAATCCACTTCCATCAATAAGTTTAAGAACATTTGCCCCCAATTGGATGTCAGTATGAAAGCATGACATGAGACACATGAGGTAGTAACCTTGATTGCAGATCAATAACAAGCCATGGTATAAATGATGGATGAATGGATGCAATGGATGTGATCGCAACAAGTCTGAAATAGAATGGAGCCATAGCCTTTACGAATGACACCTGTTTGCCAGGTTTTCACCACTGTACTTACCCAAGGCGCCACCAAAGTGGTTTTCATCGTTTGGATGAATGATTTTTCTTTACTATTTTCTTGATTTTTTTGTATTTTTTTAGGACTGTTTTTTGAATTTTTTTGGTATTTTTTGCTATTGGAGGAGCCTGATGCTGTGCACAGCTTATGTATGAAATTTTTTTATATGCATTTTGTTGATTGGATCTGTCAGTGGTTCTCCTTCTGAAGTTTCTAATTGATATGCCCTAGACTCGAAGATGATAGTGATGACATATGGACCCAACCAATTGGATTCAAACTTGCCCTGATGTTCTCTATTCGGTTGGTTGCGAGGATTCTCCCTGAGAACAAGACTTCCTACCTCAAATGTGCAAGGTTTGACTTGATGATTGTTTTTTCTTCTCATGCGTTGTTGATAGGCTTTTAGGTGGTTGTAGGCAGCTTGTCGCTTTTCATCAAACAATTCCAAGTCTTGAAGACGGGAGAATCGATATGCTTCATCATCTATTAGATTATGCAAGGAGACCCGTAGAGATGGTATTTCAACCTCAATAGGCAAAATGGCTTTTTCTCCATAAACTAATGAGTATGGGGTTGCACCTATAGGGGTTCAAATTCTATTTTGATATGCCCATAGTGTTGGATTTAATCGAATGTGCCAATCACGACCAACATCATTAACTGTCTTTTTGAGGATCCTCAATATGTTTTTATTTGATGCTTCGGCTTGACCATTGCCTTGTGGGTAATATGGAGAGGAAAAATAGTGTTGGATATGAAACTTATCACAGAGTTCATGGACATCTTGATTTTTGAAAGGGAGCCCATTATCTATGATGATGGACATGGGTACACCATACCGATAGATGATGTAATTAAGGATGAATGAGGCGATCTGCTTGTCGGTGACTTGGGTGAGTAGAACGGCTTCGATCCACTTTGTGAAGTATTATGTGGTGGTAATGATAAATTTATGATCGTTGGATGAAGATGGATGGATTTTACCCACAAGGTCAAGTCTCCATTGATAAAAGGGCCATGGTGTTGTGATAGGTTGCAATTCCTATGCTGGGGCATGAATCAGATCTCCGTGAACTTGGCACTTCTTGCACTTTTTGACAAAGTAGTAGGAGTCTTTTTCCATAGAGGACAAATAATATCCAACAAACATTATTTCCTTTACTAGGGAAGGACCACTTGAGTGAGCCCCACAAATTCCTTCATGTACCTCTTCCAAGGCTTTTGTTATCTCATCTTGTTCCAAACATCGAAGGAGAGTACCATCAGGACTTCGTCTATATAGGGTTTCGACAATGATGGTGTATCGAGCGGTTTGGCAGATAAAGGTTTTCCATTGATTGTTTGATTGGTTAGGGGGGAGTGTGTGATCATGTAGGTAAGTGAAAAACTCACCATACCATTGGGAGTCATAACCAACAAGGTGACCTATCATTTCAGTTTCAAGGATATCATAAGCAAGGATCCAAAGCTGTTCTACCAAGAACTCATAGCATGTCAAATTTTGTAGAAGATACAAGAGAGATGCAATTGTAGCCATTGCGTTGATAGCTCGATTATGATCTCTTGGTACTTGCTCAAATGTGGTAGTCGTAAATGATTCTTTGAAAATATCCACCATCCTTTTGTATGGCATGATTTTATCATCCTTTGTTTGGTATTCATTAGTGACTTGTCAGATGACTAGCTGGGAATCTCCATATACCTGTAGCTCTTTCAGATTCCATTGAATGGCCAATCTGAGCCCTATGATTAAGGCCTCATATTCTGTTATATTATTCATGCATGGGAAAGTGAGCCTGTATGACTTCGAGATACTGTCACCTTGAGGTGTGATGAAAAGAATACGTGCCCCCGAGCCATGTATGGTGTATGAACCATCAAAATATAGCTTCCAGGGTTGTGTAGCTGTGATCATGAAAATTTCCTCATCCAAAAAGTTGGAGATAAGAGGATGGTCACCTTTGAGTGGTGCATCAGCCAACTGATCATCAATAACCTGTCCCTTGATAGCTTTGTGGTCCACATACTCTAAATAAAATTCACTCAAGATCATAACCCATTTGACCAAGTGGCCTGTCAATGTCACCTTCTGAGTAGGGACTTGAGTGGATCTATCTTGGCAATGAGTTGTATTTTGTGTGTTAACATGTAGTGCCTCAATTTTTGTGGCTGCCAAGATAACTGCTAGGCAAGATCACTCAATAGGTGTGTAATTGAGTTCATAGCCTACCAGTGTTTGAGAGATGTAGTAGACAACACATTTTTTTCCTTCCTCATTATGTTGTGCAAGAAATACTCCTAATTCTGTGGTTGTAGCTGAAATGTATAACAATAAAGGTTTGCTTGGATTTGGTGGAATCAACAATGGTGTATTCATTAGGTAGTCTTTAAGCATTTGTAATGCTTGCTGGCATTTTGCATCCCATTGAAAGTGGATATTTTTGTGTAACAAATGGGTGAAGGGATGACATTTATCAGCCACTTGTGCAATGAATCACCGAATTGATTGTAGTCACCCTTGTAATGTCCTCAACTGGCTGATATTCTTTGGAGGTGGCATGTCCATGATTGCCTTGACTTTCACAAGATCTAACTCAATGCCTTTACTTGAGATAATGTATCCTAAGAGCTTCCTGGAAGTTACTCCAAAGACACATTTCTTTGGATTGATCCGAACGTGGTATTGTTCTAATCTGTTGAAGATTTTATCTAGTACAACAAGATGACCCTCTCTTGTTAATGATTTAGCTAGTAAATCATCAACATAATCTTCCATTATGGTGTGCACCATATCATGGAAGATGGTAGTCCTGGCTCTTTGATATGTTACCCCTGCATTCTTTAGACCAAATGGCATCATATTCCAACAGTATGTTCCCCATGGACATGTGAAAATAGTTTTGTGTTGATCCTCTGGAGCAATTTTAATCTTGTTGTGTCCTGAAAATCCACCCATAAGAGAAAGCATTGCATGACCTGCTATTAGATTGACAATCATGTCGATGTTTGGTAAGGGGAAGTTGTCTTTAGGACATGCTTTGTTCAAATCTATGAAGTCCGTACAGATACAGATGCCACCATTAGGTTTACCAACAAGTACAATATTGGAGAATCATTCTGCATAATCGATTGGTTTAATGAAACCAACATCCAAGAGCTTTTTAAGTCCAACCTTGAAAAGAAGGGAAATCTATGGGTGCATCTTTCTAAGCTTTTCTTTGATAGGTTTAGCTCCTTATGCTACAGTTAGGTGATACATGACCAAATCTGGATCTAAGCCAGGCATGTCAGCATAAGACTATGCGAAGTTGACTTGGCACTTCTTGAAGAATTCCACAAATTTTGGTTGTTCTTCTAGAGTTAATAGAGATGCCAAATGTATCTAGTGAGGAGTCTCAGGGGTCCCCACATTGAATTCTTTTGTTTCCTCTATTAGGATGGTTGATCTCTCATGATTTGTACTAAAGGGGAGGATGTCAAACCTTTCATCCTCAGATGCCTTAGAGAGGTTTTCACCTTTGGATACGCTCTTTGTTTTTACTTTTTTGGGATCAAAAAGTGCCATGATGTGGTTTTCACTAGAAGATCCATGTTTTATTTTAATATTTTTGCAGCTGAAAGGTTTCGCATCTACCCCAAAGTATGCTATGTTGTTAATTTCAATGGAAAGCCCAACTTTATGATCCCCGCTTGGTATATTATACTGTAATTCTAGAAAGCCTATGAGTGCCTCATTGTTTTGGAAATGGTTAAGGCATGGGGAATTTGGCTCGTTCCATTCAATGAGTTCGGAATGAATGATTTCCATTACTTCATTGATTAAGTTGAGTTCGTGGGAGGTATCAGTAAGGGTTAATATGGAGGCATGAAGTTCATCGATGGTACTCTCCTTGTCAAATTTTGGTGTAGGATTTGACATAGGGCCTATGGAAGTTGCTTCTAGCTCAAGAACCCAAAAAGTTTTAATCCATGCTTCTGCATAAACTTGTATATCCTTATGAGGTGGAGGGGGTGATTTTTCTTCCTCATCTAAAGTATTTAAATGCACTGAATCCCATTCCCACTCATGTGAGTGTCTCAAAATCACTCTCTGGCATCCGATTACTATACCAAGTTGGGATGTCTTTTGAATTGAATAGTGCATTAGTTACTGGCTTATGTACTTTTGGAGGTGGGATTGTTGGTGCTACTGATGTTGTTGGTGCTACTGATGTTGCTGGTGGGGTTATTGGTGCTATTGGTGTTGTTGGTACTATTGATGTTGCTAGTGCTACTGATGGTGTTGGTGGGGTTATTGGTGTTGTTGGTGTTGTTGGTACTACTGATGCTGCTAATGGGGTTATTGGTGCTGCAGATATAGTCAAGGATTGCATCCTTGGAGTAATTGGTTGATACATGGGTTTGTTGGGTTTTCCTTTGAATCTAAGCTTATGAAGAGATTCTTTTTGAAAACCTACTCCACTTTTATCTCTTTGTTTCAACTTCGGTTGTAAGGGCTCTTGTCATCCTTGTTTGCAAGGTCCCAAAGTACTATGGCCATCATAGCTCATTCTTTGCATTATAGTGAAGCCTTTGTCATATTTTGCAGAGGGGAGCTTAGCCTTTGGGCTTTCTTTGTCGATAGGATCCGTGTAGATCCTTTCTGCCAAGTCTTCATCCATGGTTTTCTCCTCAACTTTTACCAAGCATGAATTATGCCAAAGTGCAAGTTCTTTTGGCCAGTGGTGTTTGAAGTAAACCTTAGGGTTTGCCATGAGTTCTAGGGGATGTGAGTAACTGCTCAACACAAAAGAGTTGGCTAAGATTATATTCCCCAGGACCTTCCTCAACCATTTTAATTTTCAATTTCTCCTACTTTGGTATAGGGGTGATTAAGTTGGAAAGAGAGGTTTGATTAACATATGATGAGGAAGGGATAGCTTCTTTGTTATTAGGTATGGTGATCTTTGGCTGATGGTGAATATTATTACAATATTCAAATGGATTAGCATCACCGAGGATTGTAATTTCTACCCCATTATGTGGAAACTTGATACATTGGTGATAGGTAGATGGAATGACTTGCATGGCATGTATCCAAGGTCTTCCTAACAAGAGATTATATGGCAAAGGAAGGTCTAGAACTTGGCAAACTATATGCTTCACCACTGGCCCAACCCTAATGGGTAATATAACAACTCCTATGGAAGAACATTCTGCATCATCATATGCCTTGATGGTTATCTTTTTTTTGGCATCCACCGATTCTACTGCATAACCCAATGTTGTGACTAACTGCAAGGTGCATATATTTAAGTTGGCTCCATTGTCAATCAAGACTTGCTTGATTCTATGTTGGTTTACAAATCCTTCAATATGAAGGGATGCATTATAGGTTTGTTGGAAGTATGTGTTGTCACTTTCGGTAAAAGTGAGACATGGTGATGACTTTAGACTACCAGCTATGGCTTGAAATTGATCTATGTTGAGGTTGGTGGGGACGAACACTTCTTGGAGAGCTTCATCCAAGATTGTTTTATGTGAGAGGGATAGGCGTAAAAGCTCTAATATGGAGACGAGGGCTGGCATCTTATCCAATTGCTTTACAAGACTATTGTTTGGGGAGGGGTGTCATTCCTTGTGGTGCCGCTCGAATAGTAATCTTGCTACGACATGTAACAATGTTGCATGCAAGATTTGGATCTTTGATGGTAAGAGTTGCAACTTGTTCATCCACATCATAAAGGTGATTCACAATATAATTATATGCGGCTTGTGTGTAATTGGTTGTTGTATCTGTGTATCTCCCTGAGGTGGAAAGACCCCTTTGATCATGTGATGGAAGTGGATTCTTGAACATTAAGTGATCATCATTGGATGTTTTAGGGTCATGTCCTTCAATTTTAATTTCTCCTCTATCAATAAGATCCTGAACAAGATCTTTCAATTGATGGCAATTTCTTTTCTTATGCCCTCTTCCTTGCTGAAATTCACAATGTTCATGATCTCACCACCATGTAGGCTTGACCTGAGGCTTATAATTGGATGTTTTTGGTAAGTTCACAAGATTGGAGGATACCAATTGATGTAAGATCATTTTGATAGGCTCCCCTAAGGGTGTATATGTGTATTTTGGCTTGTAGTTTTGTTGCTTTTTTTTTGGTTCCTCTTGTTGTGTATTGCGACCTTGATTTTGTGGATTAGTGATGGTGTTGTTGTTGGGAGGGGGATTTTGTCCTGCAAACCTGACCACAGGTTGTGCAATTTTTATTGTTCTTGCATCCACTATCCCGTCATTGACAATGTTCTTGTTTTTGTTCCAAAATTTTGGTTTATCACTATTATAATGCGGATGAGGACCATCCTTGGGTTCATTGTAAATTTTGATAAGTCCCTTTTCGATGAGGGTTCTTTCACATTTTAGTCCTTGAGTGATCATTTCTTCAAATGATTATGTACCCTTCATGTCTAAATGAAATTCCATTTCATCATTTAAGTTGGAAATGAAAATTTCCACTAATTCTTGCTCAGGTAGATGAAGGGAGCGTCTACTAGACAATTGCCTCCACCGTTGTAGGAAAGTTGAGAACTCCCCTAGTTTTTGTTTGGTGTTGCACAAATCTGCCATGGTGACATCCTGTTCTATGTTGTGTGCATAATGAACAATGAATTTTTGGACCAGTTCCTCAAATGTTCTAATGCCACCTGATAGTCGTGAAAACCATTGTGTGGTTGTGCTTCCCAAACTTTGTGGAAAGAGGCGCATTAGATATGTGTCCTCATAGGCCACCTCTAAACAAGCTGAGTGAAATTCTCGTACATGGTCCCTAGGATCTCCTTTGCCCCTATACTTTTCAAATTTGGGTGTTTTGAACCCTCGTGTAAAAGGTGGCATAAGAATGTTCCTATCAAAAGGATAGGGACAAATGTTGTTAAGTGAGAACTGAATAGTTTTCAGGCCACTATTTAGTTATTAAGCGAGATTTTCTACTTGTTACCTCAACATGTCTATTTCTGAAGGAGGAGGAGGAGGTGGAGGATTCCCTTGATGATTAGGGTCAATGTGGAAGTTATCTCTACCTCCTCCACCGTCATGATGGCTATGTTGCTCGAATGTTTATCATATTTGCATTGTATCAAAGTTGGAGGGCAGTTTGGCACCCTCTTGAGCAAGTCTTAAGAAATGAGCATTTGCATTGTTTCTAAGAATTTCATCAAAGAGTCTATTGAATTTTGGGATTATGTTGTGCTCTTTCTATATCTTTTGGAGTTGGATTGTTGGGATCTTCATCATTAGTGCCTCCTCCAAAGGCCTCATGATAGTCATTGAGGTTTTCTTCCTCCTCTTCAATTTTTGGTTTTCGGTTTCTCATTGATCTTGTTTGAGCCATGTTTTTAAAAGTTGATGTTTGTAAAAGTGATTTATGAGGTGGTGATGAAATGTTTGATGGAAGACAAGTTTTTGGTGAAATGTTTGGTAGAAGATAGATCTCTTAATACTGGAGGTTGGATTTCAACAAAGTTCTTTGTGAATTGCTCTTGTGTTTTTCAACAATTTTGATGTGATGAGGTATAGCAAGGTTTGAGATGTGTTACAATCCAAGCTACCTAGTAATGAGAGGATGCACTCATAAACTAGTTTTTACCTATCTAGATGTGTAGAAATGCCTCTTAGGATGGAAGACTAAGTTTTTTGTGAAATTTTTGGTAGAAGATAGATCTCTTAATACTGGAGGTTGGATGTCAACAAAGTTCTTTGTGAATTGCTCTTATGTTTTTCAACAATTTTGATGTGATGAGGACTAGCAAGGTTTGAGATGTGTTACAATCCAAGCTACCTAGTAATGAGAGGATGCACTCATAAACTAGTTTTAAACTATCTAGATATGTAGAAATGCCTCTTAGGATGATTGATCCTAGATGTAGAGACACTCTAAAATGATTTGTTGGTTTCGTTTAAGCAATATCTAAAAGTACTAAGGATAAAAACCTTTTTGTGTTTGAGAGTTGAATGGATTTGTGATGCTTGGATGTGAAAGTGAGTAGGATATATGTCTTAATAAAATTCTTCCGTTATGAAAGGGGTATCTACTTCTTCCTCTCTTACAGGGGTTGGTGGTTCCCCTTGAGCTTCGTTGTATGTGATACAGATTTGAGGAAAGAAAGCAGGATTGATCTTGCCCCCTTTGTTCTTGGGATAATCAAAAGCTCTATACTGAATGAAATCTCTATTGCTCAAAGGCTCTGTTAAATTCATTGGATTTTCCTTGAAGGTACAAGTGCATATGATGCAAGAATACCCTATGTGAAAGAAATAGTTGTCTATTGATATAAAAAAAATTCCTTTTCTTGATAAAAGCTTTTGAACCAAGTTGTGTCTTCTTCAATTTGGTCTTTTGATGAAGACTCCTTTTTGTCAACATATGAGTGATGGTCATACAAACTGATACTTTGTTTTCACTTGTTGATGTTGTTTTGTTCATCAATATTTGATGTAGATTTGTTGGATGGATACTTGGTTTCAATTGTTTTGAATTTCTTTGACAAGAAAACACAGCAAGCACACAAGCACAATAATCTTGCCCCTTTTCAATAAAGGCACAACAGGTGTGGGTCTAAATCAACCCAATCATGAACTTTTTGACCCTTTATAAATATATTTTATGTTCCCAAATCCTAAAGTCGACCCAAATTATTACAGGTCTGAAACAAGATGAAGACAATTCAAACACTTTTTATCCCTAAGGTCATGGCTAGTTGCGATATTTTCAGCCCACATCTTGATATTTCTTCGACTTTGGTACTACATACCTTATGAATCTCATTGTGGCAGGTAAGGATGTGATATACTAAGTCTTGCGTGAGCATAATATATAGATGATCCCTATGATGGGGGAGTCACCACTTTCATCAAGCTACAAGTAGCTTTTCAAAAAGCCTTGTTTCTACTCAAGGAAATATGTATGGTGAATATCTTGGGAGAAAAACCATATATGCTCTTGCACTAAAATTTTCACAAATATCCTCAATCAATAGAAAATTTAGAGTTACTAACACTTTTCTCTTGCACCTAGGACCACAAGAGCCAAGGGAGAGGATAGTGTGTGTTATAAATAGGACTACTCTACAGTTTTGCACAAGCGTGCCAATCATGAAAAACACTTGTTCTTTTTAGCCTTTTAGTGCAATATGATATATTTACTACTTTGAGATGTTGCTCCAACAACCATGGGGTTCTTTTTAATTCCACAAAGAAATTTGTTTTCTAACTAGGAAAATGAAATCCTAGTCAACAAAATGAAAGCACGTTTGCTTAAAGTAAAATTGTTTTGTAAATAAAATGGATAAGCTTAAGCGGATCTGCATTGGCATTGAGTGTTGTTACCAGATTATTGTAATACCTGTTGATCTCTAACCACTTCAATAGTTGAGAAATCCCTTAACAGGGTGGCTTTAATAGGCTTGCTGTAAATCCTTTAACAGGGTGACTCAAAACCGTTGAGTTCTTGAAATCCTCTAACAAGGTAACCTTTAATAGGGTTTAACCCTTAACCAGGTACTCTAGCCATCCCTTAACTGGGTCATCCCTAATAGGATCGGTTCCTAACATAACCCATTGTATCAGTCTTTAACCGAACAAGGCTCCTAACAAAGCAGACTTCTAAAGAGTTCAAAACAAGCTTGTGGGTATTCATCCCCACCGTGGTTTTTCCTAGTTGGGTTTCCATGTCAAAAATATGTGTGTCATGTGTGATGTCTTTTTCATGTGATGCTATATTTTTTTCTGTCTAGCAGTGAATCATGTTGATCTAGTTGCTTATATGTATATCTTTGATGGTAGATTACTTGTTCATGCATTAGAGTGAAATGGAAATTAAGTGCTAGATTGTATGAGAAGATAAGTGTCAAATAGTTTATGCTTGTCTCAATTATTCTGGGTTTTGTCAGTTGTACCCTGTTTAAGGATCGGTGTCACTGTTTGTTTGTCAATGCACAATGTCTACAGACAAACTGGTTTAAGAGTGTGTTTTTGTCTATACTGATTCACCCCCCCCCTCTCAGTACCGGTTGGGTGCTACTCATTCATCATTGTGTTAACAATTGGTATCAGAGCATCCTCGAGGTCCTTTATGTTATAAGCTTAACCGCTTGAGGTAAAGATCCCAGTCTAATGATGAAGAGGGAAGGTCCAAAGTTTAACAGAGAAAATTTTAGTATATGGAAAGACAGAAAGAAGATATTCATCAAAAGCATGGGTGCTCAACACTGGAGCTATGTTGAGAATGCCTATGTTGCCCCTACCGGTACTCTCACCGATGACTAGAAGAGAGAGATGCAGGAGAATGGGCAAGTCATGGAAGCCCTAATTAGTAGTTTATTTCACATTGAGTTTATTGATGTCCAAGATAAGGTAAATTCCAAAGAGGTATGAGATACTCTTGAAAATATCTATGGTGGTGATGAGCATGTAAAACAAGCTAAGGAAGAAAGCCTTAGAGGGAAGTTTGAAGACATGCAAATGGTTGAAGGTGAGAACATTCAATAGTATGGAATAAGAATCAAAACCATTGTTGGAGATATCAAGAGTGCAGGTGGTAAAATGGAAGATTCCACTGTGGTAAGCAAAGTCTTGAGATCCCCATTGCCGATCTATGCAATAAGGGTTGCTGCTATTTAGGAGATGAGGTCAATAGACAAGACTAAGGTGTCCCTAGACTCCATCATTGCAAAGTTGATAGCCTATGAGCTAAATAGTTTTGATGGCAGTGTTTCAAAGACTGAATCAGCTTTTAAAGCTTCTTTTGTACCATCCAGAAAAGGAAAAGAAGCTAGCACTAGTGGTGAACCAAGACAGAGTAGAGAAATGGATGATGAGGAGATTCTGATGGCATTTGAAGCTCTCCTTGCCAGGAAACTTCCTAAAGGAACCGGAAAATATAGAGGTAAGCTTCCTTTGAAATGTTTTTCTTGTAACCATATAGGACATATTGTTGTAAAATATCCCAATAGTGACAACAAGGACAAACCCGAAAGGTTCAAGAAATTCAAAGGAGGAAACCGGAGAAACTATTTTGTGGCAGTTGATGAAGGTGTCACGGATGAGGAATCAGAGGATGAAGAAAATGAAGATATTGTGTTTGTTGCTGTCAAGGAAGATGTGTCAGACAAGAAGGCTCTTGTCTCTCGGTTTGATAATTCCAATGAGTGGATCATTGACAGTGGTTGTTCTCATCATATGATTGGTGATCAGAGCAAGTTTCTATCCTTGGAAGAATATGATGGTGGTGTGGTTCGCTTTGGTAATGATGCACCATGCATGGTCAAAGGAAAAGGGTCCATCTCTCTGAATGGAAAGAGTAGTGCTGACAATGTGTACTGGGTTGATGGTCTCAGACACAACCTTCTGAGTGTTGCCCAGCTGAATGACAACGGTCTCACTCTGGAATTCAAAAATGGAGTGTGCAAAATCAAAGGAAAGAATGGAGAAATGGTGGCCACCAACATGCAAACCAAAGGTAATCTATTTCAGCTTAATGTAAATATAAGTACATGTCTCATGGCTAAATTTGATGATAGCTGGATATAGCATAGGAGACTCTGCCATGTAAACTTTGATAACATTGCGAAGGCTAGTAAGATCAAGGCAGTTAGAGGATTGTCAGTGCTAAGCAAACTGGATAATACCTTGTGCAGAGAATGTCAATTGGGGAAAATGTCTTCCTCAACCTTTAAAGGCAAATCTTTCATTGCTGACAATCTACTTGATCTTGTGCATACTGATTTGTGTGGTCCTATGAAAACTAGGAGTGTGCAGGGTGATAGGTACTTCATGATTCTCACTGATGACTGCTCAAGAATGATGTGGGTCACATTCTTGAAAGGTAAGTGAAACTTTTGTAAAGTTCAAAGCTTTTAGAGCATTAGTGGAGAAGGAAATTGATAAAAGGATCAAGTGCCTGAGAATTGATCAAGGAGGGGAATTCACTTCCGGTGAATTCAACAAGTACTCTGAAGAACATGGCATCAAGAGGCAACTATCTATCCCCATGGACTCCACAGTAGAATGGCCTAGTAGAGAGGAATAACCAGACTGTGGTTGAAGCAGCTAGAACCATGTTGATTGAAGGAAAGGTAGCTCACACCTTTTTGAGAGAAGCGATGAGCACTGTAGTCTATACAATGAACCGAGTACTCATCAAGAAAGGTAAGGATAAAACCCCTTATGAGTATTGGACCAGTAAGACACCTATGGTTAGCTACTTTAGATTGTTTGGTAGCAAATGTTACATCAAGAGGAGTGAACACCAGAGCAAATTTGATGCTAAATGTGATGAGGGAATATTCCTAGGTATTCCACCAAGAGCAAAGCTCTCAAGTGTTTCAATAATAGGACTCAGAGAATTATGGAAAGCATCAATATAAGAGTTGATGAAACCTCTGAGAAAACTGAGGAAAACGGTAGTAAGCAAGCAGTAAATGAACCGATTGCAACCTTTTGGGAACTGGTTGTCAGTCAATCGAGTACCAGTAATAGCATTCCTACACCGACAGATGTAGATGCTGATACTGATGAAGATGAGGATGAAGAAGAAAAACAAGAGGAATCCATCAAGACCATTCCTCGGTATGTTAAGTTGAATCATGATCCTAAACAAATCATAGGAGATAAGGATGTAGGAATCCTTACAAGAAGAAAGGTCAGAGAAAACTCATGTATGAACTCTGGATTTGAGCCTAAAACATTCAAAGAGGCACATAAAGATGAAGACTGGATCAAGGCAATGGAAGAGGAACTTGACTAGATAGAGAAAAATGGTACATGGTCTTTGGTACCCAGACCGGAGCATAAAAATGTCATTGGTACCAAATGGGTCTTCAGAAATAAACTGACTGAGGATGGCACAGTGATTAGGAACAAAGCCAGATTGGTGTGCAAAGGATATGCTCAAGAAGAAGGAGAAGACTATGGAGAAACCTTTGTTCCTGTAGCTAGATTGGAAGGAGTTCGTATGCTTCTTGCATATGCAGCTTTTAAAGGCTTCAAGGTATATCAAATGGATGTAAAATCTACATTCCTAAATGGTGTACTTCAAGAGGAGGTGTATATAGAGCAAACAAATGGGTTTTCCTTATCTGAAGACAGTGACATGGTATGTAGGCTACATAAAGCCTTATATGGTCTAAAGCAGGCACTTAGAGAATGGTATGAACATCTGCATTCCCATCTTGTGAAGATTGGCTTTGAGAGAACAAGTGAAGATAGCAATATCTACTTGAAGTCTGAAGGAGATCAGATCCTGATCTATGAGGTATTTGTTGATGACATTATCTTTGGTGGAGATGACAAGATGAGTCATGAATTTGCAGATGAGATGAAGAAAGAGTTTGAGATGTCACTCATAGGGGAGATTAAGTTCTTCATTAGACTGCAGATCCAACAAATGAAAGATGGAATCTTTATCACTTAGTCCAAGTATGTCAAAGAGGTGTTGAAGACCTTTGGCATGGAAGATAGCAAACCAGTTGGAACACTGATGGTGACCGGTTGTAAACTATCCAAAGAGGATGACTCAGCATTGGTTGATGAGAAGGAATATCGATCAATGATTGGTAAATTGCATTATGTAGTGCATAGCAGACCAGATATTGCACATGTAGTTGGCATTACTGCAAGGTTCCAGAAAAGTCTAAGAGAATCCCACTTGGTTGCAATCAAGCAAATTCTTAGGTATCTGAAGGGAACTATTGACTATGGATTGTGGTATCTATATAGCAAGGATTTCAACTTGAAAGTATACACAGATTCTGACTGGGTAGGTAATGTAGATGACTGGAAAAGCACAACCGGTGGTGCATTCTTTCTCGGTGGTAGACTGGTCTCATTGATGAGTAAGAAGCAAAGTTGTATCTCTCAGTCTACATCAGAAGAAGAGTATGTTGCAACTTTCATGAACTGCACTCAGACAATTTGGATGAAGCATGTATTAAATGGCTTCAAAGTTCCTGTATCTGAACCGGTAAGTATATTTTGTGACAATACTAGTGCAATTAATATCTCCAAGAATCTAGTTTTACATTCTAGAACAAAGCACTTTGAGCTTAAGTATCATTTCTTAAGGGAAAAGGTTCAGAACAAAGAGATTGCACTGGAACATGTTTCCAGTAAGGAGAAGTTAGTAGACATATTCACCAAGCCTCTCCCAAAGGCTACATTTATGTACTTAAGAGGTGAATTAGGGGTGTTGCCCCTTCAGGAGGTAAACTAAAAGCATATGCTCCACATCAGTCAGGTATTGCATAGTCAAATTTATTTTGGATTGATGTGTTGAAGGATGCTACTCCTCAGGGAGAACAGCATAATGGAACAGGGAAGCTTGTGCCTCCACTTTGGCATTTTTGTCAAAGGGGGAGAAGATGTGAAGTAGAGAAGATATCTGCAGAAATTGGGGGAGAAGATGTGTGCAGAAATTGGGGGAGAAGATGTGAAGTGGAGAGATATCTTTGTTTATTTCCATCAATGCCAAAGGGGGAGATTTTTGGCATTATGTGAACCGGTATGAGGTCATAATGACATTGTATGTTGTCATTGATGTCAATATACTGAAGAGGTGAGAACCGGCATATGTGAAAATCGGTATAACACTATGAACCGACATTTGTGCCAAAGTGAAGTAGTGTGCTTGTTCAAGGTGAACCGACATATGGTTATGGGAACCGGCACATGGAAGCATTGTATGACTATCGGTTGGTAATCTCAACTGTAGGGTTTTTGGTTGAAGTGCTTCAAGCTTGTGTGGCTCAACCGGTGACTTTGTGTGATGAGTTGGCATGACAACAAAGAACAGATCATGTTGCCATGTAATCCTTGTGTGCATGAAGGATCTTGCATGAAGAATATTATTCCTATCTACCTCGGGAATGTGCGAAGTCTGTAAACAGTGATAACGTGTGATGGGTTATCAACCGCCATGAAATCGGTGGACAACGAATGATGGAGATTAATGCAATGTGCTCAATGGTCAGGATTGAACCGTTTGAATTCCTTAACCTAATAGGTTTAGGGTTTATGCTATCGACCTATCTATTTTCCTATAAGGTTGATGTTGTGACTCTTTCTAGGGTTGTTGGAAAAATTTGTGTGTATGTATCCAATAGAAGAGATATGTGATTCTTGCTAGACCAAAGGAGAGAAGTGATACCTGTAGAGTGTAAGTGCAGAAGGTGAAGAGGAGCTTATGCGGATTTGCATTGGCATTGAGTGTTGTTACCAGATCATTGTAATACCTGTTGATCTCTAACCACTTCAATAGTTGAGAAATCCCTTAACAGGGTAGCTTTAATAGGCTTGTTGTAAATCCTTTAACAGGGTGACTCAAAACCATTGAGTTCTTGAAATCCTCTAATAAGGTAACCTTTAATAGAGTTTAACCCTTAACCGGGTCATCCCTAACAGGATCGGTTCCTAACAGAACCCATTGTATCAGTCTTTAATCGGACAAGGCTCTTAACAGAGTGGACTTCTAAAGAGTTCAAAACAAGCTTGTGGGTATTCATCCCCACCGTGGTTTTTCCTAGTTGGGTTTCCACGTGAAAAATATGTGTGTCATGTGTGATGTCTTTTTCATGTGATGCTATATTGTTTTTTGTCTAGCAGTGAATCATCTTGATCTAGTTGCTTATATGTATATCTTTGATGGTAGATTACCTATTCATGCATTAGGTTGAAATGGAAATGAAGTACTAGATTATATAAGAAGATAAGTGTCAACCAGTTTATGCTTGTCTCAGTTATTTTGGGTTTTGTCGGTTGTACTCTATTTAAGGACTGGTGTCACTGTTTGTCTGTCAATGCACAGTGTTTGTAGACAAACCGGTTTAAGAGTGTGTTTTTGTCTGTACCGATTCACCCCCCCCCCCCTCTTAGTATCAGTTGGGTGCTAAAGCATAAATAGACAAAAGAGGGAAAGGAAACCCCCTAAGATGCTCCCCAACATGCTCATAGTTGCTCCTCCCTTGTTCCTCTCCTCTCCAAGTTCCACATGAGTGTAGTCCTTAGCTTTTTGCACTATCTATGGATGTCTTATGAAGATTCAAGATTATGAAAATAAGAACAAATGCCTATGCCAGTGTAAATAAATCACTATGAGAAAGCACCTAATTAGTCTATGTTAATTTTAGAAAAATAACAAAGCAAATGCTCCTAAATGTTCTCTCAAAATAACTATAAGTTTGATGCATACAAGATTTCTGGATCCTTTTGAAGAAGGAATAGGATCTATTTATAGAAAAAAAGGAGAAATGGATGGCTGAGATTGAGTAATCTCAATATGGGCCAGGATTGATGGGTTTGTGATCCATGTGATGGCTTTCAACCCAATCCCATGATGACAAATGTCAACATGAGATGGCTTGAGAGGAGAGGGAAGAAGCATTGAATGTTTGAGATGACATGAAGATTACCTTGGGAGGGTTTGGTTAGGCTTGAGTTAGTGAATAAAGCTTTTATCCAATGAATAATGCCTTTATCCAATGGACAAACTCTTGTGCAAGAGTTAGTGGGGATAACCATGGTCAAAAGAAATGAATGCTTGAAGAGACCCATGAGTTAAATGAGGGTTGAGTTAGACGGATAGTCTCTAACCAAGTGGGTGAGTTGAGTTTAACCATTAATGGTTATGTAAGAGCCATAAATGGTTTGGAAGACTTTAGGGGTTAACTTGTTGGAGAGTAAAGGCCTTTAATGCTTTTCAAAGACTTTTGAGGCTTTGAGAAGTGACTTCTCTTTGCTTAGGAATGTGACAATAATTAAGGGATAGGATTACGCTAATTTGGAATGGATTAGAAGAATCTATAAGGGGTTTAGGATGCAAGTGGGTTTGGTGGGTGAGAGAAAAATGGGATTTTAATTAAAATAAAATTCATTTATTTCAACTAAAATTGTGCAACTTGCATTTGTAGGAGAATGCAAGTGGGGGGGAAGTTTAGAGATTTTAAATAAATATTTATTTATTTATTTAAATGAGGAAAGGGGTTAAATTAAACAAATATGTTTTATTCATTTAATTAACTGTTAGAGTGTGGTTTAATTAATTTAAATAAATGATCCTGCAACCATAGATGATGCTTTCCTCATATGAACATTTGTTCCTGATAAAAGCACACACTCCCTAGTACGCTGATATTGCAAATTATTTAGCTACTAATAAGATGCCTTCTCATTTTTCTCCTAAAGAAAGAATATTTCTAGTTGAGAAAAGCTTTAATTTCTCCTAGATTGTTGATTGTTTATTTTATACAGGACCTGACCAAGTCATGAGAAGGTGTGTCCGAGAAGATGAAACATATGATATCCATCATGCATGTCATGATGAGCCATGTGGAGGACATTTTGTTGCTAAAAGAACAAAACTTAAAATCCTTAGCATGTGATATTATTGGCCAGCTTTGTATAAAGATGCAACATAATATACTAGAAAATGTGATAGATGTCAGCGAATGGGTAGGCCTACTAGATATGAAGAAATGCCATTATATCCCTAAATATTGGTTGCACCATTTGACAAATTGGGGTTGGATTTTTGTTGGACCAATTGATCCTCCTTCCAATGGGAAATCTTATATTCTAGTATGCACTGATTATGTTACAAAATGGGTGGAAGAAAGGGCCATGACACATGCAAGAGATAATAAGGTAGCTGAATTCCTCTATGAGGAAATATTTACCATATATGGAGTACCAAGAGAGATTGTTTTAGATAATAGACCATAATTTACTTCCACATTAATTCCAGCATTGGTTAATGAATATAATATCAAACATAGGAAGTCTACTCCATACCATCCACAAGCAAATGGTCAAGTGGAAGTTACAAATAGGGATTTAGAAGCTATTCTCACCAAGACAGTAGCTCTTCATAAGAAATATTAGTCAAATAGACTTCTTGAAGCCATTTGGGCATACAGAACAACATGGAAGACAACAATTGGTTTTACACCTTTTGAAATGGTGTATGGAAAACAACAATGATGCCCATTGAGTTTGAGCATAAAACTCTTAGGACAACTCTGCAGTTGAATATGACTCTCTCAAAAGCACAAAAAGATTGCATCATGTAATTGAATGCTTTGGATGAGCTGAGAAATATGGTTGTCCAACATACAAAGATTATTCAACATCAATGAGCTAAATGGTATGATAAGTATATCAAGGAGAGAAAATTTAAATCTAAATATGGAGATTGTTATATGATTCCAAGTATAAGGATATTATGGGGAAGCTGCAGACAAGATGGTTGGGCCCATATGAAATAGATGAAGTTTTTCCAAATGGAGCAGTTTGGTTGACAACAATAGACCCAATTAGATTCAAAATTTTGGTCAATGGTCATCGACTACGTCTTTATCATAAGCCTGCAACCAAAGAACAATTCCTGCAGCAATTTACCAACCAAGTGCAGACAACAGCTTCTACAGCATTTGAAGAAGTTCCTGCAGCATCTAAAGAAAACCCTCTTGCCACAGTTCCTACAACATCTAGAGAGGATATTATGGACGCAGTTCCTGCAGCAGGGGCCTTCTTGGTCCTCAGTCTTAAATTCTCCATGCGTACCTTCATAATAACCATTTACATTCTTTATGGAAATATCATTCTCCGATAATAATTTTCTCATCCACCTCATCCCATTTGATATCTATGTATGTCACATCATTCACTTCACGTCATCTCATATCATATTGTGAATAACTAATCATTTCATTTAGTATGAATTAGTACGACTGCAAGTATGTGTATTATTTATTTTTCTTATTTATGCATTTATTATTTAATTATGATTATTACCTATTTTGATTCGCATAATCCATGTACTCTTCCCTCTATCCTTTTTCACATGTGTGGACACATGTCATCTTAAGTTGGGGGGAGGGGGTGTTTTATGGTCTGTTTTACAAGTTACGTAATATCTGTCCTTGTCAAGAATGTGTTTTAATTTGCCTGATATCATTTTTGAATGAGACATCTTGTGGCATGAGTGAGTAGTTCATCCTACCGCCATAGTCGATGAAAGGTACTAAAAAAGAGGTAAAGTATTTCAAAGCATGAATTTTCAATTCTGAAGGTTATTCCAGTCTTTCATTTTGATGTGGTAATTGTTTTGAAAGCCGAGTTAGCCATGGGAGGAGCCCCTATCCATCATGAACTAGTAGTTCATGACACTTTGCTATAGGATGTCCAGTGTGAACATTATTTCTGTATGTATAGGTGGATTGACTATATTCTAAAATTGACGGATTTCAATGAGGAAATTGCTCATGAATTCATGCGCACATACAACGAAGGAGAGGCCTCTGTCAAAGAGTTAAGGGTCATTGCCATAGGATTAGTGGATAGTCAAAGTCATTGGGTTGTCACAGGAGGGAGAACTATTTCTTGAGGTGAAAGATGCAAGAAGTGCTAGGGAAGAGTTTACTCACCCAGCAAACAGACCCCTAAGTGTGGACAAGCGGGGAACCAAACAGACATCTCTTCCAGCATAATGGCCCTAGGTTGCATTTAATGTGATGAAATATGTTACTTGTGATGGTAGGTACTCAAATTTGCATTCGGTCCATTTTAAATTATTGAGTCATCTATGACATGGTCGAAGGATGAATGTTCCAAATTTCTTGTATAATCTTATTTCCATAAGTGCAAAGGAAACACAGAAGGGTGCTAATAATTTTATTAGTCATCATAGCTTGATCAAATTGTTGGTAGAATGTTCTCTCAGAGATCTCTCACAGATGGCATGGGGACAGTTCAAAGATATCCTGCAATTTGGGAAGGAAAATGTTCCTGCTACAGAAGAAATTGCAGCTCAAGAGGAAGATATCAGAGAACCCTCATCTCCTAGGGTTTCTACAATGAACGAAGCTTCTGTTGCCGAAGAAGCCTTGCCTGTTGCAAAGGAAATGGTAATTGAACCAAATATTGAGCAGCCCTCCACTCAGTCTCAAAGTGGAGCGACCTCTTCTAGAAGAAAAGGGAAAGAAATAGAAACAGTTGATGTAGAGGAAGAGACCGTAGAACGGCCTCAAGCAGTGCAGATTTCTCTTTCAGCTAAAAGGGGCAAGGTAAAGGGAAATTCTCCTATAGCCACCCAGGAAATGCAATTGAGAAGGAGTCGATGGGGTAAACGAAGAACTCAAGCAGTAGGGGATTTGATTGAAGTCATTTATGTGGAAATGTCAGAAGCAGGGCATGGAAGTCAGACAAAGATTCAACCACAAGAAGAACATACAGCTGACAGACTGTCAAATTTGGCACATGTAGCAGAACAGTTTGAAGAACTAGTTGAAGATATCTCATGCCCTCAGGTAACAACTCACAAGCTCCCTTCATCTCTCACTAGTTTATCCATTGCACTTAGTTTTTATAGACAGTGGGAGATAGAAAGGGCTAGGTTACAGGGAACTATTGATAAATAATAGAAAGAGATTGAAAAGAGAGACAATCAGATTGTTGAATTGCAAACCAAAGTAGACACAGTTGTAAACATGGTTCTTGAATTGATGCAATGCAGGTCCCCTCTGAGACTTTATACTTTATATTTGAAGGAGTAGTATTTATGTTTCAATCTAAATCACATTGTTAGGGATATCAGTCCTTCTCTAGATACTTCGCAAGAATTTTATAATGTTTATCAAAACTCTCCTACAACTGTTAAGAATTTGTTATGTGAATTTTATTTGCATAACTATGTTGTGCCTCCTAACAATGAATGGAATCCCTTACTATACATTGGTGACATTCAATTAAAAGCATTGTTGTCATGGATACAAAATGAAATCATTATGGGAACATCAGCTAAAACATACAAAAATTTGGAGTTTGATTGCCCACTACCACTCAAAGCTGAAGCCAAAAACCCATGGCATATATACTATGACTAGCATAAGTTGTTGACTAGACCTAATGTAAGAAGCCATTTTTTACCGTTGAGAGAGGAAGCATTTCAGGAATATGAGCATTTGGTTGAAAATGAAAATCAAGCTGCAGTTGAATGTTTGGTTCAACATTGGAATAATTTTCTAGAAGACCTAAATCTTGGTGAACCTCATTCACTACCTAATTATCATGCAGCCACACAAAGAGCTCCCAAGTATATCCACTTGGGTAGGACAAAAAGAAATAACTGGCTACCCTTGATATTTCAGCCACCTATCCTTATGTGGCCATTGATGGGATGCAGTGTTACAGACAAACCATATGAAGAAGCCACAGAGGAATCCAAATGGACTAGGATGGAAAAGATGAAGGGGTTTTATTGGAATTTGGCTACAGGAGGAACATGACAAGGAACCATAGGTCATTTACGAGTCAGTGTCCAAATAAGAAATTTTCCTCTTGCTGGAGGATCAATAAGACATTAAGTTGGGGGGCATGATGAGCTTAAAAATTAGCTCTTTTATTCCTATAACTGATAAGTTTTTTCCATGTTTTAAGTTGCATATTCAGATAGTATTTGAGTCATGTGATGCATTAAAGTTTGACTATAAGCATTCTAGATGATAACTAAACCCATTAAATCATGTATTGTTTTGACCTATTATTCTTGTTCCCATGCAGATTATCATAGGTAATATCATGTGTGAATGAATAAGTGTTATGATTAATGAAAATAGATATACATGTATGCTTGTATGTTCTATCTTTTAAATGCAGGAATAAATGAGATGTTGCAGAAGCGGTTATTGCAAGCCAGATGGGGAAACACGTCATAAAAGTAGTTGGAGACATTCAACGATGGTTAAATATTCTAAATCATAGAGAAGATGGTGTGTGTAAGAATAAACAAAGGAATATAAAGGTGACTCCAGATTCATTTATGTTTGTCTTCAACAAACATCTATCTTGTAGCACTGCCACACTATATTCTTGGTTGCAATTTAGCTGAGTTCCATGTTTTATGTGGATTAACTTCTTCTGTTAGCAGTCATAAATGTTTTTCGCCTTATTTCAAGGGCATGATATAGATAGTAGGAAGTTTGTTATAGTTTTCTTTTAAATAAAGGCTTGCGCCTCTTCTCAGAGGTTAGATAGCATGAGACAGTGTTTTTCACAACCTGAAACATTTCTTTCATTTCATGTGTTGTATCAACTTTTGAAAACAATGAATAAAAGTTATGTTATTCTAAGTATATAGAATCATCTTTAAAGTCTGGATACACTCATCCAAGGGGGCCCACTTGGTGAGTATTCCTTTATGTTTGTTAGATTAAGTTTTCCCTTTGTTGCAGTAGATGTTCTAGTGACTAATTGTTCATGTAGCCACTAGAACCAGATCTTGTGACTGTTCCTGCAGCCAAAGCAAACATAGTAATTCCTGTTTGTCAGCTCTAAACTTAGTTAACAATTATTTAGTTAGGATCTTAAGTTAATGTTAATATTTCCTGTAGCCATTTAGTTGTTATATTTTCACTTGTTTATTTTGAATAGATTTAGTTGCTGCAGTAGTGCAGAATAAATATCACGGGAACTTAGTGCATATACAATGCAGACCCATTTCAAGTAATACCTCCCTGGGTTGACAAGTAAATGAACTTCATTCATGGAGATAATAACTACACAGAATGAAAGACCAATCTTTGGGTTGAGACTTTAGCTCTAGTTACTGTTCCTATTGGCGAGGCAAACAGTCACTATGGGTAGTAGTCTAAGACACCTTCCTATAGCTACCTACCCTAAGGTGTGGAGGAATTGTTGCCTCATATAGGCTCCTTTAGTAGCCAATCTCCTCCCCAACCTTGATGCAATATGCATATGTTGATCCCAAATCATCCTACTAGATATCCCTCACTACCCTAATTGGTATCGTCTGTAGTTGTATACTGCTCAATGGCCCTATCTCTCTCATCCCTAACCTCCTATAGTTTCCTCCTTAGTTTGGCCACCTCCTTCTCTAGGTCCTCTATCTTATCTACCTGCCCCTGTGTCAGATCTCTAAAGGAAATTTTATCCTCCTCCTCCTCATCTCCTCTATTTGCAGCCTCCACCATCTCTTCATCCCTCCTCTACTACCATGGGGAATCCTATATCTGTCCCTATCCCTATAAGACACCTTGTGTCGATTGTCCCCCTTAACTGACCTTCGCATTGTTTCAACAACTAGACTTTGAATTCATACCTTAGGGATTAGACATACAACTAAGTAGTTATCTTTCATCATGAAGGTTCATTTAGTTATCATCTTGGGGTGTGTACTTGAAATGGGTCTACAAAGTGTATGCACTAAAAAGACTAAAATAGTCACCTTTCCTATTACTGGAAATTAAATATTACTCAAGGAAGATGTTGAAAGAAAGTAACTAAAATTCTTGAAAAGGAACTAACTAACTTCTAAGGATCAACTAGGAAAGACAATACTTTATCCATGATCAACAAATGGGGTTCTGCTCAGTTTGTAGTGGTTGTAGGAACAATCGCAGGAAATATTTCAATGGTTGCAAGAACAGTATGTGATCAAGATAATGCTAAGTACAAAATGAAAAGTAACTGATAAAAGAAATCAAGGGAATACTCATTAAGTGGCCCCCCTTAGTAAGAATCCAAACAACTGGATCAAATGCCTAGAACTTAAAGTATCATCTTTATTAATCCAAAAGTACTTGATAATATAACAACATATTGCTGGAAGTCTGTCTCTTCAACTAAATCAGAACTATATTACAAACTTTGAAACTATTCTTTTTCTCAACCACCATACAAGAGAAGGTGGGAGATTATTTAAAGCATGAAATTCTTAACTAGCTAGCATACCACTCCCAAAGTTCAAGGAGGATGCTTTTTTTGAACAAGGAGAAATAGAAGGTAGAGTTACAAGCGTTGAGAATCACTCAAAGTCTGTTGGAACAATAGAGAGAATCTAGTGTAACTCCTGACCTAAATTTACTCTTATGGAAAAGGAAATCATTTAAGTCTTTAGATAAGTCATAATGAACCACCTTCAACTTCTAGTTGACTCTTTCAATGACAATACTCGCTATCTCTTTTACCAACCAACAACTCCATGATCTTTATTGCCGAACATCTTGGACTGGTTCAACATTCTTCTGTAGTCTTTCATGAAATTGTTAACTTGCACAAATATAGACCTAATTATCCCTATTAGAGTAACATTCAAAATCTAGAATGCAACATTACCATGGATGCTCATCATAGCATAATTATGTATTATATTGCATAAAAAAGGAACATATATCAAACGAGTTCATGTCATATAACCACACCATCAAAACATATAAAGTCTTATCAATTAGCAAAGGTTCTCAACTCAAAACACATATCTAGAATCCTAATGTCCCAATGATGACACATAAACATAGATAAAATAGAGCCATTTTTTTGGCTTATCATTCCCCCTAACCTAAAGTCTTGTTGGTCCTCCAGAAGAAGATGAAGATGTTGCATTCCTTACTCTTGCATGAATCATGTAATCAATGACTTGAGTTTGACCTAAGCCCCCTATAGAAGGGATCCAATAAAATCCCTTATTCTTCTCAAGTATGTCCCATCTAGATTTTTTGTTGTTTCATCAAATGAATTGACATATCTATTGCAGTCTGGTATTGGCCATAAAATCATAGGTGGTTGAAAGAGTAATGAAAGCCAATTATTAATTTTTGTTCATCCCAACTAAAGGTACCACAAAGTTGTCGTCAAGGCTGCATAGTAATTTTGTAAAGAGTGTGGTTCTGCCCTCTTTAATTCCTTTGTAAGACTGTTCCACCTTCTTGCTACATGACCTAGAGTTGACTGTGCCTTAAAGGACTCATTTATTCAAATTACTTGTATGCTTCTTCCCTCAAGGCCAATATTTTGGGTTTAAAGTCAGGATGATACAATACTCTCTATCATTCATAATAAATTTTCTTGGGATTATCACTCTCTGCTCTTATTGGCAAAGGAATTTTGAGTTCTTCCTCTTGATAGGTCTTAGCTTCTTCACCTCTTGCATGTTCATTCTGAATCTAGCACATTAGTGCTCTTAGATGTATGTCACCAATATATAATAGAGGGTCCATTCTCTATCATGAGGCATTGCATAGTTATGCAAATAAAACTCACAAAGTAAGTTTTTAATTACAATAGGAGAGTTGTGATAAACCTGATAAAATTCTTGTGCAGTTTCCAAGGAGTGATCCTGATTTGAAAGAATCCTAGACATTTTGAAAGTGAGAAAGTGATCCTTTAAATACATTGCATAGACCCTAGGTGGTGATCTACACTCAAGAATGCTAGGCACTATGGTCACAATAGTGTCTATTTTCCCCTTAAGAGCGACAATCTCCTCATCCCTCTTCTTGATTTCTTTATGTAATTGAAGCTCCTTATTTTCCCATTTTGTTTCCTTGTCCAACATATCTCGATAAAGATTGAATGCAACCGACATCTAAGAAAAAGGAGTAGGCCTATGCCTAGCTACCCAAAGTTTCCCTTTTCCTTTCCTTTTTCTCTATTCCTCAGTTAATTGTCCTTGTTCTGCTACTTGTGCATCCACTGGTTCTTGTGCAGGATTTTCTTTTTGTTATATTTCACCTCCCTACTCTCCTACAAAAGTTGCTTCTTGTTATGTTCTAGGAATCTATTGTATTTCTTCATGTTGGGGTTCCTCTTCAGTGGCAGGAGCTTGTTGTTCTACTACAAGATCTTTCTCTCATTCCATCATGGAAGCAATTATTGCAGGACCTATACCATGTTCCTGGTCAATTACTTTCTCTATTGTTTTTTTTTTCCAAATGATCTAACCCATCCAGTCTTACTTCATCATAATATTTCCCTTCTTGAACTTCTTGTTGTTCATTAGTGTTCTACTCCTCCTCAAAAGTCTGTTCCTTTTCAGATCTTCCACTTATCACCTCCTCTTGAGGAATTGATTTGGATAGGTCCTCCAGATTTCACATTTGAATTTTTTCTGGGCTTTCCTCTAAGTCGATGGCTTCTTCTTTGAGGCATAGTTGGAGAACTCCTATAGGTTTTGATAGGTTTAGATTTCTTTGTAGTTTCTTAGAACCAAAAAGCTGTTGCAGGAGATTTTGTGATTATAGCCTCCAAATTGTTTTTGGGAGATTTTACAATTTCCTAGTTTCTCCTTTCAAAGGTTGAAGTTTCTTCATCTAATTCATCCTCGAGTTTTCTTTTTACACCCTTAAAACTTTAGGATCCCTTTTCTTTTTCTAAAGTTTGTTTAAACTTATGCCTCTGCTTTATTTTCTTAGAGCTTTTTGTACTAAGGTTTTCCTCAACAGTGTCAGTTGACCTTTTCCTCTTTGCTTGTTTAGGGTTTCGAGTTCATTCTTCTATCTCAACCTCATTTTACTCAATTTCCTTACCCTTTTCCCTATGAGTAGAAGCCCTAGTTTTCCTAAAAATTTCCACTGGTGGCTACAGAAGTCGACTCAACATTACTAGGGGTTACCTCTATTGCAAGAAATTTTGCAGCAGGAACATCCTTAGAGCTTGAGGCTCCTGGAGCGGTTTTTCTTTTCTTTTTTATAAACCCTACTCTCTTTTTTAGAAGCCCTTTTTTTACTCCTATAATCTTCTGCCTTAAATTCCTGAAGTGAGACAATTTCCTCCCAAGACGACTAAGAAACATCCCTTAATTACCATTCAACCAACAATTTAATTAAACAATGGTGAGAGACCAAATTTTACCTACCTTTTTGAGTTTCAATGGCCATGATCATCATAAGGTTATACAACACATTTGGGACGTTCTTCCTAATTCCATGCTTGAGATGGCTGAGAAACTTAAAATGAATTGAGTACAAATAAGACTACCTTCCTTCATAGGTCAAATATTTAATTATATGAGTAGTTGTAGCCATCCATTTGTCTAGTTAAGAGATTCTTCTAGCCCCTTGCTTGTCAACAATCAATGCACGATCTTCGGGTCTCATAAATTTTTCTCTAGCACTCCTAACATCCTTAGATTCTGGGTACTTCTCTCCTTCAATTAGAAAACATGTCACTTTTGTAATCCTTTCTTCTGTGGCGAGAAATCTCAGACCTTTAACATTTTCTTCACCATTAGATAATGTCATGGAAAACTCGGTGGCTATATCTTCATTAAAATCATCCAGCTTCAGGAAATAATTCAACCATCCACTCTGAACAAATTCTTGACCACATACTTGGTCTTGCAAAATAGAGGTATGGACCATAGGTTCGTGTCTTATCAAAGAGCCCCCCATTATTTTTTTTCAGCTCAAGTTTTGCAATATTTTGTAATCCTCTGTTTCAACTTTTTACTAGTGTCTCTTGTAGTTCACAATCTCTATCTTTAAAAGAAAAAAAACTTTCTAGATGAGAATGACTAAAATGAATGGCAACTAAAAAGGTGACAAGACAATGAAATTATGGCTCATAAAGGCGGAAGGAAAACCTAGAAAGGAACTCATCCAAAGCTTCAAAAATAAAAAAATGTGTTTGTTTCTTGTATTTCTCATGAAATAAAATGTCACAATCACTTTATTCGCTTAATCCAAATTTTATTTTTATTAAAAGTGACACAAGGTATTGATGATGTGGAACATGGGAAAGTCAAATCATATGTGGGAATATCAAATCACAGTACACTCCCCCCAACCAAAAGTGTTCCAAGTGTCCTCATATGGCAGAAGAGAAATTATAGGAAGGTTATGAGGAATATACATTGGAATGATGATGCAACTAATGAATGATTCTAACAAGAAATAATTTAAGCATTAATTTGTGATGTACCTAGAGTGATCTGATGCCATGCAAGTTGTAGTCCTCTTGAGCTCACCTACAGTTAACTTAATGATAGTGGTTGAAAAGTAGCTGCATGTGAAGTGAGGTGGAGTGAAATGGAAGATATGAAGGTGAAATGGAGTGGAGTATGGAAATTATTGTGGATAAATAACTTCCAAAAGTATGGAAGTGTTTATTATGAATTTTCATGGTGGATTAGTTAGAAGGAAGGGTTGAGATCCCACCTACGTCAGTTGCAGGAAACCCCAAGGGTGAAGCTATAGGAAAATCAGAGGTTGAAGCAAAAATGGTACACAAAATCTTCTTTGGATGAGGGATTTTTATACAAATTCAACCTATGACCATTGACTAGCAAGTTGAATCTTACAGGATCAATTGTTGTTAGCTAAACAACTCCATTCTCAAATACCTATGATACCTCATATGGGCCTAACCATCTTGTATGAAGTTTTCCCAAATTATCTTTGTATCAGGAATCATATAGGAGAGCCCAATCTCCTGATTGAAATTTCTTGTCTTTAATGTATTTATCATGCCATCTAATTCATTGGTTTTGTAGGATTTCTATGTTTTGTAGGGTTGTTGTCCCAATTCCATCTAACTCATTCAACTACATGATCCTTTATTATTGTGCGACAGTGATATTCATATGCAATTCAACTGCAATTTTGAGATTTTTATGCTCAGGTTCAATGGGTAGCATTTCTTTCTTTCCATATAGCATCTCAAAAGGAGTGAACTATGTTGTTGTCTTCCAAGAAATTTTTATATGCCCAGACTACTTTCGACAATCGAGCTACCCAATCTTTCCTACGGAGATCTACAGTTTTGGTTAGGACGCTTTCAATTTCCATATTGGTTATCTCTGCTTGACCATTAGCTTGAGGATGTTATGGTGTAGATTTCCAATGCCTGGTATTGTATTCATTGACCAATGTTGTAACAAGTGTAGATGTGGACTGGGCTCCTTGGTCTATGACAATTTCTCTAGGGACTCCATATCTTGTGAATATTTCTTCATATAGAAACTTCACAACCTTGTTATCTCTTGCACATTCTATTACCTTAGCCTCTTCCCATTTAGTGACATAATTAGTACAATTTAGAATGTAAGACTTACCATTAGAAGGTGTATCAATTGGTCCTACAAAATCAAGGCCCTACTTGTCAAATGGTGTTACTACTACTTGAGGATGCAAGAGCATTTCATTTGATCTTGTTGGTCTTCCCATCCTTTGGCACCTATCACATTTCATTGTATACCTAACTGCATCTTTATGAAATGTTGGCCAATAATATCATGTGTTACGTATTATGATAGATTTTATTTTTGCTGTAAAATGTCCACCATAGCGTTCATCATGGCATGCATGTTGTATATCACAAGTCTCATATTTTATCACACATCTTCTCATGACATGGTCTAGACTTGTGTAGAATAAGCATCCTGCTATCAATGTGAATTTGAAACTCTTATCAACAAGCAGTTTTCTTTCGGTTGGATAAAAATGAGAAGGTACTTTTTGAGAAACTAAATAGTTGACAATATTAGCATACCATGGTGTTTTAACAACAATGGAGAATAGATGCCCATCCGGGAATGAATAATCCATAATTGGTGAATCTTGATTTGTTGTTAATCGTGAAATAAAATCTGCAACTACATTTGCCTTTCCTGGTTTGTCTATAATTGTGATATCACTCTCTATATCAGCGTACCATGGTGTTTTAACAACAATGGAGAATAAATGCTCATCTAGGAACGAATCATGCATAATTGGTGAATCTTGATTTGTTAATCGTGAAAGAAAATCTGCAACTACATTTGCCTTTCTTGGTTTGTCTATAATTGTGATATCAAACTCTTGCATCCAAAGAATCCATCTGGCCAACCTTCCTGAGATTCAAGGTTTGTTCATGATATATCTGATCGCTGCAGAGGTTGGTATAAACAAAGACTTTATACCCAGTTATATAATGTCTGAACTTTTTGAGAGCATAGATTACTGCTAACATCTCCATTTATGTTACTATATAGTAAATTCAGTGCCCTGCAAGTTTTTGCTGACAAAATAAATTGCATGGTCCACTGATGTTTATTTTTGTCCTAGGACAACTCCAATTGCATAATCAAATGCATCGGTGTGTATATGGAATGGAAGTTCCCAATTAGGACCTTGAAGAACTGGTGCATGAGCTAATGCTTCCTTTAGTTCAGAGAATACTTTGTTGTATGAGTCTATCCACTAGAATTCTACATCTTTTGTGAGGAGTGTATACATTGGTGCTATAATTTTACTAATATCTTTGATGAATCTCCTATAATAGCCTGCATGGCCTAAAAAACTTCTTACATCTTTCTATTTTCTAGGTACATGCAAGTTAGAAATAACTTCAATTTTTGTTGGGTCCACTTGAATTCCTTTGTGAGAAAGATAGTGGCCAAGGACAACACCCTCCTGTATCATCATGAAACACTTCTCATTGTTTAAAGACAAGTTATGATCTTCAAACCTTTGAAAATTCTTCTCTAGGCTACTTAATGCTTCTTCAAAAGTTCCACCATAGGTAGTGAAGTTGTCCATGTATATCTTCATACAATCATGACAAATATCTGAAAACATGCTTATGACTGCCCTTTGGAAAGTAGTTGGGGCATTACATTGTTAGGAACTGGGAAGGACAACTGAGAGGGAGGGGTGAATCAGTTGTTGACCAGTTGTCAATAAATTATAACCCAAATGCAAATTATTCCAACTTAAACTTAGTGTCAACAAACCAAAGTTAAATGCCGATAAAACAGATTAATAGTTATAGTAGTACCAGTTTAACTTAATGCATGAAACAGAAAGAGAAACATCATCCACAACACATGACACAGATTTATACGTGGAAACCCGGTAAGGGAAAAACCACTGTGGGAAACCTTACCCACAATCACATGATACTACTATAAATAGTATGTGTATACAAATGGGGTCTACACATGCAAAAAGGCCAACCGCCTAGAGCTCACTGCTCAATCACAAAATAGGAGTCACACTGACTACAATTGGATGTCTAAATCCAGTGACAATGTACTGCTCAAAATAGCATATGCAATGCTGGATTCAGTACCGATTTAAGCTTTGAACATGAGTGCCAATAACCTTCATAACCTTCCTTCAACCTTCAAATAATGTCTGTGTGATTCACACAAGGATCTTCTCTTCTTCTCTTCAATATACACTTATACAATTACCATTCCATATCTCACAAATGGGATCTTACAATCATTTATACAAAACCTAAGACCACATGATAAGGTTGGCTCACTAAAGATATTACAATTAAATCAATTACAAATGTCTTGATGTTATACAACATGTTGGCTCAATATATTTACATATCAATAAACCATCTCCATAACGTGACATGTTGATCTGGAATGCCAGTCCATAACCTAGACCTATCTGTTGGTAAAGGCAAATCTGTCAAGCTGATTAGACCAATAAGAAAAACACCAAATCCAAACTTCCAATCCATGTCTTCAACATAACCAAATGATCTCCAGATGATAACAAGTCATCATCACTATCGATGAATAATATATCCTGTTGGTGAACATAGACCGGTGACTATGCATAAGCCAATATCCATGTCGGGACCACAATGTGTCGGTGCAACAGTAAACCAATATAACCATAGTGCCAAATCAACAATTTAGACCTCCAAGAAGACAACCATTGACTTCAATGACAAAACCAATGCAACACATGACGAAGTCATCCATAATACCAACAATCTCCCCCTTTGGCATTGATGGCAACACTAGATGGAAAAACATCTAAGTGCCAAAAACAGAATGCCAAAAACCAATGACCAATAATCTCCCAAGGATAGATCAATAAAAAGTTTGTTACAAAACCAAAATACATCTCTCCAAGAATATATCTTTCCAAAGGAATAATGTTTTTCCATAGATATCTCTCCCCTTTGACATCAAATGCCAAAGCAGTTAAGAATTAAAACATATAATATAGCTGACTACTCCCCGTGAGTAGTAGCTCTCCTCCATCAAAGCCGGAAAAAGTTTTTTCTGTTTAGTCTCTATCGGTTTGATGCCAATCTTCATCATTCAAGTCTCTGCCGGTGGGGAAATTACCCCAAGCTGCTCTCTGAGATATTCAAATGTTTCCTTAGGCAAAGGCTTTGTAAAAATATCTGCAATTTTCTCTTTAGTATTCACATAAACCAATCTTACTTCATTTGTTTCAACATTCTCTTTCAAAAAATTGTACTTAATAGAAACATGCTTTGTCTTAGAGTGAAATACCGGATTATTTAATATACCAATTGCTATTGAATTATCACAATAGATAATTATCGGTTCTTTTCATTTTACCTTTATATCCTTCAACATTTTCTTGATCCACAATACATGAGTACAATTAGTTGTTGATGCAACATATTCTGATTCTTCTATAGATAATGATGTACAAGTTTGCTTCTTACTTATCCATGAAATCAATCTTCTACCAAGAAAGAATGCACCGCCAGTGGTACTCTTTCTGTCATCTACATATCTTGCCCAATTTGCGTCAGTATATGCACATAAATCAAAATTGTCATCTTTAGGATACCATAAACCAAGATTTGTTGTGCCTTGTCAGTACTAGAAAATCCTTTTAACTATTGATTCATGATTTTCTTTAGGATTGCTTTGAAATCTAGATACAATACATACTGCATTCATTATATCAAGTCTTGTTTGTGTCAAATACAGTAAACATCCAATCATATATTTTTACCTTGTCGAATTAATAGGAGCTGAATCATCCTTCAATGTCAATTTATCAGTCGTAGTCATAGGAGTACTTACCGGTTTAGAGTTTTCCATACCAAATTTCTTCAAAATTTCCTTCAATTAATTTGTTTGACATATGAATATACCTTTATCAGTTTATGAAATCTGCAAACCTAAAAAGAATTTTATCTCTCCAATCATAGACATTTCAAATTCTTCCTGCATCTTATTAGCAAAGTCTTTACATAACTCTTCTTTACCTCCAAAAATGATATCACCTACAAAGCCTTCAATAACCAAAATATCATCATTGGTGACTTTGTAATACAAATTGTTGTCAGCATTACCTTTTGTGTAACCAAGCTTCAAAAGATATTTATCCAATCTAGCATACCAAGCTCTGGGAGCTTGCTTTAATCCATATAAAGCTTTCCTTAACCTGCAAACCATATTCTTATCTTTTGTCAATGAAAATCCATCAGGTTGTTCAATGTAAACTTTCTCTTCAAGATCTCCATTCAAAAATTCACATTTTACATCCATCTGGTAAACTTAATAGTTCTTATGAGCTGCAAATGCAAGAAATAGTCTAACTGCCTCAATTTTGGCTACCGGTGCAAAGGTTTCATTATAATCTATTCCTTCTTTCCATGAATAACCTTTACAAACTAATCTTGCTTTGTTCCTAATTAATTCACCATCCTCATTAAGTTGATTTCTAAATACCCATTTAGTTCCAATTACATTTTTGTCTTTAGGTTGGGGAACCAATGTCCAAGTATTATTCTTTTCAATTTGTTCTAATTCATCTTCCATTGATTTTATCCAATATTTATCTTCACATGCTTCATTAACAAATGCTAGTTCAATTTGAGAAATTAAACATACCTCTTCATTTGCCAGTCTTCTTCTAGTCATAACACCTTGATTCTTGTTTCCAATTATTTGATTCTCTGAATGATTCAATCTTACATACCTAGGTTTATTCTAATTTACATTCACAAGTTGTTGTTGTTCAGTCACAGTTGAGTTCTTTGATGATGTCGGTGTGACTGGATCTACATTCTATACCAGTGCAATCTATGTCGGTTCATTTATAATCATTTCTATTGTCGGTTCCATAGATCTTGATTCTCCTCCAAAATGTTCGTCTATCTTCACATTAGTACTCTCAATGATCTTCTACAATCTTTTATTATAACATCTATATGCCTTACTTCTAGATGAATAACCAAGAAATATTATTTCATCACTTCTAGGATCAAATTTGCCAACATACTCATCTCTCCTAATATAAAATTTGCTTCCAAATATTTTGAAGTATTTAAGAGTAGGATATGTCCAAACCATAGTTCATAAGGGGTCTTACCGATTTCACTTTTGATGTGAACTCTGTTGAAAGTATAAACCATTGTATTCACTGCTTCTCTCCAGTACACATGAGGTAAAAAAAATTCCATCAACATGGATCTTGTTGCATCCAGAATAGTTTTGTTCTTCCTTTCCACAACTCCATTCTACTGGGGTGTCCGGGGTGCTAATAGTTGTCTTTTAATTCCATTCACTTCACAAGATGCATTAAATTCTCTAGATGTAAATTCTCCTCCTTGATCTAATCTCAAACATTTGATTTTCTTTCCAGTTTCATTCTCTACCATTGCCTTGAATATCTTGAATCTTCCAAAAGCTTTTGATTTCTCCCTGAGAAAAGTAACCCAACACATTCTAGAATAATCATCAATTATTAGCATAAAGTATCTATCACCTTGTAGACTTCTTATTCTTGTTGGACCACACAAATCCGTATGAATTAAATCAAGAGTATTATTGGATTTTTTAGTAATGCTCTTAAAATTTATTCTAACTTTCTTTCCCATTTGACATTCCTTACATACCAGATTATGAGGTTTCACAATCTTAGTTAAATCCCTTACTACCTTAGTTGAATTGGTCTTTACAATGCAATCAAAATTCACATGACAGAGTCTTTTATGCCATAACCAACTTTCATCAATGTGTGCAATTAAACATGTCTTATCACTGGTATTCAAATGAAAGGTATTACCTTTAGTTTGATTACCAGTTGCAATCTCCAATCCAGTTCGGTTTATGATTTTGCATTTTTCATTCTTGAATTGTAACTGAAATCCTTTTTCCACTAACTGACCAACACTCAAAAGATTATTCTTCAAACCTTCTACACAATAAACATTGTCAGTATTATGCTTACCATCCAAAGATATAGTGTCTTTTCCTTTGATTAAACAAGCTTTATCATCTCCAAACCTTACTAGACCTCCATGAATTTCTTGAAATGATATGAATTTTCTTTTATCATTAGTCATATGATGCGAGCATCCTCTATCTATAATACATTCATCCTTTTAATCAATTTTTGCTGCTAGTGCCTACTCTACCAGTTTGACAATAGGTGCCAGTGAATCTTCCTTTAATGCAACAAATGCCCATCCACTATCCACTAGATCTTCTTCTGAGTCATTTGTAACACCTTCATCTACATAGTAACATGAATTATCTTTGCTTTTCTTAAATTTATCTCTGATATTCAAGGTTAGGTTTATATGTTCTTCTTGCTTCCTCCCTTAGTCTTGCATGTCTATCAAGACACCTAGAAGCCATATGACCAACTTTATTGCAATTAAAACATTTGAAAGGTGCTTTACCTTCATACTTACTTCCTGCTAGACCTTTAGGCATCTTCCTTGTGAATAGTGCTTCAAGTTCTTCAAGTTCTTCATTTTCTCTTCTCATATCTTCAAGTTCTCTTGCATAAAGTGCTTTCCAATCAGTTTTGTCAGATGATGATGATGATGATGATGATGATGATGATGATGTTGATGCTGATGATGATGCTTTAAAAGGTAAATTAGTTTTGATTGTAGCAACAGGACCAAACTCTTCAAGTTCAAATGTTGAAAGTTTTCCAACCAAAGTATCTCTAGAAATTGATGTATTAGGCATTGTTCTCAACTCATTAATAGCAGTCACTTTCATTTTGTAAGCCGATGGAAATGCTCTTAAAACTTTAGAAACAATTTCGTCTTCACTTAAAGATCCTCCACAACATTGTATTCGTAAAATAATTTCATTAACTCTTTCCATAAATGCAGAAATTCTTTCATCTTCTTCCATTTTTAAATTTTCATACCTGACCCGGTAACATTCCAGTTTTGCAATTTTGACAATGGTATCTCCTTCATTCAATGTTTCTAGTTTATCCCAAATAGCTTTAGCAGTAGATCGATCTGATAATCCCATGATTTGCTAATCTGATAATGCACTCAGAAGTGCTTCTCTTGCTTTACAATCATTCACCAAGTCCTTGCCCAATATCGGTGGATGAGGTTGATTCGGAGTAGGAGCAACATAGCCATTCTTAGTAACATCCCATATATCTCTTCCAATGTAGTTCAGATATGTTTGCATTCTGATCTTCCATATACCATAGTTAGTTTCATTAAGTTTCATATTGTCCTTCCTAAAAATATTTGTTAACATAGGATCTCCTCAAGCTATTAGGCTTCTACAAAAAGAGGACTTAGCTCTAATACCAAGAGTTAGGAACTGGGAAGGACAACTAAGAGGGGGGGGTGAATCAGTTGTTAACTAGTTGTCAATAAATTATAACCCAAATGCAAATTATTCCAACTTACACTTAGTGTCAGTAAACCAAAGTTAAATGTCGGTAAAACAAATTAACATTTATAGCAGTACTAATATAACTTAATGCATGAAACAGAAAGAGAAACAACATCCACAACACATGGCACATATATTTATACGTGGAAACCCAATAAGGGAAAAACCACAGTGGGAAACCTTACCCACAATCAAATGATACTAGTGCAGATAGTATGTGTATACAAATGGGGTCTGCACATGCAGAAAGGCCAACTGCCTAGAGCTCACTGCTCAATCACAAAATAGGAGTCACACTGACTACAATTGGATGGTTAAATCCAATGACAATGTACTACTCAAAATAAAATCTACAAAGTTGGATTCAGTATCGGTTTAAGCTCTGAACACGAGTGCCAATACCCTTCATAACCTTCCTTCAACCTTCAAATAATGTATGCATGATTCACACAAGGATCTGCTCTTCTTCACTTCAATATACACTCATACAATTACCATTCCATATCTCACAAATGAGATCTTACAATCATTTATACAAAATCTAAGACCACATGATGAGGTCAACTCACTAAAGATATTATAATTAAATCAATTACAAATAAGTCTTGATATGATACAACATGTCGGCTCAATATATTTACATATCAATAAACCATCTCCATAATGTGTCATGCTAATCTGGAATACCAGTCCATAACCTAGACCTATCTGCTAGTAAAGGCAAATCTGTCAAGCCGATTAGACCAATAAGAAAAACACCAAATCCAAACTTCCAATCCATGTCTTCAACATAACCAAATGATCTACAGATGATATCAAGTCATCGTCACTGTCGGTGAACAATATATCCTGCTGGTGAACATATACCGGTGACTGTGCATAAGCCAATATCCATGTCGGGACCATAATGTGTCAATGCAACAGTAAACCATTATAACCATAGTGCCAAATTAACAATGTAGACCTCCAAGAAGACAAGTGTTGACATCAATGACAAAATCAATGCAACACATGACAAAGCCATCTATAATACCAACATACATAAGCCAAATGGAAGCATAGAGTAGGCATAAGTCCCCCATGGGAATGTGAATGTTGTCTTCTCTTGGCCCTCAGGTGCTATTATTATTTGGTTGTATCCACTTAAACCATCTAAGAATGAAAAATATTTATTTCTTGCTAAGGAGTCCAACACTTGGTAAATGAAAGGGAGTGGGAAGTGATCTTTCTTGGTCACAACATTAAGCTCCCTATAATCTACACAAACCCTCCACTTTCCTTTTTTCTTTGGAACAATAACCGGAGGTGATACCCATTCCCTACCAGAAATAGGATATATGAAACCCGTATTTAGCAATTTCTGCAGTTCCCGCTTAACTATTTCCCTGAATGCAGGGTTGATTCTTCTCTAAGCTTGCCTCACTGGTTTACAGTCTTCTTTAATGTAGATTCGGTGTGTGCACAACTTAGGATGTAATCCTTTCATATATATGTAGTCCCATGCAAATGCTTCCTTATGAGACATTAGTACTTTTTTAGGAGACTTAGTTTGATCTTGAGTGAGGCTATTATTAGCATTCAACCAATCTGGAGCCACTTCAACTTGTTTAATTAGTTCTTTTATAGATAATGTAGGAAAGTGTGGTACTTGTATTTCGTGTGGCAGTAGTGTATGCAGTAGGTCTATGACTATAGGAGATCCTACAGCAGAAGATGGTAGTAATAGTTGTAAGGGACGTGTATTTTCTACATTACAACCTTCAATTTGACCAAGAACTCCATATTGATTTTGCATGATACTAGAGAGCACATCCTCCTCTTCTTGAAACTGTAGGAAGGGGTCCCTTTGTATCATCATCAACTATTGTATTGTATTGACTTCATTAGATTCTTCCTCTATGTTTGGCCAAACTAGTAGCTCTTGCTCAAGTTGGGGTTGTGCAGGTGGGTATAGTGCCAACTTTTTATTTTTCATTCCATCTAAGATGGGCATGTCCCTTGATCTACATCATATGAAGGCATCCACTGTGGCTAACCAAGGTCTACCCAAAATGATAGGGTACCCCCTAGTGTTTCTTTAGGTGAGAGGATAACAAAGTCAACTAGATATTGCCAGGACTTCAATATTACAATAAGGTCTTCCACCATATCTTTTGTTTAACAGTAGAATTGCTTGCAAGTTGTAGAATAGTAGGTGTGGATCTTAGTGTAGTGATGTTTATTTTATGCATCACATCCTTTGTCATAACATTTATTGCTGCTCCTAGGTCAATAAGAGCATTTTGAACTTGAATTCCATTAATGACTACTCCTACAATAGGGCTTCCTAGGTCTGAATACTCAGGGACACAAAGTTTTCCTAGCATAATATCTGCTAACTAGCCCACAACATGGACCATCTATGGGTCTTTCCTCTTCCTTCCTAGATTTTTTAAACAAGCTTCCTTAATTGCCTTTCCATATATTTGGATGTCTTTTATTGCTTGAAACAAAGGAATCTTAACACACACATTCTTTAGTTGGTTGACAATATCAAACATGGGCTCTTATGTTTGTTTTGATGGTTCTACTTCCAATCTTTGAGGGAATGGAGGTGTAGTGTGATTCTTGTTGCACTAGCCTTGATGTAACAGGTAGAGCTATCTCACTTTGTTGAATGTGATCTTGAGCAAGCATCTCAGCTATCACTAGAGGTGAAGGTGTAGGAAGAGTTGTTCCTGACCTTAAATAGATGTCACTAATACTAACAACATAGTCGGGGTATTGGTTTGGACAAGTAGCATAAACATGTTGTTGTTGTGTTTGTTTACTATTAGGATTGGGCATAGGCTGAGCTGGGAATTGAGTAGGTTTAGGTGGAGTACTAGCATTTTGATTAGATGGTGGTATTAGAGCTTGTTGTTGGGGTTGTTGAGGAGGTTGTAGGAAACCAGTGGACTGATTTGGCCATTTGTTCTTCTCTCCACTGAGTTATTTGTTGCCAGTTTCCTTGAGATGGTTGCCAACCTCCTTGATTTTGCTGCCAAGGAGGGGAAGGGTTTTGGTTATTGGTCCATGCATTTTTGTAATTATTCCAATTTTTCTAAGGGAAATTCCCATTATGAGATGGACAAGGATTTTGCCACTGATTATTAAGACTATATGAATTTTAATAAGGGTCATTAAAGGATAATGGATTAGGTGGCATACCTTATCATGGAGCCCATGGTCTCTTTTGAGAAACAAAGAAGATTTGGTCCTCCTCCTTTTCATCAAGTTTGAACTCTAATAGAGCAAGTTGGCTGTCAATATTTGCTACCATGTTGCACTTGTAGTCTCTTTTCTTTTTCCTGCAGTGAGGGCAATATTCAGCTAATATTGCCTCTACCTCCTCTTGCTTCTTCATCTAAAGTGTGTCTAGTTGTGTGGCCATGTTGGTGATAATATCTTGCTTGAATTCAGATAGTAAGTGGTAATTTCTGCCCTTGAAACTCCATTGGAAGATCTCCCCTTGGTAGCTTGATAACCTCTTCCCTTCTTTACAACTTCTTGGGAGTATTTCTGACATATCTTCTTAATATCATCCCAAGGAACTTGAGTGATGTCTCCTCCTCCTATTAGGTCTGGGGCATCTATACAACTGTCATTAATTCCTCTGAGGAAAAGCAACTTTTGGGACTCTTGATTAAGAGTATGGTCTTAATTTTTCTTTAGGTAGGACAAGAACCTTGAAATGTAGTCCTCCAAATTTTTATCATCCTTTTGCCGCATCCTGAAGATTTCATCTCCCCTATTACCACTTCTACAGTATTCCTTGTATTTCTCAAGAAATTTGGTTTGTATTGCTTCCCAACTGCCAACAACATCTATCCCCAAACTCATAAATGATCTCAGGGCTCCTTCTTTCAAAGTAGCAGGAAACAAATTGAGTCTATGAGCATCAGTGGTGTAATCATAGCTTCAATAGAGAATGTTTAATTTGAACATAAAGGTATATGGGTTCTTTGTTACAAGCCCATAAAACTTAGGTAGAACTGAATTAGCGATATTCTTGAGGTTGTTATTATCATGTTGGTCAGTGATAGGGAATTCAAAGGTAGCTTGGTTAGGCTGATTTTGTGCAGCACCAACCATCCTCGCTTGATAAAGTATCAAAGAAAATGGGTTTTCAATAGGTTCTGGGTTAGCTAGCTCCTTAGTATTAGCAATTAACTTAGCTAAAGGGTTTATGTTTTTGTCTCCATCTTCAAATAGATTATAAGCTCACTCAAAATGATTGTCAAGATAAAGTTCGTTAGGAAGAAACCTCCCCAAAACGTCTCTTCTCCTAGGCATGCAGTAGATTTAGAAGTAATTATGATTCATTAATCTATGAAGGTAAATGGAAATAGTTCACTTTTAACTACTGAAAACAAAGTACAATTATCAATAACTGCAAAGGTTTCTAGTTTGACACCATCCCCGACAATGGCACCAAAAATGATCGATCTTCTCAATGGTTCAACAACTAGACTTTGAATTCATACCTTATGGATTGGACATAAAAATAAGTAGTTATCTTTCATCATGAAGGTTCATTTATTTATCAACCCAGGGCGTGTACTTGAAATGGATCTACAAAGTATATGCACTAGAAAGACTAAAACAGTCACCTTTCCTATTACTGAAAATGAAATGTTACTGAAGGAAGATGCTAAAAGAAAGTAACTGAAATGCTTGAAAAGGAAACTAACTAACTTTTAAGTATCAACTAGGAAAGACAAGACTTTATCCATGATCAACAAATGGGGTTCTACTTAGTTTGCAGTGGCTACAGGAATAGTCACAGGAAATATTCCAGTGGCTGTAGCAACAGACCATGATCAAGATAATGCTAAGTACATAATGGAAAGTAAATGATAAAAGAAATCAAATGAATACTTACTAAGTGGTCCCCCTTAGTAAGCATCCAAACAACTAAATCAAATGCCTCGAACTTAAAATATCATATTTATTAATCCAAAAGTACTTGATAACATAACAACATATTGTTGGAAGTCTGTCTCTTCAACTAAATCATAACTGTATTACAAACTCTGAAACTATTCTTTTTTCTCAACCACCGTACGAGAGAAGATGAGAGATTATTTAAAGCATGAAATTCCTAACTGACTAGCATACCACTCCCAAATTTTAAGGAGGGTGCTTTTATTGAACAATGAGAAAAAGAAGGTAAAGTTACAAGTGCTGAGAATCAGTCAAAGTCTGTTGGAACAATAGAGAGAATCTAGCATAACTCCTAACCTAAATTTACTCCTATGGGAAAGGAAATCATTTAATTCTTTAGATAATTCATAATGAACCACATTCAACCGCTAGTTGACTCTTTGAATGACAATCCTCACTGTCTCTTTTATCGGCCAACAACTACATGATCTTTATTACTGAACATCTTGGACTGGTTCAACATTCTTCTTTAGTCCTACATGAAATTGTTAACATGCACAAAAATAGACCTAAATATCCCTATTAGAGTAACATTCAAAATCTACATGTAACATTACCATGGATACTCCTCATATCATAATTACCTATTATATTGCATAAAAAGAGAACATAGATCAAATGAGTTCATGTCATATGACCACACCATCAAAACATATAGTCTTATCACTTAGCAAAGTTTTTGAACTCAAAAGACATATCTAGACACCTAATGTCCTAGTAATGACATATAAAAAAAGATAAAATAGATCCAATCTTTTGGCTCATCACCCCTCTCCCTCTAAGTGGTCTTAGTGGTATGTATACCCTATATTGTCTATCTCCTCCTCAACATCCATCTCCTCCTCAAACTCTATCTCCTCTTGGGCCTCCAGCATCTCCTCCTCTCCCCCTCTCTTGAAATGCCATCCTAGCTCCTCCTCTCCTCTCTCTCCTTTGTCTTCTCTATCTACCCCCTCTCATTTTCATCATCCTCATCATCCAACCCTAGTATTGGCTCTCTCGATCCTATTAGACATGGAAAAGGATGTGCTCTAAAATAGACCTCATACTCAGGTGTCATACCTGCATCCACCACATCTCTTATCAGGTCTCATGGCATCATCACAAGTGACCAGAAATCAATAATTGCAATATCATATGATAGAATTGGGCCCCACTATCACTACTCTCCAACTATGTGAGTGAACTCTCCAAACCCACATGGAATTTGTTGGATCATGCCAAACTATCTAGATATCTTGTCCACAAGTTGTCTATCTAAAATATATGGTGTACACCCAATCAATTATCTAGCCCTGAAACAAAATAGTAGCTCTATACCATCCTCCAGCCACACCTCATAATCCAAGTATGGTCACCATATCATAGTGCCAATATTGTCTATCACTTGATGCCAATACTCCAACTTTCCTAGCCATGGTTGAGAAATGATCATAGAATATGTATGCACATATAACTATCCATGATCTCTGAATTTGAATTGCACTAGTCTAGTCACTACTCTATGCTCATAAGCACAAATTTGTAACAAAGTAACCCCAAATCCGAGGCCACATTCCTTGAGGTACGCAAATTGATGTAACTCATGATATAGGTGTGCTAGTATGCAAGGACCCCATGCAAACCTAGTACTCTCAGTCATTAGCCTCTCAAAAGCCCTCCCTCATCTAGTGGCCAATCCATGCATCATCATATCCAAACATAGGAACTCACTAATAAACCCTCCTAGCACCAATTCTCACACATGTCCACTGGTTTACATAGCCTCCCAAATTAAGTGTCCTCCCCTGATCTCTAGATTTGGATCTTTGAACACCTGCTACAGAGCATCCACATCCCCATCATGATCATAGATGACCATGTCTCCTATGATAGGTATCCTTAGTATCCTATAGACATCCTCAAGAGTGACTGACATCTCGCCGATCAGAAAATGAAAAGAGCATGTCTCAAAGTGCCATCTCTCCACAAGAGCACTCAGTAGTCCTATGTTTTCCCAAATCTTAGGCATAAACATAATATGTCTCAAACCCATCACTGCTATCATTGTATGGCCATCCTCTGTTAGGTTAGGTCATAGCCTTTGTGTCATATGGAATCTCTCCCGTGACTCCAACTGAGTTAGATTTTCATGCAATCATAGTAAACCAATCACATCAGTCCTAGCAATACTTATGTTTATCACATGGTGTTACTTATCTTATCCTATCCTAGCCTTGCAGTATTTATGTTTATCACATGGTGCTTCTCATTAGCCTCTATCCCTATAGTGCTTAAGTTTATCATAGGGAGCTAATCCTTTCAATGTACATATTTATCACATTGCACTCAAATTTTATTCTATCTAGCTAGAGCACTCACAAGATTTCATCAATCCAATGGATTATCCTATAATTTCTTAGTATCTTATCCTTGCTAGGGGCACCTGTCATAGTTTATCACTTCAACAATTTATCCAATTGATGGTACATGTTCATCACATTGCAGCTGATTCTTGCCATCATTTTTATCCTATATGATATGGGGCACCTTTCTGAGTTTATCATCTCGATAGATTATCTAATTTACAACATATGTTTATCATATAATTGTTAATGTTATCTTATTTTGACACATAAATGATAGGGCATTTCCTACACATGGTATTACTACACATATGGTTTTATCCTACCCATAGGCAGTTTTGAGCATATGCGCGTCGCTGTTAGATGTATATGTGGCTTTATGAAGACATTCGATATAATAAACCTATACGTGGATTTTATCGATGCATATGTGATTGCAATCCAATACACGAACTCCCTGGACCTATACGCACATTTGTGTCATATGCGCGCCCTAATGCGACACATACACGTTCAAAACCCTAAAACCTGCATCTGTGTTTATGTTCTAACCTACATCATAGCCTAATAAATGCTTAAATACCAAGCAAGTTCAAGCTACATATAGGATCACCCATGTCTGTAGACCACTCAAACCATCAGACTCAATCAAAGCAGTGTAGTCTGACTATAATTGCTCCTCGACTATTGATTGCTCTCCTAAGCTCCTTAGATGCAAATGAGGATGTTTCTCCTCATGGCCACTATATAGGCTGTGGAACCCTAATTGGCTATGCTCATCTCTTGGTGCCTTTTTCCCACCTATTGTTTCCTTTGGACTCTAGTTTTCACCCATCCAAACTTGTCATCTTATCCTTATCCCTTCTACCCTTTCTTCCTTTTCGAGAGATTGTACATTTTTTTGTAAAAAAATCACCCAATCTCTCGAGGGGGCATGTCATCTTCCTTATCTAGGGAAAATGTCATATCAGTTAATCTTATTTTCTTTGAGCCAACAAGATAAGTTGCATTGTCTCAAAGAGGGGCGAAATGTAGACACCTAAAATTGTCCTAGCCTGATTAAATAAATATTTTATCCGAAGCCTTCTATTAATTATATAGATTTTTATTTATTTATTTAATTCATTAATCCTTTTCTAGCCTCTCCTAATTTAAATAAATATTTTTATTTATTTAAATCTCTTTCCCTAAATTAAATAAATATTTTATTTATTTAACTAGTCCCACTTCTTCTATTAATTAATAGATCTTTATTTATTTAATTTATTCATTAACTTCTTCCCTCCATGACACTTGTCATATATCTCTTGATTTTATCTTAGCTACCCTCTTCATATTTTATTATTTCCTCTATCTGCCCTTTAATCCTAGCCAACCATTTATTCTTTCACCTCTTAATCTTATCCCTCCATTTTTAAGGTGCTTTCTATATAAGAGGTTTCCTTCATCCTTTCATAACCCTAACCAATGTGATCAATCAATCTTCATGCAATCAAGCAATGAAGCGTCTACACAACCACAATCTATTTTTTGTTAAGCTCTTGTGCACAATACAAAATTTGAGAGCAATCATATCAAGCAAGATCAATGGAGATCAAACCCTACTAAGCATGTGAATGGTATAATCTTTCAATTTTTTTATATTTTGCATGTTTTAGGCTCTTCATTGGTGTATGGTGGATTCTTAATTGTAGAACTAGGGTTTTATGTGGTTGGATATGTGTTGGTTTTACAATAGTTTATCATTTCATTTTCACCGCACATTGTTTCTAATAAGGGATTACTACTAATTGATTATTTAATTGAACATTAGAATTGCAAGATGTATGAAACACCTATCTCAATATTCTTCCACTTTTCATATACCATGCAATAACAATAGAATAAACCAATAGTGTCAAGTATTTGTTGGGGGAAAAAAGGTCCATAGACGGGTAAAAGCACAAAACCATGTCACGTTTCAGGCTAACTTATCAGCACAAGTGAATTTAAGTAATTCTAACTAAAAGTTAATTTTAGTGAAACATATGGTCTATATAGATTCATTATAGCTAAGTTATATATGGGCCACAACTTTTCCAATTGGAAGTGTCTACTAAATATATATTTTATACTACTTTTGGTCTAATTACAAAAAAAATAAAAAAATCGATGTTTCAACAACTCCTACTTATAAATTTTTATTTTTTTTTAAATGTAAAAATGCCCTTTTATAGATCTATAAGTTAATTTTCCAAAATATATATCTTTTAATATTTTAGTTAGTTTTTATATTTTATATTTTATTTTTTTTAAAGTAGGTCATCAACACTAAAATACAAGGTTGATTATCTTGTCAAGGAAAAATATTAAAAGTTATTAAAAAAATTTGAAAAAAATATGATGCAGTAGAGAAAAGAATCTATGTCAAGATGATATAATTCTTTTCTAATTTGGATAAATAATTAAGAAAAAAAGGTAGTGGGAATTGGAAAGAGTTATATTTCAGCACACACAACTTTTCAAATTTATTGAAAAATATATATTTATAAAAAATAGTAAAAAATGTATCCATGCACTAAAGTTTCAAGTTATAAATATAAAAAGAAAAAATCAAGAAAAAAATGTAAAATTTACTAAATAAAGTGTGGTGGCTTGTGTAACTTCAATTTCATCATTTTTTCAGCAACTAAATTATAGTGTTTACTTTATAAAAAACTATATTCAAATAATTTTTAAATTTTTTATTAAAATTACAAACATAAAACAGACATAAGAATATAAATTTTATTAGTTTACATCATTTCAAAATTCAAAACATATATTTCACTTTCTATTGATTTAATTTAAAAATTTGAATCAACATTGACCATTTCCTTTATAAAAGTGTGACACAGCTTTGTACTTTTACCCAGACTCAACACACCACCCAAAGTGCTTCATGCTAACAAGATTTGTCAATGCATCTAAAATATTATCTAAAGCATTAACTTTTTAAAGCATCAAAATGCCATCCCCCACCATGTCATGGAAAAATCAATATTGTATATCAATGCTCGTCATTTTCACGTAAAAATTCAAGCTTTTTTCCAATTTGATGGAACTCTAACTATCACATACAATGCGAATTACTTCATGATGATCAACCCAATATCTACACAAAATTTGTAGACCCAAATAGCCTCCTTATAAGCACAAGTAGCTACAATATACTTTGTATTTTTTGTGGACTAAGTGATCATGGATTTCCACTTGCTCATTCAACTAATAACGCCAATGAAAAATTTAAAGGCACAAACACTAGTAGATATCCTATTATTTACATCTATTTTCAATAAAAAAAATACCCATAACCCCAAATTATTCACTAAGGTTACAGGTTCTCTGAGACACTATAATGCCTACCAAAATACCCTAGAGAACTAAGAATCTAACATATTAAATGGAGATAATAATTTATTTTGAAAAAACATCTAATGCTACACGTCATATCATCTATACAATGGATTAACATTCATTATCATTTAAGCATAAAGAACACAAACCATTCAATAAGTTCATCAACCAAATATGCAAGCGGAGTAGACATCACATTCATTACAACTATCTCTAGGGTACCTCAATGTCATTACTTAGTTAGCTATACTTAGCAATAACTTTCTACTCACTTGATTACTACACTCATTATTAATTAATCCTTTATCATATTTAAGTGCAACTTATTTATTTCCTTCCATTACGATATGCAAACTACTTGATCTTTCAAACATTATGAGATGCATTCTACTCCATCATCTAACTAACATGATTTCCTCACCTCCCAATGCAAGAATAACCCACCCCCCCCCTTTTCTTAAATTCTTTTTATAACCAAATCTAAATGTTCTTAATCCCTTATCCATTTTCTATCAACATGATCTTATTCATTTATAATGATAATGCAATACTTACTGCATGAACATAATCCATTCTACATATCTATCTTATCCACACTACACATGCATCCATATTCCTAGCATGATCAATTATTTAACTTCAGTTCCAAATGCATGATGCAAGAATCCTAATGCCTTTCTTTAGTTTAATCATCTTACGTGTTATGCATACTTCCCGACATCCAAGGCAATCACATAAATGACATTATCAACTAACATGATATTATTAATCAACCACAATTCCTACACTATATTCATTCCATTTACTTAAGGTTCTTTTACACATTGATCTACATCCTAAATGATAACCATGGAATTTAAACAATACAATAACTCATTACATGAATCCATTATATTACAAACATCTAAGTACATGAAAACCATTTGCTTTCATTATACAAGATCACCACCATACATCTCATAGTCTCATTACTACAAATCATGTTATAATCCTAAGTTACCAACTACAATACAATTATGATTACATGAATGATACATCATGATCATTGTCCCTTCCTAATACATGATTCATCTACTTCTTCCACATAGAAATATATTACACGGATCCAAGATATCTATTACATAAATATGCTACAAGAAACATTCATAAGTTGCAGCAATGAGAATAATCCACCTCTACGCATGAAGAATCCAAGAGAATATCCCAATGGTTGAAAAGCACCAAACACCCAACCATGTAGAACCAAAGGAACCACCCCCCATGCTAGGAGATGACACAAGGCCCCAACACACACTCTAGACCTAAGTTGGCACCTAACAACCAAAGAAGACCAAACAATACAAGGACTCTCAAGCTAGGACCAACCACAAACAATCACAAGAAGAAACTCCTAGAGGCTTACAAATCATAAAGTCATAAATGCAAATCCACAAGGCCTAATCACAAATCAACAAGGGGACACATGTAGGAGTGGGGTGTCATCATGATATTCCATCCTCTAACATAACAAATACTATTCACAAGGCATAAGCCTAACGGACATGTGGAGCCATCTCAACCTATGAGATATCAAGGGAGATTGACTTGCCATCGCAATGGCCTTCCCATTCCTATCCTAAAACATCCTCCCTAGGACCAAGTCATGGGGCTCAACTATTCATTATCTTGATTAGTGAATTATTTACCCATCCCATTAATTTATTATTATGTTATCAATTGTTTACATTATGGTAAACTTCCATTGTGCCCTAGTGGTCTAGACTTCATGCATCCTTACAAGGAACCTCATGCAATCCTATCTCTCATGACCTTGATCATCACAAGGAAGCTCACTCTCCCTAAAATTCTCCCAAAATAAAATCCCAACAAGAGGCTCATAATCAACATGAAAATATGAATCCATTTATAATACCATGTAGCCATAACTCATGCATGATCATCCAATAGCCATGATGCCAAGTAAACCAAATAAGAGCCTCATAGAAAAACCGTACATCAAGGACACAAAAAGCCATCAAAATTTGTCATAAATATGAAATGAAAGCCACAACAAGGCACATTCACTTGATGGTTCAACAACAATAGAACAACGCTCACAATCATGACTCATCAAGAGAGTACAAAACTTCAACAAAGAAGCATAACAACAAATAGAAGAAAAAACCACTAAAGACCGTCAAATCTGATCAAACTCAAAGCTAGAAAATAACAATAGTTCTCTATAAATGCTTCTGGTACGACACCAAAACCAAAAAACCAAAATGAACTGAGAAAATTGATCCAAATACAAAATATGGGCAGTTTAGCGCATATGTTGCGCAATGCAAAGCATACACCCAGATTGCCAACGCATTAACAAATCCAAATAGCGCATTTACGAAAGGTAAAATCACATATACAATGCTTAACAACGCATATAATCAGACACAATGCATACACCCAAGTAGACAACACATTTACAAGAACAGACAATGCATTTATAGAGGGTTTTAGGGCAAATACAAAGGGTTTTAGCGAATTTACTGTTTCAGCGCATTTACTAAAAACAAGGCATGACTTAGAAAAACTTACGACACAAAAATAAAATCAAAAAATCAAACTTAAGACCCGAATAAGGGCTCAATAGAGACGCCTTAACAATACGAATCGATTGGCATAAACCAAATATAAAATCATTGTCTATAAAGAAAGATATAATAAAACACACATTCATGGGTATAGACACAAAATTCTCTCTGGAAGCTCACAAAGAGTTTAATACACCAAAATAACATTCACTTATAATCCCAGACCAAAGGAAAGTCATATGTATGCTCTCAAATGAAACATAATACCAAGACATGAAATATTTACAAAGAGAAAAATAGCAGAGTCGTGCGTGCGGAAAAACAAAAACATCCAAATATTTTCCCCATTCCTAAAGTTCAACCATATAATAAAATTATGTAGGTATTTAACTTTAAACTATAGAAGAAACTGTACAAAATATTTTTCCAAATACCCGCCTACAACCATATTACCGCAGACATGGACAATACACAGTAAACGGAAAATAAAACAAAAGAAGGATTCCACTAACTTGCAAATGGAAGTAATGGCAACAAAAAATCTGATGAAGCACCCACAAAAAATCCAACAAGCTCCCAAAAGCCAAAATCCAAGCTCAAAGATAAAATTTGCAGAAGAATTCAAAAGATGGTAACCGACAACAAGCTCAGGCAACCGGATAAAAAGAAACCAAACCTAAACCCTAGCCTCCAAGCCAAAACCCTAGCCTCAAAGTCAACCAATGAGAATAGAGGGTAGGTAGGGAAAATATTAAATAATGTTTATATAAAACCAAGTGGGGGGAATATTATTATTTTACCCCAAGGTATTTATACACCCCAAATATAAATGAAAGTCAAACTATATAAATAAATCATAAGCCATAAATTAAGTAGTCCAAATGGGAATTAATTAATAAATAACTCAAGGCTCATAAAATAATTAAATAACCAAATAAAATATTAAACATTAAATAAATAAATTAAACTATCAACAACATAAATAAATAAATAAATAATTAAATATCAAATAAAAGATGAAACCTCAATAAGAATGAATGATAAATATTAAATAAATCCTAATCATCATAAAATAAATAAACATTACTCATCAAATAATTAAATACTCAAAAGCCAATAATCCAATCAATTAAATCACACATAAATACATCAAATAAATTAACAATAAGCTAGCATACTCACAAAGCCACAACTCACTAACTAACATGGCAAATTACGTCAAGACGTTGACGACTCAAGGTGAACAACTTAGACCTAGAGTATGTGAAGGGAACTTATGTCATCTCCAGACCACATGCCATTGGGATTTAAGACACGCTCAGACCTGTGGAGCCAAGTGGAGTTGGTGTCTGGTACTTGCAAATCCTACAACCATAAAGCAACAATACAACACATATATATCATAACAGACAAGTGATAGGGAATCATAATGGCACATCTCGCTCACAATGAGTGATGTGACATCATCCCTCTCATGAAGACAGTCATACAATAATCAAACACATCACATAAACATCTCATCATATGTAATCATGAAATAGGGTTAGTGTAATCTTAACAACATCAAATCCATGATCAATATAAATCGTCAATAATCCATCAAGCATATATGATCCATCAAACACATATATCCATAAAATCACATGACCAATAATGATAGCATCATCATCCATATAAATCATAAAAATAGCATATGTCCAATTAATGTCTACCATCCTAATCGGTACTGAAACACATGTATATTCATAATCCAAAACATCATAAACAGTCTAGATAAGTCTATCATGCATTAGATAAGAGTCAAGGCAAATCAATTCAAGGAGGGACACTACAGACACTATCTCGTTGTTAATATATAGATTACTCAAAATTAATTTGCAAGTACCTAATAACTATCTTCATTATAACTCAATTAACATGTCTAGGATTAGACATGAAATTGCTTAAAATTCTCATTGCTTGGGAATTTGACTAGTGCAATGCATAATATAACATACACAAGACTACAAACTACACTAGCATAGGGAACATGCTTGACGAATCCTCCACCTCACTCAATGTAGACAAACTTTGTTTAGATAATCACTTAGTCCCTACTAAATAGGAACACTCCCTAGTCTGTTATCTACTATGCTAAAATATTGTTTTACACTATTCACATTTGTTCTAGCACAAAAAAATATTTGTGTTCATTCTATTTCTTGTTATATGCATGCCTTAGATAAACTTATCAACTCCCAAGTTAGTCATGTTAAAACATATAAAAAGCTGAGATTTCAAATCTATAATTGTAGAACATATTGTTGCTAGATAACAACATATCATCTACATATAATTTCATTACTACAAAACAACCACTATCAGGTTTATAGTAAATATGGTGATCATATTTAGATCTCAATCCCAATCTTAACACAAAAGAATCAAAATTTTGGTATCACATATTGGGTGACTATTTGAGACTATGCAAAGATTTTTTCAAGATGCAAATGAGTAAATCATTATCTCTTACAACATCGTGTCTAGTTGTGACATTTAAAAAATCTCCCCAAGTCACCATGCAAAAAATATATTTTTATATGCATCTACTATATCACTAAATCAAATGTTTTTGTAACAAATAATAAAAAATTAGTAAACATCAACTTAGCAACTAGATAAAAATCCCACCAAAGCCTATCCCCTCAACCTAGGAATATCCATTGCATTATGTTTCTCAACCCTCTTCTTATCCTAGATCAAAGATAACTATCCTAGATACTAATCCATTATAATATGTTTCTTAACCTTGTTTACCCACTTCACCCTTCCATATCAATCTCTTTATTAGAGGCCTCATCGTTTATTCCTTGTGAGCTCCCCCTCTTCTCTCTCCTCCTATTTTTACACATTCACACATGCATGTTACTTATTCTTCCCTTTATTGTGTGGTCTACATTATAATCACACATGTCCTCATTATACTTCATCTACACTCCATGGTTGTGTTCTCATTTTCTCCTATGATTTTGTATTTCCTCCTCTTATTAACATTGGGAACATATATTCTAACAAGTATAATGGTCATGGTGACTATTTACATCACGTTGCATACTTATCTACTATCTCCTTGAAATATACATGTCATTATCATCTATTAGCCAAACTCCTTCCAATGCCTTAATAGAGTAGGTTTTAGGTTAGATCTATACTTTACCTATTGGTTCCCTACACTCATGTTTTTATGTAGTGCACATATTTGTATGCCATTTTATTATTTTTGCAGAAAAAAATGAAACTATTGCATTAGAATCTTTTGCAAGTACATGCAAATCTAAAACCTTTTACTTTATACAAGAATTGTCATAAGATAATTATGTGATTGAATAAAAATAGTAATAAGAATAAAATCAACAAACTATGTCAACATAAGATTTGCATGGATAAACCCTTTTGGGAAAAATATAAAAGAGAGAGGATAAGTATGTATTAATATTTAAGAATGAGATGCATCCAACACACTAACACTCTCTTCACTTTCAAATCACTTATGTACATATAAAACAATCTTATGAAACCATTGAATAGGCACAAAAAGAGGAGAAAACCATAAATGGCTTACCAAAATAATGGATAACAATACCATGGTATCTTGAAAAATATCCCACCTTGGGGAGCATATTTCAAGAATACAAAATTGATAATTCTTCATAGGGATATCACATAGGCACACATAACCATAAAGGCGTATTTTCTTTTACAACTCTTGATGGCTCGCATCATCAAGTATAGTGCTTTATTTTGAAATGACCAACTCATCTAGTCTCATCTATCATACAAGATGTAGTGTGGTGGAACGAGGTTCACTAGTCTAAGCATTCAAACTAGGAATCAAAACCATTCGCATCAACCTACATTAAAGAATAATCAATAGGCCCAACAACAAACCCTTTGGAGAGTTGGCCATAATGATTTATTATTTCTTTTTGTGCTTTTGATATGATTAGATAATATATAGAATTATAAAATCCAAGAACTAAGCATAAAGATACAAAATTAACATTAATCATCATGAACAATAAGTCACACAAAAAAAAATGCAAACTCTAAGAATAGATCTAGAAATAGGAATTAGAATGGAACCCATGTCTTCAATTTGAGCCTAAAAGTACTAGACTATGGGGCTAGGTATCACTATCCTGGAGGTGTTTGATGTAATATTGTAACCAAATTCTGGATCAATATATCACACAGATTCTCCCTGAAATTCCATCAAAAAAGTGTAAGACTATGGGGCTAAGCCACAACGTCCAAGGTTCTTTGATTCTTCAAAGTCTAAATCTCTGTCTTAATCAGCAATCCTTCTCTATCATATTTGAATCCTACACATAGAAGAGAGATAAAATGGTTTTGGGCTGTATAGGGGCTTTCCTAGGTCAAATCCTAGGTTGGAATTAACCAAAAACAATGATGATGGAAAAGAGATCATACCCTTACAAGGAAGAGGTTGAAAACCTTAAGGAAATGCAAAAATGAAACTTCCTGCCTTGAAGTTTCATGAAAGGTTGGTGTTATTAGGTGGAATTTCATGCATGAATTCACATAAAGTTGATCATGGATGTCATCTTAAATGTTTGAAAATATGAATACTTGACTTATCCTTCACTACCTTGAGAATTCCTAATTGCTTGATCAATGGAATTGCTTGATGTGGATTGAATTCCTTGATGAAAGATGTTTCAAATGATGAAATACGAATTGATTTTATACTCAACCTCATGAAACATGTTGAAAATTTTGAAGAAGGTTAACATCGAGGGCACTTTCTCGTTCAACATTTATTGACCTTTAGAGGGTTCAAATTTGGGCCCTTTTCAGCTAGAGTATAGGAGGCCTATTTCAGTCCTCTTGGAATACGATTTAGGTCTGAAAGACAAAAATAGTGTAGAGTCCTAAGATTTAGCCTTGGTTTGAGAAAAATCAAACAATCTTAGAGGCAAGGAGGGAGAAGTACCAAAGTAAGAACCAAATAAGTATTAAATTATATGAGGATACAATTCATGACACTAAATTTAGGCCCCCACTTTAGTGGGATTGTGACCCTACACTCATTGTTAGTAAAGTACAAGATGACATTGAAAGACTTTCAACAAGACATTAAAGAGATAAGAAAACACCAAGGCCCCAAGGACTTAGGATCTCATTGGTCTAAAATATAAAGATAAATGGAGCAATGTGATAAGTGCATGGACCATGCAAGTATTAAGAAGAGACATGAATTATAGGTCTAGTAAGGAGTTTCTTACTATGAGCCATATGAGAAAAGATAAGAGGCATTAATTCTTGGTCTAGTAAAGGCTACTTACTATGAGTCATGTAAGAAAAAGAAGAGTCAAAATAGTCTAACAAGGTGTGTTATGCTAGTTGACTCTAGATATTACAAAGAAAAACCTTGGTTTTCTGGATAATTTGACAAAAAGAAACTACAAAACCGGTGCTATAGTGTGCACCAAACACAAAGATTACAAAAAAAAGCCTCAAAATTCAAAGAAATCCAAAAATCTAATTGTAAAATGGGTGTTTTAATCTGCACCAAACATATCATGGTGTGTGATCAAAGTGTACAAACCAAACTTCATGATGTGTACATAAAGTGTAACATATAGCAGAGTGTATTTCCACCACATTAAAATGATTGTAGCATACATGCATCTGAAAGACAAGCATTTCGCAACAATGAAATGCCCCCAAACATAGGCAAATCAAAGTTGAAAGTCACAAGACATGAAAGAGAACATAAGGAATCCACTATCTGAGGTCAATATGTGCATCAAATTATCAAATATATCAAGTATCATTATCATTAATTAAGCACATCCCCCAAAGGTAGTGGAACTATGAGTAGAATGGAACAAAAACATATAAGGTAAACAACAATTTAGTCATTTTCGGTCAACATGGAAAAATCAAAAGATATCAATGCTTTGCATTGTCCCCAAGTAGACAATAGAAAAGCACATTTACAACAAGATCACACTTACGACACAACATGTATACAATAAATAGAAGAAATAAAATACAAATAGAGGAATGTCACGACAAGGTCAGTCCCTTTGTTTCCTTGCGCCAATGAAGCAACAAGGGTCATCCACATAGAGTTTAACAAAACACAAAGACATGTCAAGCACCACATTATGGGGAACACATTACATGCAAGCAAACACACAAAAGAATCTACTACACCAATGAGCTAGTCTAGCAAATCATCTGCCTCCATATCTTTCTTAAAATCATTTAGAGATGGTGGACAAGATGCTAAAGGAGTCGCAACTAGTATGATAGATGGAGTTATTGCTAGTGTCAAACAAGGAGCACTCTATAATGATGAATTACTATGTGTATCACTAGGAGCTACAATTAAATCTTTTGAAAACCTTGAAGATAATTCATGATTAATTTCAATAACTTCATAAATATCATCACAATCATTAGCACTCTCAACATTATTATCAATATAATCATCCAAATTAATCACAATAGGAGATCGCATGTGAGGAGGAGATGAAGAAGAAGAATCATTTTGCATAGACAACTTCAACCTTTGGCAATGTTGATCAAGATAAAGCTTCTCTCTAGGATTAGGTAAAGGTTGGGAAAAAGGGATTGAATCAACATTCAATTGCTTAGGAGAAGAATAATTTTGGGAAGCAAGCTCACAAACCTTGGGAGAACATTTTTGTTAGTGTTATCTTGCACTACTATTTTTCTTGTTATGACTCCAAGCTTGTGTGGAAGAAGTGTTAAGAGTGGGTGTCTCAAACTTATTGGTTGAAATCTTGAGTAGATGGCACTTGGTCTCTGAAATGAGTCATTCAGTGTTGATAACGTTCGTGTTATTGATCATCTTCAAAGCAAACTGAATAACCTTCATTTTATTGACAATAGTTAATAACCTTCATGTTATATACCCGCTTCGAGAAGAAGTGTGCAGAGTGTTGCAGGATAGTGAGGAAAGGAAACTAAGTCCTTTTCATTTAACCCCACAATGTGACAAAGGTACGACAAATAGGGTCATGGGATAGCGTGATGAAGAAGACTTGGTCTTCATCCCACCACACTATGGCACTCTAAGGGTCCGGTAAGAGTACTTGTGGGATAGTAGAAGATAGTTTGCTTTGTCTTCCCTTCCATCCTGTTAGGGGTGTCTAGAGAGAACAACGGTAGTGAAGGATAAAGACAAAGGGTGAAGGAATGGTCTCCCCGCAACCCCGCAAGTAATTTGAAGGTTCCTAAGGAGCACTGTGGGCTAACTAAGAGATCATGAGGCATGCTTTTCCTTCCATCCTGCACTGATATCAAAAGTGACTTCAATGATAAGTTGAGCCAAAAGCGACAGAGGTGGGGACCACGACCAAATGTCAAGCGACTTGTTGAGTTGTACGTAGTTGATTGGCAGAAACTGGAACAACTCAGAGGAAGCAATGGAGACAACATGGTGTGTTATTGACAATATGAGGAAGTTGGACTGTTGGAGATGTGGAAACTGAACCAAATCATTTTCTTGACAGAGAGGCATAAACTTCTGAAGAAATGGTTGCACTAAGCATGAGAAGGCTATAGAGCCAGTGAGAGGCCTGCAAGACTTGTTGCAAAAAGGTCTGTAACTAAGGTCCAAAAGATGATTGCCTTGCAAACCATAAGTTGGTAAAGATTGATTTCGGATGCTCAGATGCCGAGGGCAACGGTTGGAGGTTGATGAGTGGTTGGTTTGTGTTAGATGCCAAATTGCATAACTATTGTTCCTATTGTCTATGTGGTGCATGTGTCGAGTTCTATCTGTAGGTTGAATGTTGTCAAAACAAATATTGTGTAATATACACCTGAGAGCTTAATCTATACCTTGTATGTAATAAAAATTTTACTGTAATACAAGAGATTAGCTTTGGTGGTGGGTTTTTTACCTGTAAGGGTTTTCCCATGTAAACTTTGTGTTCTCTACGTGCTTATGTGAATCTTGTGTTTTCTCTGTTATCTTGTTAATGTGTATCTTAGTTATCAAGAGTGCATTTATGGATTTGATTGTGTGTAAGATTTTTGCATCAATATTTCGAATCACTCTGTGATCCATCATCAGGATGAAGAGAGACAAATAAGATGAAAAGTTGTAGACTTGGAATAAATAGGAAGGATTGGAGAAGGGTGCGCGAAGAACAAGATACCAAGATCGTCAAACCTCAATAGAAGGACAAAAGAGGAAATAAAATTAAAACAAAAAACATTATATATATATATATATATTGGTCTTTAATTTGGTTTTTGCTTTTCTCTTTCTTTATTCTCTCTGTTTTTTGTTTTTATTTTATTTCCTCTTTTGTCCTTCTGTTGAGGTTTGACCATCTTGGTATCCCATTCTTCGTGCACCCTTCTCCAATCCTTCCTATTTATTCCAAGTTTGCAACTTTTCATCTTATTCAACTCTCTTCATCCTCATGATGGATCATGGAGTGTGATCCGAAACGTTGATGCAAAAATCTTACACACAATCAAATCCAGAAACGCACTCTTTATAATTTTATGATGGATTGTGGAAATCTCTTAGAACTGGTGTATCTTAATGTCTGTAATTGAAATTGAGAGTCATCTTTGCTCCTCTCCTCTTTGAATTTAATAGTGTGGAAGGCGTTTTCACGTAGTTCTTTCCTTACAAGTGGTATCAGAGCGTGGCTAGTGTGTATCCTTGTGGGTAGGATGACTTGTTTGTGTTAATTTTGTTGTGGGAGTTTTGTAGAAAAACTTGCATTTTTGTGAAATTACAGATTGAGATGGCTAGCATATCAGGAAGAGTGGACATTGATAAATTCAATGGAAACATTTATGAGTTATGGAAACTCAAGATGGAAGACCTGTTGGTTGATACATACCTTTGGTTTGTATTGTCTGGGTCAAAACCATCAAGCATGAAACAAGAAGATTGGGACCTCATAGATAAGAAGGCCAAAGGGCTGATCAGATTATGCCTTTCGGATTTTGTTCTCTTGAATGTTCATGAGGAGAAGACAATAGCTTCTTTATGGAAGAAACTTGGTGATATTTATCAGGGAAAGTCTCTGGTAAACAAATTATTCCTAAGGAAGAAGTTATACTCCTTGAAGATGAGCAAAGGGACATTTGTGGCAGATCATTTAAATTCCTTCAACATGGTTATAGCACAGTTAACTTTTGTGGGAGAAAATATTGAGGATGAGGATCATTGTGTGCTTCTGTTGTGTTCCTTTCTTGACACATGGGATCATCTTGTGATGGCCATTGGAAGTACAAAAACCACTTTCAAAATGGAAGATGTGGTTGCTTCACTACTGTCAGAGGAAGCACAAAGGAAATCCTCTTAAATGGTCAAAGAATCTCTGACTGTGAGGGGTAGAACAAAGGAAAAATTCAAGCAAAAGGATAGGAGGTCCAAATCCAATTCACATGGGAGATCAAGGTCTCTGGGAAAAAATTCCAAGGTGAGGTACTAGAATTATGGGTAGATTGGTGAGAGGAGCTGAAATTCTTTCTCTGCATGGGGATGTTGATAGTGATTAGTCACTCAACATTTATGTGGTAATGCTAGATGGAATCCTACACTGTGGTGCTCAATGTAGACATGACTGACAAATCGGATTTGTGTTTGATATGGTTTTTAAGTCACAATTGTCTGCATGAATATTCTCTTTGAGATCTCATTTTGCATGTAACTAATGTGATAGTGAGTTTGTGTGTAGCTGATTGGATTTGCAAGTTATGCAATTGTGTGGGCTGATCACCTATTCAGTTGCAGTGGGATAACTTGTATGTGGACTGTCTATATCCTCAATGTCTGATTCAACACTTATGCAGACTTGCTAGTTGAACTTGTATGAGGTCACTTGTGCATTGGTGTGGTTGCTTTGAGATAAGAAAATATATGATGAGTGAGTACCTGGATAGTCGTTTATGGGGTCCTATAGAATGGTGTATTTCCTTCATTTGGAGATATTGGTTTCACTTGGTGTGACTAGCAGTACACCTGTGTGTGTGGACTTGAAAGATTTTCAGATTTAGGAAATGGATCGTCATGATGCTTGGAGAGATCGGTACAATGTATCAATGCGAGCTTTAGCAATGACTACATTTTCATCATTGGATGGTGGAAGTTTTTCTTAGTGTGCAAAAGTTTGAAGGATGCCTTAGATCTTGTTGTTGCAAAGAGGTATTTCACATGTGTGGGTATACTTGTAGAAGATGGTGATCTTCTTGTTTTGTTGACAACATGAGGGCTCAAGGAGTCCTTGATTGAGGTGTTGGTTATGCTTGACCAGTGATGTTGGTTTTGAGTATGATGGTGTTATGTCTTGGTACACTCTTGATACTAGTTTAGAGTTTGGCATGATACATTACTCTTGATACCATGGTATTCTCACTTGGGGCATGTGTTCTCCTAAGAAGATATGATAAGATTATGGTGTCATGATGAGTTCCTGATTCTACAAATTGGAGCCTTAATAGTGGTCTGGTGAGTTCTCTTTGTGTTGGCGGGTGTTGGTCATATGTCTGAGAACTTCATGGGAATGTAGACATGCATTTGGAGTTTGGCATAGATTGATCAATTATTGGCACTCATGGATACATAGAGACTTAGATGAGGCTATAGTTCTCTTGAAATGAGAGATGTATGCTAAGATGGTTACTCTTGATGAGATTTCAACTGGAAGTCCGAAGAGCCTATATATTGATTGAATTTGAATTTAACAGAGATCTATGAGGAGATTTCTCTTGGATAAGTCATAATGAATTAGAGATTTTTTAGGGGTGTTCTCATTACCCACTCTTGGTCTACTCGACAATTTTTCACTTGGGAGGTATTGCCCATTGTCTCTCAAGTGCTTTATGATTTTCTTTCATATTTATGGATTTTTGAATTAAAGTTAGATAGTTTTGGATCCTATTCTTTTTGAGAGATGGATAGCATGGTTATTTTCTTAACATAGGGGATGGCAGCGATCTGATTTCCTAAAATAGGAAATGGAATAGTTGGATCTTCTATTGGGGTCAGAAAGGAGATCTTACTTGTCACAACTGACACTTAAAGGAGTATGCAGAAGGACATGCTACATGTTCTATCTTGTAGCCTTTTCTCTTTGGTTTTTTAGTGATCTTCATGGATGTTCAGATTCACTTGGCATTGGATGTGAGGTTTTGTACATAGCTACAATGATGACTAGTTTGTGGTCATATGTTGTCACTTGGGTGATGGCATGAAGGTTCTTGTATCTCTATATTCTGTCAGATGAGAAGAACTTTGAAGAGCTATGTGAGGCTTGTTGAGAGAGGTGTTTCATGTAGAACTTTTGTTTGCAAGATGTGCTTATCTTTGTGGATGGTCCTTGGTAATACATGCTTACTTCTTCTATGTTTTGAAATTGGTAGACTCTATATGTTTCTTTGGTTCTTTTCATATTCAGCATTATCCATGTAGTGGGAGTTTCTGGATGTGTTGTCTTCATCGTCTAGTTTGCACATGGAGCTTGTGGCTACTGATTATGGGTTGATTATGCTGGTGGTATGAGTTTACTAATAAAGGATGCCTCAGTGGTATGTGAGATTAGATTACTAGCACTTGTTATGGGTGTTATTTTTCAATCGTGTGGATTTGTCATTTTGATGAGAGCAATTATCCTAGTTGTTTGTTCTAGCTAATATTCAGTCTTGATTGTTCTGGAGATACCAATAAGTTCTTTGTCAAGTGGGAGAATATTGAAAATGGGTGTCTCAAAATTATTGCTTGAAATCTTGTGCAGATGGCACTTGGTCTCTGAAATGAGCAGTTTGGTGTTGATAACGTTCATGTTATTGATCATCTTCAAAGGAAATTGAATAACCTTCATGTTATATACCCACCTCGAGAAGTAGTGTGCAGAGTGTTGCGGGATAGCATGGAAAGGAAACTAAGTCCTTTTCATTTAACCCCGCAGTGTGACAAAGGTGTGACAAATATGGTTGTTGGATAGCGGGATGAAGAAGACTTGGTCTTCATCTTGCCACCTTGCGGGACTCTAAGTGTCCAATAAGAGGACGTGCAAGATAGCAAAAGACAGTTTGCTTTGTCTTCCCTGCCATCTTCCGAGGGGTGTCTAGAGAGAACAATGATGGTGTGGGATAAAGATGAAGGGCAAAGGGATGGTCTCCCCACCACCCCACATGTAATTTGAAGGTTCCTAAGGAGCGTTGTGGGTTAACTGGGGGAGCATGAAACATGATCTTCTTGCCATCTTGCATTGATGTCAAAAGTGACTTCAATGATAAGTTGATCTGAAAGCGACAAAGGTGGTGAGCACGATCAAATGTCAAGCAACTTGTTGAGTTGTGCATAGTTGATTGATAGAAATTGGAATGACTCAGAGGAAACGATGGAGACAAAATGGCATGTTATTGACAATTTGAGGAAGTTTGACAGTTGGAGATGTGGAAATCGAACTGAGTCATTTTCTTGATAGAGAGGTATAAACATCTGAAGAAACGGTTGCACTAAGTATGAAAAGGTTGTAGAGCCGGTGAGAGGCCCAAAATACTTTTTGCAGAAATGTTTGTAATTGAGGTTAGAAAGATGATTGCCTTGAAGACTAGAAGTTGGTAAAGACTGATTTCAGATGGTTGGATGCTAAGTGAAATAGTTGGAGGTTGATGAGTGGTTGGTTTGTGTCAGATGCCAAATTGCAAAACTATTGTTCCTTTTGTCTGTGTAGTGCGTGGGTCGAGTTCTATCTGTAGGTTCAATGCTGTCAGAATAGAGACTATGTGATCTACACCTGAGAGCTTAATCTGTACCTTCTATGTAATAAACATTTTAGTGTAATACAAGAGATTAGCTTTGGGGGTGAGTTTTTTAATCCGTAAGGGTTTTCCCACGTAAATTTTGTGTTCTCTCTATACTTATGTAAATCTTTTGTTTGCTTTGTTATCTTGTTAATGTGCATCTTAGTGTCTGTAATTAAAATTGAAATTCATCTCTGCTCCTCTCCTCTTTGAATTTAACATTGTGGAAGGCGTTTATGCATTGTGTATCACTCAAAATTAGTTCCTTTTCTTCCTTTTCTCTATGAGTGGAAGGAGAAGTGGAAGAAATCACACAAGGTTGAGACACATAAGATGTTTGGAACTTCTCTTTGTGTTCTTTATAGGATTTAGGAAGTGGAACTGCAACATATATAGGAGGAATAAAAGTAGGAATAAGTCCAAATTCAAGATGTGGATCTAGAATAGTTATGTTCATATCCATCGATGAAGAATCATTATGAAGACTACTCAAAGTAGACCCTAAAGATTTAATCAAGGCATTTATTTTATTGGATTTAAACTTTTGATGGGATAGGAAGAGGAAAACATGAGGATTTTATAAAGGTTGAGGTTTTTTAGGCCAAAAGTAATCAAGGGTGAAGTTGCCACCATTAGCTAAAGGCTAATAAAGACTATTATTGATCATTATAACTCACTCATTATGAGGAAACTTCAAACATTTATGAATGGTAGAAGGGATAGATTTTGTGGAATTGAGTCATGGGTGTCCCAACTTCACATGAAATTTATTTGAGGTGGGGATAATGGAAAAGGTAACACCTAAACACTTATTGCCAACTTTAACAAGAAAGGTGATGGAACCTTTATTGGGACTTAATCACAATATTGGATTTATCATATGTATTTTGATGAAATTGCTATGTATAGAGATGTTCTTTCATGACAACATTCACCGTACATACTAGATCAATAAACACTCCACATGAAAGCTTATCTTTAATTTTTTTAGTTATGTGTAATGCTCCATCATGTGCTTTTATTATATCTCAAGTCAATGGTGATGCAAGGTTCACACTTAGGCTTAGGTTGCTCAATCAAGCTCAAAACATTGTTTTCTTCATTAGATATATTATCAATAGCTATAAATCTTCTATCATTTCATTCAACAACATTGGTAGAATGGGAAGGTAAAGGATTGGTAAAGATTTGCAAATTTTTATTAGCAAGTCCCACATAATTGTTTCCTTTATCATTAACACCATCCACCGCAATAGTATTAGAATTAATATGATCTTGAATTTCATGTTTCAAACAAATACACTTCTCAGTATCATGCCTGGTTTAATGATATAATTGGAAAAAGGCTTTTGGATCAAAAGAAGGTGGCAAAGGCTTAGAAGTATTTATGGGAAGTACGAGAGGAAGATTCATCACATTATTATTAATTAGTTTAAGTATGATATTATGAAAAGGTTTAGGAGTGAAGGTGTGATGCCTAAATTTTGAAAAAAATTGAGCTACAAAAAGGGTTTCGGCTACCACTTGAGAATCAATATGATTAGAAATTTTGTTGGTATTTATCTTTATGAATTTCTTGTTTTTTTTCTAGATTTTGATGAGCATCTTCATTCCTATCAATTGAAGTCAAAGATGAAGAGGATTCATATGACTCACTTGAAGTTGATAATTATGAAGTGTTGTGCACAATTGTGTGAAAGGTGCAAATTCAAAATAAAAAAAACTTATATCTAATGTATTTTTACAAATTATTAATGAAAATTCTTTGAACGTTACATCAGGCACATTATATGCAATTTGTGCATGCAAATTCTTATATCTACCAATGAAATCAATTATTTTTTCCTTCAAGACCTTGTTTACAACACACTAAATCAGTCAAAATAACTTGTTGGCCAAAATTTTGAAAATATTGAATGAATGCATCAATCAATTGTTGAAAGGCATCATTTGAATACCCAAGAAGGAGCAAAACCATTACAAAGCTTTATCTCTTACTTGAATATTCTCATAAGGAATATTCAGTCATACTGGTTCAATCACTACACAAAGTGAAAAATATTTTCACATGAATGTGGGGGTCACCTTGTCCATTATATTCCTCCAAAAGGGAAAACTCAATGTGTTAAGGAATAGGAGTGTGAAGGATGTCAATGGAAAGTGGACTAGTGAAATAATGTGTAGGAATAGTGGATTTGGATTGGGTTGTGGTTGTAATGGTAAAAAATTAGGGTTTCCACCACAAGAAGGGAGAAGACCACTATTTTTTTCTTAGGGACCACTACATTAAAGGAGGCATGAACATAATAGATCTAGCCTCAAATCAACAAGGATAGGGCTAAGAATTCTTATTATATTCATTGGATTATGATTTTATGCCCTCTTTTAAGTTGAATTGTGGAAATGTTGAAATTGAAGAGATTATGCATGAACAGTGAGCTATGATCATCAAACGGAGCCACAAACTTAGATTTGAGAAATATGTGAGTGTTCAGACCCGTTCCCAAAAGATAGTCCTGAATTGTCAAGACCAGAATGCTTGTTGCTCTGGTAATTCACATTTTTTGTCGTCCAAAGGGGAGCTTGTTCATCTCTATGAATAATGTTGAACCTGAGAATTGCAACTCCACACTTGTTTCCTACACATAGAAAGAGAGGAGAAATTGTTGGGAATAGGGGTTTGCCTAAGTCAAACCTCTATTTAGGAATTAACCTTGAATGAAATATTGCAAATACTAAAATAAATAATGGAAAGATATACCTCAGACCTACAATTATTGATGATGATGCTTTGCTTCTTGAATGTAATCACATATGTTGTATGAAATGGCATGAACATGGAAAAACCCTAATCATACACACATGCTTGCATATGAATGATGCAATTTTGCTCCATAATGGTTGAATGAAGGATATGCAACCTTGAAGACCTCTAAAAATTATTCATGATGAATACTTCACATATGCAAGGATGCTTTATTGCTTGGAGATGGAGACTTAGATTGAAATGAATTGATTAAGTGTCTTTATATAAGGGTATCTAGGTCATTTACCAATTAAGTCGACCTCCAACAGTCATGTGGAGCCACAAAGTTGAATTGTCATTGGAGAGATAGGGCCCATCTCCCATTTCAAAATAGGGCCCAACTAAGAGGGACTAGGGTGCTAGGCACTCTAGTCCTTCTCAATCAAATACCATGATTTAATCCCAGGGAGAAGGGTACCCCTCCAAGAAATCAATTGGTGGGGGTACATGTCATTAGAATTGGAGTTAAGGCATTGAATGAACTTGGATAGATGATGAGAGGGAGACACACTAAATTAGGGACACAAACATAAGGTGTAAATTGGCTCGGTGACAATTTACAACACTACATTTAGCCCCCACTTTAATGGGAGTATGAGCCTATGCAAATACTCATGGTAAAGTAGACGAACAAGATGAAAGAGAGCAGAAATTAAGAGCATAATCATAAGGAGTATAAGGCAACACTAGATTTGAGGAACCAAGCCCCCAATCTTAAGATCTTAACTCACTCAAGCACATGCAAGGGCACACAAAAAAAGACAAAAACAAAAAAGGAAAACAAAGGCAAATAAAGGCAAAAGGCAAATGACACACAACACAAAAGATAAAAAACAAAAACAAGACCTCAAGTCAACTAGTCGAAGAGACCTTGATATCAAAATGTCTCAACCACTAATATCATTCTTCAAAAATTTCATCTCAAGAACACAAGTGATCACATAAAATAGTAAGAACACACATCATCCATGAACTACAAATAGCAAAGCTATGAGCTCATGAGAAGAAAGAGAGAAAGCATGGATACACATTATAGATATGTTTTTCTAGGTGATCCATGTTGGGGAGGAGAGTAGGAATAATATAGTTGTGTTTTGCTAGTTCCACTCATCCTTGTGCATGTGTGCAAGTGATGTTTGGTTTCAAGTATATAGCATCTCATATAAGAATTTATTTTCTCTAGTTTCGAGCATGCTTCGACTCCTTTAAGACATGTAATGAAGATGCAAATGTCAAGGGGTGAGTTTGGTTTTAGTTAAATCTCATATAAGAGTTTGTTTGCTCTGGTTTTGAGAATGTGTCATCCCTTTATGACAAATATATGTCTAGTTTTGAGGACATCTCATGTAAGAGTTTTTTTGCTCTATTTTCAAGACTGTGCACCCCATCTAAGACATGTATCAATGTTGCACTTGGTTTTGAGCATGAAGCGTCTTGTGTAAGAGTTTGTTTTCTTTGGTTTCAAGAATGAACACCCTATTTAATAAATGCAAAAATATAGAACAATTTATTACAAAGAGGGTGATATGTATACCCCCCATTAAGATGTCAACATAGACCTATGTTGATGTCTTAAGGAAGCAAGAAAAAAGGATACTTACCTTCAACACCAAGGAGATATCCTTTAAGAAAAAATGTTCATAAATCCAAGCTAAAGAGGTGATACTCTTAGAAACAAGAATAAGATAGTTGAAAAAGAGATATCTTGCAACAATTGTAAAGAGGATCCATGGAGGAGAAGAGATCTTTTCTCAAAAGACATCTACCTCCAGGAGGAGTTCTTGAACAAACATAAAATCTTCTACCAAAAAGGGAAGGAGAAAAAGAATGCATGCCTTCCTCCTATTGCTATATGAAAGGGATTCTTGATGAAGGATGACACACTTTTGACCCAATGTGAAGAAGGGTAAGTTTATAATAGATATACACTGCCGAGTGAAAAAGAGGTTGTAGTCAAGGATACATACCTCGTGCATGAGAAGGAAACAACAACTTTACACAAGGAATGACATCAAATCCTAAGAAAACACCACTTAACAAAGGACAAGTGGATCCTCAGAAAGGATAGCAAAGCTATCATTGCCCCCAATCATAGGGACAATGATAATAATTACACAACCTCTAAGGAGAGTTTAGACATAAGAAAATACACAATGTACTCACATGAAGGAATATTAAATGCAAGAAAAGACATTAAGATATGTAAAATTCAACTCTAAAGAAGAGGTAATCTTCAAAGAGAAGGAAGAGAGAATTAGAATGAAGGATCACAAACTCCCCTAAGGAGAGAGTTATCATAAGATACATACCATTCCATTCAAGAAAGGACATCAAAGCATGAAAAATGCAACCCCTAAAAGGGAATAGTGAAACCTTAGATAGAGAAAAGAGATAAGGTAGAGGCACGAATGAACTATGTTGCTGCCCCAAGATGTTTGTAATTGAAAAAGCATCACCTCTTATTATAAATAGCCCCCAATGAAGTTGACTATCCATGCCACAAGGTTAGGAGAAATGTGAAGAGTGAATGGAGTGCTAAGGCACTACCTCTTCACCAAGGAAGAGTGTAAGATTGGTTGTAAGAGCTATGTGATCCCTATCATATTGTTCTTTAACATAATGTTTTAAATGCTTTACACTTTCCAAGAGAATGACAATAACTATGATGAAAAAGACAATGTTAATCACCTTTTTATGCTTAGATTATTTATTAATTATAATGAAGGGAAAGAAAAAATTCTTATCATACTTCAATCTCCAAAATATTATAGTAGCTAATTTCTCTTGATCATCAATAGGATTAGGTATTGTCTCTTGAGATTTAGGACAAGGGTTGTTACAAGAAGATGGATTGTCATCTATGATTTTAACTATGTCATTATCAATGAGTCCTTGAATTCCATTCTGAAAACCGATACAATCATTGGTAGTGTGGTCATTAGTTTGATGATGTAATCAAGGAGTATTTGAAGAAGAAGTATCCTTAGATGGGAAATAAGTCTTATGTCTTTCAAGATAATCCTTAAATTTTTGAATTCTAAGGAGATCATCCATAGGTGAATCATGATAATGTCCTAGACCTTTAGCACTGGTTTGTATAAGAGGGTTTATAGGGAATATAATTCATTGTTCAAATTTTCCAAGTCCTTGTCCTTTAAAACCTTGTTTTGATATTATGTTATAGCCACTCCCATAATAATATCTTAATTGAGAAGCAGGAGGAACATTATAACAAATTTATTTGAAATTTTTAGTTTAAGTGTATTTAGAAGGATCAAAGGGAAAAGTAGATGAAGATGGAATATTTTGTATAGAGAGATCTTCCTTTCTATAATAATGCATATCTTCTTTGATCAGTTGGGAAGGAAGATCCTTATCATCTAAGGCCTAATCTTTACTTAATGTTATGTGGGGAGATAGATCATGAATGAAATGCATAACATAATATTCTCTACAATTTTTTTGATGATTAAGATGGGCTCTAGGAGAATAAGGAGGATCTAGAGAGATTGAAGCACCAATATTTTGATCTTGCCTCCCTTGCACTAGGGTATGTGTATGAGAAGAAGATGGTGCCATGTTTCTCTTCAATGCTTGATCTCCATTAGGCAGATCATTGATATGAGTATTAGCTCTTTCTTTATTCACATTAGATACCTTAGGAGAAGTACAAGTATTTAATGGATCACAATGTGTGATCCAAAACGTTGATACAAAAAACTCACACAATCAAATATAGAAACAATTATAGACAACAATATGAATTGTGAAAATCTAATATCTTTAATATATACATTGATCATTATCAACCAAGAGAATTATAATTTTAATGTACATCTCTATACAACTACACATACAAAACCCAGCAAATTAATTATGGGTATATGTATATGTATTATGATGTGGTTGTTTATATACTTATATTAGCATCAAATGCTAGTATATAGATGCATTTTTTTTATGTTTGGGAATGGGTGAGTTCTGTCATTATGATACACTCCCCATAAGTTTTCCATTAGTATCTCTAGGATTGGGATCTATAAAATCTTTGGTGTGATCAACATATGTAATGCATTTTCCTAAAACTATCGCAATAAAACAACATGCACTATGGATAAAAGATTTGAGATTTAAGTGATTGAAAGGAAGCAAAATTTGGAAATTCTAAAAATGCAATATGCCAAAGTGCTATGAATGAAAAGAAGCAATGTGAAGTGAAAGAAACTATTATCCAATGCATGATTATGATAAATGTAAGTGAAAAAAAATGTAATCATATGTGAAATAGAAAATAAATCAAATCTATTAAGTGCCATTATGAATGTGTAAAATCAATCTGAAAATTGATTTGACAAATTATGAAACCCACAAATCAAATTAATTAAAAATAAATTAGGGTTTTTGTGAATTAGATCTCTAAATTTGTGCAATTTGATTTAAATAAGATCTATGATGCAAACTTAAAAATTAGAATGTTCAAAAATCGGATATGAAATTATTAATACAAATTAAACAACCCACAAGTTCAATTTTAGGATTACAAATTAGGGTTCTTGTGAACTTAACCTCTAAATTTATGAAACTCAATTGGAAATTAAACTTGTGAATGTAAATTTGAATTTTAAATTGCATAAACACTCAGATCTGAGAAGATAAATCAGAAATAAGGGTGTAAGGAGTCGAGTTCGCTAAATTGTACTGGTGAAAATTTTATTTTTCCACCACAAGAAGGGAGAAGACTACGAATTTTTTCTTAGGGACCACTACATTAAAAGAGGGGTGAACCTAATAGATTTGGCCTCAAATTAGAAAGGATTAGGTTGAGAATTCTTATTAAATTAATTGGATTAGGATTTGATGCCCTCTTTTAAGTTGAATTGTGCAGATGTTGAAATTAGGGTAAATGTACTTAAATTGAAGAGATTGGGCATGAACAGTGAGCTACGATCATCAAACGAAGCCACAAACCTATATTTGAGCAATATGTGAGTGTTCGGAGCTATTTCCAAAAGACCATCCTAAATTGTTAGGACCAGAATGCCTGTCCCTCTAGTCCTCCACACTTTTTGTTATCCAAAGGGGAACCTATTCATCTCTATGAATAATGTTGATCCGGAGAATTGCAGCTTCACACTTGTTTCCTACACATAGAAAGAGAAGAGAAATATTTGGGAATAGAGGTTTGTCTAAGTCAAACCTCGGTTTAGGAATTAACCTTGAATGAAATATTGCAAATACTGAAATAAATAATGAAAAGATATACCTCAAATCTGCAATTATTGTTGATGATACTTTGCCTCTTGAATGTAATCACATATGTTGTATGAAATGGCATGAACATGAAAAAATCCTAATCACACACACATGCTTGCATATAAATGATGCAATTTTTCTTCACAATGGTTGAATGAAGAATATGTAGCCTTAAAGACCTTTAAAAATGCTTGATGATGAATACTTCATAGATGCAAGGATGTTTGATTGCTTGGAGATGGAGAATTAGATTTAAATGAATTAATTGAATATCTTTATGTAGGGGTATCTAGGTCATTTACCAATTAGGTTGACCTCCCATGGTCATGTAGAGCCACAAAGTTGAATTCCCACTGGAGAGAATCTCACATTTCAAAATAGGGCCCAACTAAGACAGACCAGCACACTATGCACTCTGGTCCTAGGACTAAGGTGCTAGCTCCCTAGCCCTTCTCAATCAAGGACCATGATTTAATCCCAAGGAGAAGGCTACCCCTCTAGGAAATCAATCGATGGGTGTACATGTCATCAAATTAGAGTTGAGGCACTAAATGAACCTAGATAGATAATGAGAGGGAGACATGCTAAAGTAGGGGCATAAACATGAGGTGTAAATTGGATTGGTGACAATTTATGATGCTACAATGGTATACAAATGGTTTTGTAAAGATGAAACATTTTGTGTAAAATAGTTTATAGTGGCTTAGTGGATGAATTGGACTGATAAACATTAGATTATGATGGAGGATTTGAAGGTGTTGTATGATAGGTAGGTGGAAGATTGTGGTAGGTAAGTGGAGGAGATGGTTGAAAAACAAATGGAAGATTGGTTGAAGGTGTTACATAGACATATTGATTTATAAGATTCCCCTAACCACTAACATTTGTAGCATTAATATTTTGTGTAGCAGTATCCATTATCGAAGATGTATATGTAGCAACATTAGGTAGAGATGTTGGAATAGGCATGGAGATCTCAACATGATTTGGAGGAATGGAATGTCCAAGAATCTCAACACAACTAGCCAATTTCATAGTGTTGTCATCCACTATGTAAGCTATACTATGTAGAATATACACACCATGTTCACCATTTTGAATCAACCCACTTAAACTTTCAATCAAGGGAATTTCTCCACCCAAGTGTTGTTGACTCACAAATTATGCAAGAAAATGCCAGGCTCACCAAAATACAATGTGGTGTAATGAATTTCACTAGCCTAAGCATGCAAACTAGGAATCAATCCCATTCACGTCAACATCTATTAAAGAATAACCAATAGGACCAACTAAAAACCTTTGGGAGAGTTGGGCACAATGATTGATTATTCCTTTTTATGCTTTAGATAATTTTGGATAAGATATAATGATAAAATGTAGGAACTAGGTATAAAGATACAAAATTTACAATAATAAGCATGAACAATAAGCTACAAAACAGATATGCAAACTTTAAGAACGGGTCTGTAAATAGGAGTCACAAAGGAACTTGTATCTACAATTTGATCCTGAAAGTATTGGACTATGAGGCTAGGTATTACTATCCTTCATGTGTCTGATGCAAATATTGTAAACAAATTCCAAATCAAGATGTCACATAGATTATCTCCCTAAAATTATGTCATAAAGCGTTAGACTATGGGGCTAGGCTACAACATCTGTGGTTTTCTGATTATTCAAAGTCTTAATCTCTTTGTCTCATTCTACACTTTATGAATTTGTAATCCTTCTCTATCAAAATTGAATCCTACACACATAAGAGAGAGAAAATGGTGATGGATTATATAGGGGTTTGCCTAGGTCAAACCCCAAGTTAGAATTAACCCTACACCAATGATGATGGAAAAGAGGGCATAACCTTTCAAAGAAGAGGCAAAAAACCTTAAGGAAATGAAAAATTGAAATGTTACACCTTTTCTATGAATTTCCTTGACTTGAAGTATCATGGAAGGTTAATGTTGCTAGGTAGAAGATCATGCATGCCTTAACATAAACTTGATCATGGGTGCTATCTTGAATGCTTCAAGAATCTAAATACTTGACCTCTCCTTCACTACCTTGAGAATGCTTGATTTCTTTCTCAATGGAATTCCTTGATGTGGATTTAATTCCTTTATGAGAGATGTTGAGACTTTCTTTTATACTCAACCTCACAAAACAAGTTGAAATTTTTTAAGAAGGCTCACATCGAGAGCACTTTCCCACTCAATATTTTTTTACCATTAGAATTTGGGCCCTTTTTTGTTAGACTATGGTGCTAGGTGCCCTAGTCTAGTCCTCTTGGGTTAGGATCTAGGTTCAAGAGACAAAAATAGTGTAGTCCTCAGATTTATCCTTGGTTTGAGCAAAATTAGTCAATCTCGAGAGAAATGATGGAGAAGCACCAAAGTAAGCCTCAGATGAGTATAAAATTATATGAGGATACAATTTATTCAACACTAAATAAGATTCTCCACTCCTCAATCCTAGTGCTTTAAATTGGGAAAGTGTATTTAGTAAGTAAATTCAGCCATAACCATCACCATTATGTTCCACCTCCTTCATGAATACATATAAAAACTAATGCCAAGCTTCTCAAAGAAATATTAATTATAAAATATTTTCCAATTACACCTTAGGCAGCCAAGGACACTTTTTGAGGAGTGTTGGAGATACATAAAATATGCATAGGATTGCAAGGTTAATGGAACCTTAATCCTAGTATTCTCCCACTTTATACTATACATTATAAATACATCCATTGGAAAAATAAATAAAATTAGGTAAAAGGAACAATCCTACACCAATAGAATGTATTCATGGTCACTAGCTTCATAAGTGAATCTAACATTGTCTAGAGTGTCAACCTTCTCTAACAAGGCCCTACCATCTCAACCATTTCTCATGAAAAGTGATATTTTACATCAGCATTCTTATTATGAATATGATAGATGGTATTCCTTGCAAAAAATATAACTTTAGCTATCACAGTCGATTCTAACAATCTTGTAATTAAAAAAATCAATCCTTAGACCAAGTCTCCATAGCCAAACTACCTCCTCAAAGGCATGTGTAGCAACAATATACACTAATTTTTTGGTGGAAAATATAGCTATGGGTTGTATTTTAATCATATATCTCCAAATAGAGAAAATACATGACCACTAGTGGACCTTCAATTATCTAAGTCATTTGTCCACACTGCATTAAAAAAAACATACATATCCAATTATTTGTCCACATTCTTAGGACCATAATAACACAAGTACCAATCAAAAGTTTCACACAAATATCTAAATATCATTTTAACAAAAATACAATTCTCTTTACCAAGGTTAAACATAAACCTACTCAAAACTCCCACTACTTAGGTAATATCTAGTCTTTTGTAAATAATTGCATACATCAAGCTGCCAATAGTTCTAGCTTACAAGTTAAAAATCCTATCAAAATCATAATCATATTTAGGACATGTGTCAAAATTAAGCTTAATATCAACATGAAATGGAACATTGACTCGTTTATATTACATCATCATAAAATGCTATCCATATGCTTACTCTAACTCAACCAAAACTTTATATATACTTAACCCTTGTTAATATCCATCCCAAGAATATATTTAATAGCCCACAATCCCTTGTCAAATGTGCCAGAAATCTAAGTTTGGGGTTCCCTGATTATCACCTTGTTGTTACTAATAAACAATGTATCATCCATATACAAAATAATGATTGGTATTTAATCATCAATAATGTTAACATAAATACATTTATCTTTCTCACTCCTAACAAAATCCAAACTAGATGCAAATAGATCAAACTTTTGATACCACATCTTTGGTAAATTTTATAGATGATACAATGAATTTTTCAACATGCAAACCATGTTTTCCATTTCATAGCAAAAATATATGGTCATTACATATAAATCTCCTCCTTAAGATCCCCTTGCAAGAAAATAGTTTTAACATGCATTAGATAAATCTCAAAATCACAAGCTATAATACTAAATAAAATAAATTTATATACTAAATAAATTAGTGACAAGATTTTTTTTTAAAATCATTAAATTAACTCCTTGTCTCTAGGAGTAGCCCTTGACCACCATTCTAGCCATATACTACTCTATCCAACCATTTGCACCAAATTTATTTTTGTATGTACCCACTTGCAACTAATGGGGTTTCTTCCCCTACAAAAATTAACAATATCTGAGGTGTCACAACTATTCAATTTCATCGTCTTCTCTTACATGACCTGCATCCAATAATCACTATCCTTTCAAGAGAGAACCTCACTAAGAGATCTAGATTCATCACTAATGCTAAAAAGAATACATACCATAAATATAGTTGAAAATACTTTTCAATTAAATTCTATTATATTGTAGATCTCCTCAAGGTAGGATAAATGGGAGCTACCTATTCTTCTATTTTCTTATCCTCCACATATCATTTGAACTCCAATTTAGACCATCTTCTTCCTATTTTCCATCCTCTAATCCATTTAATTATTCTTCCACATGTGTATCTCCTTGATTTTATTATTTTTGTGTCAAAGTGCACCAATTTTATTTTTTCTTTTTCTTTTGTGTTTTATTCACCTAAATAATCTCTAAACTCCCTAAAAATCATACCTCTACAAAAAAGATTTTTTTGGCTTAGAAGATTTCAAATCTTACAATCTTTACCATTCTCATTGTAACCAATGAAGATTTAAATCTATTTTTTTTAATCTAACTGGATCAATTTTCCTAAAGCACATGAACATAAGCATTACAACCAAATATCATTAAACGTGAAACTAAATCCTTTTTTCCTATCCACGCCTTATTAGAATTTTTATCAAAGAGATCAATTAATCGAATAAAAAGTAATAATACTTTGGTTATTCACCCAAATGCACTAATTAGCTATGTACCACTCAACATACTTTAGTTCTTTTCATTAAGATTTAGTTCATTCAATTGTTACCTATTTTTTTTTATAGTATAAGGTGTAATATTCAATTAAATAATACTTGTACATTTATAAAATTCATGAAAATCCTTAGAGTAATATTCATCACCATTGTCAAATCTCAAAACCCTGAAGTTATTTTATTTTCAAGTAAGGTTTAAATTCCTTCATTTTAGTGAAAAATTCATATTTTGAATGCATGGAATAAATTTAGGTTTATCTAGAGACATCAACAATGAATGTAACATACTAATGATATTTACTCGTACAACATTCATCAACTAGACCAAACACATTTGAACGAATGGTTTAGAACAATCCCTTAGCTCCATTACTTCCAACAAGAAATGAAGATGTATTTTTTGAATCAATGTTTTGGATCACACTCTGTGAAGTGTTATGTTGCAGGAATCAATCCAAGTTGTGGGTTGACGTGAATACTCCTATTGAAGAAGTTATTCTACTTGGGCTATATTGTACTCGTTATTTTTAGTAATAGAAAGCATTATACTTTTAGAGTGTGGGGTTTTTTTCCTAAAATGATTTTCCCCAAGTATATCATGTATTCACTATGGTATATTATTTGCATATTCATTCCTATATCTAAATGTGTTTCTATATGTAATAGTTAAATATTGTAAAGAAAATTTGTACTATATTTGACACTAGATTAGTGTTAGAAAGCATTTTACACATTTGCTTCTTTTCAATTGGTATTAGATCTTGGCCAACTTTGTTTCCATTATTGGGTATCAAATTTTGTGTACTAATCTCAATTTGAGTAGGGGCTTTTGCAGAGTATTTTCAAAATCTTTTTGTAGGAACAAGATGGCAAGCACATATGGAAAAATCAAGATGGATAAATTTAGGGGCACTAAATTTGATCTATGAAAGTTAAAATCTCAAAACCCTGAAGTTATTTTATTTTCAAGTAAATTTTAAATTCCTTCATCTTAGTGAAAAAATCATATTCATATTCATATTCATACTCATAGATCAAGATTTATGGGTTGCAGTATCTAGAACAAAACCAACCACCATGGCCTAGGATGTTTGGAATGTAATTGATAAAAATTATAAGGGCCTCATAAGGGTATATTTGGTATAATTTATTTTATTAAACCTCAATGAAGAGAAGATTGTGAAAGATCTTTGGAAGAACCTTGGAGATGTTTATCATGCTAAATTATTAGCAAAAAAGATTTTTATAAGAGATGGAAGATGGAGGATCAATTTCTAATTATCTTAATGCATTTAATATGATAGTTTCTCAATTGGGTTTTGTTGATGACAAGATTGAGGAGTAGGATAGTTGCATTGCTATTTTCTAATTAGTTACGAAGGAATACTTCTAAGTTAGATAAGGAGGCTCTTGCAATTCATGAAAGATCAAAAGAGAAAGAAAAGAAGAAGGACAAGAAAGATGAAGGATGTTGTGGGATCTAAGTATCCTGGAAATTCTAAGGTAAAATGTTGAATTGCAAAAAAAATTGGTCACGTGTAAAGAATGTAAATATGAGAAAAAGAAGAAGAAAAGAAACCCCTCCAATTCAAAATCCAAAAATTCCTCTCAAGATGAGGGTGAATCCTTTGTTGCATCCTTGGCAACACATGCATCAGAAGATGTGTGGTTGATAGATTTGGGTGCATTATTCCCCATGACCTCACATCGGGGTTGGTTTAAATAGCATGAATAATATGATGGTGGGAAGGTGTATTTCAGTGATGAACCTCATCTAAATATTGTTAGTTGAGGAAGATTCAATATTAGAATCCATTATGCAAGAGTGAAAGGGTTTACAATGTTCTATATATCCTAGATTTGGCACTAAACTTACTTTTGATAGGTAAATTTAGTGAATTGGATGTTGAAGTTGTTTTATCACAAGGTGAATGAAATATGACCATAGGGGCTATGGTGGATCCTAAGGGTATTTAGATAGTCACCTTGTATAAGATTGATGCACACATTATACAATGTAATAGTACTTTTGTGGAGCCTAAGAAGAGGGCTCACTATTCTCCATCCTCTTTGTTAGATCAATCTACAAAGAGGTGTGTTGCTTTGATATATGATGGTTGTTCTTTCTAGGTTCCTAAGGGTGTTAATAATTTGGATATGAAACTTCTCGTAGAGAAGGCAATGTTATGTCACCAAAGAATTGGTCACATAAGTGAGAAGGGTCTCAAAACCCTACAAAATAAATGCCTCATAGAGGGGCTTGAAGGATGTAATCCCATGGGATGCAAATGGGTGGTCAATAAAAATTATGGTCTTGATGGTAGTGTTGAGAAGAATAATTCATGGTTGGTCACCAATGGGCATTCCTAGGTTAAAGGAATAGATTATAGTGAGATTTTCTCTCTCATTGTGAAGCTAACATCCATTTGGTTCTTGTTATAACTTGTTATAACTAATGACAGAGAAATAAATCAAATGGATACGAAGACAACATTCATTCATGGTGATTTGGAAGAAGAGATCTATATGTCACATCCAGAGCATTTTATGGTGAGAGGTAAAGAGAATCTGGTTTGCAAGTTGAAAAAGTCTTTATATGGTCTGAAGCACTCTTCTAGGATGTGGTATCTAAAATTTGATACTTATGTGTTAATTTTGGAATTTTAGAGATCTAAATTTGATCATTGCACATTTACTTAAAAGCTAATAATGGTTGCATTCTTATTATTGTTAAATAAACTAGAAGACATAAAATGGGTGAATCAATATTCAAGTATAACCCAAACTCTTCAACATCAATATTAATTCAACTCCTTACTAAAAACATATCAGAAATAATAAAATAGAACATTCATCACAATTGCACAAGAAGACACCAAATTTACGTAGAAAGCCCAACAAGAGAAAAAACACGGTGAGCAAGTTGCTTGGAGATATTGTCCAAATCCAACCTCACAAATTAAAACAAGGTTACATTAGGTTTTATGGGCAAAAACCCAAAGGAAGTTGTAACTCCCTAAAACACAGTTTTATGGCTACAACCAAAGGAATCTAACTACTCCCTATGAATCACAACACTTATGAACCCATATCTTTAAATGTAGATAAATGTAATATATTCTTCACGACCTATGTGACACCTTTCATGCCTTCATGTTAATCAAGCAACTTAAACTACTTGCATACATGAACTTCAAAAGATAAGGTACAGAGAGAAAAACAAAAGTAGAAATAGATGCTATTGATTCCTAATCTTCCAATTTCTATTCTTCCATCATCACTACTCAATTGACATCAATGAAAACATATGAAACAATTATTGTAATATATACAGATAATATGTTATTTTTTGGGAATGGATATTTTATTTCTAATTTGAAGTATTGGTTGTTAGCACAATTGAAAATGAAAGATCTAGGTGCAACTAGGTACATTCTAGGAATGGAGATTAAAAGAGACAAAGCTAATAGAAATATTTGGTTAAGCCAAAATTATATTTGAGTTTTATGTTGGAGAGATTTAGCATGATAACTTGTAGATCCATGATAGTTAATACTACACTACGAACAAATTTATCTAAGGAGAATTTTCCAATAACTCCTACTAAGGTGGACATGGCCAGTGTACCATGTGCAAGTATTGTTGGCAGTCTTAGGTATGATATGGTTTGTACAAGACTATACATTTTCCAAGCAATGGGAGTCTTGAGTTGATATATGGATGATCCTAAATGGGTGCATTGGGATGCAATTAAGAGAGCGTTTAGATATTGGAGGGGTACTTTTGAGTATTCCTTATATTTTCATGGTTATCCTACTAGACATCAATATTCTATGTGTATCCATGGATATTTGGGTTCAATAGATGGGTAGGCAAAATTAATAGTAGAAGATCCACCAATGGTTATGTTTTTATTATATTCGGTTTTGTTATTAGTTGGGTGAGTAAGCATTAAGTTGTAGTCACTTTGTCCATGACAAAAGTAGATTATATGAAAACTATTCATGCTTGTAAGGAATTCGTTTTTCTTAGATGGTTGTGTACAAATATTGGGTTTGACGTAGGCTTGATTGATATATGTGGCAATCAAAATTCCATTTGCTTACCAAAGAATTTGAATTTCCATGCCAAAACAAAACATATAGATGTTCAGTTTCATTTTGTTCAAGATATGGTAGAGTGTAAGGTATGCAACCCTTAACTATATCACAAAATAAAATAAATAACTCAATTTCACATTAATAAGAAAATGAAATGAAATAGGGATGACCCCACAACGTAGCAGTTAGTTGTGAGCCTCCTACATGGGAGGTCTTTGGTTCGAGTCTACTCGATTAGTTCTTAGCTCTAGGGAAACTAAAAATACCGCTTTGATTGTGAATTGTCAAAAAAAAGGAAATGAAATGAAACATCATCAATATATGAGTACATATTACATATTCACATGAAGTAATTTCAAATCATGAATATAGAGTAAAATAACATAATGTGCAAGTGAAGGTTACCTGGGCTCTCTAGCCCATCTTATCATAAAATTATAATAAGGATATAATTGATAGAGTCTTTGCTAATAGGATATGATATAGAATATATAATAATAAGAAAACATTCATCTATTTAAATGAAACACGCGGCCTTGTCCAAACCACTTCAAACCGTATATAATTAGATAGATCCTAAAAAGAAGATCTAGTCTTTGTTAATCAAAATTTAGCACTCATCATGGAAGGTAAACCCAAATTACATACAGAAATAAAATCTACTTTCCTTAATCTAAATAATACAAAACATGCCATCAATGGTCTAAATCATAAGTTTGAAATACCCCTTGCCCTTCAAGAAGCACACTCAAACTTTAGGGGTAGAAATTTTGGCAGTAAATCTTTGGTAAATAAATTTTTACATATGGGATACTATTGAAAATTAATGCAAAAAGACTATTTTTTATGTGTCAAAAAGTGCCCTCAATATCAACAACTTAGCAATCTCATTCGAGCTCCTACACAGGAACTACATACTCAAGCTTCTCCTTGGCCATTTTCAACATGGGGTCTAGACATTAATAGAAAAATATCCCCCCCCACCTCTTCTAAAGGAAATACTTTAATAATAACAGCTACACATTACTTTACGAAGTCGCTGGAAGCTATTGTACTTTGATCTACTAACGCTGAAGCAATTGTAATTTTCTTCTAGACAACGTCATGTCTTGTTTTGGATTGCCTTCTACTCTTGTCTCTGATAATGTTACGTCATTCAAGAACAAAGAAGTGAGGCAATTCTTAGGGAAATTCCATATTCAACATCGATTCTCTACACTTTATTACCTTGAATCTAATGATTAGTTTAAAGTATCCAATAAAACTATTGAATAAATATAGTGAAAAACTATAAACAAACATGGTAAACATTGGCATACTCAGTTACCTTATGCATTACATGGTCATGTCTCACAAGCATTCGCATTGTTACTAACAAAACTCTATATAATCTTATCTATGGCATTGATGATATTATGCCTTTAGAGTTGGAGATTTCATCTTTGCAAGTTTCCCTTAAAGGGTTAATTGATTATGACACCATGAAAAATGTTTGCATCAACTTGAGTTGCTCGATGAATACTGGTTAAAGGTTGTCAAACACCATCAATCATATCAAATATATCTCTTTAAACATTATTAAAAAAATATTTTTTCCCAAAATTTCAAAGTAGTTGATCTCATTCTCTATGAGAATTAGAGAAATATAAATGTAACTCCAAACCAAAAAGGAAAATTTAGCCTTAACTGGTTAGGTCCTTACATAATCACCTTGGTTTATGGTCATGGTGCTTCTATCCTATCTTCAATGGATGGTAAAATCTTAAAGGAGCCAATTAATGCAATGTATCTTCATCCATATTATGCATAGGATTGTTTTATAAGGCGTGTGCATGACACTTGTTCCCTTTTAGCGTTTGAAGTTCATTATGTTATGTCATTCCCTTGGTTACACATTGGTCTTTCTTTGTGTTATGATGTGTGTGTATGTGGTATTTAGAAGTATAAATTACATGTATTATGTTCTATGCAGCTTATGCATCATTTATTATTTAATTTACATGTATTTATGTTCTAATCATGCATTATTTATTATGTATTTTAAACATGCATTATGTAATTCATGTTGTGATCTAGTATATCATAATGTAAAATATTTCGTTTTAATTAATATTTTAATTATGTTTCTTTTCAACATTGAAATATTATATTTGCATGTTATTTTCTAAATTTTTAACATTGTACATCATTAGGTTATCATTGTATTTAGTTATACATAGGTCTCACATGTGTTTAATTAAATAATGATAACATCTAATCTAACATACATCACTAACCATATCATATGCATACATTTGTACTAGACAAAACATTGCCTAAGCAGTGGGAGTTCTTTCCAAATATGTTTCTAATCCTAGTAGAGTTCACTGGGATACCCTCAAATGAGTCTTCAGATATTTGAAGGGTCCCTCTGAGTATTCTTTGTGTTATCATGGTAATTTGGTTGAAGACGTAATTTCCTTTGATATTCATGGTTATGTGGATTCAGACTAGCCAAGTGATATTGATAGGAAAAGATCAAAAAGTGCTTATGCGTTTACTTTAGTTGGTGGCGCAATTAGTCAGATGAGTAAGCGGCAGGCTGTGGTTGCTTTCTCCACTACAGAAACATAATATATGCTAGCTACTCATTCTTGTAAAGAAGCCATTTGGCTTAAAAGACTGTGTTCAGATATTGGAATAAAACAAGGTGCAACAACAATTTATTGTGACAGTCAGAGTGTGATCTGTCTAGCTAAGAACCTGGCATTACATGCTCAAACCAAACGCATTGATGTTCAGTATCATTTTGTTAGAGATATGGTTGAAGATGGTAGGGTGAAGCTAGTTAAGGTAGAGACTTTGATGAATGTTGCAGATTCTTTAACTAACATTGTGAGTACAAAGAAGTTCAGATGGTGTTTGGAGTCTATGGGCCTCATGGCCCCTAGCAATTAAATTATTGTATTGATACTCCCTTTTCTCTTGCAAGGTGTTCAACAAGTGGGAGAATGTTGAGAAAATGGTGTCTCAACCTTGCATTTACATGAGGTTACTATTTATAGTAAGTTTTCGTTTGAGCACAAATGGTATGAAATTATTCCCAAAGTTTTTGGTTGGCTAGATAAGCATGCCAGTAAATTTATGTCACGAGATAATATCTAGTTTTGAAGTATTAAAGTTTCTAAATTTGGAGGGTACGATGAAAGGTTTAAATTTAATTTTGAGGACTTTACAGGCCCCCAAAATGCCCTGAAAAGTGGACATAAATAGCATATCAATTTACCCAGTGATAAATAACTTCACCATCTTTCTGACGCTTCAAACGGTTTGTCAATCGACACACAGTTCACAAGTTATGGCCTCTGAAAGTTTGGACTCCTGAAATAGGAAATATAAATTGCATCGGACACACAAATGAGCTATAAAAGGGAGGAACCCAGGTTGATGTGTAAATTGACATGTCATAGGGCATCTAGAATGGAGATAAGGTCTGTTCTACTTTATTGGGTGGTTGTAGCCCATGGTTTTGTAATACTGTTTGATGGTTTTTTGTATTGTATCTCCTATTATGAGGTGCGTGAGATAAAGGTTGTGTGTAAGAGTCTTGTGGCTATTGAGTTGCCTTTGAGTCTCTGATTAGTGGTACTCCTATGAAGAGCTTGTTTTTCAAGTATATTGTAATCTGTAATTGATTACTAAATAATATATTGAGTTGCTTTTGAAGTGTGAGGTTTTTCTCCTGAAAGGGTTTTCCCAATGTAAATCAATGTGTTATTGTGTTGTGGTATGCATGATATTTTGTTTATTTTTTATTCAATTTATATAACTACTATAACGATCCGTAAAAAAAATCCATTACCCTCCTCTCATGGTTAGTGTAGGAAGTTGTTATGCTACTTAACTTCCTTACAAGTGGTATCAAAGTCTTATCACATTTGGTTTCAGTTGTGGTTTCTTGGGTTTTTTTATCTAATCTAGATTTGAGTTGGAGCTTGGGCAAAAGATACTTTTTGATCTTGTCGTAGGATTTTTTTAGATGGCAAGTTCGTCACGAAGAATAGAGGTAGATAAATTTAATGATAGTAATTTTGAGATGTGGAAGCTGAAGATGGAATATATGCTAATAGATCGAGATCGATGGGATGTTGTTGATCTGAATGTCTCAAAACCCTTAGATCCTACTATGGCTACTCAGTATGATGTTATGGACCAAAAAGGAAAGGGTTTAATTAGATTGTGCTTGACAAACTCTGTTATGATCAATGTCTACCAAGGGAACTCTGCAAAGAAATTATGGACTAAGCTTGGTGAGATGTATCAAGCCAAATCTTTATTAAATAAAATTTTCTTAAGGAATAAATTGTATTCCTTGAAGATGGAAGAGGGTGAATGAATTGCAGACCACCTAGAAGCATTTAATATGTTGGTGTCTCAATTGGTATCTATTGGTGTTAAGATCGACAAAGAACATAAATGCCAAATCTTTCTTTCTTCTTTGTTTGATTCGTGGGATTCTCTTGTTATGGCTATCGATAGTAATTCTATTGTTTTGAAGTCTGAAGATGTGGTGGATGCTCTACTTGGTGAAGAGATGCGGAGGAAGGTATCCATCAGTTCGAAGGAAGCCCTAACTTTTTGTGGAAGGCATAAGAAAAAAGGTAAGAAGGATGAGAAGCGTAATAAGTCCAAATCCAAAGAGAGATTGAAATCTCTTGGAAATTCCAAAGTCATTTGCTAGAATTGCGGTAATTCAGGTCACATCTGTAAGGACTACAAAAAAGAAAAGAAGAAGAAAAAGAAGTTTGATTCGGGTTCTGAGTCCGAGAAGGAAGACAGTGATGCATTAATTGCAGCTTTGGCTATTCATGTAGGTAATGATGCATGGTTAATTGACTTAGGTGCATCTTTTCATATGACTTGTAATAAGAATTGGTTTTCTGAATATGAAGAATTTAATGGAGGAAATGTGTACTTTGGTGATGATTCACATTTAGACATTATTGGTCGAGGTAAAGTTAGGATCAGGTTTGCTCATGGTAGAATAAAAAGGATTAGCGGTGTGTTGCATATCCATGGATTAAAATAAAATTTATTATCTGTGAGAAAAATGATAGATGTGGGTATGCAGGTAGTCTTTTCTAATGGAAGATGTCAAATGATTAAAGGTGTTATGGTGATTGCTAAAGGTGTCAAGTTCGACACTTTGTATAAGGTTGAGTGTAATACCACTTTTGTAAAAAGTAACTATGTGGATACTTCAACGGAAGATTTGAGGGTTTCATCTTAGCAGATGGACATGGCTTTTGGGTATCCGAGGGTTCTCTTTCTTCTTAAGCAAATCTACCTACAGAGAAGACTATGTTATGGCACTAGAGACTTGGCCACATTGGAGAAAAGGGTATGAGGACTTTAAAAAATAAAAACCTCGTTGAAAATTTGAATGATTGTAATCTTGACTTTGATTTTTCGGAGCATTGCATTTATGAAAAACAAAACCGCATTCAGTTTTACTCAAGTTCTCATAAATCTTGTAGTGTTTTGGATCTTATTCATTTTGATGTGTTTGGTCCTATAGATGTTCATTCAATTGGAAAATCCACATGTTATGTTTCATTTATTGATGATTTTAGTAGGACAAGGGTATACTTCCTAAAAAGTAAATTTGAAGTTTTCAGTCATTTTAAAGAATTTAAAGCAATAGTTGAGTTGCAAACTGGAAAGAAAATTAAACGTTTTGAGGACTGGTACTGGCAGTGAATTTTGCTCTAATGATTTTGATAGATTATGTAAATACTATGGCATTAACATACATAAGACAACTCTGTATTCTCCATAGCAAAATGGAGTTGCAGAAAGAATGAACAAGACACTGATGGAGAAGGCTAGGAGGATGTTGAGTGGTGCTATTCTAGAACAAACAATTTGGGCTGCAGTTGTTACCACTGCTTGCTACCTGATTAACAGGTCTCCTACATCAACTCTTGTTGATAAAATGTCTATGGAAGCATGGTCAGGTCGCAAGCCTTCATTGAGACATCTTATAGTTTTTGGTTGCGAAGCATATGCACGTGCCAAAAGAGAAGAAAACAAAGTTGGAGAACAAGGATGTGAAATGTATCTCCATTTGTTACAGTTATGGTGTGAAAGTATGCAAGCTTTGGGAACCTGTTGCACAAAAGGTAATTTATAGTAGAAGTGTTATTTTTTGAGAAATCAAGTCTCCTTCTGTTAAATTGTAGCCAGAACAGACTAAACAAAAAGATGTGATTCAATCCCTTTCTACACCTGAAAGAGTTGAATCGATACCACTTGATAGGCAAGAAGTTGACGAGATCTCATCTAGCTCTGAACCTTTAGAAGAGGAGGAAGAACCTCCAACTCATCTTGTTCGAAGGTCTACAAGACATAGACAACCACTTGAAAAGTATTCACCTAATTATTGGAGATGTATTTTTTCTTTAAGTACTAATGTGGATGAACCTATATTGTAGAAGAGGCATTAGGTATGGATGATGCAGAATCTTGGAAGATTGCTATGGAAGAAGCAATGGTAGCTTTGAAAAAGAATGATACATGGGATCTTGTACCATTGCTTGAAGGACGGAAGCCTGTTGGTTGCAAATGGGTGTTCAAGAAAAAGATTGGTTTAGATGGAATCATTGAGAAGTATAAAGAAAGGTTGACTACAAAAGGCTACTCTGAGATTGAGGGTGTTGATTATGGTGATATTTTTTCTCATGTTGCAAAAAATGACATCCATTAGATTTTTGTTTTCTATTGTTGTTGCTTATGATTTAGAGGTTGAGAAAATGGATGTTAAAACTACTTTCTTTCATGGTGATTTGGAAGAAGATATATATATATATATATATATATATATATATATATATATATATATATATATATATATATATATATATATATATATATATATATATATATATATATATATAGGACATATCCAGAGAACTATATGGCGAAAGGTAAAAGTAATTTGGTCTGTAAATGTAGGAAATCTTAGTATGGCCTCAAACATAGTCCTAGGATGTGGTACCAGAAATTTGATACATATGTGTTGAGTTAGGGATTTGAGCATTCTAAATCAAATCATTGTGTTTATTATAAATCTGATGGTGATCATTTCTCGTACATTGCATTATATGTTGATTATATGTTATTCAATGGTAAAAGGAAAGGTATGATTTCAAAACTAAAGTCTCAACTTGCTACTAAATTTGAAATTAAAGATCTTACTATAACGAAACACATTCGCGAGATGGAAATTAAAAGAGAGAGTGAACATAAAGCTATGGCTAGGCCAGAGTAAGTATGTGAATTCAGTATTATAGAGGTTCAACATGTAGGATTGTAGACCATTATGTGTTCCCTTTACAGGTGGAACAAAATTATATGTTTCAAATTGTCCTACATCTCCATCAGAGATGGAAGACATGAGCAGAGTACCTTACCAAAGTGCAGTTGGAAGTTTGATGTATGTTATGGTTTGTACTAGATCAGACATTGCCCAAGTAGTGGGAGTTATTTCCAGATATATGTCTAATCCTGGTAGAGTTCCTTGGGATGTCATCAAAAGAGTCATCAGATATTTGAAGGGTACCTCAAAATATTCTTTGTGTTATCATGGTAATTTGGTTGGAGAGGTGATTTCTCTTGATATTCATGGTTATGTGGATTCAAACTGGGCAGGTGATATTGATAGTAGAAGATCCACTAGTGCTTATGTGTTTACTTTATTTGGTGGTGCAATTAGTTGGATGAGTAAGCGACAGGCTGCAATTGTTTTCTCCACTACAGAAGAAGAGTATATGGTAGCTACTCATGCTTGTATAGAAGCCATTTAGCTAAAAAAAAATGTGTTCAGATATTGGAATAAAACAAAGTGCAATGGCAGTTTATTGTGACAATTAGTGTATGATTTGCCTAGCTAAGAACCCGACATTTCATGTCAAGATCAAACACATTGATGTTCAGTACCATTTTGTCAGAGATATGGTCAAAGATGGAAAGGTGAAGCTGGTTAAGGTAGAGACTTTGATGAATTTTGAATATTCTTTAACTAAGGTTGTGAGCATAGAGAAGTTCAAATGGTATTAGGAATTTATGGGCCTCATGGCCCCTAGCAATTAAATTATTGTGTTGATACTCCCTTTGCTCTTGCAAGGTGTTCGACAAGTGGGAGAATGTTGGGAAAATGGTGTCTCAACCTTGCATTTACATGAAGTTACTATTTAAAGTAAGTTTTTGTTTGAGCACAAAATGGTGCAAAATTCTCCATGAAGCTTTTGGTTGGCTAGATAAGCATGCTGGTAAATTTACATCGCAAGATCATATCTAGTTTTGAAGATATTAGAGTTTTTTTATTTGGAGGGTGCAATGAAAGGTTTAAATTTAATTTTGAGGAATTCAGAGGCTCCAAAATGCCCTGAAAAGTTGGCATAAACAAAGTAGTGGTTTGCATGGTGATAGAGCACTTCGCAAGCTTTCCAATGCTTCAAACGGTTTGTCAATCAAATGCACGACTCACAAGTTATAGCCTCCATAAGTTTGGACTCTTGAAATAGGAAATATAAATTGCATTTGACAAATGAGTTGTAAAAGGGAGGAACACATGTTGATGTGTGTTTTGACACATCATAGGGCATCTAGAATGGAGAAAAGGTTGGCTCTGCTTTATTGGGTGGTTTTAGCCCATGGTTTTGTAATACCGTTTGACAATTTCTTGTATTGTATCTCCTATATATGAGGTGTGTGAGATAAAGGTTATATGTAAGAGTCTTATTGCTATTGAGTTACCTATGAGTCTCTAATTAGTGGTACTCCTATGAAGAGCTTGCTCTACAAGTATATTGTAATTTGTTATTGATTGTTGAATAATATATTGTTGCTTTTGGAATGTTGGGTTTTTCTCTCGAAAGGGTTTTCCTCACATAAGTCGTTGTGTTGTTGTGTTGTGATATGCATGATATTTTGTTTATTTCTAATTAAGTTTCTATAATTGCTATAACGATCTATAATTTTTTTTGCATTACCCTTCTCTCAAGGTTAGTGTAGGAAATTGTTCCGCTACTTAACTTACTTACATGTGCTCAACTTTGCATCTCTTTGTACCTCCTAGACTCAAGTCTCCTTTTAGGCTATCATGAGTTGTGCAATGGGCTCAAATAGTTGGATATGTCATCTTTTTTTCGTTGAGGCATGTAGGAATCCATGACTAGCCCCTGGAATTGACATCTAATACCATTTCTATAATGACTCAACCTATGAAGTCAAACCACTTTTGTTTAAACACTACAAAAACTAAAAACGTAGTATATATTAGTAATCAATCACGATATATCAAAGCATGTAAATAAACAAAAACAACACATTTTATGTCATATCAAGAGAAAAATACAATTTCTATCGAGGCCTTTAGATTTCCAGTGTGTATCTTGAGTAGACATGTTTCTCAGCTTCATTCTTGATCCTGTAGTAGCAGTCGATGGTGGTGTCATTATATGTCCACATGGAGGAACCACCTAGAGCATAGGTGCTTTGACAAGAGAAGAGACTTTATGTCATATATTGGGCCTCTCCTTGGTCTCAAAAGGTGCCTACTATGTCACTGCCTTCTCACTACTCTCCTCCTCCATATCTAATCCTTGTAGCCTAAGATGTCCTCTAGGAGCATCCTCTAGAAAATAGATGCAAAGCCCACATCCTGCCACCAATGAGAAAAATCTCGTGTCATTCCCACATCATCAACATCTAGTTTTGATGCTTCATCATCTTCATTGATAAATAACTCATTGAGTGCAACCTCAGTAGTCATAGGTTGAGATTGATCCTCTATCCTCGTTGCACTTTGATGCAAGCAAATGTACATCAATGTAGTCTATAGCACTTGTTGCACCTAATCAAATTGTTGTACTACTCTTTGATAGTAGAATATCATTATAATTTGATCACGTCATCTAGTCAATAATTTGTCTAACCACATCTTGGCCAACTTTGTCCTATCTCATGGTCATGCAACCATGTCTTTGTAGAGCTGGCAAACTATATCTCGAATGCACAATCTATTTGTGGATGTTAAAAAGTAATCATTGTCTGTGGCAACCCCCTTTTTACTAGCATTTCCTCTGTCTTGTGATTGATCTTTATCATTTGATGATATTGTGTCATTCCAATTTTATGATATCATGTGAGTCCTTAATCTCTCTCATCGGTCTAATTAAATTATTCACTTAATTTATCCTCTTGACATTAGGTTTTTTCTAGGGTCCTAACACTTCTTCTAAGATAAATAAATAATATTTGTTTATTTATCCCTTTATCTATCACCTTTACTATTAAATAAATTATTTTATTTTATTGCCTAATCAATAAATATGAGAAAAAAATTAATAAATTATATTTATTAATTTGTCATAAATATCTTCTTCTACCTGCTAATTTTAACTAACATGCTAAGATAATTAATAAATTTTATTTATTAATTCTTCCTTGTATCCTCACATAGATAATAATAAATTTTATTTATTAAATCCTCTATTTATCCTCATCTTCATGATATTCTTGATCTCTCCAGCTTTTTCAAAAATTGAGAAGACTCAACAGAGGCCCACTTCTTGAAGATGTATGAACTTTGCTACTATGAGTTAGGCAATGTAGCTTCAGAGCATCATCATCAAGTGACCAATCTACCATGCTCATGTGTAATTGATAAAACCTTCAAAACATAAAAATTGTCATAAAATTTTAGATTCTAATAGATGTCAACAAGGGTACTATCAGCTCCCACGTAGAGAGATGAAATGTTAGTCCCCCCTATCCATCAATGCCATCAACATGGTCAGGTGGAACCATATCTCAGACATCGAAAAGGCCCACTAGATGCACACTCTTTGAAGATACATGATTGATAACTCAATGATGAACGAATAGTACCAAATCGGTATTGAGAAGGGGGGGGGGGGGGGGGTGAATCAGTACAAACAAAAACACACTCTTAAACCAGTTTGTCGGCAGACACTATGCATTGACAAACAAACAGTAACACCGGTCCTTAAACAGAGTACAACAGGCAAATCCCAGAATAACTGAGACAAGCATAAACCGATTGACACTCATCTTCTCATACCATCTAAAACTTCATTTCCATTTCACCCTAATGCATGAACAGGTAATCTACCATCAAAGATATACATATAAGCAACTAGATCAACATGATTCACCGCTTCACAAAAAACAACATAGCATCACATGAAAAAGACATCACACGACACACATATTTTTCACATGGAAACCCAACTAGGAAAAACCACGGTGGGGATGGATACCCACAAGCTTGTTTTTGAACTCTTTAAAAGTCCGCTCTGTTAGGAGCCTTGTCTGATTAAAGACTGATACAATAGGTTCTGTTAGGAACTGATCCTGTTAGGGATCACCCGGTTAAGGGATGGCTAGAATATCCGGTTAAGGGTTAAACCCTGTTAAAGGTTACCTTGTTAGAGGATTTCAAGAACTCAATGGTTTTGAGTCACCCTATTAAAGGATTTACAGCAAACCGGTTAAAGCTACCCTGTTAAGAGATTTTTCAACTGTTGAGGTGGTTAGAGATCAACAGGTATTACAATGATCTAGTAACAGCACTCAATGCCAATGCAAATCCGCTTAAGCTCCTCTTCACCTTCTACACTTACACTCTACAAGTATCACTTCTCTCCTCTGGTCTGGCAAGAATCACATATCTCTTCTCTTGGATACACACACACAACTTTTGCCAACAACCTTAGAAAGAAACACAACATCGACCTTATAGGAAAACAGATAGGTCGGTAGCATAAACCCTAAACCCTAAACCCTAAACCTGTTAGGTTAAGGAATTCAAACAGTTCAATCCTGACCGTTGAGCACACTGCATTAAATGCAACAATCTTGATCCAATCTCAAGACATTCTCCATCGTTCGTTTTCCACCGATTTCATGGCAGCTGATAACCCATCACACGTTATCACCGTTTACAGACTTCGCACATTCCCGAGGTCGATAGGAACAATCTCCTTCATGCAAGATCCTTCACGCACACAAGGCTTACGTTAACACAATCTGTTCTTTGTTACCATGCTAACTCATCACACAAAGTCACTGGTTGAGTCACACAGGTTTGAAGCACTTAAACCGGAAACCCTGAAGTTGAGACTATCAACCAATAGTCATACAACGCTTCCGTGGGCCGGTTCCCATAACCATATGTCGATTCACCTTGAACAAACACACCGCTTCACTTTGGCACAAATGTCGATTCACAGTGTTACACCGGTTCTCTTCTCTTCATCATATTGACATCAATGACAACACACAATGTCATTATGTCCTCATACCGGTTCACATAATGCCAACAATGATATCTTCTAATGAGTTGGTCAATACAACTTCTCAACATCCCCTCTCGCATGTTGACACGCAATCAGTAAGACATGCAAAACATACAAATTTTGACAAAATTCTAGTCCTATTTTTTTATCGTTCTTGTAAGAATTGGATATGAATATAGCCACCCAAGATCTAGAGCCCAAATAGAGCCCCAATGAAAAGCACATAAACAAGAGAGAAAGAATGTGACAAGACTTATAACTATTTCTCATCAATGATGCAATACAAATGGATCAACTTGATTATATTGCATAAGAGACCCCTTGACTATATAGCCAAGGTGAGAACATAGGAGTGCATAAGATTATGAAAAATGTCACAATCTTATGACATGAGACAAAAAGTGGCAACCTATCATCCCACCTAAAGTGGAAAAGCTCCAACTACTCCTATGTAATTCCCTAAGTAAGCTTAAGTGACGTGTAATTAAGACCTAGGTCCAAAATAACCGAGGTAGAATACCTTAATTACACCAACACCCCCACCCTATGTGCAACAGAGGAAGAATGTACACAAAAGCTAACAATTCAAGATGGGTCCCCACTACTAGGCCATGTTAGGTACCCATGAACAAATGTAATAAGTACAATCTCTCACAAACAAAAAAAGGGAGAAAACCTCGCGAGAAAAAAATCCCCACAAAATAACTCCCAAAGAAAAATGAGAAAGACAAAAATCCATGTGAGAAAAAAGTCCATCCCTATAATTTAACTATTTACATTTGTTATTCCTCCTAACAAATGTTTCATGGTGTTATTGCTAACCTCGTTCTCCTCCAATTTAACCACATACTACTTGGTTTTGAGCAATCATCCCACAATTATCCTAGCATGGAATGAGTATAATGTTTCTTGATGTTCAGAATAATATATAAATTAGTGCTAACCTAATACTCCTCCAATTTAATCACATACGACTTGGTTTGAGTAATCATCCCACCTTTATCCCAACATGGGATGAGAGGATAATTTCAAAAGATCAATATACGCCATAAGCTTTTTATAGATTAGAAAAGAAGCTTCAAGGTAAAAAGCCCAAAATAATTTATTTTTTACATGAGTTCTTCGTCCCCAGCAGTAGCAAATGCTTCATGGTGTTGAGAATATAACGCTTTGTTCACCTTATTATATGATTTAATTAAATTATAATAAAATTATTGAATTAAAAATAGATAATAATTATTCCACATTCATGTCAACAGATAGGTCCAGCTTATTACAATGTTTTCATTGTGGTAACTACCATTATACATGAGAAAATCCTGTCCCGTGACATAATTTCTTATGACGCTTAATCTTTTTCACTTTGAAATGCCTTGAAGAGGTTTAACAAAACAATATAGACCTATATAAACCCGGTACTTAAATGTTGTTGCTATCAAAATAATGTGATATAGGGGAGCTTTCCCTGGATCTTCCAGGCCTCTCTGTTGGAAGTGTTGCCCAACAAATTAATCAGCTCTTATACTAACAAAAGGCGAATAGTTCAGTGGATAAGCATAGTTGAATGCACAATAATAGAGTATGAAAATACAGACACCCAATGGTTTTGAGTTTCACCAGATAAGTTAGCAGACACAAGAATGTTGTTGGCAACTTCAAAAGTTGGGCGAAATGCATATTTATTAGAATGAGCACACATTCACTTCCCCAATAATGCCAATAGTGCTATTCCAAAACTTAATTATCAAACTCTTAGGGAAACGTGTAACGTTGTACTTTTAGCATGCTATTCATACAGTCAAATCATGAACGAAAAGAACATTACCAAATTTACTGTCAACGCCACTTCTTAACACAGCAGCAGATGAACAAGTGTGCATCCACAACAATTATTGTATCTCATCTTTCTGACAATAAAACCATATATATTGCACAGTAGTATTCCATAGAACTATAACGGTGGAAAAAAAACCGTTACAAGCATGCACATTCATGGTAGCTCATCCCAATAAAGCCTCCTTAGAAAATCATTATCCACTTGACCCTAAGATTCTGCAATGTAATTTTTTACTGCCCCTATATGAAAAAAGAACACAACAAATTGGAATGGCTGATAAAAATAAATTTACTGCTAGAATTAACTGGGGATACATTCTCTCAAATAGAGGCCTAGTTTCAGGTGCACATCGCAATGCCCAAACCAGGTTCAACTTCTTGCTTGGTATTATAGCTACAGATTTTAATGATACAATACTGATGGTGCGCAGTTGATACAAACCAACAGTGAAAAACTCTTGATAACAAACCCCACAATATATAGACAACCACCAAATAAAAGAATTTGGTGAAACGAAACCTGGTCTTTAAAATGACCTTGCAAGGTCATTCTATGTATTCCACGAAAGCATCCGACATCCTGAATGGACAGAGTAGGTAATATTCCCATGCATAATACGATATTCAATTGATTGATTCAGAACCAGCATCAGTTTTAGAGAAATTTGTAAACTTCCAGTTCCAAGTGTTGTGGAAATATAATTACCTTGAAGTTCTGCAAGTTTCTGACAACCCAGATTACACTGTAGTCAAGTGAAACAACATATTGCAGAACCGACTGGCAGCTGCTGCTCAGCCATCTTTCTATAGTACAATGAGATAAATGTGCCCACACAAATAGTAACTGCTGCCAGTAAGGCACAATTCCCAATTTACAAAAGCATTCATCTGTTTGTTGAATTTGCACACCCACATATGCAATTGGAAGGTATGCTGTTTCATCTTTCCTAAGGGGGAGACTTAGCTCTCTCCTTGTATCAAAAATAATGCATCAGCGAATTTGAGTTCTACCTAAAGACCATACGCCAGTATCTCGGATGGTGCTCTGATTGACCCACGAAGAATCTTATTTTAGCAGAAAGAAGGTAGTACATTCAATAAAAAAACATAAATTCAAACGTGCTATGACAATCCAAAAAAAGCTTCTACCTTTCCATACCAAATGATGGTGTAAGTAATCAGAATCTACCTGTGACTTAGGAGATGGAAACACATTCCAAAAGCGCAGAGTTTCATCCCCAGCACCTGTAACAATGGTCTACAAGCATGTGGCCGGAATTTTGGCCAATAAATTGTCTATCATAAAATTCAAAGCTCAGACAAAATTACAATAAAAATGGCAACTAAAGGCAGCATGCCGGTTGCTGTGAGCTGGAAAAGGCAAAAATAAATTTGCAAATTTTACCTGTCCATCAGGAGAGATTGCAAGATATAGGACCCGAAGAGTATGGCCTGTTAAAGTTGCAAGCTGAATCCAAACAGAAATGTATAAGAATTACAAGTAGCATGTTTCATTGCATTACGTAAAAACATATGAAGCTGTAACAGAAAAACTATGCAGGCAACCTTTTTTTCAAAGAAAACTAGACTGTTAAAATATTTTACAGCTGCATATTAAAACACAATGAGAAGAAGCATCAAAACTAGATTTAATTAAACTGTCAAACAGCCATATATCATGGATAGACTCCACATATTTGAAAGTACACTACATCTTTCAAATGCAAGAGCGCTACAGTTGCAAAGAAAAATTCACAGAACAAAATAAATGATATCTCAAATTTGAAGAGTTGATAAATTATTAAAAATCAAGGAAATCTTCTAACCTTTGACATGGTTGGATATCTCCACACTATAATTTGGTTCTGAGAATAGCCGTGCGTGCTAACAAGTTCATTGACATTCTTAGACCAAACAAGATTACAAACCTGCCGACCCAAGAACATTTCACATTTTATTTTCATGATAGATGAAGGATATACGAACAAAAGCAGCTTAAAGTTCCTGTCATTTGCTACATTTTATCCAATTCAAGAACAAGATTGTATCATACCTGGCTGCCAGTGTCAATACAATTCAAGTGAGAATTTGTTGCTGTGTTCCAAAAGCGAATGCATCTATCTGCTGTCCCACCCCCCGAAGCAAGAAGACCATGTTGATGAGGGGACCAAGCAATGGCCTTAACAGCTGCTGTATGCTCACTAAACCTTACCACAGGTTGTGTCGATTGTTGATTCCATACCAAAAGCTGTACAAAAAGCCATTGATTTAGAAATGATAATCTTCTGAGTCGAACTTCAGATGTTATAAACCCTTCATAGTAATATAATTATTGTTTAAAATTGTATATGGAAATATTTATCCCACCTGTCCCTTCAATTGTAACTTTAAATGGATTTATATATCCACCCCGTGGATAACCTCTGTACAAAAATTATTTGTACTCAACAACAAATATCTATTATTTATTAATTTAATCGTTATAGATATAGCTCAATGCTGCAATAGGCATGCACTAAAAGATACCTAAACAATGTGTCAACCACAACAGTAATATTTTATTGCATGGCAAAACCAACCTGATTATCATTTCCACCTGATGCAAGCTCCCGATTATCATATGACCACTTCAGCCCACATACCTGTGAACCAATATAAAATAGGCCATGACTCAATTTTCATTTACAAACAATGCGATCAGGACTTAAATACCACAACAAATGGAAAAATGAGAAACGCAATAGGAGATTTATATATACAAACAAATCTCCAATCATAGGCTTACCTCTGACTTGTGGCCAACAAGCTTGCTGACAAAGTCATCTTGAGCACGAATATCACGTTGAAGGATGTTTCGATCCCTGCTTCCTGAAGATAATATTTGGGAACTCCAAGCTAATGCCCCTACTCTAACACGGTGACCCTCCATGGTCCGAACTTTTTTGCACCGAGTAGCATCCCAAATCTGCATGAAAGCAGCTTGACCAATCCATCTTTAATTGTTTGCTACATAATATGGACAAATCTTCTGAATCTAAAATGGAAACTTGAATTATTTAATAAGCAACCACACAATTTGAAAAACTTGAAATGACATCATGCAAGCATTGAGATAATTCAGTTCAAGAATTGGGTCTCACAAAAAATGAACAAAGGAAGCTTAAGCAAGCTATCATAAACTTGCCACATAGTTTGGACAATTTTCTCACTGTCCAGTAATTAATATAAAATTATTTCCCATGCAACCATAACTCAAAAAAATAATAAGATGAAATTTGGCAGGCAAGGTATTAAGCTTGTTTTCAATTCAAGAAGCAGGTCATGGCTTGATTGTCCATACATGTCCAAATCAGAGCCAAGCTATGGTCAGTTGTATCAAGACGGCTAAGGAGACAAACTGAGCATCTGCTTGCCAGAAACCAGCAAGTCTGTGAACACTGATGACTCCAAGTATATATTGGCAAGGCCAAGTATTTCAGAGTCATAAAAGGCCAAAATGAAGAAAAAAATCATCACTACATTTATTTTTGTCTTAAGTTATGGAAGCTGTTTTGAACAAGAAATAAGATTATTCTAATGGACTTTACCATATACATTCCCCAGAACTTCAGATTTTGAATCTGCACAAGGTTTCAACAAAGTTTATGCAGTAGGGCAGTGTTTGTGTATGATTTTTACTGGTAGGCAATGGTGTCCAGTGCTGAGCAGTCCTAGTCAGGAAAGGAGGAAGGCGATTTATCATTTTCTGATATTCATCTTCAAATTTCAATTAATTTCTATGTACTTCTCTCCTCGTCCATTTGCTGTTTTTCTAGTCTCAATTCATTGAGAGAATTTGCTTATATTTTGAGTCCCTTCTGTTATGATTGTTGTATCCTCCATGACATGGCTATTATTCAATGTATTTGAGTTCTGTAGACAATTTCTGAAATTTGCAATACAAATAAAAAATTCCTGTTATAAATTCGATTGACTCATTGATTTAATTATTTTTAATTAGAACAAATCCTAACATGAACTTAGATTTATTTACATACATTTGAAATTGATTTCTGAAAAATGATTGAATGATATTGAATAATCGGATGATCTATTCAATGATTTACAACCATATATAAAGAGTTTACAAGCGGACGTTCTAAATTAAGAACTAGTCATTTAAGTGAAAACTTAGAAGCTTAAAATACTATAAAAAGCTTAAAAAGTTAAATAATAAAAAGCAAACTGTGTGTTTTTAATAAAGAACCAATAGTTCCAACGCACTAAAAAAGCTAAAAAGCTAAATAAGTCGACTAAAAAGCTAACAAGCTAAATAAGTCGACTACTAAGATGACCACTAAGAATCGAAGAGATGACCATTATGGAATAGATACTAATATTATTCTAATAATTTCATGCAGTGTTTTTTTATGGATGAATTTCTCAAAGTCTTGGCACAAATATGGAGACAAGTCCGATTCTACTTTCAGTTTCATTTTAAAAGTCAGGCAAGATTAAGCAATACTACAGTGCCAGCCTTACGTTCTTCACTGGTTATTTGCTTTTGCTTTTTCACCAAACAAAAACAATATTCAAAAGTTGATGTACCAATTATATAATAGCCAATCGTTCTCAAAATTTTGTGCAAGGAAAACCAATTTGAGACTTTTCTTTATTCATTTTATGCCATTATGGAGGAAGAAAAGCCAACATTCTATATTCTCTTACTCATTCAACAAAAAAATCAATGCAATTAGATGAAAATGCATGAAGTATTTAGGCTGCTACTTATAAATAGAAAAGCAAAATTGGGACTATTGTAAAACATAGTAACTATTATGTGGACAAACCATAGTTCCACAGAGTTTGTTGATGGGAGGACAAGGGGACCAAGGGCCTAAGTTTGGGGACATCAGGGAGGGTGGTGGGGAGGAGGGCTGGTGGTGCAAATACATATAGTACTTGAAAAATTAGTTATAAAAAGATATGTAAAGAATAAGTATAAGAATTACAAATGAAACTTTGGCACACTAAGTAAAGTTTAAACCAACGAAGCAAACATCTGCAAAAAATTGCGATTAATCGGCAATCACGGAGCTTCCCGATTACTTCCCCAAAAAAATCGGCAAAAATCCGTCAACGTGATTTTCAACATTTTTTTGCTCAATTAAAACGTGAAAAAATCTAGGGTTTAATCGGCATTAAATCACGAATGAAAAAATTGCGCGAAAACCCTAGAAACGCATAAAACAGGCGCGAAACCTCATTGACTTTGTTGTTTAAGCAAAAATTCGCTGACAAATAGTTGAGCAAAGGTCAACGGCTGAGGTAGCAGAGGTAACCTAGTCATCACCAGCTGAGACTAAGACATCGACGGTGGAGTTGGGATTCCGCTGAGCCAAGAAGGAATGCACCCGTTGCAGAGGCGTTTGCGGCCAGGTATTTACCAGAAGCTTAAGCAATTTATTTTTTATTAAAATTTTTGTGTTTACAATATCAAAAAAAATTATTATTTTTTTTATCAAATTCGATGCATCAAGATGTATTTAAAACAAATACATAATTTTATTTTTGTTTATCAAAAATTCATTTTTTGTTAAATAAATTTTGTATTAATATCTATTATTATTAATTATTTAAGAATTGAAATTCGTAAATAATTAACAATAATAAATATTGAATAACTTTTGAACTAAATTTTATTAGTTTTGTTATATAGAATTTATTTAATATTTATTATTATTTATTTACAAATTTGAAATTCCCTAAATAAATAATAATAATAGAAATTAAATAAATTCTGCAGGCTATACTCTATACATTTTTATAATTAAATTTGTAATAAAAAAATATTGCAGAAATTAACAGTGTTCCACGAGGAAGCGTCCCCCTCCCTTTTTGGCCGCGTCTCGGAGACGGGGACGTCTTCGGGACGGGGGGATGGGGATGCGATGTCCCTTGCCGTCCTGCCAGCGCCACCCAAGCGCCGCCGGAGACTAGGAGACGTCTCCACGTCTCCTTGGGAGACATCTGGGCAGCTCCCCGTCCCTCGAGAGACGTGTGTCTCTCGAGGGACGGGGAGACACCCAGACATCTCCCGTCGCCCCCACGTATATGCAATGTTTAAAATTAAAATTTTTTTAAAAAGCGACTTTTTGGGGGGTATTTCAAATTTAGATTTAATATTTCAAATTTCCTATAGTTTCATTTGAAATGTAATTCTTATACTGTTGTATTGTCAAACATCTTTTCAAAACTACTTTTTCAAGTACTATATGTATTTGTATAACCATATCAGCACCACCCCCCCCCCCCCCCCCCGGTCGTCCCCAAACTTAGGCCCTTGGTCCCCCCGTCCCCGCATCCCCCCATCCCCAACGCCGATGGAACACTGGAATTTAATTAATAGTTATTATTATTATTTATTTACGGAATTGAAATTCCGTAAATAAATAATAATAAATATTAAACAAATTCTAGTGTATATTTTTTCTAAATAAATTATGTAATAAAATAAAAATGCATAATTTATTTAATATTTATAATTATTTATATGCAGAATTGTAATTTTGGAAATAAATAATAATAATATTAAATCAATTATGGATTATAATTTTTTAGTTATATGTTTGAAAACTTTATTAGTCTTGTTATATTGAAAATGATGTATTTATTTTTATATTTATTTCACCACGTTTAAATATTAACTCAAAATTATTGTATGCTATGAAAATGCTCTTAAATATATATTAAAAAATAGATTTTGATTGAAATTCTGCAATTTTTTACATATTTTTAGAAATCCGACTTTTTGCCGAATTTTTCAAAAATCCTTATACTTTAGTTTTGCCGATTAATACACCAAACAATTAATGCTTCCATGGTTTAAACTACTAAAAATTAAAACATGCCAAAGATGACATTGAATATTAACAATGGCGGGTGGAGGTTTGGAAGCAAATCACCCAATAGGGTCAGGGCAATACCCCCAATGGGGGTCTGGGAGCAAAGTCCCCAACACGGTCAAGGGGCAGCACCTCCAACAAGAGTTGGGGGCAACACCCATGTGGGGTTGGAGGGCAGCAACCCGGACGGGGTCAAGGGGCAAAGCACCTCCCACCAACAACAAATTGAGGCCTTCGAAACCACACAAACCGTCATGGTGAATGTCATTTTCACAATTCTATCACTTATTTTTTGCAACACCAAGTCCCCACCATTTTGAAACTTAGGATTGATTTGAAATGAAGCTTAAAAGTTAGATGCCTATTAATAAGTTTTCTGTGAGAGCTTAGGATTTGGGTAGAGCCCATCCATTAGGGTTAGGGTTTGTATCATGCAAATAAAAAAACTCTTTTTATTTCACTGCCATGGGAGATGCCTGGAAGTCCTTGGGATGGATGGGAAACTCCTTGGAGTACCTTGAGGACATCCTGGAGTCCCCAAGCTGTCTCAAAAACATCTCCTCCATGAGGGAGTGTCCCAAAACCATTACCAATGACTTGAACAACAGGCACAGGAACACAGCCCTGCGGAACACTAGGGCAAACCAAATGTATTTTATTCTTCTTACAACCTCTTTTTTCTTGCTTTCATACAAACATTTGCTACGAAGCTATTTCTTGCATTTCTTCAAGACAGCTTAGCGTATTCATTAATTCCACATAAATTTGTCAGTCACAAAATGCCCTTTAGACTTGAGCGAAAGTATTTATAATTCCAGTGATTCAAATTTCAAACTACTTCTGGTAAAATGGAAAGCAATAACTTCTCATTTTCAAATGAACATTACTACAATGGTGGAATCTACGTAACTTCTTGGTATTTCCTCCAAAACTGCTTATAGACAAAATATTCATTCATTCCAGACAGCTTTCAGTTGTTTGAAATATCCTTAAGATTTGAACATAACCTTGTGTCACTCCAGTGATTCAAAAAACCCATTAAAATAAGCATTTTTCATGTTAGTCCACCTAAATAGGAAACATGATTCTTTCATCTTTCAATTTACTAATTTGCATATGGGTGCACACTCGACGCTGCACAATAACATCACTGCATAGTAACCTCAAACACTTTGATAAGTTGTGAAACTCTTTTACTTTTTCGTTACATTTGAATTAAAAAATTTTGAGCTTGTTAGTTTATAAAAATATATAAGTATAAATAAGAAATATAATATATATTGATATGAAAGAATTAATTAATATATATTTATCTTTATATTAACATATTTTAAGTCCATTCATATAAATAATAAATATAGATATATAAACTAGCATACCTATCTTTCTAGGAATATAGGTAAAGTACGCTGAAAGATATCATATTTGTTCATTATTCCACTTTATAAAATTTATATTGCTATATTGTAATTAATATTAAATTATTATTAAGATATGATTATATTATTATGTTTTAATATATTCTTGTTTTTATAATTTTGTATTTATATTAAACTCTTGAAATAATACTTTCAATATTTGGAAATTGAATAATATTGGATTCAACTTCGCAAGATGCAGAAGGTTGGCAAATTGGTAGAGCAGAAAAACAAAGGAAACCCTAAAGATTCGGGCACGAATTCAAAACCATGTGCAGATAAAACCAAAACATGCCCCCGTCACATTCATGTAGGATTGCAAACAATAGATCTTTCTAACGAAACTGAACCAAATCTTGGGTTTTTTGGAAGAACTTGCTGTCATATGTAATTTCATTGGACCCAGATTGGAGTGAGCAAAACTTTGCAATTGGACAACATAGACCAGGAAAACATAGGAAATCACCAAATTTCTATCGAAAGAATTATTTATTGTAATATTCGCTAATGAAGAAGAGAGGGATAAGATTCTACAACATGGCCTTTGGATGATGGGCAATTCCCCTCTGTACATGCAATAATGGTGCCCTCAGTTTAATCCTCTAATTCTAGAACCCTATGACAAACTTGTGTGGCTTTGACTTCATAATCTCCCTATGAATATTGGTCATTAGATTGCTTGCAAAACATCAGGAGATCGTTGGGAACCCTAATGGACATTGACGCAGATCTTGTCAATGGTGATTCCTACTTATATGCGTGAATCCAAGTTGCAGCGGTGAGGAAAATCCCAGATGAAATTAGACTTTGCAAGAATGGAGACCATTGGATTCGAAAAGTAGAAATTGAAGAGGATAAACAATTTTGTCTAAGATGCAAAAGACGCGATCATATGGAAAGCAATTGTCAAATTCCACCGAAAACAACAAAGAAATAGGTTCCAAACAACAAAAGACCCCATTTCCCGCTAACACAAGCGGAGAATAACAAAGATGATGGGAACAAGGTGAGTGTGGACCAAAGAAAATTGGAGTCACGGCAGTTGGAGGATCTTCAAAGGAGTATAGAGGCTAGCCGGGACAAGGATAGGAATTGGGTTCCCCCCAAATCACCTCAAGTAAAGAATCTGGATTTGAATTTTGAACACTTCAAATGTTGCAAATCTAGGCAACAACGGGATAGACAAGATAGGAACTTTAAAGGACCAATCGGACTGCAAATGGGACTCAGCGGATGATTTATCTGGGGAGGATGAATTAAGTATTCTAGACCCCCATTGCATCAATCAATCCACAACAAAGCTTCTTGGCAAGACTAAGAAGGGGAGAGGCAAGAAGTCCAATAAACCAAAGAGGGAGGATGAAGCTTCAAAAAAAGGCCCGATCAGTGTAACTGATTTTCTCAAAATGACCAAGGGGGGAAAGGCCTCCCTTGGGGAACAATGAAGGCACTCACATGGAAACTTGAGAAGCTTGCAATTGACATCATTATGTTGCAAGAGACAAAAATCAGCATGGAAGAAAGTACTAAATTCCTAAATATTGTAGAAGGTGGGATGGATTCTTTCATAGTGAAAGTGGGCACTCGGATGGCCAGGATGTTCTTTGGAACACGAACTCTATTGATGCCTCAATAGAAAAATCTGATTGTTGGTGGATGTTACATAACAATAGATGTCATATTACCAATCAAGAGTTTCCAATATTCAATATATATGGCCCAACTCCAACGGAGGGCAAAGCAGCACTTTCGTCATCACTGAGAGAGAGAATCAGCAAGCTATGCACGGGCAATTTTATCCTCGGGAGGGATTTCAATGCAATCTTGGACTTTAAGGAGAAAAGTGGTGGTTTAACTAGAATCAACAGAATCATGCTCAATTTTAGAAATTTGTTTAAGAGATTGTAGTTGACTGTATCCCAAAAAACAGAAAGTTCACATGGGCCAATTGGAGAGCTAGGTTCACCAATAATTCAGAAAGCTTGGAACAATTCTTTTTAGGGCAATCTTGGTTATGCAGAAATAAGATCTACTCGTCTATTCTCCCTATCTCTGTGTCTGACCATTTTCCAGTGCAACTGGAATTAGGTAGTAGCGACAAGCCGTGCAACGGATACTTCAAGATAGAAAGCCTGTGGTGGAGGGATGGATCTCTGATTGGCAGACAGGAAAATTGGTGTAAGGGAAGAAGTATGTATTGCAGCACTGTGAGTTACTACTTCATGAGAAGATTGATCTTCATTAAGAACAAATTGCACATATGGAACAAGGAAGCCTTCAAGCACATATTCATGGAAAAGGAAATCGTCAAGGCTGAACTGAGTGAATTAAATAACAAATAATTAAGGATGGCATGTTTAGAGAGGATTATCTAAAAGAAAAAGAGCTAAGAGAGAAGTTGGTTGAACAGCTTGCAAGAGAAGTCTTCTGTTGGAAAGATAAAGCCAGGAAAATTTGGACAAGGGATGGAGATTCAAATACCAAGTACTTCCATGCATCAGTTAAGGCAAGAAGAGCTGTGAATCGGATAGAAGGTGTGAAATTGTTGGATGGCACATTGTGTCGTGACAGTATTAGCATTGGAAAAGCCCCAGTTTAGTTCTTTCTGGCATTATTAGGGGGAGGATTGTGTTCAGATAGACAGTGTTGGAACGAGATATTAGCATCTATCCCAAACATTGTAACAGCTGAGGATAAAATGATGTTAATGGAGCCCTATTCATTAGAGCAATTGCAGTTGGCCAGCTTTCAGTTGCACCGAGACAAGTTTCCGAGGTCAAATGGGTTTCCGACAAGATTCTATCAAGTATGTTGGAGCTTTATCAGTTCAAACATTCTTCGTCTAGCAGAAGATATCAGACGTAGTTGTAGGTTTGTCAGGGATATGAATAAAACTAGCATTGTGTTGATTCCAAAGAAAACCGAATGTGAATCAATGGCCAACTACCGTCCCATTTATCTCTGCATTTATCTCTGCAATACTGTTTACAAGATAATATCCCAAGCATTTGCAAGCAAGCCGAAAAAGGTAATAGGGAAGATGATTTTCGAGGAGCAGAAATGCTTCACGCTTAGTAGAGACATTGCTGAGCCCCTAAAACTATCCATTCAATAAAGGTGAAGAATTTAAAAGGTATGGCTATTAAGCTCGATGTTAGCAAAGCATATGATAAAGTCAATTGGGACTTTCTGTTGGAGATGTTGGAAAGATTTGATTTAGAGGCTAGGTGGATTGAAGTAATTAGAACTTGCATCTCTGCACCAAGATTTTCTGACCTAGTGAACAGATCCCTACACAATTTTTTTAGAGCAACTAATGGGTTGCATCAAGGGGACCCAATCTCTCCGTTTATATTTATCCTCATGGCCAAAGTGTTGGGTAGATACATCAAAAAGATACGACATTTGAGAATTTGGAAAGGAATTTCGGTTGATGTAGAGCTAGATCTGGTCATGCACTCCCAATTCACTGACCATACCATTCTATTCATGGAAGTCACAGTGAAGGAGGCTAAGGTGATCAAAAGTGCTCTAGATGATTATTCTTCCGTGTTGGGACAATCTATGAACCAAGGATGAAAATATCGGCTAAAAATCGGCCAGATTGCGATTTATCACGAGGCAAATGGCCGGCCGATTTAATCGGAGAAAAAATCGCGCCTGATTTTTTCAAAAAAATCACAGGTTTTCAGCACAAAAAATCGGGATTTTTTCTGACAAAATCGTGATTAAAAACTGAAAAATCGCGCCTCTGCAAACCGACCAAAAACCCTAAAAGTCAAAACTAAAACAACATAAAGTGAAATATGAAAAAAAAAGGGGGATTTCGCTCCTCCATCGCGCGACTGTTCCCGACAGCCAACACCCAACACGTGATTTTGGCTTTTTTTTTGGCCGATGCCCAACTCTGCTCCCTCGCCCGATGCCATTGACCTGAGATCTTTTTTTGCATATATATAAATAATAAAACTGTTAAAATTAAAACTTTAAGATACATAGATTTATTTAAGTTTATATATGAAAATAATGAAATATATAACAGTATAAATTAAAATTGTTATAAATATAAAAATAATTCAATAACAGTATAAATTAAAACTGTTTATATATGAAATTAATATGTTATTAAAACAGTATAAATTAAAATAAAATTATATATTTTTAAATGTTCGATAATTTTGCCGATTTATTGCCCGATTTTTTCCCAATTTTTTCCCGATTCCTGATTTTTTTTTAAATTTCGGCCAAAAGATTTATTGCCGATTAAGATATTTTCATCTTTGCTATGAACAAGGACGAGTCTGAAATCTTCTTTTTCAGTACCAAAAGGACGAATCAGAAAAGAATTTGCTAAGATCCTCAGTTTTCAGATCTCTCAGTTGCCATCTAAGTACTTGGGGGTACCTTTATTTGCTGGGTCTTGTAGGTCTTCACACTGCGACAATGTTATAAGCAAATGTCATTTGAAGGCTAATCCATGGAAGAATAAATGGTTTTCGCAAGTAGGAAGGATCCTCATGATTATCTCTGTTCTTTTGGTAATTCCTATCTATGTATTGTCCTGTTTCAAACTCACAAGTAAGGCTATTTCTTCTCTCGAGAGTTATTTAAAGAGATTTTTGTGGGAAGATGCAAAAGAGGAAAAGAGAATTCCCCTCATTAACTGGGAGACTCTGTGTCTATCTAAGGAGGAAGGGGGTGTTGGACTCAGAAGAATGGAGTTACAGAACTTGGCTATGGGGGCAAAATTGACTTGGAAGATGTTTAGATAACCAGATAAATTATGGTGCAGAATAATGACGAAAAAATACTTGGGATACCGAGGCCCCACGTAAGATACTTACAATGGCCAATTCCTCTGATGGATTGGCTATCTGGAAGTTCATATGGGAGAGTAGAAATTTAATTATTAATCACTTATCTTGAAAAGTTGGGAACAGCCAGCGTGCAAGATTCTGGTGAGATTCGTGGAACAGGGAGGAGGCCATCATAAATTTGTTTGAGAATCATGATTGGCTGGAGGAAACAGAGAGGAGGAATGGTGAATATGTGGCCAATTATTTGGTCCCTTCGGACATGGGCAATAGCTCTTTTGAGTGGTGTCCAATCACAGATTTATTCATCAATTAAGATATGGGTTAGAGGCAAACGGAAATATAGAAGAAGAGGAAGATTATGCTGTCCTCCAAGGAGGATGAAATAATTTGGTGTGCCTCAACAGTACAAAGTGAGGCTTGGGTATGAGATTCAACGAAGACATCGGTTGTAAGGAGTGGTTGCCTTGCTTGTGATAGCATAAAAATGTTGCCCCTCAGGCAGGGGCGTTCTTATGGACTGCTCTTCCCAATCGCATCCTGATGGGTGAAAGGCTCAAAACAATCAAGATAGAAGGTCCAAGTGTATGCCCAATGTGTTATTCAAATTAGAAATCAGTCAATCATTTGTTTCTTTGGTGGTCCTGTGGCCTCAAAATGTTGGGAGTGGCTTCTGGAATCCATTGGATGGCTCGCGGCAAGGAATGATCCCTTTTATGGCTTCTTGATTGATTGGTCGTCGATTGGAAAAATGTATATGTGGGGGGACTTTTGGCATGTTGCCCCTTCCATGGTTGTGTGGCAGCTTTGGAAAGAGAGGAACAGAACAATATTTTGTAACAAGGCTCTGACAATAGAATCTAGTACATCCAAAATCGAGGAAGGGATCTGTGAAATTGTCAACATTAAGGTAACTGATAAGAAAATTGATTATCTTTCAAAGTGGGATAACGAGATACAAAAGGTTTGGACTTCTCTCAAACCCCCTCGGGTCAATATCACTTAAAAATCAAAGATGAGCATAGAGGCTCATTAGGTTGCTCCAAGCGAAGGGAGGCATTAATTGAATTTTGACAATGCAGCAAGGGGCAACCTCATTTGAGATAGCTATGGTAGATGTGTATGTACTATGGACTCTTCACAGGTTCATTGGTCTGGCTACCAACAATGAGGCAGAAATGGCCTTGGCCAGGGATCTCTGGCTATATAAAGAGAAAGGTACTCTTCGAGTTGATATCGAAGGTGATTCCCAGATTCATGTGAGCGTGATAACTAAAGGCCATATTACAAATTGGAAGCTTAAGCAATGGGTCAAAAGGATAAAACAGTCCCTAGAATATATGTCCAATTACGTTACTAATATTTATAGAGAATCAAATAAGGGCGCGAATTTCCTAGCAAATATTGCGGTGGAAACTAGTTGTAGGGAAACAATCTTGGAAACTCCCATTATATGGCCACCATTGATAAACATTTTAGAACAAGATGGATTTGTATCTTTGGATTCCCCTCGCATTGAAATAGGTTGATAAAGTTAATACAATCTCCTTTGCTAGCTGGGTATAATTTATTCAGTCTGGTGGTCTGTTTTGGAGGACAATGTCATATATTGCATCTCTCAAGTTTGTCACACTTTGGGTTACCAAGGACACGAGTGTATGATATTTTCGATCTCTTAGTTGAGCTGTCACCTTTCAGAAGTATTTCAAAGCAAATGGGGCCATATTCTCCAATAAAGAGTAGATATGCTTTGTATTGGCATCATCAAACAAATACCTAAAGTGATGCATTTGCAGGATTTCGCAGAATGGATTAGATAGTTGATCTCATTGTCGTTATCAGATGGTGCCCTAGCAGACAAGGATTGACCTATTTCGGGCAGTGATAAATCTCAATCTTTGACGGATTTGGTTGAGTTTGCATTGGGTTTGCCAAATTCTAGAAAGTGCGAATAAACTAATCTATAAATCCAGAAGAGTTGGCTGATGTTTTGGTGTATTCTGTATATGTAAAGTTGTGCAGGTCATTGGTGTGGCCAGTGTTTCCTGTTGTTTCCCCGGTAGTATTGATTAACCGAAAGGTGTGGTTGGAGAGATATGGGTGGGTGGAAAATCTTCGAGATCAAATGTGATTGTGCTAAGGAGACCCTTTACCAGCTAGTCAGGCGCTTGTTCAAGGTAGAAGATGAGGAGGTTAGAGGTGCCATTATGGCCATTTTGGGCTAGGTTGGTGCGAATAACAACCACATATATGATGGGGTTATTATGGAAATCTGTTTCACTAATGCATTGCATGCCACGGGTTCTTGCAGTCATGCAGCAAGGTTTGCCAACTTCTTGGTCAAGGAAAATATTCAGTGGGACGTAATGTTGGCTATTTACAAGGTCAGTGTTACAACAAAGCAGGATTCATTGCAGACATCTTCGATGTTGTTGCCATTTCCAAGAAGCAGATAATGGCTAAGGCCCTAGAAATTTTCAAAGAATGTATTGACAAGTGTGAGATGACTCCATTTGCTAATTATGTAAGTGTGTTTGGCAATCTCTTCTCGGCTCAACAACTTGAGTAAGTCAATGTTTGGTGGATGGTATTAACACCATCTCGCTTTTTCATGCTTTAATAATAAGGAGCTACCCCCTCTAGTAGCACTTATCTAAAAAAAAAAACTCGACCAAAGAAAAAAATATTATTATTATTATATTATCACATCATTATATTTTTATTTGGTATTCATTCTTATCCTTATCCTTAAGAAAAAAGTGTATTTTATATCAATCCCCCATAATTAATAATATTAGATTGAGATAATTATGAAGTTAACTAATCGCATGATGAAGATAGAGGGAGATTAGTGAGACTAAGAGTGAGTTGTAGTTGAAAGGTGGAAGTAAAGATATAATTAGCAATAAATTATTAAAAGATTATTAAAATATGTTTTTTGCTTTTCATACATTTAAGTGTCACAAACATGTCAAATTAAATGCTTCTAGTTTTTATTGATGGACATTTTTGCATCCATATGTGAGTACAATCTGCCTTCGGCATAACAAGAAATATAAAAGCTAGCATACCTAACTTTAGAGGAATATAGGTAAAGTATGCCGAAATATATCATTTTTCGTTCATTATTCCACTTAAAAAATCATTATATTATTATAGTGTAATAAATATTAAATTATTATTAAGATATGATTATATTATTATGTTTTAATATATTCTTGTTATTATATTTTTACATTTCCATTAAACTCTTTAGAAAAGCAAAACAACTTAAATAGTACCAAATTATTATTATATTTTTATATTTCTATTAAACAATATTTTAAAAAAATATATTTTTTTTTTTTTTGGAAGGATATCTTTATTCATAACATCCTTATGGTTTCTTAATATAACATAGTTTTTCTAATATTGATAAAAATTTACAATTTAAAAATTAAAAATTTAAATTAAGATAAATAGATGACTACAATTATTCATATATAAAATGCAGACGGGCGTCAATTTAAATCTCATGGATTTTTTGTTGATGGAGACTCTTCAATTCATTCTATGATGGTAATACATCTTTCGATGTATTTAAAAAAAAACATTTCTTATTTATATATGCTTTTCTATCCATTTATATTAATGATGTATTTTCTTATTTATATTTATAATTCAATAATAAACCACTTGATAACCTAGTCAGTAATAAAATACATTGATATCATTGCCACCTGTCTAATGGCAGTGGAGCCCACTGTAGCCACTGTAGTGATCGTATGGCCACCTCATGCGGACTGATACTGATAATTAGGCAATCGCCTGGACTGATACTGTGAAAGGATGTTTGGCCAGGCAAGAAGTACAGGAGGATGAATCAATAAAAAAAATTAAAACAAACGACACAGGGAGGCACAGAAGAATAGCATTTTGAAAAGCAGAAAAATAACATAAAACTAGAGGGTTCATTACATCTAGCCCAAGTTCTTTCCAGTTGAACCCACAGGCACATATTCAAAGCCAATCCACATCACCCACAGAACTGAAGAACCCAGATCCAGATCAGGGAAGATTAGACCTGAACCAGCAGATAGAGAGGGCCGAACAGGTACCAATATATAATATAATAAAAAGTAATATAACCATCAGAGAGTTTTTTAGTGGCGAATTCCGCGCGAATAGTTTGGGGCAACATCGTGGTCAAATCGCCCGGAATTTCGAGGTTAACGGTACACTGTAGAATCTAGCTTCGCCATTGACCACACACCGTTCGACGTGCATGCCCGTAATATTTGCCTGGAATCACTCGTCGTGGGTATTAGATCACCTCCGTTATTCGCTAGCAATAGTAAAACGACCACGTACCCAGGACCTAATTCACCAATGGTAAATTAAATGCTCATTGCACGCGTCGGCCAAATTCGCCAATATCAATTCAAACATTATAAGCATTCGAGGACCCATTTCGCCCCGCTTAAATTAAATGTTCATTGCATGCCCGCGCAATTCGCCAAAAATGCAATTAAATTAAATGTTCATTGGCAATTGCAACGCCCGAGCCCCACGCAATTCGCCAAAAATGCAATCATGGATTGCTATAAATACACTCTTTCTTACACTCTTTCTTACAATTTGTTCATGTCTGGTTAGTAAATTGGGAGCTCTCGAGTCTCGATTCGCAATTTTGCATTCCGCAAATTGAGTTGGAAAGTCGAAGTTCATTGTAGGGCAAAGGGCCAGAGTTACAATCCTGCAACACAGGCCCAGGCATTCCTGATTCAGAGAATTGAGAAGGCATAAAGGTGAGTAATCATTTCTTCATACTTGATAGTATTAGTTTTAACTTTTAATTCGTAGTGAGAGGTCAAAACTCAAGATGTCACAGTCAGACATGGGTGAGACTCCTCAAGGTGGTGAAGGGATTGAGATGTCACACAAGGGTGAGACTAAGACTCCTCAGGGTGGTGAAGGGATTGGGATGTCAGACAAGGGTAAGACTCCTCAGGGCAGTGAAACTGAAGGGATTGGGAGGCCATCAAAACGCCCGAAACTTAAACTTAAAGATACTACCATAAAGTCTTTCTTTGGAATTGACAAAGTTTCTGGTCCATCAACTTTTGCAGTTGCAAAAGCCATTCACAGTAGCTCACCACCACCACAAGGTGGGATTGTCATTGAGTTAAATGCATCAACTGAGGATGACAATACCGACAGAGCAGAAGATGTTCTAAGGGATACACACAATGAGATAATTGACTCGGATGCAAATGCTAGTACTGAAGATGATGTTGGTAGGAAGAAAAGAAAAAGGAAAGTAAAACTGGGGCGAGAGTGGTAGATGACAAGGAGTTTTAAGATTGATTGGGTAGCAAAGTACCCATTCATTGAACCGGTCCCAAACAATGATGAACAACCAACAGAATGCAGGTGTAAGATTTGTAGCTGGAAAACTAAAAGAGAGAACAAGATGCAGCTAAAGCTTGACACCATAGAAAAGCATATTGGTAAGGTTTATGAAAAACAGGTCATAGACGGAAAGGAAACACGAGTAGTAAGATGGAAATCAAAGGAAGAATGTCTTCATGTTAAGTATGCTGCGGAATATGAAGAGCATAACCACAAAATGACACTGATTGGTAATAGTGGATTTGGAAATACAATCAAGGCTAGGCTTCAACATGCAACGAAAGATGCAAACCTAGCAAAGACTGTTCAAATAAGTGTTATTTTTCATATTTTGTCGAGAGGGCGTCCTATGAAAGATTTCCTAGAATTTAGTAATTTATTATCTTTTTTGAATGTTCCTCACTATCCTATGTCACATTGGTCAATAAACGCTGGATGGGAAATGGCAAACTGTCTCACTGAGGTGGAAAAGCAAAATTTACAACAGAGTGTAAAAGAGTCAAATTTCATTTCATTATATCCATAGATGAAGTTACTGTGGTAGATAACACTGCTTGGGTTTGTATGCATGTGTATACCGTAAAAGAACACGTCCGTCGAGCTCATCTACTCTGTGTTCGTAAAATGAGGGGCAATTCAATAGCAGAAGATTTATATTTGGAAGTTAAGAAAGTTTTGAATGAAATTGTTGGTATGGATGACTTGACAATTGCCAAGAAGTTGGTGTGTGTTGGAGTTGATGGAGCTGCAGTAATGCAAGGTCAAAGGACCGATCTTTGCGCAAGATTACAAACTAGTATTGCACCATACATGGTTGGCATTCACTGCATGGCCCATCAAATGAATTTAACATATAGAATTGTAAGCAATTTCCCTACAGTGTCAAAAGTTGAAGATCTGGTCCACGAGCTCCACTCATACTTTTGCCTAAGTCCTAAACGTTTTGCAGAATTTCAGATTTTTGCTGAGGGAGTAACAAGAGGAAACAAGCTTTTCAAGGATGTTGAGACCAGATGGATCTCCTTGCATGGACCAACGGAACGAGTACTAACAGAATATCAATCCTTGATCGGACTAATGTATGAGCAACGCCTCACAGTAGACAAAGCTCCTAATCTCTTACATAAGTTAAGTGATATAGAGACTCTGTTAACTTTAGCTAGTCTTCTCCCCATGCTGGATTCAATGAACAAACTTGTTAAGAAAGCCCAAGATAGAACTATGTATATCAATGAATATAGCACTCTACGTAAAATGACATGCTTGAGCCTGGATGGTCTATATTCAGATCTAACAGGGCGAAGCCCAAATTTTTTTAGGTGGCAGATAATTACAGATTTGAATCATGCTGAAAATTTTTTACATTTCAATACAAAAAATGAGTTATGTGTCTTTGTAAAAGGATTTCAAATACCAATGCACCAATCTAAGACGGGTAAGCGAGGCAGAGCACTACCAGTTAAAAAAGAAGATTTTGACAAGATTGTTAAATCTGTTAGTGATAATTTGAATTCTATTGCATATGAACTTTCAACTGAGATTTGTGAAAGATTCCCTCGAGAAGAAATACTTGAAGCCATGGGTTGTGTGTATCCTCAATTTTGGCATTCAATTGGAGATAATCCAAATGACGCAAAGATGTTTCATAAAAAACTAGAGGAATTGATATTGACATTTTCAAAAGATGCATATTGCAATGGACAGCCAATAGAAGGAATTTTAAATTCAAATCATCTTAAAAAACAAGGTAAGCAGTTTGCATTGCTTATGAAACAACAGTTGGTTAACTTGGAGAATCCATTTGAACCTGGATCAATCACAAGGCTTTGGAAAAGGATAGATCAAAGTGAAGCATTGCGTATTGCAGTACCAGAATATTTGAAACTTGCTGATTTATGTCAAACAATGATATTGGGGTCGGTGGAAGATGAGAGAGTTTTCAGCGCATTAGGGTTTTTGAAATCAAAGATCAGAAACAAATTAGACAAAAATTTGGAAACTTGCTTGAGGTTGTTTGTAACCCAGTATAATGTTAGAGATTTTCCATATGATAGGGCACTGGCAATCTGGAATTCCATGCGTGAAAGACGAGGGTTGCGCAACACTTTAAAAGCTGGTGGTGCTACTGCTAGTGCTAGTGCTGAGACAAACGATGGATCGCAGACTCAGAGTCAGCATGAAGACGAAGAAATTTTTGAATACCCGACTCAAAATGAAGATGAACCTGCTAGTACTAGTCAGTTTCCAGATCTTGAGTCCATTTGGGATATAGAAGCCTCGGAGTGAGTCACTGAAGTGAATTAGCAATCAGTTTATAGGTATTTATAATTATACTACAGTTCTTGAGTCATATTACAATTTCAATTTGCAAAATTGCAATACTATAGTTGTCATTGATGATTTTTTATATTGTATTTCTTGAATTTGTCAATCAGAACGGATACTTATTTCATATTTTTAATTGTGAATTTGAATTATTTGTAAACAATTAGAATTTATTTTCTGAATTATTAGTAAACAATTGAATTATTAGTAAATTGGTATTTGGTTCCACATTATGTTGAACATGAAATGCAACAATTTGTGTCACAAGATCCATAAAATTATTCATATTGCATAATTGTTACTGCTAGAACCTTTCTACTGTTCTACATTAAATGTTTAACATGATGTTCATGGCGACTAGGGTTTTGTGTTTGTTTTTTGTCTTAGTTGGCTAGTAAACCGAAGTTGTCATGCGTTGAAAATCTAAGTTGTCCTCTCTTTATTTGTTCATGTCAACATCAAGTGTGGTCAAACGGTTGGTCAGACATTGAGACAATGAGACATGTTTAATGTTTCATCTCTAACTCGCAGATAAATTTCATGTTTAACAATTTAAGTGGCAAGTTAGCGAGTGTTGGTTTGGGTTTAAATCGTGAGGTCTCTAGTTTTTTGAGTGTTAGCATTTTATGTTAGCGACCTGGAGATTGTTAATGAAATTGCTTTGGTCTTGAGGTCTCGAATTGGTTTGATGCCATGCATTATAGCCGCGAGAGTTAGCGAGTAACTACTAAGTCAATAATGGTTTGTGTGCCACTGCTCGCGCCTGTTTATGACGGTAATTAACATAAAACATCGATTTTTGTTGGTACTCGCTGGGTCGCTACGGTCAAGAGATAAAAAGTTTTGAGATTTTATGGTTATCGCTAGCTCGCAGGTCCTTTATCATCAAGTCAGTTTAAGTCGCGAGCTTGCGAGTACTGGGAGATTTTAGTTGTCGCTACCTCGCAAGATGTTTTGCTCTTGACCATTTTATGTTGCGAGGTTGCGACTGGGTGTGATTTTATGTTGTCGAAAGGTCGCGAGGTGTTCGTGGTTAAGTCATTTTAATTTGCGATCATGCGATGTGGTTGGTATCGCAGATTATTTGGTTTCGTTGCTTGCTCGCAGGTTTTGAAGTTGTTTAGCATTTTAAGTTGCGATCTGGCGACAGGTAAGTTTTGGTCTGATTTTGTGGTCATCGCATGCTCGCGAGTTTGTAAGTCTTAAGTCAAAAAGTGTTGCGAGCATGCGATGGCGGTTAAGTGCCTTGTTGTCACGGAATCGCAAGGGTTTAAGTCAAGTTAAGTTTCGAGTTGTGAGCTTGCGATGAAATAAGTTATTTTGTTAGATTTGCAGTGGTCGCCAGCTCGCAGGTAAAGAAAGAATATTACAAATGTTGTTGCGAGGTTGCGACTGAAGGGCTTGATGAAGATCAACGGCTGTTGCTCACTCGCGAGCTTCTTTGAGGATTCGTAAAAGGGGTTGCGAGCTTACGATTAAGAGGATTTGGTAGCATTGTCGCTAACTCGCTAACACGTGGACTTGTTTGCCGGGTTTTGTAAAAGTTTTGAATGGCAATCGCCAATCAAATAGAAGGGCATGAATTCAAATTTCGCTCGAGTACTTCAGCTTTGAATTAATGCCACAGTAGCTAGTTCATGCAAGTGTGGCAATTAATGAGACTTGAGAGAAGGGACGACGCCCAAATACCATAAATTGCATGATCGAGCCGAGATTTTGTATAATTGCATTAATGCATTCTATCTTCGAGGTAATCCAGTGAATTGAGCTTTGCAACAACATTGGAGAATTTGGAGTGTTGGGTGTGGGAAAATTTCAGAAAATTGGTGTAGTTTTTCTCCTGCAGCTAAAATGAGCCAGGCGACGAGTGGAACTGGAGGTTCCAAGCCCAAGGAACACGACAAGTGGAGGACCTGGAGGTTCCAAGGCCAGTGCCACTGAGGAAAAGACGGTTAAGAAATACAAAGAAGAATTTGTAGATTTGCTGCCAGGGACTTCCGTTGCTTTGAATACAAATGATTTGGCATGGAAAGATTTGTGGAGCCAATGCAAAAACCCTACCACGCTTAATATGATTGGTTCTGCTCTATTTCATTATTTTTGGAATAATAGGGTTAAGGGTGTCCTGATGTCAAACCCTTGGGATTTTAATACGGCAAAGTTAATTGTGCCAGATGTGTATGTTGATGTGGATTTGATCAAAGAGTTGGCCAAACGCTATTGCCCAATATCTAGGGTAATCAGAAGAAAGAACCGCTCTGGCCTAGTTTCAATTAACTAAGCTAGCTTTGTTGAAGCTTTCCAGATTACTGGTGCTGCATGTACAGATATAGATTTGGAGCAGATTGCAGAGGATTATGACAAATACAAAGGTGTTATCAAAAAGCATGCAATGCCCAGATACATGCCTAGGGTGAATAGGAAACCGGTTATAATTCTAGAGAGTATCGAACCACCATTTGACATCACACCTTTCCACCATTATATGCATTGTACAATCTATGCATTATGCAGAGTGTTGGGTTTTGATGGAGATTCAACAATGTCAGCTGAATTACTGATGATGGTTATGGACATTCAACACCCAGATGTTAACAAAGATTACGATTATGTGGGCTATGTGGTTGAACACATTCATAATGCTCTAGTTGAAATTCAGAGTGGTGCACCCAACCCTACATTCAAGCATTATTCATTGTTGATGCATTTAATCTTGTTCTATACTGTTGAGTTCATGGATAAAGAATTGGAGTTTTTCAAAGAAGAATTGGGTGTCTTAATGCCACTACAAAGATGAACCCAGGTTTGGGACAGTAGTTCTCCCCATTCTTCTTTCTTTTTCTTTGAAAATTGGATTGTTTCGCCAATTATGGAAACTCTAGGAATAAATAGGGAACGATTGTCAATTAATGTTAGGAGAGTTTTGAGACCTTACCAGTATGTTCCAAACTGGTCTATTTCACATAACTGGGGGGGCTTTTATTTTTTTGATAACTTTACTGTGATCAGAGTCTATGGGTGTCCTCAGCCTCCCCATATTTTACCAAAATTTGTTCCAATTAGGATTGCTTTTATGGAGTTTATTTGGCAATTGACCCTAGTTGAAAAAGAATACCTTGAAAGACACAGGAAGGGTTCTCTTCTTCCTAGGCTTTGGGTTGTGTCTGATTTTACCATTGGTAGGAGTTCCTTTGATGAAGTAAACAATTTCCTTAAACAGTATAGGTTGGTTAATGTTGTGTCTAGATTCTGTGATCCTGAACAATTTCTTAAACGTGCATTGCCAAAAATAACACCTTGGGCCACAATAAAGGACCATGAACCATTGGATGATGAAGATGTGGTTAGAAATTTGCTGAGAAAAGATGAAGTACAAGAAAGGAGAAGAAAATGGAAAAATTTGATGAGTTGAAGCAGAATTGAAGGCTGCTAACCCTAGTTTCTCAAGTTTTTGCCCTGATATCTCGTACCTGGAGAGGATTAACAAAATGTTGAGTTTATATGAAACTCTGATGGAACAAATGCCTCAAATTCCAAAAGTGGTTGCTCAGCAACAAGAACCCCAAGATGGACATTCTTCACATGGCAAGAGGCCACTTAGTATGTCTGCTGATGATGTAGAGAGTGGGGATGAAGTTCAATCTACCCGAGTGCCAGTTGCAAAGAAACAAAAAACCAATGAGGTCGGTACAATTGTGAGGAGAGACCCTGCTAGAGCAATTGTTACAGAACAAGGACACTACTTTCATCAAATAAGGACACATCTCAGAGAAGCAGGGCAGAATGAAGAACAGGGAGAAACAAACGAAGCCCTTGCTCAAGGCTTTGATGAGCGTGTGATGTTGTCAAATGAGTTCATGAAAGATGATGACTTTATTAAGTCAGATGAATTTTAAAAAATTTTGACAAGGTTGAAACAAAAACAATTAAGACAAAATCTGATCATAGAGGAAGCAAATGAAGAAAAGAAAGAGGAAATCATCAAGGCATTGCAGGAATATGATCCTGACAGGGAGCAAATATCTGTGGAACAGGCAAGACAATTGATTAAGAGTACCGATATGATTATGATGCCTGACTGGGATATCCAATCTATTTTTATTATTGATTAGATTAGGAAGCAAGAGGACCCAATGTTTAAAACTGAATTTGAAATTGGAGATGTAATAAGAGGATCGAGATTTAATCCTAAGTCAAAGACACTAGCTGCTTGGTCTTTGGCCCCTTCCACTCAAAAGCCCCACCTTCTAAATATCCAAGTAGAAAAGAAAGCTGACAAAATGATCTGGAACTTGCAGAACACAACTGGCACGGAGATTGCCTCATTTTTTACTCAAGTTTCTTTCATGAATTTATCAAAAACAGAGGATTTGTCAAGAAGATACACAGAAACATATACCCAATTGATTGCATTGTCTAAAAAATATGAAGAGACACTGATGAAGAAGGGCGCTCTGGAGGAAGAGTTAGTGGAGTTGAAAGAAAAAAATTGCAAATGAGCCCCCTCCAATACAGATTACAGAACAAGTACAAGAAATACCAGCTGATGTGACAACAAAAATGGAGGAATACATAGGGGAAATTGAAAAGCTTGAAAAGGAACAAAATGTCAAGGCTATCTCTGTTGTGTCAGGAATTCTGAAACACAGGATTAATGTATTGAAAGGAAAATTGATGGTAGTGCATGATTTGCACATTTCTTTGAAAGAGGCAAGTAAAACATCCTCTGAGGCTGTCGCTTTTCTTGGACCTTTGTTCAATGTTTGGTCAAGAAGAAGCAGATTAATGGATAAGCTAGATACTGCAATGATGTATAGTGACGAGTTCCCTCCCAAGATCAATGACACTAAAGACATGGTGGAGGTAATGAATGCAGCTTATGCATTTTTCACATGGAAGGATGTGCTTATAAATGAAAAATTGCAGACATTTGGGGAAGGTTATAGTAAATTGGTGCCTTCAATTTATGGTAGTAATGGAGATTTGAAATCAGTTTCTAATTGGACCAGTGAATTTGATTTGATTCTGAAGCAAGAAGAAATAATCAAGCATATAAATGAACAGGTTGATGCTGATTTCCTTAACGGTATGCTTGATTCACTGTTCAAGGTTGAGGTTGACCATGCAAAGTTTATTGTTGAGTCCAGGGCAGTTACAGATGCCAGATGGACAGATTCAATTGCAAAGTTGGAAGAGGTAAAGGCATTCAGTTGGCCAACAGACAAAGAGGTGGACAGGTGGCAAGCCATGCTAAAGCCAAAGAAGAAATGTCAGGTTGAGTTTGCTACCCAAGATTCCTCACAGTAATTCTAAGCTTGTTCAATCCTCATCTTATAAAAGGATTCCAAAATTAATTTGAGAGGGATGGCCACTTTTTCTTTTTGATCGGTAGAGAGGGATGGCCAGTTGGCCACTTTTATTGATGTTGAAAACTCTTATATAGTTATAATAGCTCAACTGTTCAAGAATTTGATAAGTGCATAGATGAATCACAATGTGAATTTACTTTCTGATATCATTATGAATATAATATCAATATCATTTGCAGTTTGAGATCTTCACATAATTGTCTCTGTGTTGAATTTATGTTTTCACTGTGAATTGAATGGTCAAGGGTTTTTCAGTTTACATATGAATCTGGGTTGTGTATGTAATGGCATTATTCATAATTTAATTCCTATTTATCTGCAAATGAATCTTATTGAAGTTTATTATCAGGTTGTCTTTGAATTGTAAGTGACTCTATGCCCTAGGATAAGGCACTGGTATGTTGTCTTGATGTTGACTTGGTGAAGTGACCTTCCAATTATAATAGTTGATTCATTGTGGGTGAATATGTTTTCTTGTTTGCCTTTGATTATGAAATTGTGATTTTTCTATAACATCTATCATGGAATTGGATCCTCAAAAGATATTCCCTTTAATTGAGTTGCATGCATGTTTTACTAATTATGTTGTATTCCTATCTATTATGGTGTTTGATACTTTCATTCTTAATACTCTTATGATTTTATATGCTATGGATGTTTATGTAATATATATGGAGGTATTCTATGACTATAATCCGCCCACCAATTACAATGAGGTGAATCCTTAATATGATTCCAAACTAACAGAAATTTTGCATTCCTCGGCATAATAGGAAGCATTAAATGAAAAATTGCATACACCATAACAATGCAACAAATGAAAAAAGTTAAAACTCATGTTTCTGATCATTTGAAAGAGATAGAATTATACACAAAATAAATTTATATATAATTCCTTCAAGAACCCGCACAAAGCTTGACACTAAATGTTTTTCATTTGCTCTGTAAATGACTATACAGTATACAACTTACTCCCTTCACCTAGAATCTAGAATCACTACTAGAACCAGAAAAGGAACCCCAATGACTATACAACTTGCAAAACTGCTTGAGCCATGCCATTATCACTTTGATGCCTTCGGATGGAATGTGAGATGTTACGTTTTGTCCAACAAATCATTTCCAAATAGAGGAGGAAGCCTTCATGCCCAGGAACAAAGAAAATGGAAAGAGGAGCTCGAGCCTTCATGCCCACGATCAGGGAAAGTGGAAACAGGAGCTTTAGGGTAAATGTAATATATTGGGGAGGGGTCGCAACTTCCATGTCGTCACAAAGATGACTGGCTGCCACTCCCCACCCAAACAAATCCTTCTTTCATTCCTTTGCGGGCTCCTTCTTCAAACCCCTTGCCATCCTATGGCAGAGTAGAAGCAGAGGATGTGTCATGCTTGGCCTTTCTTGACAAGAAAAGGCTTTCACACCCCCTCTGGCAATCCTTCTCACTTTCACAACCCCTCTGACAATAAACAAACTCACACAGAAGAAAACAAAAAAACACCCATCCGGTATCACAGAGCACACAACAACTCCATGCACGATCCTGCTCAAACATCATCTTCCTTTCTGAGGAAAAAACCACTCTCAGAAAATGAAAAAGGTTTCTTTTCTCTTCTACCAATTAAGTCACCACTCCATTGTATTTATAACATTTTCACACTTCATTTGGTGATGCTCATTCACGTGAAAAATCATCATTTTGGTGTTTTTCAACATGACTGTAGACTCTAGAAGTCATGCCTATCAAATCCACTACATCCTGCTAAGGCTCATCTATTGTGAACGATTTTGTTATGATTTTATTCCTCCTTGGTTGGACAAATTCTGCTTCAGAATCCCTGACAACAAGCAACCTGAGCTCTTATTTCTCAGAGAAATCCGTGATCTCCCATCTCTAACTCGGAAGAAATCCAATCCTTTTATGCCTCTGAAACCGTCGTCCTCGCTTGTCTAATCAACCTCAACTCAGGAGAAACCTTCAAACTAGTCCCTCGAGAATGAGTCAGCATCCAAGCCTTAAAAAATTTAGGTTGCGAGCTAGCGACCAGATAGTTTGTGGTTAAGTTTTATGGTTATCGCCAACTCGCAAGGTAAAATGTCTGAAGACGTGATCAAGATGCGAGCTAGCGACAAGTTGATTTGGGTTTACATCGTGAGGTCTCTAGCTTTTTGGGTGTTAGCGTTTTATGTTACTGAGCTAGAGATTGTTAGTGAAATTGCTTTGGTCCCGAGGACTCGAGTTGGTCTGATGTCATAACATTATAGCCACGAGAGTTAGTGAGTAACTCATTTCATACAGTTGTCGCTAGCTCTCATGTTTGTTTAATGTTAGCATTTTTAAGTCATGAGCTAGCGACTAGACGGTTTGTGGTTAGGTTTAATGGTTATCGTCAGCTCGCGAAGTTAAATGTCTGAAGACCTGATCAAGCCGCGAGCTTGCGAGTGAAGTGCTAGCGGTTAAGAGATAAACAGTTTTATGTTGGCGAGTACGCAACAAGGGTTAAAGTTACCAGTATCTCCAAGTCGCTGCGGTGACGAGGACTTGACATTTTGTGGTCGAGAATTGGCGAGTGGCAGTTCAGTTTCCCTCAGTCGCTAGATCTCGAGGTTACGAAGGCTTAGCATTTTCAGCTTGCGAGTTGGAGATAGAGAGAGTTGTAAGGGCTTGTCGCTAGGTCGCGAGATTTTCTAATGGGCAGTCTTCCAAGTAGAGAGTTGACGACTGTGTGCCACGTGTTTTAATGACTTAAAGTTAATATCTTGAAATCGCCAATATTTTTTTTTTATGGTTTGAAAATAGCTTGAAATCGCCAATATTTATTTTTATGGTTTGAAAATAGCTTGAAATCGCCAATATTTTATTTTAATGGTTTGAAAATAGCTTGAAATCACCAATATTTTTTTTTAATGGTTTGAAAATAGCTTGAAAGTGCCAATGCAAATATTTTTTTGGTTTTAAAAACATTACAATTCGCCAAGATTTTTCACAAACTTTGAGCGATCACGGCTAATTCGCCAATGGAGATTATTATTTTTCTCTGTAAACTGCAAAAAATCGCCAGTAAAATTAAAATTTTCCTCGGGAATTATACAACTTTCGCCAGGTTTTTACACCTTGTCCAAGGGGGGGGTTTCTTAAAGTTTTCCCTGATAACCATTTTCTTTAAGTTATGTAGGTTTCGATAAAGAAGCTTCAAATGAATCTTAATTTATTAGGGGTAGGTTTTGACAACAGCAGCTTGAAATGAATTTGAAAGTCTCAACGACTTTCATAACCTAGAACTTCAATGTAACATTTAGCAGCAGCCTTAGGCCCTTAAAAAACACAATGTCATCTGTTGAATGTTTTCATGACTAACAATATATTGTGAAAATACACACGGATTACTTCTTTATGATAAATTTAGATATCTGACTTAATGAAGGCTGTATATTCCTTTGATATGAACCCGGTAGCTTGGTCAAACAAAATCATCTCTTGCTCTCAGACATATTTCGAGCAAAATAAAAAATACAAATAGAAATCCCTTTTCAATGTTAATGATTTCTTAAAGGGGATAGAAAGAGATCAGCTTAAAAATTATTTACTATATGTAGGCTAACATTGTTCAGAGTTAGCTCAGGACAAAAGAGTGAAAGACATTCCTTCCCTTCTAAGAAAGGAAGCCACTCATCATTTATTTCTCTTCCCAGGATTTAATAAGTGAACTGTAACAACTATTTTATTAGCATAGCTGCAGCCTGCAATAATTGTACAAAGTTCATGATATTCCATGAAGCATGCAACTTATTGCTTCCAGAATATCACTTAAAGTTGAAATATCCGTTGTTTAGAGAAAGAAGAAACTGCCAGTGTGTTATTTGTTTCACAAGGCATTCCCAAATGTACTATAAGAAAATAAATTGATCCAAAAGAATGCTTCAGGGATTATCTGCTAAAAAAGAGCAGTATTTGGGACATTAACTGCCAGAAACATTCACAATTAAGCACAAGTAGGTGTAAGCCATTTTCTAAAAAGTACCACATGAAGCCAGAGCATGAGATAATCGATTTTCTTTCTAGCTAATTGAAAGCTAGTAAGCAGCAACACTCAAACCAGTGCGTTATAGGAGAACTCAAAAGGCAAACAAACCTTGGAATTGTGCTTAAGTAACTCAAAGATCATCATATGATAGTGTACAAAGCAAAACTTCAAGCTAAAATTACATAATTTGAAAGAACAATGAAACCAAGAAATTCCATTGTTGTCAACAGTGGCATAAACAGACACATTCATAGAATCCCCTACCATTTACAGTGAGTGGAATACTTATTTAAGTCTTTTTGAACCTTTGCTTCTCAATTAAGAGTACTTTAACCCACTGACCATGATAACTTCCTAGAAACAGAAGACTAGACATGATAATTAAATCTAAAAAAAATCCAGTTTTAGATGAGAGAAATTCAAGTGCATCATTAATTCCTCTCATGAAATTTCTCTATAAACCATATTGAAGAAATTTTCAGAAGGTAATACCTGGACCTCACCAATATTCGTGCCAACAGCAAGATACGTGCCTCGCTGAGTCCATCCAACAGAACAGACACTATCATTCAGTCCCAAATCGCACAACTTTGTCACCTGTATTAAATAGCATGCAGCAAATATGTAAGTCCATATCCTTTCAGTCAGTTTCAAATCAAACAGCTTTATCACACAATGCAATCTAAATAAAGATGATATAAGAGCTTATCTGTGACATTAAATGCACCATGAAAACTATCGTAATAAAAAGTTAAATACTTGTATAGAAACCAAATAGAGAATCAGTGAAATACTCATTGTGTAACACTCCGTTATTAAATATTGTTTGTATAATTAGTTTAGCATGAAATCATACAAATAAATTAAATAGAGGGAAACTGAAGCAGCAAAACAGTTTTGAAATAGCAGTACCCTGGTGACATATCCCCTGCATTTTCAGATCCACGCCCAATAAGGGACATTTCAAGGACACGGGTGGGTCAGAAACATCCCGCAGCCATACCTGATTTACAGAAATTTTAGAAAATGTCCCCGAGATGGCCAAGGCATATTTAGATGTGTCCCAACCATACCAGGGATAGCTAACAAGTGATTATTTTTAAAAAACACAAAATCGAATAAGAAAAAAATGCTCTTTTTTTAAAGCACAAAATTGAGAATTAAAATATATATATATACAGGGGTGGGGGGCTCCACAGGATGCTGTTATGCTATTAGAAAAGACAGAAAGGAGAAGAGGAGATATTATCAATTTCTCAGCTGTTCTTTCTTGGATTGGTGTAGCATCTCTTCCTGCTGATTGGCCAGTGGACAGAAAGAAGTAGCATGTCTCCGTGCTCAGAAGAAGCAGTAAATTAATTTAGCAAAATTGTCAACTGATTATTAGCGCATTTTGTAGTATTAAACTGTTCTTGATACTTGTTTAGGAAATTGTTTTCTGTTCTCACATAATCAGAATTCAGAATTTGTTCAATATGCACTGTTCAGAACATTTTAAATTCAGCATCTGAGGATTACTAATCCTTTCCTCTTGTTTATTTAAAATTTTAAACTAATAATGCCCCACTGTTTATCTTTTATCTCTTGCAGACTACGTTACCGGTTCTGGTATGGATCCTGGTTGGGTTCGTGGAACCAGTTCATGGATCCCACAAAAACAAAAACAAAAATGGGGGTTGGGTTTGTTTTGGGTTTTTCTGTACAAAAAACATATAAAAATCATATGTAAGAAAATATATAATTGCAGATTAAAAACAGGAATTAAGTTCAGAATACCCCACAGCATAATATAATCAACCAAATCGGCATTAACTCTAATGTCATTTAAAATATAAATGATAAATACTATAAAATATTCATCATTCAAACTTCAAGTTCAATATTAAAATAATAATAATATCCAGTTAGACAACCAATTTTCAGCATCATGAGGATTTTTTAAATCTTCATGATGCACACCATTTTCATGGTTTTTAATGCAACATCGAAGATGGAAAATGCAAAAAAGAAAAAAAAGAAAAAATTAAAGGCAAAAAAATGGATGGCTTTGCCCTAGATTTGCCTAGGTTTCCCTGGATCCTGCCAGGGTTCATCCCAAACAAACCCCAAATCCAAACCATATCCACAAGCAGATCAGATAGGATCACAGATCCAGTATGAGCCGAACCTGGATCCTCACTGTGTACAGGCAGATTTGATAACATAGAAATAATATAATGATGATCCTTAACATTACTGTACAAAGTGTATCTTTAACCTGCAACCATTGTGTCAATAGTTTTTTTAAAATAAAAGTGGCATTATAGTTTCTTTTAAGTGCAGCGAGTAAGTAACCATCTAATCCCAACCAAGAGCATATGCACTCCAGTTGAATCAGAAATCAAATATAAACCAAAAAAACCAACAAAGTGGGTGGCAGTCAAGATGTATGTATATATTCTGTTTAGCAGAATAAAACCATGCATATAGTGATGCTTACTGAGGTCCAGAGCTACAAACCTATTACATACAAATGAAGTTTGAACAAGCAAAAACATTGCTCAGGAAACCCAGAAAAAAGGCACTCACAAAGCCTTAAAAAATGTTTTACATCATCAAAATATCTTCGTCAGCCATTGACCAGTCACAAACACTTTCAGACCTTGTCTACAAATGAAATGAGCTTTCTGCATAAATCATTACACTTACCCAAAAGATTTCTGCACAAAACTTCAAAATATCATCAGAGATTAAATTCTTGTAGCTAAACAGGTCGTTTTTGTCCAGAAGATAGAACCTGCTTGAACACACTCAGCTCACAAGATTTGGTGATTGCGCGCCCTAGTGATTGAAGTCTAGAATCATCCCAGAATCCACTTGATACAATTGGGATCACCTGGTTAGGTGCAGGCACAATTCTAAATGAATCTGGCTGAAAAAAATTGTGCCCTGGCTGAATACACGAGTAAATGAATCCTAATTCTGAAACATGACTTATCTGGAATCATCTAGGTTTTTAACTGGTTCAGTAGCATACCTTTCAGTCAACATTGTTTGGAGGACCTATTGAGATTAAGCCAAGAGATAACAACAGAGACTACAAAATAACAAAAGATTAAGCCATCCCCTTGATGGAAGAATTGTTCTGGTAATAATGATCCTGGACAATCATCGTAGGAAGGAAATACGAATACCAAATTTTAAATACAAACATCAGCTGCAAGTGGAAGCTTCAACAAAATCAGTCAACTGACCACCCCACGAGGCACAATCTTAGAAACCCAGACTACATAAGATACAAAGCAGTCAGTTCTTTCGGTTCCCTAACCTTTGATGAAGAGATGAACAGAAATGAAACCCAAGAGGAGCTTTTATGTCTGAATTTCAATTTAGAAGAAATTTCACTTGGACCTGTTACAGAAGAAAGTAAGGACCATTCACTCCTTAACCTCTTCTCAAAAAAGAGGTGATCAATAGAGCTATCAGGGAGACATTTATTAGCAATGTACTTTAATCACAGGGGTCTCTGGAAGCTCCATGACCATATTCCATCATTATCTTCACCAAAGTTCTTGGCTGTTCACCTCAAGGAGGCTGCCATTTTCCAACATCAATCCCTGTATGGGACTTCATAGACTATCAGACTGATTACTTCCCTCTTTCAGCCTTTTGCTTCCATTGAAAGTGTCAACTGTCCATTGGATGCTGCAATTTGAATGGAGACAGGTCATGATATAGCATCTCCGCTTAATATAAAATGGGCTACGCAGTTTACACCAAAGGTCCAAAAGCTTAGTATACTCATTAACATGGACTCTGAAAGCCAATTTCTCCTAGGCATCTCCCCTCTTCACGTATTGCCACTAGAGCTCCCTAGTCTACGTAGTCTTGCATCATGCAAGTTGAATCAGCTACTCTCTGGTGCCAAGGGCCATCTAGCTCCCTTTGCACACAATTCAAGTTACACTACAAGACGTACATGACCAATTTCAATCTGCTTCTAGAGGTTCATCACATTGGATGTTAGAAGAGGGTTTGTGGGGTATCCTACTTTCTGTCAAGACTGTCCAACCAGGCTGTCATTATCCCATGCCATTCTCCTGCAGACATCATCAAGCCCTGTATTTTTCCTCTGGTGATGTTGGATGAAGTTGAACATCCTTCTCCTAGTCCAAACATTGACATAGATTAGAACCAGATCTCCAGTCTTGGTCTCCACCTTCAGACTCCATCAACTCCTTAGTCACGTTGTCAACTGTACTTGAACCATATATTTTTTCTTTTACAAGTTGCATAAGTTTGCAGTCATTTTGTGTTTACTCCCTGTAACTTTGTAATTTTTCAATGCTCTAGTGATAGTTAATTTTTCAGCTTTTGGAGATTTACCACTCCTACTTGTCATTGTAACTTGTACTTTTTGAGCCACAATGACCCAAGATTGTACTCATTTCAGGTTTACTGCTTATATCTTTGTTATGTTTCAATGCCTAAGGGATAGTTACATTTTCCACTCATGGAGATTCTGATTTATCAATCATACTTGCTATTGTAACTTGTACAATTTGAGTCACTCAACTCCTCTGCTCATTTGTGGACAATACTAAAATTTCTCTCTTCATTCTCTATTTCTATAGACCCCTGGGCCTGACAGTTTCCCTTTATATTTCTTTGTGAAATTTGATGGCAAGGCTCAAGCAACAGAGAAACTAACAAGAAGATTGGACAGTTTTAGGCAGAGTTTCAGGTACTAAAATCCAATTCATAATTTGGCAAAACTTTTGTAGGAATTGAGAAGTCTGGACTGAAATGGAAAAATCTGACCAGTCCCAAAAATCTGGATGCAGATGGATTTGATACCTATGCTTTTAATAGAATGGAATAAGACTTACTTATGAATCACTCCAAAAAATCACTCAGCAATTTATATTTTGAATCCTAAAAGTATAGACCGATTTCCTTATGTAACATTGTCTACAAAATATTTGTGAAGGTAATGGCATACAGAGTAAACAACATTTTTTACAATTTCATCTCATCTCAAGTAAGAATTATTTGTCAAAGGAAGACAGATTTGGACGGAATCGTAGTTTCCCATTAGCCAGTTTATTTTCTTAAACCAAGTAACAGAAAGAATATTGGCAAATCTTAATAGGAATAAGACCCATAATCAAGTTAATTGGACATTACAAGAAAAACCTAAGAAAGTGTGGTCTTCAAAGAGTTAGAGAAAATGTGTGAAGTGCTAATATTCCTCTCCATAGTTCTCCATGACAAGAGGTTTATACTTGTAGGAGGGCGACATTTTGTCCATCAAGCTGTTCTTTATTGGAGCAGAAGCATTCAATATGGCTTCACAAGCAACAAGAGCTTGGAGTAGTCTAGACACTAAATAAATCTGTCTTAAGCTAAGTTACTGTTGATTTTAGTAATCAGATTTAAAGTAAATAACAGAAACTGAAAATGCAACACATTATGGCACAAAACAACACAAGAACAACACAGCAGTACCCTGGGAAAACCTCCCTCCTGGAGGAAAAACCCAGCAACAAGATTCAGCTCTGATTATATTAATATCAAAAGATGTTCAAGTACAAATTCCCCACCTAGGGCATAAACAAACTGACTTATCTGAATCTTGGATTCGGATCAGAACATGACTGAACCTCGATCACATATAGGGCAGATCTTCAACAAACTTGAAGCACAATAGTCTGAAAATACTTCGCTCTATAAATTTGCCCTCCTTAAATGAATTCGCTCGGCAAGTTGACTCAATATAGCTCAGACTGTGATTGCAGACCTTCAATCATGATCGCTGACCTTCAGACCGTGTTCGCTGATCTCCAGAATGTGTTCACTGACTTCTTGAAGAATCTCTGATAGTTTAGTAGGAAATTCGCTGTTTTTGCAGACATACATTGCTTGTGTTGGATCATTGTTTGTCTTCAAATCACCTTGTAGATATACGTGACACGTGCCTTCAATAATCCTAAGTCGGCTTGCATATATTATGCCAAGAGTTTTACACGTTACAATTATATAGGTCAAGGTCTAATTACAAGCTACAAATTTGATAGGCCCCATAACAATTACATAATACATAAGTTGAACGCCCAAATAGGGCCTGCCCTATTATTATAAGTTACAATGGGGCCCAGCCCAATTACATGAATAACTTAAACTAGAATCCGATTCTAGCTGCATATTTCAACAGTTACTAGTTCAGATTTGAGTACAGAGGTACAGCAAATCTTTTTTTCAGGTGTAGGTTCATTTTGAACATATCCATACAAAAAAATCATAAATATATAAATATTTTAGCCTAGAAACACGGATAACCATATAACGTACATTAATAAACTAAACAACAATAAAAGATTTACAAGATCATATGTACCTAATAGTAAAAGCTTAACCCCCTTTTTGTGGACCCCACAGAGAGAATAAAAATAAAAATGAAACCCACAATATTAATATGTTGAACACTTATGTTGACTTGGCGGTCAGCATCTCCTTGGGGACTTGTGACATGACTTAACCACCTCCCGTGGGTCGGGATAAATCTGGCATTTGTATCGAGCATTGATAGTTCGAGCTTTTGGCGCAACAGCAAACGATTCCAACAATTGGTATCAGAGCCTTGGGTCACGAGTTCAAGTCTCCCTTCAATGGGTGCTGAAGGCTCAGTCGGTGCTGAGGAGGAGATTGTTGACTTGGTGGTTAGCACCTCCTTGGGGACTTGTGACATGGCTTAACCGCCTCCCGTGGGTCAGGTTAAATCTGGCGTTTGTATCAGGCGTTGATAGTTCGAGCTTTTGGCGGAACGGTAAACGATTCCAACAGCTTAAAGAGGCGGAAAAAAGTAAAGCATACATTTTTTAATAACACAAAGTCAGTAATTATTGCTTTTTTAAGAGAAAAGCAACAACTGATGCTATGAATAACATTAGGCCGATGAATTTATCATATCAAATATTTAGAACAATCAAGGCATCACCTGTAAGTATTTAAGTCCGTCTATGAATTAGGTTTGTTAAGCTTTTCATTTGAGGTCTTGCAACTGCATTATCTTTGTGCAGATATCAATCTGTAGTAGGGGTTTATCAAATTAAACTTTTCTGCTTTTCCCCTTGAGAAAATCATAAACTTAAACCAACCTTGATCATGTTAGAGACTCCCAAAGGACAGAATTGTAATCTCACAGATAAAATCTCGGATGAAGGACATATTTCTCAGTTGTGTGAGGCCTGTATTTTCTGTCAATGCTGGGCATAAAGGCCAGAATTTGCTTCTTCACTGTAATAGCACCACTTGTACAGATCCCCTCCATTACCAGAGAAACTAGGTGGTGAGAAACTAGGTGATAAAATGGAGAGCAGCATGGGTGGGATTTTTAAAATTAAAGAAAACAATCTTTTTCAGAAAGGTTCCCCCAGGTTCTATCTGGGTCCTGCAAAATGGACCTGGACCTGCCCAGGTTTGTTCGACAACAGGCCCAGCTGAATCAAGGGCTCTTTGGCAGTGCCCTCAGTGGACCCATAGAGGAACCAAATCAGGACCCAAATCTGGGACAGGTTCAAGCCACACCCAGGTCTGGGGGTTTTCCTGGACAAACCAGTAACAGAGCTTGTACGGAAAATCATATTTCACACCTGCAATGTAATGATGATGGTTTGTTGCCTGAGATTCCCTGTCAAGAGGAGTTCAGGCTACTTAGAGAAGTTCTGCATAAATATGAAACTGCAAAGGGCCAAAAGATCAACAGGGGAAAACCTACAGTTTCATTACCTTGATTGCAGAAGGAGCAATCAAATTCAGTTAAACAGAAGCTTCCACATTATTAATTTTATCAGAACTGTGATCAATGATAATTACCTACTTGAGCACAGTAGTGATTCTTTCTGACGACATGCAGGACAGCAAACCAGTTAATGAACATAATATCATGATTCTGATAGAGCATCCCAGGGTGAATTTTCTTGACATACTGTACAGTTTTTCTGTTTCGATTCCTAGTAAAGATGTTTGAAATTTCTAGTTGGACACTGGTTTTTGTAATTAGGTCAGGTGCAATGAATGGCCAGTTTAATAACTACTTAAGCTTGTTTGATTAACCTCTGTCAAAATTTTATTTCTGAGATTACTGTGAAATTTTGGTATCTATAAAGTTAGACGAATTCTCCAAAAAGTTGTTAGCTGTTAAAGATAACTTATAAGTATACCTCATTAGCTGTGGTTTTGATTTTTGGATAAAAATTTTTAAAATTCTACGATTTCCTAGCAATCTCCTACTCTGTTTTACAAGATACAGTTTTGAGGGAGGTTTTGAACTTCTATTTAGTTATGAAAAATATGCATTCCTTGGCTTTCAAGAGAGAGGACTCTGTAAATGGAAGCACCATTTAACTATTTTTACTGACAAAAAATAAATTACAATATAAGAGAAAAAACTTAAACAGACTAATTTGAAAAAAAAGAATAAAAATACCTTACTGCTGCATGCACTCCAAAGGTATACACATGTGCCTAAGCCTACTGCTAATACATTATGAGATGACCAATCCACAAGATTGAGATAAAAGTCATCTTGAAGGGCAGGGGCATCCAGGACCTGTAAAATTTCCAACAGAAATGGCATTTTAATTAGTGGAAATTAAATAAGCCTCTCTTGTATGCACAAGAAGCGCATTATATGAAATTGAACTTACTACCACTAATCGATGAATCATTGAATACCAAGGTGGCATAAAGGAAACTACAGTAGGTTGAAATTAAGCAAATGAAAATACATAGGCAATTGAGACTCTGATTTTCTGATTCTTTCCTTCTTCTAGAAGGAAATAAACAACAGAGGAATTTTAATTTTGAAGTTTAACATCAAATGGTTGAAACTATAAATTAATGCATTTTTCTTTCCTTATATTTTCAATAATGTTTACAAATAAAACCAAATCTAAGGAACTTATGTAACACACAAACAATGCAATGGAGGAACAATAAAAAGTTAGTTTCAAGGTTAATAATTTGTGCTAATGACTCTTGTAACAATCAGATATCCATAATTTTGGAAAAATGTATACTGAAACTTTGGTTCCTCCTACCCTAGTGAATTATACATTATTCTGTTATCATACTGTGTGATGCATTTATGATCAATTGCTGTATTCAACGAGCTGGTAAGCCCATCAATCAGCCATAGCAGAATTATAGAAGGGTGTGTGAACTCCCTCAAAGATTGAAATTGGGCAATTCAAGCCTAACAGATGCAAAAGCCTTTGGTTTATGGGCACAGAGATTTCTGTTAACATATCCTGGCTTAAACTTTCTTGTATGCTGCCTGACATGTTTAACATCATAAACATCACCAAAACACACCAAAAAGAAGAATTATGGGACTCATAGTACCCTAATCCATGAAGAAGAAAGACAACTATGAAGACTAAATATCTTGTATAATTTATCAGCAATATAGTTATTCTTTCTTCAAACGGTAGAGCTATTGTTTAGTTTCCTTATTCTTGGCAACCCATCCAAGCAATCAAAGTAGGATCCTTGTCATGTTACAATCTTCACTCATTAATATAAGCACTGTCTATTTGTTTATTCTAAGTTGGGAGCTATTTGCTGTGGATCTCATCTCTTGTCCAAAACAAGATACATCAGTTGAAGTTTCTATTAAGATCATTATTGTTGTCTTATGACTCTTATTAGCATACCAGGCTCTCTCAGCCAAATAAAGATACATTAATTGAGGCTTCTTTTAAGGTCGTTATTGTTATAGAATACACAAGGCTCTCTCATCCAAATTAAGATTCATCAATTGGACCTTCTTTTAAGGTTGTTATTGTTATCTTATTGGCATACACCAGGCTCTCTTGTCCAAATAAAGATACATCAATAAAAGGTTTCTACCGGGGTTGTTATTGTTATCTTATTGGCATACACTGGGCTCTCTCATCCAAATAAAAATGTATCAATTGACGCTTCTATTAGGGCTGTTATTATTAACTTATTGTCATACACTAGAGAGAATGGCACAAATTCATTGTTTCTCTAAGTTTTGGAGGAGATGAGGAAGTAGTTTTAGATACAGCAAAAAGCTTCCTAGAATTTGGGGAACATTGCACAAGTTGATATAGTTGGTAACACCCTGTTCCCAAATATCATTTATGCTATGCTCCTGCTGACACGCCCCCTTCCTCCTCCCTACTATGGATTGGGGATGGAAGGAGAGTGCAATCAGGCATGAGCTCGACTTTTGAGAACCAGTAGCAAAATCAAGAACCTTTAGGTACTCTAGTCTCTAACCACTTGGGCTTTAACCATACTAACTACCTACCATGGATAGGAGACATAAAAAGAATATCATCAGGCATGAGCTTGATTTTTGAGAACCAGTACCAAAATCAAAAACATTTAGGTACTCTTGCCACTCAAACTTCAACCCTAGCTACAGATACCAATTTTCTTATTAAAAAAAACACCTAGAATGCTGTTCTCAATTAAATTGCATACATCCTGTTGCAATTTTTGCATCATCAATATCAATTTGTTTATTTCTAGGTCGGGAGCTATATGCTGTGGTTCTCCTCTCTCATCCAAATAAAGATTCATAAATTGAAGCTTCTACCAAAGTCATTATTGTTATCTTATTGGCATCGCCAGGTTGAATGACATTGATTCAGTGTTTCTCTGACGTTTCCAGCATGGGGATACGTGGTTTTGGGGTCGGCAATAAAAATCCTATTGCAACTTTCACCCATCAATATAACACTATCTATTTGTTTGTTTCTAGGTCGGGAGCTATTTGCTGTGGATCTCCCCCTCTCATCCAAAAAAAGATACATGAAAAAAAGCTCCTATTAAGGTCGTCATTGTTATCTTATTGGCATACACCAGGCGAATGGCAAATATTCATTGTTGCTCGTAATTTTTGTGATGCCGAACTCAAGAGTGTGGTTTTAGGGATGGTAAAAAAGTTCCAAAATATTAGGGAACACTGCATAAACTCACATAGCTGACAACTCCCTGTTCCCAAATGACAATTATTCTCTGCTCTGGTGCCTCACATGGCTGACAAATATTAAGGAACACTGCATAAACTCGCATAGCTGACAACTCCCTGTTCCCAAATGACATTTATGCTCTGCTCTGGTGCCTCACCCCCTTCTCCATTCCCCGCCCCACGAGCTTGTTTTTTGACATCTAGTTCCAAAATCGAGGAGCATTATGTACTCTTACTACTTAGGCTTTTCCCATACCCTAGCTACAGATACCATATAATTCCATTTTATTTGTTTATTATTTTAAGATAAAAACTTGAGAGCTGCCCCGAAAAAAAACCTAAATTACGTACAAAATCAAAAATATAAAGTAGGGCATGCCAACAAAGAAAGACGACCTACCTTGTAAGGCGACCTGGCAATTTTTCTGGGCGCCTTTGGGGGGCTACTGACGACTCCACACAAATCCCCGTCGGATCCCACGGGCGAGAGCGAATAAGGCGACTCAGGTCTAGAGCTCGAACCTGCGCCCGACATAAACTTAAAAATATTTCTATTAGGGCTGATAGGGCAACAATTCTTAGAATCTCTCCCCATCTTCTCTGGTGTGGCGGGTGAAAATGAGCCCGCCACCTCAGGCCCAAAAAGCTCCGCCCGAAGCAGCGTCGAATACGCCCCTGAAGCATCCTCCGCCACTCCAGCCGCCGCCGTCGTCGTCCCAGCTTTCTCCAGCAAGGCGAAGCCCGTCAGATTGGAAGCAGATCGGCTGGGAATGAAGCGGTCACTGTAGTAATTCCTGGAGTGGGGCGGGGTGCTCACCATGTGACCACTTGCTTCGCCTGTGTTTATAAACAGAGCATTCCGAGACATTCCAGGGGGAAGATGCAGCGATCTGCTGCTGCGCTTCTCTGCATTCGATTCCTCCATTGCCATTCTCTGGTTTTGCTCCTTCCCTCGCTTTTACAGGCGAGGAAGGAAAGGAAAAACTCCACCTGCTCTGATATTCTCTGCTGTGCTGTGCTTTCGAGGATGATGTGGCCACTGTTTGACGTTGATTTTCGCGGGACGAGAAGAGGTGGGTATGGGTTATTAAGCTCCCCGAGTTTGTTGGATCGGGTCTCACGTCGTGAAAATTTCAGGTGAGCTTAAAAGAATAAATAAATCTGCAATGCCATCGAATTCGACGAGACATTAAACAGCAAGAGTTTTAGCAGTTGAATTCAATGTTACTCTGACGTGTTTTGCGGCTGTTTTCGTGTCCTTTTTTTTGGGTTACAGTTGCTTTGTGTGGTTGTTTCTTTCTTTGGATTTTGTAGGCTCTTTAAAATGACTGTTTTGATGTGTTTTATTATTATTTTAAAGTGTTTTTTTGCTTTCTGGGTTTTTTTTAAGTTTGTTAAAAATAGGACAAATTTGTAAAAATATATAAAATCTAGATTCATTTTCAAGAATTTGGAGTAATTATAGATTTTTTTCTTAGTGTTTTTTTTTACTTAATTAAAAATATACAAAATCTATTCTTAAAAATTTGGATTGATATTAAAGTTTGGAGTGCAAGCTCATATTTTGGGGAAAATTTGGAGAGTGCATTCTTTAAATTTGTAGTGACATTAAAGTTTGGAGTTGGAGAGTTTGAAGTCTACTTTTGAAATTTGTAGTGACATTAAAGTTTGGAGCCAACACTCCACATTTTGTGGAAAGTTTGGAGAGTTTAAAGTCCACTCTTTAAATTTGTGTTGCTCTAGACAATATAGTTTATTTTTTGGGAGGGTTGAATTCTAGATTATTTTGTGCTACTTTGAAACATTATTTTATTTTATTTATTATTTTTTAATGTTTTAAATACACTAACATTACTTATCTAAATAATATTTATATTTTTTGATAAGTATTACATCTTAGCTAACAATTGGTATAAAACTAACTTTACATTGTCCTTGCAATTAACTTAAAAAATAAAGTAACAACTAACCTAAAATTAACTCAATATTATCTAGACAACTAGCATAACAACTAATAATACATTAAGTATATAATAATTAGTATTGTCAATGTAAAATCAATTATTTTGTATAAGAAATCATGATGAAGAATACAACTTTCAATTTCTTTTAAAACCAATAACAATTTTATACATTACAATATATTAAATAATTATTTTTAATAAAATATAAAGAATGATTTTTTTCAATTTTTTTATTTAATGCTAATCATTAAAGAAATTGGATTGGTAAGTTATTTACTTTTAATACAATAAAAAGTATCATCGGACATAGAAGTGATTAGATTATTAACATATAATTAGTCATAAAATCAAATCTTTTTATAATTGTATCATGATCAATACAATATAATATATAATATTTTCACACAAACTTTCACTTTCATATTTGGTACCAACCAAAAACAAAGCTAGATTCTAGAAACCCAAATTGGCAATGTAATAAAACAAGAAATACCAAAAAAAAATTGTCAATCTTCTTTCATGGAAGAGTGTTAACGAATTAGATAAAGAATTTATAAATTTGAAATAGTTGTGAAAGTTAGAACATGCAATCTTCCATTTAGGGCCACAGTCTTAACATAATAATATAATCCTTTACATTCTTCCCCACTACATTGCTTCCCATCTAATATTAGTAGGTTAAACCTTTACATTTATAAATTCTAATAATGTTGGAACATGCAATCTTCCATTTAGGGCCACAGTCTTAACATAATAATATAATCCTTTACATTCTTCCCCACTACATTGGCCTGGAATAGAAAACAAAGTTTTCTCATACATAGTTCACCAAATCAGCCAAACTGAAATCAAATTTGTAATGTTATTTCAATAAGAGGCAAAGAGGAGTGAAACCAATAACACCTAGATTTGTAGTGAAATGAATAACACCTAGATTGCATGGTAATCAACCAAAAAGTTAGTATTTTTGTTAAATTTTCTCAACAATAATTTTAAAAATTACCCATAGCATACCCCTACAAGTAGGTTCCGTCACAATTATTTCACTTTCATTACAAATGAATCAACACGCATTACATTATCTTGGGAACATATGAAATAAGAATTAAGAAACAATAGAAGGAATTTAGGAACAAACTCTAGACATCCCTATGGAAGAGAAATATTATAAGCTTGTTTTTTCTAGCACCAAAAATCCCCATCAAACCCTAATCTAGCTACTCAAGATACCATGGATTGGCTTCAAAGCACCATGACTTGGCTTGAGAAAGTTATTGCTTTGATCTGGTGTTGTGTCTGGGAATGTTATTAGGCCAAAATTAATTAGGTTACCACTAACAATGAAGATGAATGAACAATAATTGTCTCATTATATAGTGGTCTTAGATACATCCAAAAAAAATTAGAAATTTATCATGTGAAAACACATAACTCATATTGTTGGAACCATTAGTGTTTTGGCAACATTTTCCATGCCAAAGCAGCTACCCAATTGGAGTTGGATGACATTACTAGGGAGATAAGAGAGTTCGGTTTTTCTGAGGCTTTAAGCAGAGAGGAAGCTAAGGCGGTGAAGAATCTAGAAGAATGTGAGCTTCAGGAGGAAATTTACTAGAAGCAGAGGGCGAGGATTGAAAGGTTGCAAGAAGGTGATAAAAATGTTGCTTTCTTCTTTCATTTAGTGAAAGCTAAAAGACATGGCAATTCTATCCTTGTTCTCGTCAATGATAGGGGTGAACAGTTGGCTTCTTTACATGACATCTCTAGAGAGACTGTTCAGTACTTTGCTTCTCTGTTTTAGGGAGGATTCACAAGGGGGTTCAGATGAGGAGGCATGGGTCCTCTCTTGCATCCCTCCTTTGGTTACTAGGGAGATAAATGAGCATCTTATGGCCATTGTCTCACTTGATGAGCTAGAGAGGATTGCTTTCCAAATGAAGAAAGGGAAAGCTCCTGCCACGAATTATAGGATATTATCAAGATAGACTTGTTAGAGGCGGTCCATGAGTCCCAAAGGAACAAACAGATGTTATGTGCCTTGAAATCTACTTTCCTTGTGCTTATTCCAAAGTGTGAAGGCGTTGATCAGTTATGTCAGTTGCACCCTAGTTCTCTTTGCAATGTTATCTATAAAGTTATCTCCAAGATGATAGTTGGTAGATTGAAAAGGTGGCTTAAGTACCTAATTTTGAAGGAGCGGAGTCATTTTGTGGAGGGTCAACAGATTTTGGATGGGGTGGTCATTGCTACGAAAACTATCCACTCAAAGGCAGCTTCCAAGGATAAAGCTATGTTCATCAAACTAGAGATGGCAAAGGCTTACGATAGAGTTCGATGGTCATTTCTTCAAAAATTTCTTGATGCCTTTGGATTTGTTGAGGACTGGATCCAATGGGTTATGAGTTGCATTACTTTTACCTCTTTCTATGTCTTGATCAATGGTGAGCCCACAAAAAATTTTGGCGTTTCTGGCATGCGACAGGGGGGCCCTCTTTCCCCTTATCTATTTATTTTACTTGTGGAAGGGTTGGGGAGACTGATGAAGAGTATCATGGAGAGGGATCTTATTCACGGGTGGAGATGGGGAGATGGTATGACCCTGTAGTCTCACCTTCAATTTGTGGATGATACAACTTTGATGGGAATGGATAAGATTAGAGAATCTACGAATTTGTGTAAGGTTTTGGATGTCTATCTTATAGCTTCTGGTCAGTTAATCAATGAAGATAAACCTTCCATCTTCTTCTTCAATATGCCAAGACCTGTTCAGTTGAGGATTGCCCGTATTTTGAGGTTCCAAATTGACTCTCTTCCCTTGAAGTACCTTGGTATTCCAATCTCTTCTAGTAATCTACCTAGGGCTTCTTGGAAGTGCATCATTAACAAGTTTCATACAAAGGTGAATCATTGGACCCACAGGTGGTTATCTTTTGTTGGGTGGATTGAAGTACACATGTCGGTGGTGCAGGCTCTTCCCATTTACAGATGTTTGATCCAGGTGGCCCCCATGGGCTTTGTTAAGGATTTGGATGTTTTGGCAAGGCAGTTCCTTTGGGCAGACAACTTGTCTTCCTCGAAGTGGATCCTTGTAAGGTGGGAGATAGTGTGTAGTTTGAAGCAGTTTGGGGGGCTTGGTTTAAGGCAGTCAACTCTATGTGGGCTGGTGTTGGTGGCAAAGTTGTATTAGAGGCTGCCTATGGAACAAGATTAAGTCTGGGCTAGGATTTTGTCTCACAAGTATCTTTTGGGAGTTCCAAAGGAAGATATTTCAAGATATCCTTTGGTTAGGAAGAGTTCGCTGATATGGAACACATTAAAGATGGGAGTTGTGTTGATTAAGGAAGTATTATTCTATATTTGCAAGAAGGGAGAGGAGGTAGTTTTTTTGTCAGATTCCTAGGATGGCTTTCCTCCTATTATTTTTCAGTAACCTAATTTGGTAAATTTATGCCAGCAGTTTTCTGGAGACTGGTTGGTCAAGAGTGAGTGACTTCAAGTCTTTCTATCAGAATGGGCAAGTGGAGTTGGCAAGGTAGAAGGCCCCTAGTGGCTAACCTATGGTTGGTATGGAGGAGGAATGTGACAAGTTGTATGATATTTTATCTAATAGGTATAGTAGCTCCCTCAAGGAGAAGGATAGATTGGCTTGGTTCTCAAATCCCAAGGGCACTTTTACTGTTGCTAGTGGATATCAGAAAGTGTCGTCTCAACAGTTGAATGAGGTGGAGGTTCATTGGTGGAAATATGTTTGGAACAAGTTCTTTCGGCCAAAGTGCAATTGTTTTGTGCGGAATTTGGCCTAGAATAGATGTTTAACTTGGGATAATCTTTGAAAGTGTGGCTTTCAAGGACCTTCTATGTGTGTCCTGTGTCACACAGGTGAGGAGGATTCTTCACACTTGTGTTTTAGGTTCCCTTTTTCCCTTTAGTTGTGGCATTTTTGGTGGGGGTGTGTGGAAACACCCTTGTGTCCATGCCTCATCCTTGCTAGAGTTTTGGAATAGCTTGGATAAGCCTCCTACCTTGACCCCTTTGCTCCAGGTTGTGTGGTGTATTGGTCCTACTTTCATTTTGTGGCAGATCTGGTTGGAAAGGAATCGTAGGATTTTTTGAAGAGAAAATATTTTGGTCCCTCAAGTTTGGCACCGAGTTATGGGAATGATCCAGGAGACAATGGAAGCGAAGTGTGAGGTGATGTTTCCTCTAGATAGAAGGGATGTTGATTTGTGGGTAGATTGTGTATTCAGGGATTGTCTCTGACCTCTGCCTGTGCCAAGAGAGGTAGACATGTGAAGAGGAAGGTTCATAGGGAGGGTAGATGGTTGCCTCCTCTTGAGGCTCTCCTAAAGATCAATATTGATGGCTCCTCATGTGGTAATCCTAGACCGGCTAGGATTGGTGGGGTGGGCAGAGACTGGTTGGGTAAGGTTGTTTTCTTCTTTTCTATTCATAAAGGGTAGTAGGCTAACAATATTATGGAGGGACTTGCTATTCTTTACAACCTTGAGCGTGCCTATGTTATGGGGTGGTGTAAGGTTATTTGTGAACCAGATTCACAGATTATTGTCAATTTGTTGATTGAAAGGAAGGTGACTGATGTAAACTAGCAGCTTGCCTTGGTTGTTCAATAGTTCTTGTAGACTAGTTCTAGGATGGAGCGGGTGTCTTTTGTCCATATCCCACATGAATGGAATATGGTTGTTGACTGTTTGGCTAAGTGGGATTTTGAGCACGATGATGACTAGAAGGTTGAGGGTTGGAGGAATGTTTCTCTCCATTATTACTAGAATTTAGAGAGGATCTTTGTGGGGAATATGGATGGTTATGATGTTGATTGATGTTGGTGTTTTCTCTTTCAGAGCTTGGGGCTCTGTGATTTCTTTGTAATCTTCATTTTTTGTGCTTCAATAAAGTTTTCACCCCTTTATTCCAAAAAACACGTAACTCATATTATTAGAAAAAAAAATTAAAAGCAAAAAATTGTGCAAGTGGAAAGTGTTTATAAAAAAAATAAACAAATAAAAATAAATAGATATAATTTTTAGCATATATATCTTAAATTTTAATCTATATAAATTAGATCAAGGCTTTGAAATTTTTCAATTTTCAATTTTATATAGCAAATTTGAATGAAAAAATTAAGCCTCCTCGATATATTTCAATGTACTTTATATAAATTAAAATTTAACATATATATGCTAGTAGCAATGGGAGCTGCAATATGAAGAGAATACATTTAAATCTGAACTCAATATAAACATGTTAATTAGGGTATTCTATTATTATTAATAGTAATCTATAAGAATATTATTAGCATTACTATGGTATCATATGATTAAGTTATCATTAAAAAATTTTGAATAAAAGGGGTAAAAACTTTATTGAAACATAGACACAAAAATTACAAGGAGGGCCCAAGCGCCGAGGCTCCAAAAAGAGAACCTCAGGCTCCGACCAAGCTCAACCAACATCATTACTATCCATATCCTCAACACAAATCTTCTGCAAGACCTCACAGTAATCCGGGGAGAGATGTTTCCATCCTTCAATTTTCCAGTCACTGTCATGTTCCGAAGCCCACTTAGCCAAACAATCAACTGCTCTATTCCATTCATGAGGAATCTGGATGAAGGACACCTGCTCCATTAAAGAACCAATTTGAAGAATCTGATGAACTATCCCTGCTAGCTACCAATGAATCCCACTTACCTTCTTCTCAGTCAACAAATTCACCATAATTTATGAATCTGATTCACAGATAACCTTCCTTCTACCCAACTCCTGAGTCCATTCCAAGGCATAGAGAATAGCAAGTCCTTCCATAAGATTATTAGATTGTCTCCCTTTATGCACCAAAAAGAAGAACACCACCTCCCCCAAACAATTCCTACCAACACCTCCAACCCCTGTCGGGCCTGGGTTACCCTTGGAGGAGCCATCAGTGTTAATCTTGACAATCTCATCCTGGGGGGGCCTCCACCTTCCCAAGCTTTGGACCTTATTCAAAGCATACCTACCTCTTCTAACACAAGCAGGGGCAAGAGACAACTCCTACCAGCCAAACCTACTCACGATATCCACCTCAACTCTGTCCAAAGGAAAATTCACCTCACATTTAGCTTCCACCATCTCCCGCATCACAACCATGATTATGTTCCACACTTGTTGCACTAATAGTCTGGCCTCACAGAAGATCCTTTTGTTCCTCTCAAGCCAGATTTTCCAGAGAATGAAGATGGGCCCAATATACCAGACCGTCTGGAGGAAGGGGGACAAGATAGGAGGTCTGCCCAAACTACTCCAAAACTCCATCAAAGAATCTGCGTGAACACAAGGACACTTTCACACCCCCCACCAGTAATGCCAACTAAGCATAGAAAAGGGGCATCTGAAGAACAAATGTGATGAGTCTTCCTCCCCATTGCCACACAAAGCACAAATTAAAGGACCTGAGAAACCCCACTTGCGAATATTATCCCAGGTAAGGCATCTATTCCAGGCCAGAGGCCATGCGAAGCAGATGCACTTCGGCCAAGAAGAATTGTTCCAAACCTGTTTCCACCAGTGCACCTCTCTTCCCTCCAATCTTCGGTTCAACAGTTCCCTATAACCACTAGCTACAGTAAAGACTCTCTTAGGATTCGGAGACCAGGCAATTCCATCCCTACCCTTAATGCCACTACAGTGTTTACTCGCCAGAATGCCTTGTAACTCAGCACAGTCCTCCTCCATCACAGCAACCGACCACTCATTAAGATCCTTCCACCGCTCCATCTCCAGCCTCCCACTCCTATAAACAGTCTTGAAGTCACTCACCCTTGACCACCCCGCCTCCAAAAACCTCTGGCTAAGGTTCCCCAGATTAGGAAACTAATCAAGAATGGGGGGTACCCGTCCTAAGAGTCATTCCAGAAAAGAACCACTTCCCCCCTCCTACAGATCCAAAAGAGTCCTTCCTTAATGAGAGAGGCCCCCTTCTTGAGAGTATACCAAATTGTAGAGCCTTTACCCTCTAGCGGATATTTTGGAACCTCTTGAGCTAGTATCCTTTGCATATATTTGAAGGCCAAAATCTTAGCCCAACCATGATCCTGCTCAACACACCACCTCCAGTACAATTTTGCTGCCAGAGCCTCCCCGAATATAATAGCATGCCTTAAACCAAGCCGCCCCCCCCCCCCTCCCCCGATTGCTTCGGGCTACACACCAGGTCCCAATTGACTAGACTCCATTTGGACGAGGATAGATTGCCTGCCCATAAGAATTGCCTTGCCAAAGAATCTAGGTCCTTCAAGAACCACTTGGGAGCCACTTGAAGCATACATCTATAGGTCGAAAGAGCCTGAACCACCGACTGAATCAGTTGAACCCTCCCAGCAAATGACAACCATCTATGAGTCCAATGTTCAACCTTCGAGCAAAATTTATCGAAGATACCCTGCCATGACTCCCAAGGAGGGTTACCAGGAGAGATAGGAATACCCAAATAAGTCAAGGGCAAGGAGCCAACTTGGAATCTCAAGATAAGAGCAATCCTCCTTTGTATAGCTTCAAGGGTGTTGAAGAAAATGATAGAAGATTTATCTTCATTGATCAACTGGCCTGAGGCCGCCAGATAAACATCCAAAACCTTAAGTAGATTCATAGCTTCTCTGATTCGGGAAAGTCTCATCAAGGTCGTGTCATCAACAAATTGCAAATGAGACTACAACTGGAATTCATTACCCCAGTTCCACCCCTAAATACTGCCCTGACCGACATTATGTTTGATCAGCCTCCCTAGGCCCTCAGCTGGGAGAATGAATAAGTAAGGGGAGAGGGGGTCCCCCTGACGAAGGCCCCTAGATGCACCAAACATCTTGGTATGATCCCCATTGATTAGTACTGAGAAAGAAATGGACGTAACTCTACTCATAACCCATTGAATCCATTCCTCAGCAAAACCAAAAGCCCTAAGGATCTTTTGGAGGAAAGACCAATGAACTCTATCATAAGCTTTAGCCATGTCCAACTTGACAAACATAGCTTTTTCCTTGGAGGTAGCCATAAAATGAATGGTCTCTTTAGCAATGACCACACCATCCAAAATTTGACGCCCTTCCACAAACCCTCTCTGTTCCTCAGATATAACACCCCCAAGACACTTCTTCAGCCTCTCTGCAATCAGCTTCGAGATGATCTTATAAATGACATTGCAGAGAGCTATAGGGAGGAACTAGCCTAACCTGTCCACCCCCTCACACTTAGGGATAAGCGCAATGAAGGTCACATTCAGGGCCCTCAACATCTGTTTATTCCTTTGGGATTCTTGGACTACTGCCAGTAAGTCCAAATTGATGATATCCCAGAAATCCTGAAAGAATTCAACCGGGAACCCATCTAGGCCAGGGGCTTTTCCTTTCCTCAATTTAAAAACAATCCTTTCGAGTTCTTCCAGCAAAATAGGGGCCATAAGCTGCTCATTCATCTCCCCGGTAACAAGAGGAGGAATGCAAGCAAGAACCTGGTTCTCCTCCACCACTTCCCCTTGAGACTCCTCATTGAAGAGGGTTCGAAAATACTATAAAGACTCCCTAGATATCTCCTGCAAGGATAATAACACCTCACCTCTATTATTGACCAGAGCAGGAATGGAGTTTCCATGACATCTTGCTTTCACAGAGTTGAAAAAGAAAGTTGTGTTCTTATCACCCGCTTGAAGCCAATCAATACAGGCTCTCTGTTTCCAGTAAATTTCTTCCTTGAGCTCCCATTCCTCTAAGGCCCTGACAACCCTCTCCTCCTCCCTAAGAAAAGCTTCAGACAAACCACACTCTCTGATTTCCCTGGTGATGCCATTTAACTCTGATTGGGTTGCTTTCTTAGCATGAAAAATGTTCCCGAAACCCTGTCGATTCCATTGTTTAAGTTGGAACTTAACAAACTGCAGCTGCTTAGCAAAAGTGTACATAGTTGTACCAAAGGCCGACCTCCCCTTCCTCCATCACTGCTCAATAATAGCAGGCAGAGCAGGATCCCGAAGCCACATAAGTTGGAATTTGAAAGAAGGAGAGCGAGCAACCCGGGTAGAAGAAGAAACCAGCTTGATAGGCCAATGGTCTGACCCTCTCTAGTCAAGAATCTCAAAACTAGTGGACCACCCCCCACCAACCCAAAAACTGGAAACCAGAAATCGGTCCAACCTCTCTGCAATCCAACCCTCCCCCACTCTCCTATTGTTCCAAGTGAACAGGCCATTACCAGGCTTAATGTCCACAAGATGCAATGATGAAATACTATCCCGAAAAAGGAGAGAAGAGGGCTCCAACTGCATGACACCCCCCTTCTTCTCACTCAACTCCAGGATAGCATTGAAATCTCCCGCCATAATCCAAGGATGGAAAGGGACCAACCTTCACATATATGAAATATGAGACCATAAGTTCTGTTTGCCCTGGAAATCGGTGGGAGCATATATATTAGTAAACAAAATAAGATCTCCAGTCTCCAGACTGGAGGCAACCCCGAATAGCGAAGATCTGGAAGCCATCCACCAAACAGGGCGAATCCTTGAAGGGTTCCAAAGACAGGCCACCCCTCCAGAGGAGCCAGCAGCCCCAATACACTGACATTCACCTCACCCCTAGAGCTTTGGCACCAAACCCATCATACTCTCCACCGAGAGTTTAGTTTCTTGCAAGAGCAAGACATCAAGTGAATGATTCCTGATCAAATCCCGAACAACTTTTTGTCTAGGGCCACTATTCAAGCCCCTTACATTCCATGAGAGCACAATAATTTAGGAGGATTGGAAAAGTGAGAATCTAGAGTCTTTACTGACCCTGACTCAATCAATTTTTCTCCCATCAGTTTGATTTTATCCAAATCCTTCTTTTTGCCAACCTTTGAATTCTTCTCCGTAACACTTTTCTTAATATCCTTCTGATGCAGACCCAAGTGAACGGAAGACTTGTTACTTTTAGCCCCAGCCGATTCTAATTTCAGGGCCATCGGAGAGCCCTTCCCCCCCAACCGAATTTACCTTCGAACCCGAAGTGATTCCTAGTTGGACCCCTATTGACTGGTCCATCTCCATTTGCTGGCTTCCAATCACTTGCAGGGCCTGAGTAAAATCCTCAATACCACTTTCCGGACCCCCTCCTGAAGCACCTAGTTCCTAAGGAATTGTGAGATTTTGCCAAGATCAAGAGGCAATGGAAAACACAAATAAGAGAGAACAAAATAGATGATAGAAATAAACTGTATTCTATCAAGATGAAAAATATGATCAACTGGATCATTAAGCATTACATACAATGAATATAAGCCTGCTTATATAGGCAAGGCTATATGGATATGTGAGCACACAAACATGACATGTGGCTCAATAAGAAACATGAGTAGGTAGGAAATAGGTGTGGGTAGGTAGGAGAAATAATATAATAGTCCACATGAGGTGGATCACCCATTGAATGTGGAGTGTAACAACAAGATCACACCATAAAAGGTGGAAATTCTCCTACACACACTATCCCAATGTGGCACAAACACCCAAGTGTCTCATACCCAAACTACTATGAAATGCATGTACCTAAGTAAACTTAAGTAAAGTGTAATAATATCCATGATGAATAATTATTTACACCAACAAGAATTAACCCTGGGTTCACTTCTTGATGGCTAAGGTCATCCAAGGCCTCAAATCTATTAAAGGTATCTTCCTCCTGTCTCTCCTGCAAGGACCTCTTTTATCCTTGATTCTTGTTCCTTGTCTTAACTAAAACAAAACCATCAGCGCCCTCTACCTCAGCCAACATAGAAGCTTTTCCTTTATCAGCCCTATCTTGACTCTGAGCCGGCTGTTGAGGTTGGTGTACCACCGGTTTATATCTAGGGCACTTACCCTGTAAATGACCATACTCATGACACAGATGACAGCGAAAAGGTAAAGTCTCATAATCTAGCTGTTGGACCCATGAATAAGAGTCCGCACTCATATCCATAGCATCTAGCAAGGGTTTACTAAGATCAATTTCAACACATATACAAGAAAAAGTCATTACCTTTCTTCCTAGGGTTTGCATTGAGGATCCCACTGGCTTCCCAAGTAGTGTAGCCAACATTCGTAGCACATCCTCCCGACAACATTCCACAGGAAAACGTGGCAAACGAACCCACACTGGAACCCTGTTTGGGAGCTCCTTTGAAGGGTTAAACCCTGCATGCCAAGGCTTGATGAACAACCCCACCTGATTGTAGAAATACAGACCTCCCTCAAAGACCCTATTGTGATCCTCCATGCATTTGAAGGTAACCATGAAAGAGTTGTTTGCCAGCATCATAATCTCCATTTCCCCTTTCGGAGCCCAAGTCCTCTGCGCCCAGTTATCCATAAACTGCAAAGAAACCCTCATTCCCAATAACTTGCAATAAAGCGAATGATTTGAAAAGTACTCAACGTCTCCGACAATCAATTTAGGAGGAATAACTAGCTTCGGTCTCTCACTGCATCTCTCCAGGCACCCATTAATCTTCATAATGCGAGAACCGCCAACAATCCTCGATCTCGATTCAAATGAGAAGAGGTTATTGTTAATAGTCTTCATGCTCTAGAATGGGGATTTCGAGCCCACCACAATGCGAAAATCCATGACTGGAGGAACTTGCAATTCCTTACCACCAATACTCGTCCTCAAAGCTCCAAAAAAAAATAAACAAGGTTTAGAAAATGACCCCCACCCCGAAGGGCCTCTCAAGAAAGCACCAGACCTGCACCCCCACCCCCTCAAAGCCCACCGAGAGGGAGAGCCTGCCGAAACCCCTAACCCCTAAAACACCCATGACCCACAGCAGCCCCAACCCCCAGTCGCACACACACCGCACTCCACCCGCAGCCCCCCGAAATACCCACCCCTCCCTTCACAGAACCCAACCCTTCCCCGCCTACAACACCACTCCCCCACAACGCCTGCACCTACCTCCCCCCGATGACCCACCTACAGCTCTGCCTGCCTTGAGCTAGGGCATCGAAGCCCTAGCTCGGCCACCTGCAGAAGCTCGCATGCACGCCATCAATTTTCAAGTTATCTTTAAATTAGTACATATAAATTATCATTATTATATTTCTTAAAATAATTATTATATAATTTGTATTGTTTTTGTAATATTAGTATTATAGTATTATTGAGTTTATACTATGATAACTATTTATTACAGTAATTATTATTAAACCAAGGATTGAGAGGTATCCATTCTGCCACAATCACCCAAGACACAACCCCAACCTAATCCCTTATGATGTCTTGCACTCAACAAGACTTGAACATGGTAGTAGATTTTTAAATTTATTGTTGAATTAATGTTAAGGTTTATATTATTGTATGATTAATTTATTATTATATTATTTATAACCATTATTATACTTTTGAAATTTCATGTTGAAGTAGTATTAAGTTTTGTACTACTATGGGATTAAGGTTAAGGTTGATTTTTTCATTGAAGTTTAATGTAGGGTTCAATTTGGTTTAAGGTTAGTATTTATAAAGTAAGGGTTAGTTTGTTTTATTATTTAGTTAGGATTAGGGTTATGAATCAATTCCAGTCAAGGCTAGGGTTGGATTTATTAATTTTATTTAGTCTGTTAAGGTTCAATTTGGTTAAAGGTTTGAATTGAATTTGGTATAGGGTTAGTGTTCAAATCGATGTAGGGTACAATTAGGTTTATACTAAACATTCAATTTGGTTTAGTGTAAGGGTTGAATTTAGTTTAGTGTTAAGATTGAATTCAGTACAATGTTAGGGTTCAATTAGGTTTATAATTAGCATTTAATTTGGTTTACTATCAGGGTTCGATATGGCTCAAGGTTAGTGTAATATTTGATTAGGATGAGGATAAGGTTTCAATTTTATTTATTGTTAAGTTTAGGGTTCAATTTGGTAAGGGGTTAGGTTTCAATTTGGCTTGGGGTTAATGTTAGGGTTGCATTTGATTTAGTGTTAGGGTTAGGGTTCAATTTAGTATAGGGATAAGGTTCAAAATTTATTTTGTGATAGAGTTCAATTTGATTTTATTAGGATTAGGGATCGAGGTAAGGTTCAATTTGATTTATGGTTAGGATTTAATTAGGTTTATTATCAATGTTCAATTTAATCTAGTGTTATGATTCAATATGATTTAATATTATGATATATTTTGATTTATTGTTAGATTTGGAGTTAAGTTTGCATAAATGTTGGCTTTTGGCTAATTTTGCTTGCACATATTATTTCGAGTACTCAAATTTCTCTCATATTTGAAATGGTGAGACATAGTGATACATCCAAATTGATATGAATGCATAAATTGATGCATTTTTGCTTTCATATTTTTTTGGTTTTAAATCGTATTAATTTTTTTTTTAAACTACCACTGGCAAATTGCAACCTTCTCGAATGCATTATATTTTGGCTTTTTGTTTTTCTTGTAATTTATTTTTTTGGGTGACACTTATTAGGCCTCTCGACTAACAATTATCTATTTATAAAATTTAGATGAATTAGAAGAAATATAATTAATTAGATGAATAATAATCAAATAAATAAAAATTACATAATTAAATGAAATTACTTTGAATTTTTTAGTTTTATAGATTTTTTATTTAAAAACAATCACAATTTTATGAAAGGTCTTAGATACATCCAAAGACTTCTAAAATTTTATCATATAAAAACAAATTATTACAAATAAAGAAAAAAAATAGAATTAAAAGAATTTATAAAATAAAATTAAGAAAAATATTTAAATAGATATAATTAAAACTATTTTGTATATATATAAAATAGATGAATTAGAAGAAATATAATTAATTGAATGAAAATAATCAAATAATTAAAAAAATACATAATTAAATAATATTATATTAATTTTTTAGTTTTATAGATTTTTTATTAAAAACAATTATAATTTTAGTGGATTTATTTTATATTCTATCTTTATAACTAGTTAAATAAATTTTATTTTATTTTATTTTGACAAAATCTTTAAATTTTTATATAAATCTAAATTTAGAGATAGAAATAAATATTTTTTAATTTTTTCAAATATTTTAAAAAATGATCATAAATATTTTTAAATGCGAATTTAGAAAATTACTGTAATAATGAGAGACAACTACATGGTAAGACAAAGTGGATGTACATAAAATCTATTTTTGGAAAGGATATCAACATGGATTGTGAAAATTTGATGAATAAGAAGAAATATAATTTAAAAAAAAAATTATCTTATCTTTTATAATTAGTAAATAATTTTTATTTTATTTTAATTAATTTGAACAATCTTTAAAAGCTTTAATAAATATGAATTTAGAAAGTTAACAACACAAAGTGGATGTACATAAAATCTATTTTTATTTTTTGAAAAGATATGTTAGACAATTTATTATTTAATATTTTAAAGAAGATTCTATTTTTTTGGAAGGATATCTTTATCTATATCATTCTTGTGCTTTTTTAATATAACATAGTTTCTTTTTGTTTGTTTTTTTGAATAAAAGGGGTAAATTTTTTATTGAAAATCATACACAAAAATTACAAGGAGGACCAGAGCCCCAAAGCCCCAAAAAAGAGCCACAAGCCCAGTCCAAGATCAGCCAACATCATAATTATCCATGTCCTCAGCAAACATCTTCTGCAAGACCTAACAGTAATCCGAGGAGAGATGCTCCCAACCTTCAATTTTCCAATCACTGTTATGTTCCGAGGCCCACTTAGCCAAACAATCAGCTGCTCTATTCCATTCACAAGGAATGTGGATGAAAGACACTTGCTCCATTAAAGAACTAATTTGAAGGATCTGATGAACAATCCCTACCAGCTGCCAATGAATCCCACTCACCTTCTGCTCTATCAACAAATTAACAAAAAATTGTGAATCTGATTCACAGATAACCTTCCTTCGACCCAACTCCCAAGCCCACTCCAGGGCATAGAGGATAGCAAGTCCCTCCCTAAAATTATTAGATTGCCTCCCTTTATGCACCGAAAAGAAGAAAACCACCTCCCCCATACAATTCCTACCAACACCACCAACCCTTGCAGGGCCTGGGTTGTCCTTGAAGGAGCCATCAGTGTTAATCTTGAAAAACTCATCCTGAGGGGGTCTCCACTTTCCCACCCTTTAGACCTTCTTCATAGCCCATCTACCTCTCCTGACACAAGTAGAAGCAAGAGACAACTCTTGCCAGCCAAACCTACTCACAATATCTGCCTCATCTCTATCCAAGGGAAAATTCACCTCACATTTAGCTTCCACCATCTCCTGAATCATAACCATGATTCTATTCCACATTTGTTGCACTAACAGTCTGGCCTCACGAAAGATCCTCCTATTCCTCTCAAGCCAGATTTGCCAGAGTATGAAAATGGGCCCAATATACCAAACAGTCTGAAGGAAGGAGGACAAGATAGGAGGTCTACCCAAACTACTCCAAAACTCAACCAGAGAATCTGTGTGGACATAAGGACGCTTCCACACCCCCCACTAGTAATGTCAAATAAGCATAGAGAAGGGGCATCTGAAGAACATATGTGAGGAATCTTCCTCCCCATAACCATACAAAACACAGATAGAAGGCCCCAAGAATCCCTGCTTGCAAATATTGTCCCAAGTTAGGCATCTATTCAAGGCTAGGGTCCAAGCGAAGCAATTGCACTTCGCCCAAGAAAGATTATTCCAAACCCGTTTCCACTAGTGGACCTCTCTTCCCTCCAATCTTCGGTTCAATAGTTCCCAATATCCACTAGCTACAGTAAAGACGCCCTTAGGATTCGGAGACTAGGTAAGTCCATCCCTACCCTCGAGGGCACTACAGTGTCTACTCGCCAGAATGCCATGCAACTCAACACACTCTTCCTCCATCCCAACAACCGGCCACTCATTAGGAGCCTTTCATCACTCCAACTCCAACCGCCCACACCTATAAGAAACCTTGAAGTCACTCACCCTTGACCATCCTGCCTCCAAAGGCCTCTGGCTAAGGTTCCCAAGATTAGGAAATTGATCAAGGATGGGGGGGGTAACCATCCCAAGAGTCGTTCCAGAAAAGGACCTCTTCCCCCCTCCTACAGATCCAAAAGAGTCCTTCCTTAATGAGAGAAGCCCCCTTCTTGAGAGTATACCAAATCATTGAGCCTTTTCCCTCAAGCGGATATCTTGGAACCTCCTGCACCAGGATCCTCTGCATATATTTGTAGGCCAAAATCTTAGCCTAGCCTCAATCCTGCTTGACACACCACCTCTAGTACAATTTAGCCGCCAAAGCCTTCCGAATAAAATAGCCAGCCTTAAACCAACCCCCCCATCTGCTTCGGGCTACACACAAAGTCCCAATTGACAAGACTCCATTTGGAAGAGGATAGATTGCCTGCCCATAAGAATTGCCTTGCCAAAGAGTCCAAACCCCTCAAGAACCACTTAGGAGCCACTTGAAGCATACATCGATAAATCGGAAGAGCCTGAACCACCAACTGAATCAGTTGAACCCTCCCAACAAATGATAACCATCTGTGAGTCTAGTGTTCAACCTTCGAGTGAATTTTATCCAAGATACCTTGCCATGAATCCCAAGGAGGGTTACCATGAGAAAAAGGAAATCTCAAATAAGTCAAGGGCCAAGAGCCAACTTGAAATCTCAAGATAAGGGCAATCCTCCTTTGAATAGATCCAAGAGTGTTGAAGAAAAGGATAGAAGATTTATCCTCATTGATCAACTGGCCTGATGCTGCTAGATAAACATCCAAAACCTTACACAGATTAGTAGCTTCTCTGATCCAAGCAAGTTCCATCAAGGTCGTGTCATCAACAAACTGCAAATGAGACTGCGGCTGCAAGTCATTACCCCAACTCCAACCCTGAATAGTACCCAGACCCACATTATGCTTGATCAACCTCCCCAGTCCCTCAACCAGGAGAATGAATAAGTAAGGAGAGAGGGAATCCCCCTAGCGAAGACCCTTAGATGCACCAAACAGCTCAGTATGATCACCATTGATTAGCACTGAGAAAGAGGTGGACGTAACACAACTCATAAGTTCATAACCCATTGGATCCATTCCTCAGCAAAGCCAAAAGCCCTGAGGATCTTCTAGAAGAAGGACCAACGAACTCTATCGTAAGCCTTAGCCATGTCCAACTTGATAAACATAGATTTTTCCTTGGAGGTTGCCATAGAATGAATGGTCTCCGTAGAAATGACCACACCATCCAAAATTTGGCGCCCTTCTACAAACCCACTCTGCTCCTCCGAGATAACATCCCCCATACACTTCTTCAACCTATCCGCTATCAACTTAGAGATGATCTTATAAATCACATTGTAGAGAGAGCTAGGGCGGAACTGGCCCAACCTGTCAACCGCATCACACTTGGGGATTAGCGCAATGAAAGTCACATTCAAAGCTCGAAGCATCTGTTTATTCCTCTGGGACTCCTGGACTACTTCCAGTAAGTCCAGTTTGATGATATCCCAGAACTCTTGAAAGAATTCAACTGGGAACCCATCTGGTCCAGGAGCTTTTCCTTTCCTCATGTGAAAAACAATCCTCTCAAGTTCTTCCAGCAAAATAGGACCCATAAGCTTCTCATTCATCTCTCCAGTAACAAGAGGAGGAATTCAAGCGAGAACCTGATTCTCCTCCACCACTTCCCCCTGAGAAACCTCATTGAAGAGGGATCAAAAATACTGTAAAGCCTCCCTAGAGATCTCCTGTAAGGATAATAACACCTCACCTCTATCATTGACTAGAGCAGGAATGGAATTTCCATGCCTTCTTGCTTTCATAGAGTTGAAAAAGAAAGCAGTGTTCTTATCGCCCGCTTGAAGCCAATCAATACGGGTTCTCTGTTTCCAGTATATTTCTTCCCTAATATCCCATTCCTCTAAAGCCTTGACAACCTTGTCCTCCTCCTTAAGCAAGGCTTCAAACAAACCATGCTCTTTGATTTCACTAGTGATGCCATTCAACATTGTTTGGGTTACTTTCTTAGCGTGAAAAATATTCCCAAAACCCTGTCGGTTCCATTGTTTAAGATGAAACTTAACAAACTACAGCTGCTTGGCAAAAGTGTACATAGTTGTGCCAAAGGCCAACATCCCATTCCTCCACCACTGCTCAACAAGAGTCTGCAAAGCAAGATCCCAAAGCCACATAAGTTGGAATTTGAAGGAAGGAGAGGGAGCCACCTGGGAAGAAGAAGAAACCAACTTGATAGGCTAGTGATCTGACCCTCTCCAGTCAAGAATCTCAGAACTTGTGGACCATCCCCCACCAACCCAAAAAATGGAAACCAAAATCCAGCCTCTCTGCAATCCAATACTCCCCCACTCTCCTATTGTTTCAAGTGAATAAACCATTATCAGGCTTAATGTCAAAAAGATGCAACGAATATATACTATCCCAAAAAAGGAAAGAAGAAGGTTCCAACTGCATGACACCCCCCTTCTTTTCACTCAACTCGAGGATGGAATTGAAATCTCCCACCATAATCCAAGGATGAAAAGGGACCAGCCTTCGCATACAAGAAATATGAGACCATAAGTTCTACTTGCCCTGAAAATCGGTGGGGGCATAGATATTAGTAAACAAGATAAGCTCTCCGGTGTCAAGACTAGAGGCAACCCCAGATAATGAGGATCTGGAAGCCACCCACCAAACAGGGCGAATCCTTACAGGGTTCCAAAGACAGGCCACCCCTCTAGAGGAACCAGTTGCCCCAATACACTGACACTTGCCTCACCCCCAGAGTTTCGGCACCAGACCCATCATACTCTCCACCGAAAGTTTAGTTTCTTGTAAGAATAGGACATCAGGTGAATGATTCCTAATCAAAACCCAAACAAATTTTTGTCTAGGGCCGCTATTCAAGCCCCTCACATTCCATGAAAGCACAATCATTTTGGAGGATTGGAAAAGTGAGAATCCAAAGTCTTTACTAACCTTGACTCAACCAAATTTTCTCTCATCAATTTGATTTTATCCAAATCCTTCTTTCTGCCAACCTTTGAGTTCTTCTCCGTAGCACTTTTCTTAATATCATTATGATGCAGCCCCAGGTGAGTGGAGGACTTATTACTTTTAGCCCCAGCCAGTTCTAATTTCAGAGCTATCAGAGAACCCTCCTCCCCAACCAAATTCACCTCCGAACTAGGAGTGAGTCCCAATTGGACCCCTACTGTCTGATCCATCTCCATTTGCTAGCTTCCAACCACTTGCAGGGCCTAGGTAAAGTCCTCAATAACTCTTTTCGGACCCCCCCCTGAAGCACCTTGATCCAAAGGGGTTAACCCCAGATTGACTTCCTGTTGGCTAAGGTCATCCAAGACCTCAAATCTATTAAAGGTATCCTCCTCCTGTCTCTCCCATAAAGACCTGTTTTGTCCTTGATTCCTATTCCTTGTCTTAACTGAGACAAAACCATCAACACCCACTACCTCGACTGACATAGTAGCTTTTCCTTTATCAGCCCTATCTTGGCTTTGAGCCGACTGTCGAGGTTGGCGCACCACCGATTTAAATCTAGGGCACTTACGCTATAAATGACCATACTCATGACACAGACGACAACGAAAAGGTAAAGTCTCATAATCTAACTGTTGAACCCATGAGTAAGAGCCCGCACACATATCTATAGCATCTAGAAAAGGTTTACTAAGATTAATTTTGACACAGATATGCGCAAAGGTCATTACCTTTCTCCCTAGGGTTTGCATTGAAGATCCCACTAGTTTCCCAAGCAATGCGGCAAGCATCCATAGCACATCCTCCCGACAACATTCCACTGGAAAACGTGGTAAATGAACCCACATTGGAACCCTATTTGGGAGCTCCTCCAAAGGATTAAACCCCGCATGCCAAGGTTTGATGAACAAACCCACCTAGTTGTAAAAATGCGGGCCTCCTTCAAAGACCCTATTGCGATCCTCCATGCAATTGAAAGTAACCATGAAGTAGTTATTTGCCAACAACATAATCTCCATTTCCCCTTCTGGTGCCCAAGTCCTCTGCGCCTAGTTTTCCAAAAACTGCAACGAAACCCTCATTCCCAAAAACTTGTAGTATAGCGAGTGTTTTGAATAGTATTCAATGTCTTCATCTATAATCTCCGGAGGAATCACCAGCTTCGGCCTCCCACTGCATCTCTCCAGGCAACCATTAACCTTCAAAATGCGAGAGCTACCAACACTTCTAGACCCTAATTCTGATGAGAAAAGGTTATTGTTAAAAGTATTCATACTCTAGAGTGGGGGTTTTGAGCCCACCGCAACACGAAAATCCATGGCAAGAGCAACCTTCGAGGCCTCACCACCAATACTCGACATAAGAGCTCTAAAAAACTATACAAGAATGCTAAGGACCCACACCCCAAAGGGCCACTCAAGAATGCTCAACACCCAAGACACCACCCCTCCCAAGCACCTGTTACTACTTACTAAGATTGCCATTAGTCTTATGTTCAAAGTTATTCTATATATTCTAGTCAGTTACTTCTACCGAATCTAACAGTCGGTAAGCACAGTGCAGTCGGTTAAAGAAGAAAGTATTCACAGAGCCTAGTATACACCGAGTTGTCTACCGAGTACCATTCTATGTCTACCGAGCAGCAAGAATGATATACTGAGTGAACACACACCGAGTGAAACGTGTTACCAGATTCACTGAACCTGGACATATATGGGAAACGTGTTACAAAGATCGAGGAACAAGTAACCGTTATTACATTGGAAATTGCACTTAAAGATTGTGTATGATTTTGAGGTCATCTAACCAATGAAATGTTTTGCATGGTTATTCATTCGATAAATCACGTTTGTAAGATCGAAGCAATAATCAGATCACCGAAATAAGAGATCTATTTATGCAGCATGGAATCAGATCAGAACAACACATGCAGTGAAAGAGAGAGATATAGTGGTGTATGAAGCAAGACATGTGAAAGCACTAAGTGTTATGACTGTTACAGAGACATAGAGGTCACCAAGACGGATTTTAGAGAACAGTCAAAGAACAGAGTAAACATAAGGGTTTACCGAGTTAATATATGGATTACCGAGGTATGCTATAAGCAAGGTAATATCATTTTGAGCACATAGAATCTGCTATAACATTTCAGATGTAAAGTTGCAGACATTTGTAATGATTTATTGTAATATTTTGAAGTTGTAAGAGAAACCTTTAACAGGGTAAAAGACTCTAACTAAGTCTATAAATTGTAAAGCCTCTAACTAGGTACAACATTTTAGAATAAGTGTTGTAAAATCCTTTAGCAAGGTAGATCTAATAGATCTTGATATTCCTAATAGGGTAAGCTATCAAAAATAGCTAAACATGTAGCTCTAACTGAGCAACCTTTATTATTGCAGTAGTGAAGTTGTGGGTGCCATCCCCACCGTAGTTTTTCTCTCTAACCAAGAGTTTCTGCGTAACCAAAATATATGTGTTATGGAGTGAATCACGTATGATTGTTATTCATTTGTTTTAGCATTATATTATGTTACTACACTATTCAGTTTATGCTTAATAGTAAAGTTATTGTTGAAGAAATTTTTTGAAGTACTAATTCACCCCTCCCCTCTCAGTACATTAGCTTTCCATATTGGGCCTAACAATTGGTATCAGAGCTTGAATCTTGGAAAAGGGTTTAACAACCTAAAGAGAAAGATCTTATCAATGGAAGGCTATAAACAATCTCAGAGAATTGTATATCTGCAAGAAGAGTTGGATCATGCTAATCAAGTGATTGCAGACATGCAGAGACAAATGCAAAAGTCTCTGAAAGTTAGAAGAAGGTTATCTGATGATTTGTAGGACTCTCAAGAGTTAGTAGAACAAATTGAGACATCATCTGAGAACAGTATGTCAGAAGAAACTGAAGAAATGATTGAAGTGTTGAAAGAAAAGAACAAAGCACTGACTGATCAGCTAAAAGCAATGAAAAGAGAACATGAGCATTTCAGCACACAGATGACTGAAAATCTTGATACATTGAGGATAGCTGAGGATAAAGTAAGAGATCTAGAAAGAGAGAAACAACAACTTGAAGCATTAGTATCTAAAAAGAATAATGAAATCATAAGATTGACTGGGATTCAACAAAATCTATCAGATCAACTAGGTTATGCACATCATGAAGCAAATCTGAAAAATGATGAGAATCAAGCATTGAAACTTGAAGTATCAAAGTTGACCGATGAACTTGAAAAAGAGAAGAAATCCAAAGAAACATTGAAGAAGAGTTATGAAGCATCAAATATATTGGACGAGCAACTGAATACAAGAAGACCCAACAAAGATGCAGGCCTCGGTTACAAAGGAAAAGACTCTACCGAGAAGGGAATTCATACTACCGAGAGAGGAGAATCATCAAAGCAAGCTAGAATCAAGAAGAACATCAAAAGAAAGAAGCCTATTTGCAACTACTGTGGAAATCAAGGTCATACTACTAACTTGTGCCAAATCAGAAAAGGTAAGCAACTGAATGTCACTAAGTCTAATGGTTATTGTTACAATTGCAATAAATATGGTCACACATCTAATCAATGTAGGACAAAGACTGTTAACAATTATAAGAAGGCAAAATTCAAAGGGTTTTGTAAAAACTACAATAGATATGGACACAGTACTGAGAAGTGTTGGTTTAAGCAAAAGAACTATATGTGGTCTGCACACCGAGCAAATGCTAGAGGTTACCAAACTCACACAAATCCTTACCGACAATATTTTGCAGTACCATGGGATTACAATACAAGGATATGGCGTGAATGTTGTGGAAGATATGGACATATAAGTGCCAACTGCTTTATAAGGTTTGGAATGAACAACCAAAGATCATGGAGAAATCCTGGTATGGCATGTTTTCATTATCACAAAGCTGGACACTTGGCTGGAGATTGCAGAGATCAACCTAGAGGGGACACTGAAGAAATAAAAGGCAAATTACAGATGATTTGGAAAAAGAAGGAAATTGTGTCAAATGAAGAAAGCACCTTACCTACCAAGTTAAGTGCACCTATTCCAAATTAATCGGTAAAGGTATGAAGGGACCACATTCTCTCAAGGTTAAATCTTAATAGATCCTATTTGATTATGTACTTAATTCAAAATCTGCATAACTAAGATGTATTAGTAAGTTTGAAATTCTATCAAAGTCTTTTGAAAGCACTGTACAGGAAACTTGTCAAGTCGGTAACTATAGGAAGCCTGTCTAGTCGGTAACTACAGGAAGCTTGTCTAGTCGGTAACTACAGGAAGCCTGTCTAGTCGGTAACTACAGGAAGCTTGTCTAGTCGGTAACTACAGGAAGCCTGTCTAGTCGGTAAATGAAGGAAATCTGGATACTCGGTTAAAGCGCAAAAAGGAAAGAAGGTTTAGTGGAACTGAGTGCATTTAATGTTTTAACCTAACTTGCATGGAGCCCGATAAGGTATATTGTATACTTAAAACATTTACGCGGTCATTTTTACTCACCAAGTTATCGAGAGAACAGAGCAAAGCGATTCTAAGGCAATCAAACCTCCTCCGAAGTGAAATTCAAGGTATTTACATCAATCTCATTGCATTGTTAAGTTGGTTTACCGATCATATCTGTTGAAGATTTCTATTTCATATTTGTTAAGAGGAAAAGCGTTTGTCGTTTGAAAGTTTTCAAACCCTAAGGATCTTTTGATAATTTCTATTTGAAATCTACAATGGCACCGAAGATCCAAGAACCCATTGTTGTTAAGAATGTTGAAAAGCCCTCACTAAAATACTCTCTAACTCCCAAAGTAGTATCAGAACCGGATGACAAAACTGCATTTTCACTCATCTCGGATAGAGTTTTACTAGTTGAGGATGTCAGATTCTTCACCAAATGTCGAGTTGAAGAACTAGGTCATGTTGAAATCAAAGACACCTATGATGAATTGTGCACCGATGGGAAATTGGATAGCAAGTATGAGCACATTAAGATCAAGGGATTGACTGAAGCCCTAACCTATCCCCGTGTCTTCAAACCCCAGTGGGTCAAGTTTGTTTTGAGCAGAGTTCATGATGATTTCATGTGGTAAGAGGAGCAGCTATTCAAAATCACCAAGGAAATCATTCATCTGATCACCGGTTACCCTATTTATGATCATGCCCGAGCTCAGAAGATGATATCACAAAAGGAATTGATCACCTTAACCGGAGTGGAATCCAATTGTAGAGGACTGAAATTGAATAATGTAACTGATGTAGAGCTAAAGTTTGCTATTAGAGTGATAGGTTATTGTTTCTTCCAATCAGCAAGGGAAAACAGTGTACCTTGTGCAGCAGTCGACTTAGCATACAAAATTGTGAAAAAGGGAATGAAAATTGATCTTTGTGAAGTATTGTTGAAAAACCTATTTGAGAATCTGAACACCATCAAGAAGCTGAAGAAGAACAACTCAGCCAATACACTAAAGTTTGGATCATTGTTATTCTGCATGTTTTTCTATTTTGAAAAATTCTTTCCAACAGTCGGTAAAGTAGTTTGGGAGCTACACCGACCAGTCACCCATCAAATCAATGACTTTATCAAATGTCTAGGTGACAACTTCAATGATGTTATGGACGATTATTTCAGCAAGTTTCAAGAGAAGATGCATAACAGGTATAGAATTCCACCCCAGCTAGTGGAAAAATACAAAGATGACATATGTTTTGAAGTAGACACCGACTACTATTATGTGAATGCTGTGGAACCAAGAACTCAATCTTTGCCACCTATGGGTTATGAGGTTGACTTTGACATCACACAACAGCAGATAGATGCCTTTCTTACACTACCAAGGCATGCTACCGAGCTGAGGTATGGAACATATGAAGAAATGAAAGAGAAAGTGAAGATGAGCATTGTAGTACCAAAAGCTACAAGAAAAGCAACAAAGATGATCAAGGCACTATCAAAAAAAATTGGAGAAGGTTCTTCCTCCACACCTATCAAGGGCACACTAGTAATCATCGAGGATGAATCAGAAGCCCAAGAGGCTGCTATTACACTAAGCACCGCGTTGCCTAAAGGGAAAGTTCTAAAGAGGAAGAAACGGGACACATCAAAGGTCTCACCGACTCCTACAACAAAGTGACCAAACACAAGAGCATATGCAGTGTCACCGAGTAAGAAACCAATGACTATTGTTGTTCCTAAGGTAACAAAGACCTATAAGAAATCTACTCGGAGACTCATTTTGGCAAAAGAGTCTAGTGACACCGAATCTGAAGATGCTAGTAAATTTCAGATTGTTAAGAGCAAGAAGGTAAATGTACATAGTGTTGAAAATTGTTGTGCTAACTTGAGAGAATATGGTGGATTTGGAGGATTCAGATATATTAAGTATGAAACTAGATCTGATGATGAAAATAGACAAATAGAAGAAGTTGTCATCTGCACACTATTGAAATTCCAATTGGCTCCATTGGAATTATCTAAGTCACTTCCAAATGAATTATATTTGCATATTGATAACAGGTGGAAATATGCAATGGACTCAAAGAAACAGATTAGAGAAATAAGTCTGGTACATCTCTTTCCAGACATGTCGGTAGTTGAAATAAAAGAACATCTGACAACCTACAACTCAAAGTTCCTCGTCAAACAAAGAGCCTTAAAACTGATGAATGGTCTGTATATTGAAGTGGAAAATGAGACAAAAGAAAAGTGGCAGGAAATCTTTAGAATCAAGGATGCTGGTGAGCAAGCTACAGTTGAAATTGTTGATGTCACCGAGCAAGATCCCGATGTCACCGAGCAAGAGCCTGCTGACACCATACAAATTGATGAAGATATCATGGATACAGAGGCATCTGAACACGAAATGATAGAAGGCAATGCCTATGCAAAACTGGTATCCAGTGAGTCAGTTTTGGGGCAAGTTTAGCCTTATCCTCCGGTCACTCATTCTGCTGCAACTGAGGCCCCTCAAGATACTGAAAAAGGTGCAGAGGTTCACAAGTCTACAGGAGGAGAAGCTACTCCTCAGGCCACCGAGGAATAGACCTCTCAGGATCCTCCTAACACTGAAAATGTTGCAACTGAGACCCCGAGCACCGAACCATTGAAGGACTTAGCAAAGGCTAAAGAAACCGACAAAAGTGTTGCCTCCACCGAGCAACCTATCGAGGATCCACAAGCCTCCCAAGCTATTGTATTGGTTCAACCGACCAAATCTAAAGAAAAGAAGATGAAAAAGCATAGTTTCAAGGTGGATATATCAAAACCAATAGTGTTGCCCAATGTAGACATATCAAAATTTAAAGGGCAGGGACTCATTGAATTCGGTGAACTATGCAAAGCAAAGGCCGAACAGGAAAAAAAAATGGCCATACAAAAGAAAAATAAAGTACTTCAGAAGGTAAAGACACTATTATCAGATATGCTACCCACAACTACAGTGTCAACAGATGCAACCATCCATATTCAACTGGATGAACTCCTCAATCAGATAGAGACATCTGGAGTAGATGCATCTGAATATTTGAGCAAGTTAAAGGACAAAGAGCTCACTGCAAAAATGATTGAAGAGGCATAGAAAGCTATTGCTCTTGGCAAAGTTAAACTTGTCAAATTTATTGCCAAGTTGTCCCCTCAACTCAAGCACATTCTTTATTTATTTCAGAAACTCTATACGTTCTCTTTATTCATTAAAGATATCAAAAATAAAACAGAAGCAATTGAGAAAGAGATCACCGATCTCTCAAATAAGTTGACCATCGAGCCCAATTTTGTTCAGAATTTTTATACAAAGTTACAACAGCTCATGGCTCAACAATTGGAACTCAGGAATGAAGAGCACAAAATAAGGATGGACATTATGACACTTCAAACCTTATTCATTCCACACTTGTCCTCCGTTCAAGAACAGATCAACCGAGCCACTTACCTATCTACTACACAAGAGGGAAGCACATTAGATGGCTTAATTTCTCTATTGGTTGACATTCAAGCCCAAAATTCTTTAATGGACAGTGTCAAGGATGCATTCTCTATCGCCCTCACTGAAGCAAGGACAAAGTATAAATCCATTTTTGACCAGTTGCCTTCACCAAATGGTAACTAACTTTTGATGTTTGTCAAAAAGGGGGAGTATAGTATCAAAGTATACAGGGGGAATGTAGTATACAGGGGGAGTATACCGAGCAGTGAATAGAGCAGTAAGCAAAGAACAAGAGCAACACACAAAACATTGATCACCGAGCATGCAAAATCAAAGTTTTGGATAGTATAGTGATAAGGGGAGTATATCTGAATATACTATTTCATTGACAAATGTATATATTGTCAGTTTAGTCAAATTTTGCAAGTATATAGATTTTTGAGTCATAACTTTGAAAGTAGTTTTTGTCAAACATCTCAACTAATGTCAAAAGGGGAGATTGTTACTGCTTACTAAGATTGCCATTAGTCTTATGTTCAAAGTTATTCTATATACCGAATCTAATAGTCGGTAAGCACAGTGCAGTCGGTTAAAGAAGAAAGTATTCACATAGCCCAGTATACACCGAGCTGTCTACCGAGTATCATTCTATGTCTACCGAGCAACAAGAATGATATACCAAGTAAACACACACCGAGTGAAACGTGTTACCAGATTCACTAAACCTGGACATAAATGGGAAACGTGTTACAAAGATCGAGGAACAAGTAACCGTTATTACATTGGAAATTGCACTTAAAGATTGTGTATGATTTTGAGGTCATCTAACCAATGAAATATTTTGCATGGTTATTCATTCGATAAATCATGTTTGTAAGATCGAAGCAATAATCAGATCACCGACATAAGAGAGAGATATAGTGGTGTATGAAGCAAGACATGTGAAAGCACTAAGTGTTATGACTGTTACAGAGACACAGAGGTCACCGAGAAGGATTTCAGAGAACAGTCAAAGAACAGAGTAAACAGAAGGGTTTACTGAGTTAATATATGGATTACCGAGGTATGCTATAAGCAAGGTAATATCATTTTGAGCACATAGAATCTGTTATAACATTTCAGATGTAAAGTTGCAGATATTTGTAATGATTTATTGTAATATTTTGAAGTTGTAAGAGAAACCTTTAACAGGGTAAAAGACTCTAACTAAGTCTATAAATTGTAAAGCCTCTAACCAGGTACAACATTTTAGAATAAGTGTTGTAAAATCCTTTAGCAAGGTAGATCTAACAGATCTTGATACTCTTAATAGGGTAAGCTATCAGAAATAGCTAAACATGTAGCTCTAACCGAGAAACCTTTATTATTGCACTAGTGAAGTTGTGGGTGCCATCCCCACCATAGTTTTTCTCTCTAACCAAGAGTTTCTGCGTAACCAAAATATATGTGTTATGGAGTGAATCATGTATGATTGTTATTCATTTGTTTTAGTATTATATTATGTTAATGCACTATTTAGTTTATGCTTAACAGTAAAGTTATTGTTGAAGAAAAGTTTTGAAGTACTGATTCACCCCTCCCCTCTCAGTACATTAGCTTTCCATATTGGGCCTAACAACACCACCAAAAGGAGGGGCTAGGCGTATCCCCTTGTCCCACGAGAAATCCTCGAGCCACAGTAAACCAAACCCCCAACCACGCACAGCCTAAACCCCACCCGAAGACCATCGCTTCTCCCTCCACACCCACTGTCGTTCCTTGCCCAGCACCATCTGCCACAAATCTTCCTCGACGCACCTGCACTTCCCTCCCCCGACGCACCTACAAAACTACCTCCCATGAGCTAGGGCATCAAAACCCTAGCTCAGCCACCCACAAGCCCCTGTAGGCACGACGCCATCCTTCATTTTTTCATCTCATATGTGGAAAAATTGAAAAATAGAAACATAGTTTTTTAATATTGATAAAATATTTAAAATTTAAATTTAAAAATAAAATAAATCAATGATTAAAATTATTTATATATAAAAAGAAGACAAGCATCAAGTTTTTATATTCAATTCATTCTATGAGTGTATTACACTTCTAGGTGTAAATGGTACAATTTTTTTAAAAAAATACAAGTCGTAGAATTCATTTTCAAGAATTTTGAGTGATTTTTTTTTTAAGTCTTTTTATTTTTGAGATGATTAAAATAACACAAATTTTCAAAAATACACAAGATCGAGATTCTTCCCAAGAGTTTGGAATAATTTCAGATTTGGAGTGCATTGTACACCTTGTGGAGAGCTTGGAGAGTTTGGAGTGCATTCTTCATTTTGGTTTGATAAAGTATAATTTATTTTGGGGAGGTTGAAATTGTTTTTGATTAAAAAAGAAGCGTTAACTAGGGCATTGACCTTTTACATAGCCAAAAGACTATCAAAGATTTAAAAAAAAACCTAAAGGTGGCAAACATAACAAGCAAGGGTACAAACCCCAAACAAACAAAGTCATACATGCCAAACAATCTGTCGAATTTGTAACAACCTAACCCATCTCAAGAGTGAGGAGAAACACCCAAAACTTGAAGAAGGGAGGTTGGGAAAGGGGGGTAGATTTTCCCTCCCACCCGTGGAAAACAATCGTCCAGACAACACTGTTAATTGGAACATTTTAAGAAAATTAAGGTGGGGAGGACCCCGCAGAGGTCCTGCCAGATTGCTGCAGAACAACAACAAACTATTGTTGTAGAATAACAACAAGAGTAGAATCGCTAGGAGAAGAGCAAAATTGTGGAGTAGTAGCAATAGATGTGGGAGCCAAAGGGGCGGAAGAGTCCACAACAACAATAACATCAACAAAGGCTTCATTGGCAATAAGGGGCACCTCATATCAGGAGGAGACATCATTCTCCAAAGAGGAGTCAACAAAAGCAAACTCAGAAGCATTAACCATCAAATGATCTTTAGTAGCATTCTTCCACCAAGTAGCAGCACCTATGTGACAAGAGGTTGAAATTGTTTTGTGCAATTTTGGAACATAATTTTATTTCATTTGTTATTTGTTATTTTTCTAAAAAATATATAATTTATCTAAAGAAACTTCTTTTTGATATTACCAATTAGTATTACATCTTACGTAACAGTTAATTTAAAATAGCTCTACGTTGTCTGTACAACTAACTTAAAAACTAAACTAACAACTAACCTAAACCTAAAATTAACTCCACATTATCTAAACAACTAACCTAACAAGTAACTATGAATTATTTATATAATTAGTATTTTTTCCTAAATACACATAAACTTATACTCGCTACTAAGGAAATGCATAACTAACGTACCTATATTTAAAAAAAAAAAGTAAAATAGGCCAATATCAAATTTCAAAATATATAACATTCATAAATATAAATAAATCATCATATTTACTATTAAAAAATAGGAAAATAAACAAATAATAAGATTACTAAAAATATCCAACTTCATAAGTCTATGTATATTTCTACAATATACATAAAATCCAATTGATCCAATTGTTGTTGGTGATGTAAGGGCTCTATTCCATTGATCAATTGTCAAAAAATTGGATGAGCTAACCTTGACATACATTGGTTAATTGTCAAGAAATGTTTGAAAACCTTTTTAATAAGAAAGATACACATAGAAGCAATTGAATGTAATAAAACTTGGAGCTTAGCAATTGACTCTAATAAAACTTTGTTTTCATAAGCATTAGTCAATTTTTAATATTTTCATGATAGCGCACTTAATCCTATGCTCATCATTCTAAGTCTCTTCTTTCACTCAAAGTTTAAATATAATTTAAATATGTATCTATTGAAAAAGGACTTTTTGTATAGTCTCCAAGCTTAAAATCATCTTGTTCATCATGATTCAATGTGTTTAATTATTTTGTCATAACGTTCATAATTTATTCTCTTACTTCTTCAAAAATAGTAACCCGAGTGAAAACAATATGGTCTTGCACTTTGCATTGAAGCATATATCTATAATCACATTCAACAAAACTCTCATCACATGTTTCACAACACCAATTACCATTTTCATTATTGCTCATCTTCTTTTTGCATTGCCTACCTTCAATTTTCAAGGGGCAAGTTGTATAACAAAAATTGTCCACCTTTATGAAAGATAAGGTAGCTTTATCATTATACAGTAAGGCGTATTAGATCTACTAAGTCCCTCATCTTTAATTTGTACCACATTTTTCAACTTTTTATTTCATCTAACGAATGAGATTTCTTTTGTAATCCTTCTATATCAAATCAAAATCTCAATTGATGTGAATTTAGAAGATTTAGATTTATAAGAAGTTGGGTTGTGCTGATTGTTCTCATAGCTTTTCTACTTAAATAACTAATTCATTCAACCTTTATAGCAAGAATGAAAAAAGTTCCTAAATCACACAATTCTTGGAGGAGTTGGTCTTCCTTATTGCAAAAACCACCCCACATTGTCAACTCTACTTTGTAATCTATTGTGTCTTTCAATTGAAGAGTTCTTTTCTAAATTTGTGTGACATTCTTTTTAATATTATATTTGATAGATCGATTGATAAAAAATCACCAATGATATCAATTACATAATTGCTTTTCATGCCCTCGTCTTCACTTAATAATATAAAACTAAAATGTTGTTTGGGTATAAGGTTGTCTTCCTCCACACACAACTCAACTATGTAATTACTACGGATCTGTGTTGCACTTTAGGCTAACAATGCATGTTCCAACCAGAAGGGTTCCAGTCGAACCAATTTGGTAGCCACGTAGCGCTCACGTGCTGGAAACACCTTGCCCTATATAAGAGTCGAAATCTGCCGAAGCCCCTCATTTTGCATTGAGAGGCTTGGAGTTTAGCAGGAGGGTGCAAAAATTCCTAGAGATCCGGCCGGAAGGGTTTTGATGGTAAGTACCTTTTTTTTCTTTTTATTTTCTTTTATTTATTTTATCATATTAATTTATATTGTTTTTTGTTTTAAATAGTTTTTAATAAAAAATTAATTTTTTGATAGCAAATTAGTTTTTTTTGAGTTTTTTAAAATACTTTATATAATTTTTTGATAGCAAATTAGTTTTTTTTGAGTTTTTTAAAATACTTTATATAATTTTTTGATAGCAAATTAGTTTTTTTAAAGTTTTTTAAAATAGTTTTTTAAAAAAAAATATATATTTTTTGTATTTATTCTATCATATTAGTTTAGAATATTAGAAAATAAATACATACATCTACATAAATACACACATACATACAAATACATACATAAACATACACATACACATACACATACACATACACATACACATACACATACACATACACATACACATACACATACACATACACATACACATACACATACACATACACATACACATACATACATACATACCTACACACATACATACACATACATACAAACCTACATACATACATACACATACATACATACATACATACATACATACATACATACAAACCTACATACAAACATACACAAACATACATACCTACCTACATACATGCATACATACATATACATACATGTAAAATAATTACATGTACACCTTAGGACATACACATACATACATAAACATACATACATAGGTCTACATACACACACACATACATGTACATACACATACATAAATACATACGCATACATACATAAATACACATAAAATAATTATATATGTCTTAGGACATACATACACCTCAGGACATGCTATCAAGGGTCGTGTGTGGTCCTGAGGGGTCCCACACATACATACACCTTAGGACATGCTATCAGGGGTCGTGTGTGGTCCTGAGGGGTCACACACATACACCTCAGGACATGCTAGCAGGGGTCGTGTGTGGTCCTGATAGGACCACACACGACCCCTGCTAGCATGTCCTGAGGTGTATGTGTGTGTGTGTATGTATGTATGTGTATGTATACATCCTAAGGTGTATACAATTATTTTATATGACCCCTTAGGACCACACAAGGTTCCTTACAACACATGTGCACCCCATAGGACCTATTAGGACCACATAAGACCAAATGGTGTCGCAAGGGGTCTTATGTGGTCCTAAGGGGTCACACATGTGTTCTAACACATGGCTGACCCCTTAGGACAACATAAGGCCCCTTACGACACATGTGCACCCCTTAGGACCTATTAGGACCACATAAGACCAAATGGTGTTGCAAGGGGTCCTATGTGGTCCTAAGGGGTCACACATGTGTTCTAACACATGGGTGACCCCTTAGGACCACACAAGGCCCCTTACGACACATGTGCATCCCTTAGGACCACATAAGACCAAATGGTGTCGAAAGGACACAAGGCCCCTTATGACACATCTGCACCCCTTAGGACCTATTAGGACCACATAAGACCAAATGGTATCGCAAGGGGTCTTATGTGGTCCTAAGGGGTCACGCATGCGTTCTAACACATGGGTGACCCCTTAGGACCACACAAGGCCCCTTACGACACATCTGCACCCCTTTGGATCTATTAGGACCACATAAGACATATGTTGAAATTAATTAAATTCTACATCCAATTGTAAATTAATTTGACTTAATTTATCTTAATTTGACTAATTTGAAAATTAATTATTGTATATGCAAATATATGTAATTGTAAATTAGACATATATTGGAAATTAAAATTAAATTTATAGTTGTTTAAATTTATTTTGTGCATAGATCTAGAAATTTATCTTAAATTTGTCTTTATATCTAGAAAATTTTAGCTTGTATGCATTTATGATGTTTAAATTTCTTTTTTGTATATCTAATTTTTTTAATTTATATATTTAAATATGTTTAAAATGATTTAAATGTGTGTATACTTTTTTAATTATTGTTTAATGTGTATGCATTTATGACGTTTACATTTCTTTTTTGTATATCTAATTTTTTTAATTTACATGTTTAAATATGTTTAAAATGATTTAAATGTATGTATACTTTTTTAATTATTGTTTAATGTGTACTACATACATGCACATGTGTGTGTATATATATATTACCCACTCACATCATGTTTGATGAGCCTGGATCACATAACACTAGTAGTTCTAAGCCTAGTGTTCATCCTCGTGGGAGTGAGCAGACGTCACATAGGTCTGCCACAACTCCACAGGAGAGACAACACCTCTACAATCAGATAGAAAAGGCACTCCAACGTGCCTTAGATCATTTAATTATCACATTGGGAAACATGTGTGATCAAACAAATAAACAAAGGGGTGAGATTATTAGACAAGAGCTACTTCATATGATGGACCTTATTGACAATGATAATCCATATGATGAGGTCAACGCAGAGGAATTCTATAGATCCCTTTCACGCAGTGTACCTGGTACGATGAAATGGGACACAGTGATAAGGTTTTCACAGCTGATGTAAAAGCCATGTTTTCTCATTATCAGGTCTTTGGTAGGGTGAAGGGTTATATGCCTACTAGGTGCATCGATGCACTAGTAGAACCTTTTATCTATCCTAGATGGTTAGCCACTCATCATAGATGGCCCAAAAAGGATGAGTTTCCCCTTTATTTCTGCAAACAATTATTTGCAAAGTTTCATTTGTTGGATGATGTTGATTACACCGATTTTTTGAAACATGTTGGGCAAGGGAAGGGTAGATTTTCAGATAAGTTTAGATGACTAGGTGCACCCCCACTCGTTAATAAATGGGCATTGATTGGTCCAAACCTTGTGGTTCTTCCCAAGAGTGCAGACCTAGCACATGTTGCAGATAGTGTACCAGATGACACTTGACAGTCCATCTTTTCCAGTATTGCTACTATAGCCACACAGGTGGATGAGATGACATCACATCGAGTGGGTAGATATTTGTTGCACTCTCATACTAGCATTCATGATACATCAGTGAGTGATGATCCATATGTTCGAGTAAACATACCATCACCGATGGATGCTGCACGCATGCATGACATAGATCCTTTATGATAGATGAGTGCATGCTTATCCAGTGATCTCTTAGATTCATATCAGGTCATTGCTATGGAGCATGGGATCCCACTAGAGGATGCCCCATCATTTGTTAGGCGTGTACTTGGTAGACCGAGTGCTTCTAGCCATGGTTGTGAGCATACAGATTCTCAGCCTACTACTGCTACACATCCTATTGCCTCGCCCCAACATACAACAATTGGTCAGGATACACCTCCTCCTCCTATTTATACATCAGTTGATCAAGCCACAGTACCTGGTATTGGATTTTTGGGGATGTTCACTACCATGCTCATGGAGCCAGACAGTGAGGGGGATTATGTTGCAATTGGCTCCTTGCATTATTCTGACATCAGTAGGATCAGGCGAGTCTTACATGCTGCAGGAGAGGTATGAATTATGATATATAATTTACTAATTTTAATTTAGAAATTTTATATAGCTACTTGATTGTACACATGAACTGCATAGATTAAATTAATTATATATTAGATTGTATTTTTTGAACTATATAGGGTATCACGTAAGGGTCGATATATGGAGATTTGGATGCTGCCACTGACCCAATTGTTCATTAGGAGACACAGGTATATATAAAGTTTAAATTATTATTTTTTTTGTTTTTAAGTTTTATTTAAATGGATATCTAGGTGTTGATTAAATAATTTCAAGTGATTTAAATTATATATATATCGAACAAAATGTGTGCATTGTCTAGGATGAGCGAGCATTGTCTAAGATGAGCCATTCATCCTGCAAATGTTCTAGAGTCTAGCATGCGTGCGATGGAGATGTTAGAGACCCCGAGGTATGTTTATCTACAACCATGTACATGTACATGTTCAAGTAGATTCGATTTGATCTTTAAAATAAATTTATATATATATATATATATATATATATTTAAAACTTAATAATGAATGTTTAAATAATGTACATGTGAGTTCATCTGTAATTTATATTGCAGGCGCAGGGGGCGATGTTTGAGGATTTGCACATTGCCACTGGTCTTGTTCATTAGGAGACACAAGTATACATTATAACTTTAAATTAATTCAATCTTAAATATTTAAGTTCTATATTTAAAGGGTTAGTTTCCAAGTTATAAATACATGTGTATGTATATCTAACAAAATTTCAACATTGCAGGATGCACCACTATTACGCAGGTTGGGCTCCTCGTCACATAGACGTCCTAGAATCCTGCATGCACATGGAGGTGATGTTAGAGACCCTTTAGAGGTATGTTTGTCTACACATATGCTCTAAATATATGTTACTTAAAAAAATTCAGTCTAGTATTCAAATTAAATGTTTTTAATATATGAGTTTATGCGTGCATACTCTATTGCAGGCTCATGGGGTGATGCTAGAGGATTTGCACATTGCCACCTGTCCTGTTCATCAGGAGACACAGGTATACATTATAAATTTAAATTAATTGTTTCTTTTAAATATTTAAGTTCTATATTTAAAGGGTTAGGTTCCAAGTTATAAATATATGTGTATGTATATCTAACAAAATTTCAACATTGTAGGTGCACCACTATCACGCAGGTTGAGCTCCTCGTCACATAGATGTCCTAGAATCCTGCATGCACATGGTGGTGATGTTAGAGAGTCTTTAGAGGTATGTTTGTCTATGTGCAAATGCTCTTAATCTATGTTACTTAAATTTTTTTACTCTAGTATATGAATTAAATGTTTAATGTATGATTTTATGCGTGCATACTCTATTGCAGGCGCATGGATTGGGACATGGTTCAGGACAGGACCCCGAGTGACCCATTGTTTATATATATATGTGCATGTGCACACATTTTCTAGACATTTCATATTTGTACATGTGTACTAGACATTTCATACATGTGTACTGTACACATTTCATATGCGTATGTGTACTAGATATTTATTTTCCATATTTCACGTGTGTATGTGTACTAGACATTTAATACACATGTACATGCGATAGATAGACATATATGTGTATGTGTTAGATAGATCTACATTTCATACTACTTTGCACGTTTATATATATATATATATATATATATATATATATATATATATATATATATATATATATATATATATATATATATATATATATATATATATATATATATATATATATATATATATTACGTTTTTGAAAGTTAAGTGTTTAAATGATCGAATCTCTAAATCATTTGAATTTAGTTAAGTGGTCTAGTTAATTGTATGTGTATGTGAAAGTTAAGTGTTTATGTATATTTTAGTTGTTCATTGTTAAACAAATTTAGTCGTTAAAATTTAATTTAATTGTTCATTTTAGTTAAGTGTTTATGTATGTTTAATGAACTTCAAAAATTTAATGAACTTATATCTATATATTTAAATTTAATGAACTTATATCCATGACGTAAATATCCCCTTAAATCCCCTTAAGACACTTAAAACACCTTACAACACATAATTAAATGAATCCATACAAAATAATTAAATGAAACCATACATGTGTAAATATAAATTAAATGAATACATAGATGAATAAAACAAATGCATGCATGTTTGTAAAAATATAAAAGAATCAATGGCACAAATATCCCTTTAAATCCCCTTAAGACCACTTAAAACACCTTAAGACAACATAATTAGTTGTTCATTTTAGTTAAACCCCCTTAAGCATACAAATTTAATCATTAAAATTTAATTTAGTTGTTCATTTTAGTTAAGTGTTTATGTATGTTTAATGAACTTCAAAAATTTAATGAACTTATATCTATATATTTAAATTTAATGAACTTATATCCATGACGCAAATATCCCCTTAAGACCACTTAAAACACCTTACACCAACATAATTAAATGAATCCATACAAAATAATTAAATGAAACCATACATGTGTAAATATAAATTAAATGAATACATAGATGAATAAAATGAATGCATGCATGTGTAAAAATATAAATGAATCCATGACACAAATATCCCCTTAAGACCCCTTAAGACACCACACACACACACACACACACACACACACACACACACACACCATCTCTTGGATCATGCATATTTATAAATGAATCAATACATGTATACATACATTTAAAGATGATTTAATAGGTGATTCACACATTGAAAATTCAAGCTACCTATGTAACTATTGTAAAGCGGAAAATCGATCGAACCCCAGTTGCTCTCCCCTCTTCCAACTCCGAGGAGAGAGAAGGGAGATCCCTAGGGTTGATGGTTTTCACTTAGGGGAGACTTTACATTCAAAAGAGGGGTTGAAACCCACAAGATCCAATCCCACACAAGGCAAGATTGGATGCTAAATGAGTTTCAAGGGTTAAGACAGCAAGGCTACCCTCTTTTGTAAAGAATGTAGATAGAATGATTAGGCTAGGAATGCATAGAAAGTAGGAAAGATTCGCTTAGAAACTGAGATAGGGATATAGGATGAAGCTGCGGACCTGGAATTAGCAGTAAAATGTCGATACGGCGCTGTCCTGCAAATTTGAGTGAAAGTTGACGGGACGATGGCGCCCGACATGCACACGGTCCTCCGAAAAATCCGCGAAATGAAGGGGGATCTGTTCGTCTCTGCACAAGGATTCCAGATCTTCAATTTCAGTCACGTACCTGCAACCTACACATAGAAAAGCGAAGATGATTGGGGGGTTAGGGATTAGGGGTTTGCCTTTAGGTCAAACCCCAGTTTTGGAATTAACCAAGAAATGAGAAATTGCTGTAAATGTAAATGTCTGTAATGTAAAACAAGTACTAATACCTTGTTGTAAGGATGTTTGTATCCTTATGTGCGAAGGTATAGATGTTGTTGTATGTTGTGTGTTGTAGTAGTATGTAGTAAATGATCTCCTCTTCAATGGTTGAATCCTTGTCTTGAATGCAACACTTAGCCTTGAATGGAGACTTAGAATGATCAATTGCTTGAAGGAATGCTTGAATGCTTGAATACTTGAATGCTTGAGTATTGTTTCCACGCTTTTTTCCCATCCATCCAAATGAGAGAGGAAAATGTAGTTTATATACTTGTCAATTAGGGCTGATAGACTGATTTTCCCGACCTTAGGCCGACCAGGAAAGATATTTTCCAATTTGCAAACAAAAAGACCCGAAGTCTCATAGGAGACCGGGCCCAAAATAGGGCCAGGGACCAGGGCGCTGGGCGCCCTGGTCCTGAAGGACCAAGGCGCTGGGCGCTCTGGTCCCACCTCTCGGGACAGCAGGGTGCAAAGGAGGTTCAGGCCAGGGTGCTTGAAAAATGCAGTTTTAAGTGTCATAAACAGGTTTCGGGGTCTCCATCTAGGTTGCGTGTTGCGTCGCCATCGTGAAGATCGAAATGCAGTCGAAATTGCAAGTGTCGCAATTTTAGGACGCTACAACTATATATACACGCGTAACTATATATACAACATAATTAAATGAAACTATACATGTGTAAATATAAATTAAATGAATACATAGATGAATATAATGAATCCATGCACGTGTACAAATATAAATGAATCCATTCATGTGTTTAAATGAATCCATACAAATAAATAGAATTAAAAATTAAAATCAATATGTATACATGTTCAATGCATAGACACAAAATATTTAATTTAAGAATAAAACATGTAAAATCAACATATAAAACGTAAAATAAATGCATCAACAAAACTAAATTTCCACAAGTTATCCAAATTGCTACACATGTCTAGAAATATCTATATATATATATGAGTTTATCAAAATAAGACCTATCTAATATAATTTACTTGTTCAAACATGACAAGTGAACTTAAAGCTCCCGGTACATATAATTTGGATCCTCCCTATCTTTTATAATTTCTAAAATATTTTCATGATCTTCAATAGGAAACCTCCACTTTTGGTTGCCACGTCCTCTTTTTGGCAATGTCTCCAACTGCAATCTTGTCGCTATTACTAAGTGACTATAGTGTAGAACTTTTTGGCAAGGCATATAATCAATGGATGTTACACCATTTGCATCTATCTTTATTTGTTGATAATAGGTGCTTTCAACAACAACTGAACCAGTGGAATATTGTTGCCCATCATCATCACTGACTGATTCCAATAACTTGCATTTTGGTTGTGTGCATCTCAGTAGATAATAATCTACACTTTCAGTATTGTCAGGATCAACAATCACTGCAAAAATATCACTTGTGAAAATAGACCACATGTATATATATTTCAAGCAATATTAGTTCATTATACATTTTTAAATTAATTTTGAACAATATTAAATTAAATAAGAATTAAAAAATTTGTACATGTACATATATAATTTACAAAATATGCATGCACGCACCTGTAACAACTAAATCAAAAACACGTTCATAATCGACTGAATATATATGATCATGAATATCAATAATGTCACTATATTCGTAAGGAGACATTGTGTAAAATTCTTTCATTTCCCATTGCAAAACATATCCATTAGCAATATTTTGACAATGAGTATCTGTGTTGTTCGCAATGCAATCAACACAAAAACATGATTTTCCTCTTGCAAGAATAACACGAGGCTTTCTAAATCCTGTAGTCATGACTTGATGAAAACTTCTATTACCATTAATTGATTGACAATTATAAGGATTTGATCAATCAATATCTGACAATACAAATTATTTAATCAATTTTAGTTCATTTCACACACACACACACACACACACACACACACACACACACACACACATTTTAAAAATAATTCAAGAACACTTGAATGTTTAAGAAATTATATATATATATATACCTTTAACTTCCCAAAAAGAACGCTTGTTATAAGTTGTATCACGACCAACAAAATGATTTTTGCACCATTCAATAATATCATTAAAATTACGTATGGTGTTACCTATACAGAAGCTCTTGCTTTAAAAAATTGAACAACCCATGTACATATATGTATGTATATATATATGTATGTATGTATATATATGTATGTATATATATACATACATACATACATATATTAAATCTGTACACAAATATGAAGAGAATTTACCTGCAAGTTCATGTTGGTGAAGTGCATGCTTCACACATGCTCCTGCTCCATCATGCTCTCCTTTTCCATGTCCACTCTCAAAGAAGTTCCACAAAAACTTTATGCTACGTCGAGCATGTTGTAGGAATAACTAGTTACAAGCTTTTGCAGACTTAAATTGCCCTGACATGAATAACATATATATATAAACTTTTGACCTGTTATATACAATCAAATCATATATAAGAAAAAAATCAACTTAAATAATCAATTTCAAATCTAATGTACTTATTGGCACATCCATCTGACCAAATTCAATGTTGTGTACATTCTATCCCACGATCTTTAATATCTTAAATAAATATTCCAAAACAATGTGCTACATAGCTCCTATCATGACACGTATCATCATTGATATAGAAATGAACCTCCTTGATGATAATGCTTTCATTTTTAGTACTCTCTATACCATCCACCTGGAATTGTGCATGTCTATAGCAAACTTGTACAAATATTGCAACTTGATCAGAATGAGAATATTGACTTTGAATTTATGTGTGAGGACTAAATGTATAGTTCTCGGAGAAATCTACAATCAAAAGAATACAACCTGGTGGAAAATAATTATTTGAATCACAAAACTGTTTAGCCTGCCATCTTGCACCATGACAATGTTGGTATGGATATATCATATTACAAAATCTATCTATAAACTGAATGTAGGGCAATTCACTCTCTTTCAAAATATTTTTTTTGGATTCAGTTCCTGACTTACTTTGGTATGTCTCATATTCAAATCTCTTCCATATAACTAGTGCATGAATATCAATATTCTCAGTTTGCAACACAAACTTACTCAGAAATCCATAATCATTGCATTCACCTTTTATACATTGTATTTTGAACTCATTTGAATCTTCTAATTTATCACATAAAATAGACTTCACAAATTGTGTTGTACTTGTAGGAATGACTAGATTTGGATTAATTGTTGCCATGAACTTCTTATATGATTGCAAGTGTAGATGAAATTCAACATGATTTCGACAACAACAAGTTTCACGTACCTTATTTATGCATACAAAGCAAGGACGCAATCTCTCAAACATCCTTTGACAAATCTTTACATCTGAAAATTCTTGCTTGAATGCTTCAAACAATTCACTTTGTGTTGAATCTAAGAAATGTTTTGGATGTGTAATCTTTTTACCATTTTCATCTATCATATGTATAGTGTCCCTTCTATTGGAAGAAACACGAGATTGGTTGGTCCAATAATCAATGACCTGCCTTTTTACATCTTCAGAAATTCTGTCTTTTCTAGGAACCTTACAGATATTTACCCAATTCTTTTCAATGTTTTCATCTAACATATTTCTCTTCCTAATGTATCTTTGAACAATTCTTCTAGATACATGCATTAATTGAGAAATTGCATTAACTAGTTTTCTACGAGTCAATTTCTTACTAGTAATCATAGTCATCAATGCTCTACGTGCAACACTTAAATCAACACCTCGACTTGTGTTGTCAATACAATTCAATGCTTCTTGTAAATTTTCAATTAAAGTTTCTTTTAATAATGTATCAAGAGAACTTTTCTTATTACCAACACCCAACAACTCCAAAATAGGTTTCATTTCCCTTTTCCTAAATAACTTAGCAAATAATTGTGCTCTTCCAATAATAGACTAATTTTAAAAATAATCATCCCACATTTCTTACAATGCAATTTTAATGTGCTTCTAGGTATCATATCTTTAGATAAAATTTCATTGAAAAGACTATCTTCATCCATTTCCATCAAATTTTTCATACCAGAAAAAAAAAAAATCATCTCGTACTTGAGTAGATGTTTCTTGAACATCATCATGTTGATCTTGAACAACAACAGATTGTTGTTGACTACATTTTGTATGACCTTTCATCTTATCGTCCCTTTTACGATCATACAACCTTGATCTAGTCCTCTTATTCCCCATTGCAAAAAATATTTAGATCTTCAAAATTTCGTGCTTTGAACCTAAAAACAAAAACATGAAAATATGCAGATCTTCAAAATTTAGTGCTTTGAACTAAAAAGGTTATATATATCTAGTTACTTTTCCTCAGTTCTTAACAAAAAAAATGTAATTAGTGAAATTTATAAATAATTTTGCATTCTTAAACTTAACATGTGTAAATTTCACCCGTTTAGATCATTTGACTTGAAGTCCAATTTTTATAATTTAGAAAATAAAAAAATAAGGCTCAAGAAATTTAGGAGCATTGATAAAAAGTAAGAAATTAAGTATACTTAAATTAGATACATTTGACTATATGCAATGTACATATGAACGTGATTTAATAACATTAATTGCTTGAAATCACTTAGCTAATATATAGAGAATTTGAGTCAAGTATTATCAAATAAAATATAATATAATTCAGTACTAAATAGTGTTGGATATATACTCAATTTCATTAAAGTGTTTAAATATATTTTACAAATTCAATATTTAGTTAGATTTTAAGTATGTAAATTTATAAGAATTAATCTACTCATATAGTAAATAAGTTATATCTAGTTTTTAACAAACAAAATGTGATTAATGAAATGTATAAATAATTTTGTTTTCTTAAACTTTTTAAATTGAATAAATGAAACATGTGTAAATTTCATCCATTTAGATCATTTGTCTTAAACTCCAATATTTATAATTTAGAAAATGAAAAAACAACATTCAAGAAATAAGAGCATTGATCTAAAAAGTAAGAAATTAAGTTTACTTGGATTCTACATTTGACTATGCAATGTACAATGGACAATAACATGATTTAATAACAATAATTAAAAAAATAATTTAAGATAACATAATTGAAGATAAATGATTGAAGCGCAATTAACGAATAATAAAATAAAGTTTTAAATTTAATCTAAAAAATATTTAATTTAAAAAAAAACATCTAATATTATAAATTAAGCATGATTGAAAAAATAATTTAAATTAACATACTTGGAAAGGGTAGACGACTTCCAAAAAAAAATCAAAATCTTCATCCCTTTATAAAATTAGAAATATTCGCCCCTTTATAATCTTCCTACTCGCTCCAAAATGCCACTTTATTTGAGAAAAAAAAATGATTTTTTGCAAAAATAACTTATTATTTTCGCACTTATTGTTTTGGATTTTTTAATGGGATTTTTTTTTTTTTTTTATATGTTGTTCAAATGACCGGTTGTGTTGGCCCTCAAAGTTCCAGCCGGAAAGGGTTCCGACCGGAACAACCTATGTGGAATGCCAAGTGGCAGCCACATCAACAAAAATGATGATTTTCTCAAACTTGTCACTTCTGCAACAAAATTCAATAGGTAAATTAAACTTATTAAAAAATTTAAAATACTCTTTTGTAGAGATTGAAGTCATGATTCTACTCATATAATTTTTATAATGTTCTGATTACATTTAATATATAAAAAATTAAAAATACTACAACTAGGTATTTTTTTGTTCGATAACAGGTTGCTTTGAAAAACAAAAAAAAATATCGGATCGTTTCAAAAAAAGTTGAAAAAATATGGTTCACTAGAAGAGAGAGTCTTCTCCAAAAGGGTATTGTTAGTTTTTTTATTATCATAAATTGAATAGACAAATTATGGTGGGAGACAAAAACTATCAAATTCTGGTGTATTCGACTTCCAAATGCTATAACAAAGAAAATATACATCAAAATTTTTAATTTTTTTCATGCATTATATAAATATGTGATCTATAACGGATATCAAAATCGGAAAAACAAAAGTTGATTTACATTTTCTTTTGAGGTGGGAACTAAACCCCCTGTTTTTCAGCAATAAAAAATGGACTTTAAAGCTAAAAAAATATATAAATTATTGACAAATTTTTTTCGAAAAATAGTAGACTTAAACTTCAACAAATTTTACACATTTAATCAGTTTACATCATCTTCAAATTCAAAATAAAAATGACACTTTTATGACAACGAATTTTCTTTTGTAAAAGTGTGACACAGGCAATCATTCTTTAAACATGATTGGAATTTTTTTGTGTAAGTTTGAGGCTCCCTTTTGAGATTGTAAAATGGCATCACTTTTGTAAACGAAAGTCTAAATCATTGAAGAAAATGTTTTTATGTCAAATTGTATGGAATTACCTCCCATATTCCAAAATTGATTACAACTATAAGAGGGTAGCATAATCATATAAGTCAAAATAACTAAGACATAAATTAGATGAGCATAAAGAATATCCCTTTCACAAGAGAAGGCAGAATCAAGCATAAATATGCTACTAAAAGTTAGCATGAAGTACTTCACTAAAAATGTCTCATTCACGCATTGCATTGTACCACCAAAAAGAATGCGTATATGCAATATGCATGAATGATATTTATATTATGAAAGGTATAAACTGCTCAGAACTTGTACGAGTCTTTCAATGGTAGATAGAAATAAATCAAATTAAAATCTCGTCAAAGCATACCCAGATTAAGGCCTTAATTGAAAAGTGAAAACATTCTATCGTGAACATATATTATTTCATGAACTTCCTTAAATTTCTAGAGAATTTCAAGTTTTATGCAATTTACATAAAGTCGTGGATCACTGTGCTCTACAAGGAACACAAATGTACAGACATAGATTATGTTTAGAGGAGTTTAATATACTTAAGACACATCTTTCCTTTTGTATCTTTAATATCTGCAAGCATGATGCTATGAAATGTAAAGAATGTTTTTGTAAGAAACATCGTCATTGATTTCATTTAATTTCACAAATTCGCTAAGAACGTGCAATGCGTATGAAGAATAGAGCATGGTTTAAGAAGGCACACAATGGAATTGACTTGTGTTACATCATAACATACTTAAATTTTGAGGTGTTATAAATGTAGATGATAAAGCATTTTGGTGAATACATAGACACATGGCCATGGCCATGAGTAATTGGAAATCTCAAATACATAGTGGGTTTGTATTGTGAGTTGCTATTATGATTGTCATTTATTCTTATATGATTGGGTAGAAGGAATGTTTGAAATGAGCGTATTTTTTCTTGTTGCAATTTTTAGATTTGATTGTGTTTCTATTTTTTGCTTCAACATTTCAAATCATACTTTGTGATTCATCTTTCTACTCCTTGAGCTCTCTATCATCCTGATGATGAATCACATAGTGTTATTTGAAACATTGATGTAAAATATAAAAGCACAGTCAAATCCAGATATTGCAATAAGAAACATAATGGATTGTTGAAAACTAATATCATCAATGATTGCAATTTATTCATACATGATTGTCATTTAGATCTAAAAACATCCATCTTTTAGCATTCTCTCACTTGGACCAAATTTAGTTAAATTCAATGTCTTTTCATGCAACAACACATTCTACCTTTGATTACCAATATCCCTTAGAGTAGTATAACAACATGCAATCTTCTCAAGAGAATTATATCCCTAACAATTTGTCCTTACCTTTCCAAGAGGAGAGAATTCTCTCCATTAAAGGAGAATGCCTCCTAAATGAATAATTAAATAGTAAATACCCAATTGGAGAATTTAACCTAGAATTGGAGTGCACAAGTGAGCTAAGAAGAAAATTAATGTCTTCCAAACATCAAGAAGGAATTCAAATAATGTCAAGTCAATGAAAGGCCTTTTGATCTATCATTTTATCTTATATAAGAAACTTTCATTCTTGATCAAAGTTATTGTGAGATTTTGCCAAGATCAAGAGCTCAATGAAAAGTACAAAATAGAGAGACAAAATATTGATAGGAATAAATTGTATTCTATTAAGATGAAAATACTGATCAACTGGATCATCAATCAATACATACAATGTATATGAGCCTGCTTATATAGGCAAGGCTATATGGATAAGTGAGCACACAAACATGACATGTGGCTCAATGAGAAACAAGGGTAGGTAAGAAATAGGTTTGGTAGGTAGGAGAAACAATATAATATTTCACAAGAGGTGGGTCATCCACCTAAGGTGGAATTATCATCCCACTAAGAAGTGGATATGATAAAGTAATAACAAGATCACACCATAAAAGGTGAAAATCTCCTATAACACACTATCCCAATGTGGCACAAACACCCAAGTGTCTCATATGCAAACTACTATGATATGCATGTACCTAAGTAAACTTAAGTAAGGTGTAATAATATCCAACATGAATAATTAATTACACCAACACCCCCCCTTAAGTGCAACTTGGGGGAATGCACTTAAGTCTACAATGCAACTAAGCAATGCAAAATGGTTCCTAACTACTAGGCCATGTTAGGTACCCATGTATAAATGCAAATGCACGCAAACCAATGCAATGAAATCTCTCATAAAGCGGGGAAAGAGAGATAAACCCAATGGGAAAAAACCCTCCCCCCAAAAAGACATGAAAACCATATACATAGAACTCTCATAGAAGCATGTGAAGGACAAAATCCCATGTGAGGAAATAGTCCCCCCCATATGAGAGAAGAGAGACTAGGTAGGCCCCCCTCAATGTAGAATCTGCACCAATGGTAGAAACTCGAAGATGAATGAAGAAACTACTCCATGAACGTCGAACAACGTTCCTCCCCTTGGGAAGAAACAAAACCAAAGGTGTATCCATGAAGTCTCCCCAATCATGAAGGGAAGATGTAGGAAAAAAACTCATGATAAATGAAGTCTCTGAAAACTGCACAAGTGTCCCCATGTCGATGTTGAAAGATACCCCCTCCAAAGGTGGTGAACGACTCCACACTGCTGAAAAAGACACTCCAAGATCTAGTGGAGATGAATGTAGAACAATATCCAAAGACTCACATGTCTCCTCAAAGAATAAAGAGACCTCCTCCAACTGTTGTACAAAAGTATCCACAATCATATCAACCTCGAAAGAATGATCGTGTAGAGAATGCACAAGAGGGTCAGAGCGTTCCCTCACAACAATCGAAGAAGGATCATCTTCACCAAAGAGAAGATGAATGTCATCAATGATGTCTCCCAAATCTGCAATGTAGGACTCCACAAACAAACCTGCAATGTCTATCAAGTAGGCATCCCAATCAACTGAAGCTAGAAGACAAGGAATATCCTACTGCATTGAATCACAAGAAGGCAAAACTGTCGCACTAGCTGCATCATTAGGTGCAATAGGTGATGTGATATCAATAGGAGGAGATGAAATGGAAGGCTCAAGAACGGGATCACATGTGAGAATCCCCAAGTTCAAGTACCCAAAGTTCCCTCAAAATCTGAATCATCAACATAAGAAGAATCAACCTCATCAATAGGACCAAAATGTGAAAAGGAGTACAATCAAGACGCATGATCAACCACCCTAGTCGCAATGATAGCTCTAGTCTCCAAGTCTCTAATGATAATTGAATCAGGTGTTAACTCCACAGTTTTTCTTGTTGCCCCATGTGTGATTTGATAGATGGAAAGAAGATTGTTTGTCAAATGGGGTACACACAACACATCATTGAAGGAGTTATCCCCAATGGAAATAGATCCTTTCCCAATCACATCCATGTATGTATGATTGCCCATCAAAATATGTGGCATGTGGCAAGGCTCAAATGAAGAGAACATAGACTACGAAGATGCTATATGATGAGAAGCCCCTAAATCTAGAAGCCATCTCCCTGAATCATGACTTGTAGTAGCACAAAGAGCTTGTTTTTTTCCTTTATCTATCCCAAAAGAGTGATCCTTTCCTTTACCCTTTTCCTTGGAAGAAGAAGTTGACATTCTAGAAGGCAAATTGATTTTGTTCTTCTCAAGAAGATTCTTCAACTCATCAATATCCTTCTTGTAACAATGTTGTTCATCATGTCCTGACTTCTTGCAATATGCAACAAAAAGATTGTCCTTATATGATTTCCTCTTAGGTGGGAATGTAGAATCACCTTGTTGCGGAGAAGAGGATTGTGCTCCATCTTGTTGTGGTTTAGACTTGGGTTGCTTTTGGTTCTTTCCTTTTTCTTGATTGCTTTGATTCCCTTTATTAGCCACCAAAGCTTGTGACTTTGAAGATTTGAGAATCCCCATCTTAGTCAACTTAGATTGCTCAAGAATCAACATCTCTGTGAATGCATCAAAGGAGGGAGAAGTGTATGAGGAACCTTGAGCTAACCTATGGGTGTGGAAGCTAGATACAAAGGCTGCATACTCTGATGGAAGCTTGTCCAACAAGTTATAAACCAATTGAGCATCCTTTTTGTTAATGCCACAATCCCTTAGCTTTGCTCTTAGCTCATTTGCTTTTGTGACATAATCTTGGATTGTATCAAAATCCTTGGGATCCAATGTTGTGAGTTCACTATCAAGCTTGTAGCCCTTAATCTCATCAACTTGACCATACAATTTCTCATAAATATCCCAAGCCTCTTTAATTGTAGTACACTTATCAATGTGAAAAATGAGGTCATCTGATACATACTTTATAAGAGTTCCAAGTGCCATAGCATTCTTAGTGAGCCATTCAATTCGAGCAATAGGACCAACCTTAGGATCAGGTGGTGTTGTAATAGTTCCATTTACATAATGAATGAGTCTTTTTTCCATTAGTTTACTCCATGCCTTAATCTTCCATGATGCATAATTCCGAGGAGTTAAAAGTGAAAATTTAGGAGAACCCATAGTACCAAAATGAAAAAACACAAGATAGAGAGAGGTACAATCACACAAGACACCCCCCCAAATTACTCAATCAAGAATCCCCCCCCCAAAAAAAAAAATGAAAAAAAAAATGATGATTTGGCACTTTATACTTAGTGCGTATACAATGGGCCACTTGCAAAACAAGGCAAGGTGGACTTCTAGTTTCAACTTTACAACTACCTCAAATAGGCTACAAGAGACTCCAAAAAATACTACAAGTGATCTAAGCTGAGATCCAAGCAAAATACAAGTACCAAATAGGCCAAAAAAGACCAAATACTAAAAGTACAATTTCTACTCAAAATCACTGAAAACTAATGAAAAATTATGAAAGTAGACAAAAAATTATGCACTTTAAAAAAAAAATGGCACCTGAAAAGGAGGTCGTACGACCCCAAACAAATCCTTTGAAGTTCCAAAATTGAGAATTAGATAGGTACAATCATCAAAAACTGCAAATTGTGAAAAATATGTCCATCAAAACCAAAAAATTCCTCCACCACTACGAAGAGCATGAAATATTAGCCCAAATAAAAAAAAATTGCACCAAAAAAGGAGCAAATATGAGCAAGTTACGGCCTCCTGAAGTCAGACTGCAAAACTAAAAAGCTCAATGAGAGGGGGTAATTTTTTTTCAAAAAATACTGTTGATGTAGGCTGACGTCAACAATTCATGAGGTTAAATTTAACGACCGTTTGACCATCATCAAACCGTCGCACCCTTCTCCTGACCGTATAGATGATGACGTCATCATGTGACGTGGCTGTACGGACAATTGACTGTATAGGTTGAGGTGGCAGTCTGTACTGTTGACTGGGCTAATCAAACAAAGCCACGTGGCGGCTACTGTGCTGAATGTGTCTCTCCGGGAAAATAATATCGTGCCACGTGGCGACTTGGTGTGCAGAACTGGTGGGAGAGAGGTAGGGTGCTGACGGGAAGGTGTTCGGAGCCGGGGAACCGGAAGCAAAGGGAGTAGGTCGGCGACGGAGGGAGCAGGGCCCGGGTCGGGTGGATCAGGTAAGTCGTTGGTGGGAGCAATAGCCACGGGCGGTGGTCGGTAGCCGGCAGTCAGTTGAGGCAGCGTTGGCAAAGGAGGCACGAACGACGGTGGACCACACAGTGGTGGTGGTGGCCGGAGGTCGCACGTGGCTGACAGTGGAAGATCGCCAGGGTTGGGAGGTATGGCGATGATCAGAGGGATACGCCGTCGGGTGCCGAGAAGAGGATACCGTCGGCGAAGACTGAAGGCTGTCAGAATATGGGGGTTGCGCAAATCTATGGACAGTACGACGAGGCCTGCAAAAATAATGTTGTGATAGTACGGTGTTGGGGGTGTCCCCTCGAAAAAAAAGAGCTTTTTAAAATTTTTTTTTAAAAATATATATATTTTTTTAAATCGATTTCAAATCGGTAAATTTTTTTTAAAAAAATTTCGTGAAAAATATAAAGATAAATATGCAGATTTTTTTTAAAAAAAATCCGTACAAATATAACAGAATTGACGAAATTTTTTCCCTCACCAAAATAGGCTAAATTTATACTCAAATTTTTTGGAAACGGCCTCACAGACTCAATCGTGATGTCCAAATCGTTGTAGGATGCCCCCAAAAAATGCAAATCCCCAAATCCAAAAATTGAAGCCTCCAATAATAACTAATCAAAGAAGCCCTTTAGGCTTTGATATCATGTGAGATTTTGTCAAGATCAAGAGCTCAATGAAAAGTACAAAATAAAGAGACAAAATATTGATAGGAATAAACTGCTTACATCACAACACTTTCACAACATCAACAACCTTTATAAAAAAATAACTAAAATAAAGGTGTATCACAACTTGAAACTAACTATAGGTGAGTACAAAATTCTAACATCACCTCTATAATATAGATATTTTCAATCTTAATGTTCCTCTAAATATTTGTTAAAATTCACATGTCAAATGCTAGTTTCATCTAATTAAATTGCATATTTTTATTGTGAAAGTGGCCTATGTTGTGTAGGATAAACTTGGACCATCTTAGAGTGTACCATAATATCCTTACACAATTTTTTCATTGAGATTAACATCGATAAAGCATAAAACTATTTTAACCAACAATAAGATTATAAAAAGATAGATATCCTCCCAATCAAGGGGCCTTAAAAGAACAATCTAAGGTTCTTAATTTTTTTTTCAAAGGAATAATGTAAAATGGTCTCCTCTTGATACATGATTCTTTAAGTTGAATTCAAATGGGGACTTATGAGGAAATCAAAGACTATTAGGAGCTATTGTTTCATAAGGGATTTGTGCAACCTCCAAGAAACCACAAGATAGCACCAACAATGAAGTGGAAGCACAAAGCCTTCTACTTACATCCTTTAAATTTGTCTCAAGAATAATTTTTTTTGTCACAATCAAAAGCAACCCTATGACAATAATGAATGCAATTAGAAAAAGATATGCGCCTAATTAGAATTGTCTCATAATCTATTGCAAGTGTGGCCTATTTAGGACAAGTCGAAGTATTTCATCATAAATCATTGTTTTAGGAAGGCAAGGAAGCCGATTTCTTGCAAATTATGTGCTTGATCACAATAACAAAATCATAATTAATATGCCCCCTCAACTTGGGATGGTTTAACAATCAAATTCAACAAAAATTTATTGCATGTGATAGAGATATCTACTAAAATTGCAAAAGGAGGAGGTGCAATAGTTATGTCGATTGCAAGTTATATAGAATAATGTGCAAAAATTTGAAATTATCCCTAAATATTAAGTACTTCAAATGTCAATATATATGCAATCTATAAAATACATACACATCCCAAATTTGGTAGTGTGGAGCTCTTAATAAATTGAATGCCCTCTAAATTTAAACTACTACTATAAAAGATTGTGATGTGTGTGCGTGCGCACGCACATGCGCGTGTGTGAGTGAGAATATATGTATATATGTATGCATATGCATATGTATGTACATATACATACATACACACATGTACATGTATGTATATATGTGTATGTATATGTGTATGCATATATATATGTGTGTATGTGTGTCTATACACACACTTATACATACATACATAATATAGTTTAATAACAACTGAATTAGAAAAAGTGAGTCTCAAATCAACTCATGAAATTGCAAAGTATAAAGGAAGAGCATGTAGGGTCTCAGTTCAACCAAAAAACTACTAAGATAAATGGTTTGAAATGTCTAAAAAGGAGGATATTGTTGATATACAACACATTAAACAATCTAATACATCTACTACTGAAAATTATATAGTCATATATAGTCATATACATATAATATGAATTAGAAAATATAAGCTACAATCTAGCAATTCCTGCTATCACTGTATTGCTCTAAATCCTTCCACCCAATAGGAGGATCCACACACACACACACATGTACTTACATGCATACATGTGTAAGTGTGTTTTTGACATAGACCCTCCTATTGGGTGGAATGTGTATGTGCATTTTTGTCATAGATCCTCCTATTGGTGGAAGGATTTAGAGCAATACAGTGACAACTAGAATTGCGCATCCACATGTGTGTTTTTGTGTGCAAATTAAGAATAATGGGCTATGATAAATATATAAAATATTGATGTAAAATTGTGTGGCAGATCTACTTGCCCACCACAATTTTTATTGGTGAAATATTCTATTGACAAATTCACCATCAAACAGAATATGCTATATTTAAAAAGAAAAAAAAAATCCTATTAAGCTAATCTACTTGAAAAAACTTCATTTTAGTTTTATAGTTGTATAATCCATTAGTTAGACTGTGAATTTTGGAAGATGAAAATGTGAAAATAAATAAGATGAAAATAATGCAATGCAAGATCCAAAACCCACATTCATACTCACTCAATAAAGTGTCAAATCTATGGATAAATCAAATGATAAACAATAATACCACAATAAAGACCTTAAATTGCTCCATTATTTACTTGAATGCTCGTTGGAAATTTTCTCTCAAATTTTGTAGTATAACTTTGATATTACCATGATAGATATGAAGGCTTGATACTTAATAATGGATGATGATAAAGCTAGCTTGATAGTGATAATGAATACATGCTCAAGAAGAATTGCGTAGGAAATTTGATTGTAAGAATGCTAACTAAAGAAAATTAATGAGTGAAAGTCTTATTTATATGCCTCACTTAACATTTGATCAATGGTGAAGATCAATTAGAAAATTAATGGATGGGAAAAATTAATAAGGTAGGACCTATAATTAACATATGGATTAATGAAATGAAATAATAAAAATGGTGTGAATGCATAGAGATAATAAATAAAACATTATTTTATTTATTTTAGGTGGGCAAATTAAATAAACTATTTGAAATTTATTTAATTTTAGAAAAAAGTGTTATCTAATTAAATATTTGTTTAAATTATTCAATTATAATGGATCAAAAAATGAATTAATTAAAAAATACAATTATTTAATGAATAGAAAAAAATTAATTAATAAAAGAAACATTAGCTTAATTAATAAATAATTTTTTTTTTAATTAATATGTATAGACAAATTAATGAAAAGGTAATGATAGGACAACATAATAAAAATGCATTAGTTATTTTTAAATGTCTACATGAATCGATTGATATCTAGAAATTACTTTTGATGCATCTCATAATTTATGAGATGAACCATGAATTTTTAATGCTTATATTGAAACCAAGCCTTACTTGTGTGTGTACAACAAGCATTCATTCTCTTGCAATGCTAGAATAACTCATACACAATGTGAAATTAAAGGATATTTGAAGGAATGCAAAGATGACAACAATACAAAGAAGCAACTAATTCAGAGCATGTTTGTTATCTCCAAGTACTTTAAACTAAGTGCTACAATCTCCTCATCTCTACCCATTGAAAGAAAGAAAGAAATTATTTTAATGTCCACGAGACTAAGTATAGCCTATGGGATAGACCCCTTCAGAAATCAACTTCTGCATTACACCTCTTTTCTTGTGCAGCGTGATGATGAGAGCCTCTAGCCTCTCCACACACCCCTCATTGAATAAATTATCCCAAAAGCAGTACGCAAGAGTGGTTTCATAACTGTCCCTGTTGTCCTTGAAAGTGTCACATTCTAGAATGAAGTGTTATTATGTTTCAACCTTACTTGAAGTGCAAAAAATGCACTCTTTCCTCCCAATTTTCTTTTGGTCTTTTCCAATGCCCAATTTCACATTGGAGCTAATAAGAGTTAGTTCTTAATTGAGCAATTAGGATTTTGGCTTTCCACGATAAATTAGCCCCTATGTACACTTTTTGTTGATGGTTACACAAGGGGTTAAACTCTTCAATATAATACTTTTTCTTTCTCCCTAGCTCTTTACCCCAAGTCCGCTTGTGGAACTTATCTATAACATACGCCTTTATCTCCTTGCTATTCGTGGGGCACATGTTCAAGTATATATCCCATTTTCTAAGCCATTTGCTATTTTGTCTCATCCAAGTCTTCTTTCTTTTGCATAATGTGTCATTGAAGACGACCTTAGGCCATCTACCCTCATCCATTTGCTCAATTATTTTCAAATAACAAATGAGCCTCGCCAAAGCAATTGCCTCCATTGGTGCAACTCCCACTTCACTCAACATGATATAATACGGGACTGAGCTTTTGAGTTTGAACTTGTTTGTAATCAATCGCTTTTGAATTTGCTCAATTTGTTTCCACTGTAAATTAGAGGTGTTGTTGGCCCACACTTCACAGCCATAAAGTGCAACTAGAAGCATTGAAAGCCCAAGGAGAGTTTGGGTAGTCTTCCAATCCTATAACTCCGCCTCTATGCACCTATTTTGAAAAGCATAGAATGCTTTCCAACCTCCCATCATTCTCTTCTTTCTGCAACCTTCCCGACTTAGATTTTTGTTGAAGTCAATTCCAAGGTCTTTGTAGTCTGTCACTTCTTCCAAAACACTGCCTTCAAAGAAGAACTTATGCTGGTTATTCTTTCTTTTGTTGGAGAAAACCATCACATTCGTCTTGCTAATGTTGACCTACATACCAACTGTTCTACAAACCTGCTCAAGAGAGTGTAAGTGCTCTTGTAAGCCAAGAGAAGACCTAGCAATCAAAATGATGTCATCTGCATACAAAAGGAGCCTTATCACAAACTCACCCAACTGAACACCATCCCCATCTTGAAGGTTTAACCATTCTTCAAATTTGTCAATATATATACCAAAGAGTGTAGGGGACAAAGGGCACCCTTGCTTGACCCCTATATCACTCCTAAAACTTTCAGAGATGCCAGCTGAAGTACATATTTTGACTTTAACTTCCTCATACAACCTATGAATAGCTACCCTAAGATGTATAAGAACCCCTATTTCCTCCATTCTTTGCCAAAGCTTATCTCTAGGGACCGTGTCAAAAGCTTTTTTGAAATCCACAAAGCAACAAAAAGCTTCCTCATTTTGCTCCTAAACTTTTTCAATGATGTGCCTTAGAGTAATACCATGATCGATCGTAGAATGCTTAGGTCTAAAACCTGCTTGCCCTTTAGCTTGTTTATCACTTTTTTCCGCCCACTTGCTGATTTTGTTTTCTATCATGTTGCCAAATAACTTTGTAAACAAATGATTTATCATAATGGTTCTATAATTGGAGGGATTACTGACATCACCACTCTTGAAAAGAGTCATTGCTAAGCTGGTTATCCAATTAGAAGGGAACTCTTGTTGAATGATGCTATTGAAAATTTTTGTCATGTGAGGTGCAAGAATATTCGTACCCCACTTTAGATGCTCCGCTTGAAGTTCAACTAGGTCTTTTGTTTTACAAGCACCCAACTTCTTGATACCCATTTTGATCTCTTGAATAGTGAAAAGCTTAATGGTGGTTTTGACCAAAGGGGGAGAGGCAACTTGTGAATCCTACTCATAAAGCTACTTTGCATAGTCGAGCCATTGAGATGAAGTAATAGTGTTTTCATCTTGCCTCTTCCTTGATTGAAACTCCTTCCTAAAAAGCTTTGGGTTCCTTTTTCCAACGAAGATTAACTCCTCTCCTTATGACCATGAAATCATCTTTTTTCTTTCTTAAAATCTGCTTATAAACTTTGAGATTAATACGTTTATTATTTGTCTCCTTCAAAGTCCTCCTTGCCTTTTTGCATTCTTCATCAAACCAAGCATTGACCGAAAAACAATTTGTTTGTGTTTTTCTATTCTTAGCTCTTTTACATTCCGCAAGTGCTCCATGGATTATATTTATAAGCTCAGGACTACGAAGCCCATGAATAGGAATTTTCTCCTTCTTGAAAAGTCTTTCAAGCGTTATTTGTAAGGTGTTACAATTTTTTTGAGTTAACAAAATTCTGCCCTTTAGAGAAGATTGCAAAATTTAGGTGGAATTCTTCCCAAGCTGCACCTTTTCAATCCAAGAGAAGCTTAAATAAATCGGTTTATGATAAAAAATTTAAATCCCAGAATTGTTCACCAATCAAAACTTCTTCCATTTTGTCACACAAGTCATGTAAGCAAATGACATAATCCACTACACTTGCACCATTATAAGTATTACAAGTGAAATTCTCAAACCTCACCCATCTAGCCAAACCATTGCAAATGACTAAATTGAATGACCCGCATAAAGTAAGCAGTTGCTCCCCAAAAACATTCCAACATTTACTGTCTTTTGAGACCCTTGTCCACTGATGAATACTTTCTTCTATGAGCCACATGGGATTGCAATCTTCTTCAAAACATGGAATGTTGGCTTGTTCACTAGCTGTCCTACCATTAAAATCCCCCACCAAAAAGACTTCACCAAGTTGAGAATATTTGGCTATATCCTTTTTTTAAACTACAAAAGGATCCTTGTGGTCAAGGTCACTATTCTTGTAAGTTTTTGAAACTTGCGAAGCAAAGTAGCATGTTGCAATACGAATGAGATTACCATTTTTTGCGATTTTGAACCAAACAAATTGTTTATTTGTATCTTCTCTTTCTAGCTGAATCAAACGGCCTTCTTTTTCCTTCACTAAAATCATGATACCCCCATGACCTTTGCCATTCCCTACTGCCTTGTTCCACACTGACATCTTCAAATACCCTTCAAACATAAGTGTCTTACACCCTTCATGCTCATGAGTTTCAATGAGACAAATAATGTCTCGATCTTTCGCAATAGGCTCTAACCTAGGTCAACATCTCAACGGGTAACCTCTACAATTCCAACAAACTAAACTTAGGGAAACCCAGGTAGGACTTGATTGCTATGTGTTGACATGTAAGGCTCAAAGATGAGTCTAACTCCTCATTAGCCCACACCGAATTTGTTGGTACGCTTTCTACCAAAGAATTTGCTGCCACTTCCTTACTACAAACTTGTTGTTTTACTTTGAAATGAGGCCCAAAAGAGGCAATAATTGCTTTGCCTTTGTATAGCCATGCTCTTTTGCCCTCGTCTCCAACTGCTCTAACTATTGACATTTCCAGCCTCCTCTCTTCTAGTTGACTAATAGTTAAATCTTCATCTAAAGAAAAGCGAGAGCCCCTTAGAAATTGTTTCTTATTTAGAAGGACTTGCTTGTCCTGTAGGTTTGATAAGATGATTCTAATGGGTCTTGTTCTTTCAGCACTAAACTTACCCACTCTCCATGCCTGACATATTCACCCTTGCCAACTCAACTTGTCTTTTAAGAAATCGCTAACCAACTCAAGAGTACGTTCATTTCTCCCATAGTCCTTCACCCCTTGAATGATTAAGTTTGTTGCTCTAACTTGCCTTTCTTTGACTTCTTTATCTTGCATATTGTCAACCCGAGTGTTTGTCTCTAGTACTTTATTATCGGAATTGCTAATAACTTGTGACCAAGATTTGGTATTTTTATTGGTAGTACTTCCTTCCTTACCTCCTTTTACTGCCTTACTTGCACTTTCTTCCACTACATGGGTATTAGTTTAGTCAATTGATTTTCCTACATCCTGAGGTGATTCACAGTTCAACACATCTTTACTTTTCGATACAGATTCTTTCATGGCTTGCCAAGCAGCCTTCATGTCTTGCCATTCACTCTTACCAACCAAAAGAGCCTCTTGCAACAATGTTAATTGCTCTTTTAAAAACATAGCTAATTGCTCTTTTAAAAACTTATTACTTTTTGCCAACATTTGGTTTGCAACTGCTAAAGCATTGATTTTGAGGGCTCTTTCCTGCCCTTTACATTCCAAAACCTCCAGCCTACTCTTGGGGCTTAAAGTCTTGCACATATAGATCAAATGACCAAGTGAGAGGAGTGGAAAAGGGGCTGTAAAAGACAGAATCATCAGTGCCCTTGTTGCCTTTGGACTTGCTGATATGACCTCTTCATATGGGAGAGTGAACAGAATATTGCTTAGTACGAAGGACTCAAATGTTTTGCCTTTGCTTTGACTGTTCCCATTTTAGATTAGCACTACGCCTTATAATACCCTGAAACTGTTTAGCATCGACCCAAACCCATTTCCTTGCCTTGACCGCATAAGCAATTTTCACTTGACCTAAGAGGTTTGTTTCAATGCGGCTGGAGAGATTTTGTATGTTTTGCAAGTTTAACATGTGTGAAGGTGAAAGTGTTTCCATTGCCATGAGAAAAAAGTAAAAGAAACAAGATAAAGACCAAGGCAAAATACCTATCTGTCTATTGGAGACAACCAATAAAAATAATATTCTGCAAAGCAACAATGGAGCCCACTACACAATAACCAAGAAGTAAACCTGTTTGACTAAAATAAAATACTGTTATGTTATCTATCTGTAGCAGTGCCTGGAGCCCACTGCTTGGCCTCGAACACCAAACCTGCCACTGTCTTTTCTATAAACCCACAAAACCCATGCTGCTCTGTTATGTTGTATGTCGTTTTAGATTACTTGAAGAAAACCAATCCCGTCCTTCGCAGAATGTTACCTTATTCTGGTTATTTGTTCTGGTTATATGCCCTTTTCTGATAAATCTGAAGCCTGCATACCTGTACACTAGCACTCAATCCTCAAGTTTTGTTACTCCGGTAGTACCTATCGGAAAGACAACAGGTCCCAGGATCGAAACTCGATATCAAAGCATTTCCCTTTTCAACACTAGAAAGTTTTTTCCCTTTTCGTAAGGCAATATGTACAACCCTGCAAATGCCATTCACTTTCGTCTTACACCACCTATATATATCCTTATAAAAAATTGAATACTCTGTTGATGATGATGATATGTTTAGTCTTGACTACTTTCCTGCACAAGAATCATTTTTAGGATGCGAGAGTTTTTATTAAGACCCAATCTCGTGCAGAGGATAATTGAATGCACAAAGCAAATTCTATCCTCTACATTGAAACGATGGAGACATTGTCACCAGCGAAGAATTAGGCCTCCATACAAACTTTGCTCCATAGGAATCAAGTTCCACAACAATCCCCTAACTTCTGGAGGATTATATTTTACCATACCCACCATCACAATGCTGTCTTCCACCATTTTATCAGATTTAGCCACGTCTATTACAGCTATGGTGCCTTCCATGTAGGAGAGGCCCATAATGCCAAAGCAGAATGGGGACAATGACCAGCAAATTTAGCAAAGACAATGATGATTTCAAGTTTAGCTTGGATTTGCAGTATCGAAGGAGTAGGTTGATTCAGAGGAAGTGCTATCAATGATGGAGGAGCTTTTCTCCAACGGCCAGATTTGGCTCTTGCATCTGCCTCCCCGTCTTCAATAGGGCTATGATTTTGACAAGCCTAGCGAGAGTTTCAAAACTTGGGGTTTGTCTAATGTTTAGATGCCAAGGTTCTAGTTGAAGGAGGCGTTGTGGACAATTACTAAGCAGGGCAAGAACAGCGACTTTGAACCCTTTGCAGGAGTGCTGCAGGAGTCGAAGGAAGATGAACACCGGCAATAGGGATGAGATTGTTCGTCTGGGCATAGAAGTGGTCAGTCTTGCTCTCCGTTCCAAATTTTCAACTAAAACCAACAGAAATATTATCAAAATCATAACTTTTTCTCTTTATTGGGAGAGAAGGCTCGAACATCTACAATTTTACCCTTAACTCACATGCTACCAACATAATCTCTTTCTCACATATGAGATTCTTCTCCCAGCTTACCCTTTTTGGACACATCATATAGAATATGGAAAACAATGGTTTGCCTGGTTCAAAAAACATAATATTCCATTTTACAAGAAAGCGGCACAAATATCCTATCTTTGTCGACGATGGGACATAAAAATTTGTGTGTGGTGGCTTGTGAATGTACAACCTCAAAAAAGGAGCTTTAACTATCCTCGTTGGGAAAAGCTTTTGACCACAAAATACTGACCTTATTAATTGTATCTAGACAATACAAGTGAAATTTGATAACCCCACTACTCGCTAATAATGAAACAACATAAATGATCTTTTATAATCAGCAGCACAGTACAACAGAGGCAGCATAAATAATACCTGCTACTATTTCTATAGTTTTATACCCCTTTCAGATCTGTAATATAAGAAGTTAAAAATAAAATAAAATTGCAAGCATTCTTTGTATAATCCATTTGGTGTCTTTTAAAACCTGAAAAGCCATCTCTGTAGTTGAGTGAATATTGAAAACATTCAAATCTTCTTAAACCTTAAACAAAGGAAAAAAGTGCTTTGGTAACTTGAATTGCATATACTGAATGCATTAAACAGAGTCCAATTACATTTTTACCATTTCCCTGGTGATAAGTGACAAATCTCAAGAAAATGGCCTATCTGGAACAACTTTTCCTGCTTGAAATATGCTATCTGGCTCACAGGAAACGTGTCCGACATATGGAAGAAAAATTTTCAAGTAGAGACTTTTGGTTAGGAGGAAAATGATAAAGCCAAAAGATGGCTAAGCAAGCAATCCCATTTGGAAGGATGAAAGAAGATATAAACGGGGAGAAGAGAAAGACTTGAGGCTCATAGTCCACACCCACTTTATGTGTTTGATGATTAACTTGAGCCTTAAGAGCCATGGGTGAAAAATTTCCAGTTGAAAAATACAGATTTGTAGATAAAATGGCAATGCATATTGATGATCTTGACGTGTAACTCAAAAATGTCTTTGCAAGATCTGATATCTTGTAATATCTCCATTAAAGTCTTATTTGTATGTGGGCTGTAGATTTTTTACAGTGAAAAAAAACCAATGAAATCAGGTGAGCTTACTGCTGAAACACAGTCTAGCAAAGGCATCCCATTTATCTAAGTGAAGTTGACACATACATTGAAGTGTATAAAGAGTAATATCCATATCAATGAAACATTGGCATGCTGGAGTAGGAGTATAGAGAGTAAGACCCATATAAATCAAACATTGTGATGCTGAAGAAGCAAAGAAATTCAAACACTCATAGATGTAAGTGAAATCGTAATGGCAAGTGAAGAGCAGAGGGATCCTATTTAAAATTGTGAAAAAAATGATCTCACAATCTTTAACAAGAAACTCCGAAGAATCACATGTAATATGAGCAAATCAAAGACAATATGAAAACATGACAGTGATTTCCGGCAAACTGAAATTTGTTTAACAGCAACCTAACAATTGTTTCTAATTAAGGAAGGCAAGCCGCATGCGACAGTTGGTAGGAGTGACCAAGCTTAACATTCAAATGGTGAAAGGTGGTTTCTCACCATTCTCTCAGACATTTTTCTGAAAACAGGAGCCTAAATTCCACGTATCTTCCAAGTGCAAGAAAATAGCATTTCTTGGTCCCATTTGTAAGCTGCATTTGGAAAATGTTTTCAATTTGGAATCCACTTATCACCATGTGAATATACATATTGCATCAATGTTTGTCTCCACTTTGATCAACTTCAAGGAAGATAGAGATGTAGTGGAAGCACTGGCAAGGGTTTCTATGACAAAGGATCTATTGGGCAGCCCAAATTAGGCTATGGCATCAGCCATGGGTCACCTAGGTTATCAACTTCCTATTGTGGGGTGTGAAGTCCGTGGGATGGTAACGATGGCTTCATTCAGATAGTTGGAGGCAAGATCTGTGGTCCTGGTCAATAAGGAAGAAAAGATACAAGAGGCAATAGTGTGATGTCCCCAATTTGAAATATAATTTAATAATAAATATTTAATAAATAATAATAAAATTAATATACAAAATAATAAAAATGAAAAACTAAATTAAATATAACCAATGATAAAAAAAAAGATGATTAAGAATAAAGACTTGCAAGCATCCAGGCTCGCATACTGTCATTCTCCTACCATTATTGAGATAGTAACCACTGTATGGAGTTTGGGAAATTACACTCCAAAGAGTATAACAAAACAGAAACAATAAACTATCCATTATTAAGACAAGTGTCTCCCAGTCAGCAGGTAAGATGAAATAACATTATTGGCTAAGACGAATAAAGGAAATGAATTATCAAAAAAGGGGCATCAAACTATTATAAGAAGGAGAATCGGATCTGAAGAGAATGACGAAATAGACAATGATAAAGAAGGATTAAATATTTATACAACAATGGAGACCATGCAACCAATCGTTGATGAAAAATATTATGACAAGGCAACAAAAATTAAGACACAATAGAAATAGTGTGAATTGAATAATGCCAACTGACTTATTAAAGGTAAATAATTGATTCATGGGCAACGGTCAAGAAGGACACGTATGATACTTGCAGTGGAACGTGTTTACTATAAGCACCGCTTGTTAGAATAGAGGAAGATATCGATTGGTATGAAGACAGTGAGTAATACTCCATGCCGGCGGACTATTACTTAATAAGTTATCCAATTATAATATGGAATGATGCGATTAACACAAGGAAAAGATGGTTGGTGATAAGACGTGTCTCCTTGGCATTGTGGCTTACCATTCCACAAACAAGGTATAAGAAGGCATACAAATTCATTCTAAAGGGGGGAGAGATTTATCGGAGTTCTAATATTTGTATTCATAGTGGGATATGCTCGATGGAGTAATTGCCTTTGGCATCGAATTGGTTTATATATGGTTTTCTATTCCAGAGGGAAGAGTTCTTAGCAAGGCCCAAGGCCCAAATATCGTGTGCACAATCCCAAAACGGCATATATCAGAGACGACACCATTATTGTATGCAGTTCAAACAATAATCAGAAATGACACCATTGCTTTTGCAATACTTCAACGTAATAATCAGACCATTGAGCAGATCCGAACTATTATTAGTAAGTTACAGGCAGTAATATCTGTGTGCTTAGTGGTATGTGGGATGTTCTTAATATGTATGCTTAATATATAAGCCTGATAGCATTCTTATGTAGAATTAATAATGATATAAATTTAGATAAAAATTATAATAATAATAATAAATTATTATTATTCTTATTCTTATTCTTATTCTTATTCTTATTATTCTTCTTCTTCTTCTTCTTCTTATTATTATTATTATTTTATATGAATTGTTCTGGAGTAAAACGTATATTATAAAACTATTTAAAATAAGTAATAATATAATAGAACTAGCAAAACATTAGGTCCTTGCCTAAACACCATTCCAAAAGAAAACATAATGACGATGTCAATAAAGATCTCACTATCCACCGTCAAGTCAGTGAGATACAATATGTTCTTTTTTTAAAATAACATCTCCGCTCTTTGCCAAAATAGCTTTACACAGGAGATATCAAGAACACTATACATTTCATGCAAGGATATAAATTGTTTTGACAAAGCCACAAACTAAGTAGCTTATAGTACACAATCATCAAGATTCTCTTATGATGGCAATGGAGTTGTTCGAGGCAAACGCTTTGCAATTTCCTGGAAACCCAAACAAATAATAGGAGTTAGCTTTGCCATAGACAAAAGAATAAACGATATTTTGAAATAAACACTCCAACTAACCAAATAAGCATAGAGTCTGAATAAGGGGTATGAATCACAATGTATTTCTTTTGAGTAACCATGGATAAAATCAAGAAAACATACTTTCCCTAGTTTACAAATCTAACTTTATGATTTTACAAACATCTGCAATTTTAAATAGCTGAATCCTAAGGGCATTTTAGATGAAAAGCCATTTATAAGGGGTATTTATGCCCTGTCTTGCTATTTTTTATTACTGCCTTGTCAACTAAGGGACTCAAATTTTGGTCTATTTAAAGTTTTTGCAAACATCCAAAATAGATTACAACTAAGAGTCTCCATGTGCATTGTATCTTCACAATATTAGAACTATAATCGATAGATAATCAATTTCCCGTCCAAAGGACCAATCTCTAGCAGTAAACTGGAGAAATTGTCATAATGATAACCTAGGTTTGAACATTGCAAAGTGCACTCCCTGTGTTTATATTGCTGTGAAATTAAATGAGATTAAGTAGACAAGAGTCGATGCAGATACAGGATAATATTTGATGAAATAAATACCCCCTAGATAAGTCTTCTCATCCAAAAGACACCTATCGGTAATGTGAGATGTGCCTTTCCATTTGAGGAAAGAAACCTATTGAAGCCTTCACACACAAAGCGTTGTAAATAGCTTTAAATCATATATGAATGTTAATACCGAACTATCCAAATGTTTGACCAGCAATATGCAAGTACTCGTCAAGTCAAAAAAGGGCTGACAAACATGACATTTATTTGTCGCCATGAACTTATTCGCTTACATAGTTTTAATTAATAGTGTTTTGTTTTGCCAGCCTGTCAAGGTTTCTACAAAAAAATTCCACAGAAGAGCTAGAAGTGTCTGACATTGTCTTGTTACAAAACATTCACTGTATAATTCATCTGTTTGTGCATACTGAAAAATTTAGGTGCTTCTGGCATCCATCTAAATCCTTGTGTCCCAATCTTTCTAATAAATTCTTGTAAGGCAATAATAGTGTATAATTTAAAACTTTGCTATTATATCAAAGTGTGTTAAAAATCCTGGCCTATGAGATGGTACACACAAATGCACATGAACCTGCACACACAGGCACATGGGCACACCAATGCACATGCAAACATGCACACACACACACACACACATATGGTTATTTTCTAGAACCAGGTTATTATGGAATTCCATATTTGAAAAGTTCTCCTCTCATATGAATCCAGATTCCCTTACATGACAACTGTATAGATATCTTAAATACATATATCTAAAAGATGCCAAAAGATATCATATGCTTGTCTGACTTATGTCTACTCTCAATGCAATTTGGGAATCAATTCCCTCTTCAACTTCCAAAGGATTGGAGAAAGTGGTTAATGTGCCCTAGCACCTGTGATCCACTGTTTTGCAGCAACTTTAAATACTCTGCCTGTCCACATATTCATTGTATTGCCAGGACATTTAAATTACGTAGTTTTATTTCATAGTGGTATTGTATTGCCGGCCCACCAAGGTTACTGCCAAATTTTTCCATGGAAGAGCTACAAGCACCTGCTAATTCTTGTTACAAAATATCCATTGTATAACTCATCTATTTGTTCCTACTGAAATATTTGGATGCTCGTGCCATCCATCTAAATCCTTGTGTCCCAGTCTTCCTCAATGCTTAATAAATTCTTGGAGGCAATAAGAGTATATAATTTTAAACTTGCCTGTCCACATATTCATTGTAAATTCAAAAAAAAAGAAAAATACCAAATACCTCAAATAGTTGGTTTATGTTGTCAGCTGTTTTTGCTGAAGTTTCAATTAAGAACATACCATTGGCATCCGCATAATCTTTAGCAACCTAAAAGCAGAAGCAAAGAGTGAGCATCTAGATATAATGTTTGATTACTATCAGTTGCATATTCATTTTATCATTACTTTAAAACCAAGTGCAGTTAACAAAAGATGATATACATATGGCACAAAACCAAAATAGTTTCTTCCTTCACACTTACATTAAAATAAAACAAATTGTTAAAGATCATTCGATAGATGCTAACAAAGAAAAAGGAATAAAAGTTGTGATTTCAAAATAATAATATGGAACTCTGCAATCTACATACTTGAGTTTCGACAGCCCGACTGTCTTCAAGATCAGCCTTGTTCCCAACTAGAGCCATCACAATATTGGGATTTCCATGCTTTTGAAGCTCCTGTTTCATTATAGAAGGTTAGGGTCCGCCAAAAAAAGGTCAATAATGTAAAAAAAACAGTGTAGCCATCACATCATTAATTATTGTCTAGTACGGTTGAGCTTAAAAAATATAATAAGTACAAACTACTTTAGGCAACGCAATATTTATGGCAGTTATGTTTTCATATATGTAATTCAAACGAAATTACACACAAGCTCTAGATAACTCCTGTTAGAAATATATTCACCTATAATTATAAAAAAAATGGAGTAAGACAGCTCAAACTTACTGCATATCTAATATGTCTGAAGTATGTCATGCCACACACTGTATGCCCTAAGCGCATTGAATTCACAGTACTTTATTAACTCAGATGTGGCTATTTCAACACTAGAAACAGGAAGACACATGGCAATTAGTTCCCTTGGATTAACAATCCAGGAATAAAGTTTTCCCTTGTAGTAATTCTCCAAATTCCAAATTCTACCTTTATGATAAGTCTATCTATAAGACATTGGTAAACCCCATGCTATTCTGATATAGTGGAAGCTTCTTGTTTATAGGAAGTGGGTATATTCTATTAATTGAAGTGACAAAAGTGTTTTATTCATTTGTAGCATATGATTCACCCTTGAAATTGGCACCAATGAAAAAGCATATCTGTACAACTTTTCAAATTTAAATTATGACAGACCCCAGCATTTTTAATTACCCAAGGGGTGACGAGAGGGGCTTGATTCAAGGAAGAAAACAAAAATGAGGAAGTGAATATTTAAAAGAAGGCACAAATTGTCACATGAGTTGAAATTAAGTGAAGTTTTTAAGAGAAAATCATTCTAGTGAAACACTGGAATGTGCCCCCTCCATTTGACATACCCCCTAGGATTGGAGGATATGCTAATAATGTCCCTTGGCATTTTAGGAATTAAGTTAAATCCAGATGTCCTAGCCACCCAAAGGGTCACATGGCTAGCCATTCCTAAGAGCACTGTTTCCTCTAACAATCAACAACAGGGAAATGTATTAAAAACTTTCAAGCTGATTCTATATAAGCGATTAACAAATGTATTAATATCATGAATGGCAGAGAAATTGCTTAAAAAAAAAGGAGAGGGAAGGGGTTTGATTGGGCGAGGGACATGAAAGGAAGGGATACGTGAGGGGTGGCGAGAGAACACATATATGTGGAATACAACTTTAAGATGACTCATTTTATAGTTTCCACTCATTTTTTATAAAACTCTATGGCATGACTTCTCTTTACTGTTTAGGATATGTTCAGATTACAAGTCATGTTTCCTTCAGCATTTTAAATGCTCACGGTGAACACTGAAAAAAGGGGGAAACAATAAGAAAGAAGCATTAAATAAGAATGCCACCCTATACCTAGCATACACATCTGCTAGAGCATAAAATATGTAAACAAATGACCAAATACAGTGAGTTTCTCACCACATAAACTATTGTTGCCCTAAGTGTTGTGCTCCAAATCATTTATTGATTGTTAAAGTGAATTTCGTTGCTCATTTTTGTAACACAATCTTGCTGCATCCAATTCTTCTTCTTGAAAAATGACTTGTGGATTGGTCAATTTATAGAATTTGGATAGAAGTGGTGGATGGATAAGATTAGATCTTGTGTGATCGAGAGATAAGGTTGATCTATATGCAAGTGAGGAGAGGATGACAAGTAACATCATATGATTGGTGCACATGATTAGGGCAATGGTTGAGAAGAGATGGAGGGTGGAGATTTGACCAAATCTTGAAAGGTAGAGACTGAAAAGGATCTTTTTGGAGGCTTGTGCACTTGGAGCCGGGCACAAGATTGACTTTGTTTATATTAAACAAAGTGATAAAGGAATGTGCAAAGGATTAATTAATTGACTAATCCTGATTTGTTTATTGAACTAATGATAAAGGAGAATTTAGAGGAATCAAATAAATATTGTGTATTTATTTAATTTATAGGAGGATGTTAGGGAAATAACTGATTTAATTAAAGTTGAATTAGTTAAAATAATTGAATAAATAAAATTAATTTATTCAATTAATGTTAGAAGAAAGGTTCGATTGGTTAATTAAATAGTCGAGAGTCCAAGACTTATTTAATTAACGTTAAAGGAATGACTTAAGTTAATTAGTGTTAGAAGCAGATATGTGGGGTGGATCTAGTGTGATGTTGACAAATGCAAAAGTGCATTTTAGGTGTCTACACTCACAACCAAAACGGTTGAGCACAAAATGAGGTCACTCAACATCAATTACTTAAAACTCGATTCCAAACCCCAACAACTAAACATCCCCAAAATCAATGAAGCTTACTGAGCTCTAGTGAACCCTACTGACTTGATTTCTATAGGCTATATGCCATTCCCGATCAAACTTGTTGAGAATTGTCAGCTACAGTCAAGTCAACAAGTTTTGATTGACTCCACAGCTACAAGAATTCTCTTCTATTGTAATGATTAATTTAATGCTCACAAATGTAAATCATATGCACGTATATAGTAGAAGTTATAACTAAGGAGGGTGCTTTTGGATCTTTGATTAACATTGTAATTAAAGTTAGTTCAAGTTGTAATCAAGTTTTAATTTCTGAATGTTGATAAACAAAGCAGCCTACATGGGGCCATGCAACTCCTTATGATATATTGGACGAAGAGTGCACGATCATCTTATGCTGCCCAAAATCTTGTCAATAATTTAGACTTAATCACGTCTCATCCTATGATACAACTATCATCGAAATGATAAAACCAATCTGCTGCTCTAGCCACCAGCATTTCAACAGTGAGACATAAAGAAACAGCTGCATGTTAAACCCCAATAATCGCAAATGCAGTGATGAAGTTTAATAAATGTTCATTGAGGTGTTGAGATGCATCTCTAGAGAATTTGGGAAAGCCTTTCTGAGATCTGTGAGGAAGATTGTTGTGTTATTCCAAAGCAACAGATCTGATGTGATTTCCCAACGGCAAAGGTGGATTTTTTGTAAACATTAGTTGGACAATTTGTGTCAAAGGTACCGATGTCAGTGTAAGAGCTTGGCTTGATCTGTTGCCTATTGGTTGAAAATAAGATGATCTAGGCATGCCAACTAATCTAGTTACCTTCCTCCTGGTGAAGTATAGTCAAAATTTTGATCCTCTTGGAAATAAAAATAAAAATCAGATTCATCACCTGTTTGGATTCAACAAGTGACTATTCTGTCCACCTGAATGTATTGCTTATTACTGTTTTTGATTTTGTGCAGAATAAATAACATGAATTATAAGGATTCCTAGAGGAGCAAGAACAAAAAGAGTTGGAAGCCCAACAGCTACAGCAATTCTGTATTCTTCTTCAATTAGCACGGTGGCCATTGAACCGCTAAAACTAATCTCTCAGGATTAGCCTGCTAAAATAGAAGAAACATTCTACCAATTCAACAATGTGGCTGCCGTGCTAAATAAGACGAAGACAGAGATCCTGCATCGTGTCCATTGTCAAACACTATGGACCTATACATCATTTGTGAGTGGTGATTCCATAAATGAGGTCAAACCCCTGCAAATGGTAAAATACATGATGAAGCAGCTGCCCAAGGACTATGATATGGAAGATTTGGTAGAATCCATTGACAGATAGAAGCTAGGAATGAAGATGACCGATGTGCAAATGGTACATTGGGATAGACTTTGCAAGTCACTTCAACAAAATGGTGGCTTATTCATGATATTCAAGTGGGTGATTGGATGCATTCAAAACATAAGAGAGTTGTGGGTTCCAAGTCCAGACCAAAGTAAATTCCATAGAAAAATAGTAAACAAACGCAAAAAATAAAGTATTTAACTGAATTTGATTATCCTGTTCTGCATATGTATCCTTGCATTGAGCATTGAATATATTATGGTAGGCCCACATTTCTATGTGTAATTTTGTTTTATACCAAAAACATAGTATTCCTCAAAGGATGTGTACAGATAATAGTGTCTTGGCAAGATATGGTGGAAGATTTCACACAAACATTCACATTTGAGGTTCTTGAGCTGGCAATATGAATAGATAGACTTGTGATAATCCCAACAACTTTTGTATTCTTAGGACCTAGCAAGTACAAATGAAATGCATGAATATGAAGATGAGACTGGAAGGAAAGGCAAAGAAAGAGAGAGAGAGTATGAAGATGCCTTCCAACTCTAAAGACACGACATTTTGGCTCAAGGAGGAATTCAGCAAAGAACTTGTGTTCAAACAAGAAAAGAGGATTAAAAAAGATTCCAAGGTTTGGAAGCAAAGGAAATCTTCCCACCAAACAGCTACAAATAACGTATTCAAAACTTTGTGAGTAAACAATAATTGTAACTTCACAAAATTGTGAGATATGAATGCAGAATTTTATTTTTTGTTGCCTAGTGTTGGTTCTCCCTCAAATAGCTAGTGGTGAAATTAAGAGCCTCCCCCTAAACTACTTGTAATTATGCAACTCTTGAATAATCAGCTCTCACCTCAACCTTAGGTGTCATGCTCCGAACACATTTTGAGAGGCCCTCCATAACCTCCAAATAATATCAAAAAGTGCACTAGAAAGAAAGACTTAAAGCTGAATTACTATCCTATGAATGGGTTGGTGGACTTGATTGTTCCCCCTTCGATTAATGATCTCCCCTATGGTAGTTTGGCCTCATAAATGTACCCAATTGAGTTTTGCTTACCATACGCCTATAAAAAAAAAAACAAATTAGAGTGACAATTAATATATGTATTTTTTAAAATTGAAATTAATAGATTCCATTTGAATGTAAAAAGAAGTTTGAAGTTGCCTTGATGATCTTTGTAGCTCTCCTCACAAAGACATTGTCAAATATTGTCTTTGCAACCATCTTCCAACAACTTTATTTGACTTTGATGAATGTAGCCATGTTTTGCTCACAAACATCTGCTTCAAAGGTGTTAACAAACTACATATGCTTTGCAATATGAGGAAGTTAGTTGCAAACCATGTCACACTCACTTGCACAAGCTCTTTCTCCTTGGTGTGATCTTTCATTAAGCTAAGAATCCAAGGGTGATTATAGATGTATTTGGTGATGTACCTAGCTTCTTTCACCACCAGTCTCACCCAATCAATTTTGCCTATGTCCTACAAAAGAAGGTCTAGACAATAGACATTCCAATAAAGTGACAAGTGTCTCTCCTAAAACAGTCCCCTCTTAGTTGTCACGTATGCTACTGCATTGTTGGGTATGACGTGCCTCGCGTTTTTAACATCTACCTCTAAAACAATGTCTTCCAACATTAAACTCAAATTTTATGCATTGTTTACCTTATTAGATGCATCTATGGACTTTAAAAACACCATCTCACCATTCGATAACACTAAAGTTGATGAGAGTTGATTATGTCCATTTGTAAACCCCTCTAAAATTATGGTGCATCCAAACTTATGACACAGCTTCCTTTGTTCTTCCAGATTGATTTTGCATCAATGGAAGCCTTTTAAAAAAACAACCCACTTAAGTCATATGGAAAGGGTGTCTTGTACCCTTTCCTTGCAACTACTCCAAGACCAAATACTCTCAATATGGAATCAGCAGATTGAAAGGCTATTGTAGTATCAGAAATTAGCATAAGCCATATCTACTTCCTCATACATCTCCTTGTCTCATGGTGTACCTTCAAGCAAAAGTTGTTCTCTAGGTGTGTTTCAAGGTACAAAAATCCCTATTTCTACTCAAGCTAGATGAAGTAGATGTACCATGCATGTGGGCCACAACTGAAACCCACAAGCTCTATCATATCCAACTCTATTTCTTGCACCAATTTGAGATTAATGGCTATTAGTATGGCTATCTTTGTCCTCAGCTTATCTAGTTTCTTTTAATCTGTCAATACATGGGTTACCTACATCCCTTGCTCTACATCTTCGGTACCATTGGGACAACCTTTAACATCATGGCCAAGAATAAATGTATGGGACAACTTTAAGAATACAATGGATTCATTCCAAAAGTGACTTGTTGGCTTCAACTTCCTCACATTGATGCTATTGTATGTTAAAGTGCAAACTAACATTCATAAAATCAGAAAAATGCATTTTAATGTAACATTTATTTTTACCCAAGAAAACTACCAAACAAGATTCCTACAATAACACCAAGGCCATTCTCATGGTTTGTGGTAACTACGAACACACTTCCATGATTTGCAACACACTAGAGCACCTCCCAAAAGCTCACAATAACACAAAGGCCAACCATCCATCTCTAGCAAGTGTTGCACATACTTCAATAGTGGCACAAAGAGATCAAGCACACCTATGATAGCTAAACTTGTACTGAACATTATGCGATTTCTACCATGGCTTCACTAAGGTACAATACACCTCTAGGCCAAATTGCAAAGTCTAGCTTGCATTGCAATTTTTTTTTTTTTTTAAAGCATCCTACTTCAAAGTTTAAACAATGTAGTCTGAATGGCAATCTATGTATCACCCCTCAAGCTTGCATTATGCCAAGTCATCCACTAGCACATTAGGCGCCTAGCAACAAGCAGTTACACTACACAGCCATTTAGGAGATGGGGAGTCATACAAGGAAATGTTTCAACTTCCTCGCAAGTCAACCTTCAAAGTAAGAAATCTATGTAATCTATATATGCATACCCATAACATAACTTAGAAGAAATCCTATAGAAGATAAGAAGACTGATAGGCAGATATATTAGAAGATAGCAATCATACATCTTTCTCAAGAGTGGCATATACAAGACAAATAGATAAATTAAATGACATTTACTAATTCAATTCTAAATCTCTCTCTTTCACTACTCTATCTTGCATAAAAGCTTTTACAGAGAGTTGTCCATTGGGACTCAATTTGGACCCCAAATTAGTGATATCAAAGCAGTTCCCCAACATCTTGCATGACCCATAAAATGCAATTGGACTATCAAGGTCTTGACATCAAACCTCAAGATCCATTAGACTATCTATTGACTCATTTCAAAATGGCCAAACCAACACAAGAGGAGATACACAGAATAATTAAGAGCAAAATGGAAGCACTTGTGAATCAATAGAAACTCTTGTTCAACCAATTTGTAGAAGTCCTTGATGGTTGATTCTATTGACCTCATCACCAAGTAGAGTTTTTGGCAATTGAGTCCCTCTAGGTTTCAAGTAAACCTAGGCATTTAAGAGTAAGATTAATGTTGATGTTGTAGATAGCTGAACAGGTCAATTAGAATCTTAGTCTCCCATGAATTATTTTTCTAAAGATGAGAAAATTAAGATTGAACTTCTAAAAGTCTCCTTACCCATCAAGAAGAGGTGGCGGGTCCATGCACTTTGGGAGGACAATCAAACAAAAGAAACCTTGGAAGCCTTTAAGGATGAATACTATCCTAAAGATGTCTTTCTTATTTGCTGCATGTAGTGGTCATAATTGAGGCGAGGACATGACTGGTCGGTCCAAGCTTAAATTGATGCCTTCCATGGACTCTATGCAAGGCTAGACTCATTTGAGTCAAAGAAACATTGAGTCCTCAAGTACCGCAATGGCCTACAACCATTCATTCATTCCAGACTAAAGCTAGTTAAGGTCAAGATAATGGAAGAAAAATCACTATATAACAAACATTGTTCAATCAAAAGGGCACTAAGTAACATCCACATCAAAGAAGACACTGCTTGCCAACAACAGTGAACCATCCAAAATAGGTAAGTGGTGTAATATAAACAAGGCCTACAACCATTCCAATGCACCATGCCTAGAAGAGTTAACTTATGAATGCCACCACAAAGTATGCTGATGTCAAGACCTCAAATGGAATCAACAACACATATCACTACACAAGCAACAATAGCAAAAGGGTAGAGCAACTACTCCACTCACAAATGTGGGTGAAAGGACAACCATTGGACTTCATGATTGATGGTAGTAGCATGAAGAACCTACTTTCCTCAAAAAATGTCAAGTGACTAAATTGCCCATTCACAGCCCTAAAAATTAGGATGGTTTAGCACCTACAAAACTTAAGCTATATTTGTTACTCTCTAGTGCCACTTTTCATACACTATTCATCTTATTCAAGAGGAAAAGTTTTGTGACATGCTGATGAAGGTTTGTAATATACTCCTTGGATATCTATACATGCATAGTCACAAGTGCATGTACAAGGCAAAACCTCACAGGTCTAGTTGTATCAATGAATACTAAGAGTCAAAGATGCTAGATTCTTGAAGTGAATTCATGCCCAACACATGCTATGCCAACTTTAAAAAAGATTGTGCCATGCAGCTATCCATACTCAACATTTTGCACTTCACCTCAAACTAACACCCAACCTATTGTGGCAAAGTTCGATAAAATTTTGGAAACCATGTTTACACATAACTACTCAATGTTTATCTATAAAGTTATTGAAATGATTCATCTCCCACAACAAGTCAAATGGTTCATTGGACAACAATTAAAGGTCAATGCTCCACCCCTACTTCCAAGACACAATCCAAACTATTACTTCACAAGAAGGGACAACTAATCCAAGAGGATCTACCAAACAAGGTCCTTGTGATAATGCTAAGATCGTTATGTGGGACCACTTGCATTGTCTACAACAAAGCACCCTCCAAATGCTCATTATAAAACAAAGGCCAACCATCTATCTCCAACAAGTGTTGCACACTCCAACGATGGTCCAAAGCAAAGCACTCTGCTAGAGATTATACACACCTATAGTAACTATACCTACACTAAACATTCCATGGTTTCTATCATAGCTTCAATAGGATCCAGTACACCTCCAACCCAAAGCACAAGTCTAACTCACATCACAACTCATTGTGCACTATTCTAAGCATCATACTTTGAACTTCGGACAATGTAGTATATGTGGCAATCCAAGTGGCACCCACGAGGCACACACTTTGCAATGTCATGTGTCAACACATCAAGCATCTAGCACCAAATAATTACACTCCATAACCATCAAGAGACAAGGAGTCATACAAGAAACAAATTGCACTTCCATAGAAAATGGTTAAACTTCCTAGTGACTCCTAGCATTCACGACATGAAATCTAAATAATCTATATATACTTATGTGTAACATAATTTCAAATTAATCAAATAAAAGATATGAAAAATGATTGGGAGATAGATTAGAAAATAGCAGTCATACATCTTTCTCAAAAGAATACCATGTACAAGATGAATAGATAAATAAAATCATTTTGTTTGAGTTCTCCATCCCTCACTTTCACTATCCTATCTTCCATACAAATTTCCACGCATGTCTATAACTTCATCTAGATCCCCATTTAGAGAGTTGTACAAAGAAATAGTGTTCAAATTTTAAAATAGTGATTTGAACCCAAAATATAATCGCTAGGCTACACATGAAAATAACAACATTTTCACCTTAAACATAAAATGGCTTACATTTTGAACATAAATGAATCATTAATAATTGAAACACCATAACTATTTTATACCATAACTTGATAAACTATGATGAGTAAAAGAGTTCAACATTTTCATTCATAAACAATAACGTAAATCAGCATTAAAGCTTATGAAGATTGAATTCAATGCTTTCAAAACATGCTTAAAACCTATCTAACATTTAGAAAATAAATAAAATTCTTGAAATTGTTGGAAAAAATGAAAAAGGAAAAAATAAATCTAATCAAAGTCTTAAAATTGCAAACATTCACTCGTCAATTCCACTTCAAACTCATTCAAATCACTCAGGCAGATTTGCAAATTTTGTTTGAAGAAATTGCATGGTCAGGTTTGCTTAAAAACACCAAAAAATCTCATTTTTTCAATGTTTTATTCCATCTAAAAATTTACCTGCAGATCTGCCACATATGGCTAATCTGCATGGTAGCCTCAGCAAGTAGTTTGACCTCATAAATCACTTGTGAGTACTTGCAAGCTATGCAAATACTCACCATGTTTTCAATACTTGCTATCAATATGTCCTTATAACTAAATATAAGGTGAAAAGAGTATTTGACAAAATATTGGAAGCAGGATTGATTTATCTTGTGGGTAATGTTGAAGATTAGCATCAGTCAGTAATCTGATCTGACTGAGTCATCTAAAATCTAAATCAACTTAGATTACTAATTAATTGTATTGTTATAATAAAATAATTATGGATATACATTGTATTGAATCAACTATCATATGATTCGATTATTTGAGATAATCAACATATATCAATTAATAAATTAATCGATTCTATGTAATGCATATTACATATGAATCGATTCATATGTTAATCGATTGTATGTTATGTCATAGTGTGAATTAATTACTTATTAATTCATGTTAACTAATGAGGTGTTGATTCTTGATTCATACCGTTTTATCTTCTTGCTGATGACGTGTTATGTCTAACTGATTGTTAGAGAGACTGGTTGGGAGACGTGTTGCTTAATACAGTCGTGTTGATTTGTTTAGATGTGATGCTCCTATATCAGTTTGATCTCCCTCTCTCTCGAAGCTAGGTCAAGAAGCAAGGTTACAAAGTTACAAGAATATAAAATACATCTACACATCTAGCATATAGAATTTATCCATCTCTTGCAGCAGCTCGTGTTAACAATTACATCGTATTTAATACACAGGCAGATCACGCATTATTAAGCAGATCAGATTCCTTCATCTGCGAATTCACTGTCATCTTCAAGTCCGTATTATTCAAACAACAGTCAGGTCAAATTTCTCCTTGTGTCGTGACATATCTGTCTCCTGCAGAGCATCATTAATATCACAGATCGAATCTATAATTTGAACTGTCAAATAAATTTGAAAGCATAATCTGATCACTGAAACCTTAACAGGTAAGTCTGATTGATCCATAAAGGATCATTACCAGAGGGATCATTTTCAATGTCACCACTCTCAAAAACAACCCAGAAGATACTATATACTGAAACTACTAGTTCCAAACATGGAACGTTTCAAAACCACCATAATCATCCCATCGATTTCATAAACATACATCCAAGCTACAATTGGTGATTGCAAGATGTAGAGCCAATTGCACTGCACTCAATCTGAAGAAATCTTTTGTCTTACTTCTTTTCAGGTGTTATTGGACCATGTAGCTTTAGTGAAGAATACATGGTGGGTGAAGCAAAGATTGCCGTTGCTGTAGATTTCAACAACATCCAACATAATATGAGATAAGCATATTTCTTAGGCATACAGGATATACTACTAGAAATTCATATACTGAATTAGTTGAACTCATTGAAGAATTGCTGCACAAAAATCACATTTTTATTTACATGGGGACATTTTAAACAAATTTTGAAAATTTTGAGAAGTTTATAACTGACACCTATCTTTGTATTTACATAGTAGACCAAGGCTTTGCACATGCATGTGGATAGTCCTGTGAATGCAATTTGATCCTTTCTATCTTAGATAGGGGAAAGAGCGTTCATTACCAAATATTCTTCAAGTCAATAAAGACACAAGGGGAGAAGATGAGGCAAGTTACAAACGAGGCAGAGGAGATAAGCCATCTTCTATACAACTGAGCTGACGCGCGGCTCAAATAAGAGAAGAAAATTCGCATGTAATTCAGCTAGACAGCCCCTTTTACTGTAGAGACAGCAAAGCAATGCCCAATGCAATGGAGGCCAAATAATTGTTGGTACAAGCAACAATTTGAATGTTCTGGACTGCAGAGAAAGCTTTACCTATGCTCAAATCATATAAGGAGTGTCACAAGAAACTTATCAAGGGGGGTGCTTGTTGATGTGTTTTTTAGGCACATGCGAACACAGAATAAAATACCCAAAAGTATCTTATCCTCTCTTGAACAAAGTCTCTCAAATGCTGAAGATTCGCATAAGGATCACTTGACACAACTCCAAGGTTCCAAATATGTCGGGTCACGACGTGTGGATAAGCACAGTTGGTCGTTGGGATTGTTGTTTCTCCAAGGGGCCTTACATTATACATGAATGCTTGAATTGCTGGAACTTAGATTCTATCTACTCGCATGGAGAAAAAACAGCAAAAGAGAAGTGTTTAGGAAGACTACGCTATTCCTAGGAACGTAAGAGAAGAGTGAATGATTTGATGGAATCCTACTGGGCAAGGTCTCACCATCAAACCGAACAGTTTGACACAAGCTCAGAGCAATCTTCTAAAGTACAATTCAAAGATGTTCAAATCATTTTCATCAAACATTGATTACCATTCAAGTTAACGCATAAACAATGGATGTATAACAATTGAAGTTAAGCTTATACAATTCCAGTTGAGCATGCAAGGCACACTTACAATCAGCAAGAGGCTAGTGGTATGGACTAAATGGATTCCACACAAATGCATTCAACAATTTCCTCCATTCAATCTAATCAACATGAAAGTAAATGAGAAGTAGAAACCACGGGACTTGTTGAATAACACATTTCACCATAACTTCAATGAAAAGATTATCTCCATTTACAAGTCTTAACAACAATTCCTCCTTCTCCAAATCCATTCTAACTGCTTGCTATCTAATATCTATCAACTATTCACTATTGACTCTTAACTATTCACTATTCTCTATTAACCTTTACAAATGAAGAGCTTGAGATTTATATAGAGAGCTCATTACAATGAGTGGCAAGGATTGAACCCCATCGATAGCCAAGATTTTACAATAAAACCCTAATTAGGGTTTGTTACAACTAACTTTATTTTGGCCAATGAAATAATTACAACATTTTGACACATGTCATCTCTGGAGTGTTTGACCAATAAATAATGGGGGTAGGTACATTGGAGTTTGTGCCCCCATGGGTGAGCTTGGTTTATTGAATCGAGACATGCTGGTGTAGAACTTCCTTTGATTGGTGGAGTAATGATTGGGATGCCACCTCAATTTGCACCTATAAACCTCATTCATCATCATGAATGAGTATTGAGCAATATCTCTTGATACTCAACATTATTCACTTGCTCAAAGCTTGGTGTGATGATGATCAAGTTTGACCTTCTTCCCTCGCTTGCCTGTCTCGCCTTTGAGGTAATTGTATGAACTCTCTTCTTTATGAAATCTTTTGAATATCCTAAAGTCCTTGCGCAGTCACCTTTCTTGGTATCATTGTGCTTGCTGGTGGAATCCTTCTTCTTTTGAATGCAATGCTTGCCTTGTGTTGTGTTCCATCTTGGTATAGTCTTGAATGTGCTTCCTCACTCCCAACTTTGATTCTTCAATCAGACCTGGAAAAGAAGACATTTTGAATCATATTGATGAAATAACAAAATTAACTGAATCAATACACTCCCTATCACACTAAAAGAAGAATTTCGGACTTTTTGAGTGCAAATGGAGGAAGTTCGCTCCTACAGGAGAGCAATGGAAGTAACTTTCACTCCTAGAAGGGAGCAATGGAAGAGAAATTCGCTCCAATGTGATGGCAATGGAAATTGCTCCAACATGAATGCAAAGGAAGTGACATTCGCTTCAAATGATGAGCAACGGAAGTCATTACAATTTAGACACTTAGCTTGATTTCCTCTATTTACCCTCCATTCCATCCACTCAAATGCATCAAATTACCTTCATGTGAGGCCTTAGGAGCAAATTTGCTCTCATGAAAGAGCAAAGGAAGACGTATTTCTCTCCTGGGAGGGAGCAAAGGAAGAGTTTTTCGCTCTAAGACTCGGGCAATGAATTGACCTCAAATTCGCCCTCTAGCTTGGTTTCACCAACTCATGTCTTAGGTTTTAGTCTCTATGCACAAAAGATCATCAACCAACCCTCAATGAATGCCTTAGAAGTAAATTCGCTCTCATGAAGGAGCAAGGAAGAGGAATTCGCTCCAAGGTGAGGGCAATGGAAATAGTCTTAATTCTGCCACTTAGCTATGTTCCATCAACTCATGTCTGGGTATTCTTGCCATCCATGCATGTGAATGTGTCAAATTAACCTCAAGGCTTTAGAATCAAATTCGCTCTCATGAGAGAGCAAAGGAAGGCGTATTCACTCTTAATGAGGAGCAATGGAAGTATAATTTGCTCCAATCAGGGAGCAATGGAAGTAACCCTCATATTCACCACTTAGCTAGGTCTCATCAATTCTCCTCTTTTCATCAACTTAAATCTTGTAGTTATGCTCTCCTAGTGTGTAGATATGTCAAATTTTCATTAAGGGAGGCTTTGGAAGCAAATTTGCTCTCATGAGAGAGCAAAGGAAGACATATTCACTCCTAGAAGGGAGCAATGGAAGCACATTTCGCTCCTAAATGGGAGCAAAGAAATTTTTTTCACACTTAGCTAAATTTTCATCCATTCTCTCCATTCCATCAATCTATCTCTTAACTTTTTAATCCTCATGTGCAAAAGTCGTTAAATCACCTTCACCTAATGTTTTGAAGATGACTTCGCTCCTATGAATGAGCAAAGGAAGAGCAATTCGCTCCTAAAATGGGGCAATGGAAGTCAATTTCGCTCCTGGAGAGGAGCAAAGGAAGACGTATTTGCTCCTAGAAGGGAGCAATGTAAGTCAATTTTGCTCCTGGAGAGGAGCAAAGGAAGATGTATTCGCTCCTAGAAGAGGAGCAATGGAAGTAGTCTCAAATTTGCCACCTTCTTTCCATTCCTTTGTAAAAAATTTGATGCATTTGCTTCTTTCCATGATCAAAATGATGTTGAAGGTACTTAAACTTGCTCCTTAGCCTCAAATATGTTCAAGAAGTTCAAATCGCTCCAAGATGAGGGCAATGGAAGAGGATTTCGTTCCTAAGAGGGAGCAAAGGAAGACGTATTTCGCTCCTAGGAGAGAGCAAAGGAAATTTTCATGTACTTAGTCAAATTTCACCCCTTCAGCCTGCCTCTCAATGAAGTATGATCATATCGCTTGGATGACGAAGGAAACTTGCATGTTTGGCTAGACGTGATCTAAGGGGCTCCTACATTCAATCTCTTGTTTATGCCAAGCTAATGAGTAAGGACGACAATTCAAGAAGTTCACTTCTTCAAAGGAGCAATGGAAGTTCTTCAACCTTAATCTCATCTTCCTCATGCTACCTACCTCTTGATAATGTGCAATCACTCCACTTTGATGGCCAAGGAAGAAATTCGCTCCTATGAATGAGCAAAGGAAGACATATTCGCTCCTAAGAGGGAGCAATGGAAATCTTCATGTACTGGTTGCTCAATCAAAGCTCTGTGTTGCAATTTGTGATGACCAATAGTGAATGAGCAAAGGAAGACGTATTCGCTCCTGTGAATGAGCAAAGGAAGAAGTATTCGCTCCTATGAATGAGCAAAGGAAGATGTATTCGCTACCGAGAGGGAGCAAAGGAAATCATCATGTACTTAGCCAAATTTTGCCCTTTCAACCCGCAACTGACCTTCCTTACTATGCTCAAATTGACATCACTCGACCTCTTTCCAACCTAAGGAGGGAGAAATGACTCTACCATTACCTAGCCACCTGAGAAAGTGCACTTCTTCAAATGAAAGGCTAATAGCAAAAGACCTTACTACTACCAACAACTAAGCTAAGACAACTAACCTAAGAAGCGTAAAAGTGGGGGTCCCCATTTGCAATGGGGCGATGTGTGAATACGTCACAACAGTGCCCACTCATATCTCAAATGATAAAACAATGAAAAAACATGAGCAGACAGATTCAATATGAAATCAAGAATTGGAGGTCACTCAAAAATTCAAAATAGATGCTGTACAATGGCACTCTAGGCACACATAATATCTGACTGAATGCATAGAGCACGGATATCATTGATTCTTGGACCTCCAACTCAAATCATTCAAGACTGAATGCATAGAGCACGGATATCATTGATTCTTGGACCTCCAACTCAAATCACTTGAAAAGATGCATATCTCATTTTTCAGATGGTACAACAAGGTAAGAACATGCATACATAGATCCAACATGATTTTAAGGATTGGTAATCACTCAAAATGGATGCAAGAAAAATGACACTCAAAGTATGCACAATACTTGAAGCTCGACTCCTCGATCCAACATTCCCAAAGGAATTTTGGCTACCCGGATGGCTCGTATTTGTTTGAATGTTTTGAGGCATTCAGTATGACCCAGTTGACAAAAGGCCTGCACATTTAATTAGTACGCCAAGTCTACAAAGCAGGAACACATCAGAGAGTTGACAAATTGTCTCCAGAAGAGAAGGCTTAAACCTGGGAAGTTGTTAGAAGGTTTTCTTGCAAATACCCCTACTAATCATTGTAATATGGCATTTTGCATAAGTGAGATTTCTGAGAGAGTGAAAAGAATATATGTAAGAACAGAGAGAAAGTGCATGTAACCGACCAAGAAGCAAAAAATTTGTGATTGCTGGTCATGGAGATAGAAGAAGGTTAGATGCTTGTATTCTTGATTGCCTTTTCTGCTTTTCATGTTCTTGGATGAAACCATTATATGAGAATCTTCCAAAAATCAATGAAGAGCTCTTATCTTGCTTCACTTTGCAGAACTCTCTGTATTTTTCTATCCTGCTTTGGTTTATGGGTTTATGTATCTTGTCCATTTACATGGTTGCATCAAGATTCTAATTATGTGTGTATAATATGTCTAAGTTTTGTTTTGGCTCATGTAATCTGAATACTTACTACACATGGTTTATACATGGAATAAGACAATGTGACTGCAACACCTTAGCCTTGGTTCCCTTCACCATGCTAACTAGGGCTTAAGAGCTATGACAAATTTGCAGTCATCCAAAGTCCAAAACCTGACGACTACATTGTGGGCTTGTAATGTACTCTCTAGTAGTACATTGACCCCTAAGCTGATGCCTACTACTACATTTGTCAATATTTACATAAAACAGTCATATATTCATACAGACAAGAAGTAGTCAGTCAACCTTAATCATTACAGTAGCACAATTGACCTCATGATTATCGTCACAATCATAGTTTGAAGACTCTTTGAGTATTCTGCAGGAGGATGCAAACTCCTGAGTCCTTGAGCTAGCTGAGATGAATCGACCAGACTCTTGCAACAAGTCTGACCGAATCTTGGAGAGTACTTGGCTGAATCTTGCTCTAAGACTCTCTGAGTCTCAGGCTCAGACTTTCAAGTCGTGAGCTCAAAAACTATTCTATCTAGCACTTGGACATAACAGCCATGCTTTCTTAAGTGAAAGTTCAACTTGTTTTGGTCATTTTTTGCTCTTATTTGCCCATTTCATCCAATGAAGCATCAACATAGCAAGAAGAAGATTTGAGGAGATAATTTTTAAGGATTCAAAAGTTGATCAAGTCATCAAACTGAAGCCGTAGAATTGGATGCAACGGAGGCAAACAAAGACACTTTTGAAGGAACAATCTATCATCATTTTGATACCAACACCTTCTAGTTTAAGGATTGCAAAATTAAGTTACACTAGGAGAGGAAAGACAAAGATGTCAATTGTATTTAGTTGTTTTTCCATTTTGACATATCATTGTATGTAAACAATTATAATTCTGTTATACATTATTATTTATAATTGTTTTGTATTATAATGTATTGTTTGACTTTGAAACTATGATATTTCAAATTTTGAGAGTTTGAGGAGCACATGATATGTAATGTTTGAAATTTGAATTATAACGAATTCATAGTCAAATTAGACTTTTATGTTCTCTAAATGCATTAATTTGTTTGTATAATTATGAGGTTTTACTTTTCGAGTTTGTGCCGAGTTCATGCCAAGTCCCAAGTCCGAGTCAAAATTTTAGTCTGCTACGTCGAGTCTGAGTCTGAGTCTTCAAACTATGATCATGATATTGACATGAACATGCAAAATTGTATGAGCCACACAAATTTAGTATGCTATATGTAAAAGAGCATTTGCACCAAGAGTTACTCACATTTCCAATACTTACCTTGCAATAGCAAAATCATTTGATGCATTGGTTTTAGCTTCTACCACAATTGTGTTTTAAATTTCTCTCTCGAACTTACCATCCTCCACCATTTTCTCAACTAGGGTTGGATATGCAACCTTCTAAGCTTGAGCCCTTGTGATTGCTAGAGTGGTTTCCTCCATGGAAACATGGTCAGCATTGGTAACTATAAATTAGGGCAGTTAATTTTGTTATAATAACCAAGTACACACTAATGAGACATCAATGGCAAAGAAAAAAATATGCGATTCTAGCAAATGGTCCTGTTCATTGTATTGCAGCAATAGATAATAGGAAAGTTATTGCCATACCAAATGCAATATGTTGTTATCATATTGGATACAACCTTTTCTGCCATGAAGTTGCTGATTCTGGAATCAACCTCAGAAAGTGCTCCTAAATCAATCATTCTTGGTTTCCTTCAAATCTATTTCTTGGGTCAACAGATCTTGTTGATCCTTCTTTTTTTTTTCTCTAAGTTAAATGAGCAATCTTTCCTCACACACCAAGTCATCTAAAAATCTTGCAAAAACTAGTTGGGACAGTTTACACTGATCTGATCCTCAATGCAACAATTAAAGCATCATGTTTTTTTCTTTCTTTTTTCTTTGTATCTTCTTGCCCCTCTTTAAACATCCTCACATTTAATTTCTTCCAAACCATAATGGGGGAAGCTTCCATCAGGTCTTCATGTTTCTAAGAATCATTGGTTGCCTGTCTTCACACCGGTCTTATCATCCATCTCCAATTTCATATTACTGTTATAGTAGTCTTCATATGATGTGAGCAAGAGGACCCACGTTTTGACATTAGGCACTAAATGGTTGGACCTTTATCCAACTTAATAGTTCTCTTAGATGTTTGTTATTAGTCTTGACCAAATCGTACTTTCCTTGCTTTGTATTATAAGGTTTTGGTACTGTTGTCAATTTATGACACCCTCGGTCCATCAGTGAGAACCGATCAGAGATATGTTCCATGGACCAGCACTGCCCAGTTGATCAAGGAGAAAAGCAATGAAATCATGGTTTGAAGTGTTTTCTTGTTGGAAGTTCCTTGGCCCTCTCTTTCTCTAGCCCGAAACTTCGGAACCCCGAGGTTCCGAGTTTCTTTGCCTTAGCTTCTTTCTTTCCTGCTCCGGAACTCCAAGTTTCCGAAGTTCCCTTCCTTCCCTTAGCTTTCTTCTGTTCTCTACCTCGGAACCCCCAGGTTCCGAAGTTCCTTAGTCTTCAACCCTGGAACTCCGGAACCCCCAGGTTCCAAAGTTCCTTGTCCAACTACGGGGACACCGGTCCCCGAAGTTCCCCAACTACGGAGACCCCGGTCCCCGAAGTTCCCCAACTACAGAGACCCCGGTCTCCGAAGTTTCCAAGTTCCTAAGTCTTCTACCCCGGACCTTCGGAACCCCCAGGTTCCGAAGTTCCTTAGTCTTCAACCTCGGAACCCCAAGGTTCCGAAGTTCCTAAGTCTTCTACCCCGAAACTCCGGAACCCCCAGGTTCCGAAGTTTCTTGTCCAACTACGGAGACCCCGGTCCCCGAAGTTCCTCAACTACGGAGACCCTAGTCTCCGAAGTTCCCCAACTACGAAGACTCCGATCCCCGAAGTTCCCCAACTACGGAGACCCCGGTCTCCGAAGTTCCCCAAGTTCCTAAGTCTTCTACCTCAGACCTCCAAAACCCCCAGGTTCCAAAGTTCCTTAGTCTTCAACCTCGGAACCTTGGGGTTCCGAAGTTCCTAAGTCTTCTACCTCGGAACTCCGGAACCCCCAAGTCCCGAAGTTCCTTAGTCTTCAACCCTGGAACTCCGGAACCCCCAGGTTCCGAAGTTCCTTATCCAACTACGGAGACCCTGGTCTCTGAAGTTCCCCAACTACGGAGAACCCGATCCCCGAAGTTCCCCAAGTTCCTAAGTCTTCCTTCGGAACCCCGGAACCCCTAGGTTACGAAGTTCCTAAGTCTTCAACCCCGGAACTCCAAAACCCCTAGGTTCCGAAGTTCCTTGTCCAACTACGGAGACCCCGGTCCCTGAAGTTCCCCAAGTTCCTAAGTCTTCTACCTCGGAACTCCGGAACCCCCAGTTCCGGAGTTCCTTAATCTTCAACCCCGGAACTCCGAAACCCCCAGGTTCCGAAGTTCCTTGTCCAACTACGGAGACCCCAGTCCCCGAAGTTCCCCAACTACGGTGACCCCGGTCTCTGAAGTTTTCCAAACTACTTCCGACTTGCAACACTTCGGATGGCGTGATCGACACTCAAAGCTTTAAATGCTCCGACAGCTTTGGCGACTTATGCACTTTTTTTGTGGAGCCACAGGGGGTGCATTTAATGTTTTTGGCAAGATTTCCATCAAGGGAGATACAAGCCCATGCTTGGTGACCTATGTCATGCCTGACTTTGGAAGGTTAGTCAATCCACCTTCTCAGGATTGCCCTTGTGGGTATGGCTAGGTTGCTTGCATGTACAAGTCAAGTGCATGCACTTCCCTGCACCTCCAAATTGACATGCAGGGATCATGATCACCATTGTAACCCATTTTTTCTATATAAGGCTGTTAAGCCTCATTGTAAAGGTTCTCTCCCTATTTGCCTGGAGTTTTCTTATGCTCTCCTCTTCTCTTGAAGACTTGTAATCTTTGCATTTCTGCAATTGTAAGATTGGCTTTTGGCCTTATGATTAATTGAAGAACACTATTCTTGCCTTCTTTCAACCTATATATGTTGTGTATGCTTTCTTACCTTCATCATAGGTGTATGTTGTGGTTCTTTCTCTTCATATATGCTGTGTTAACTGGTTTTCTAAGTGTGACTTGTGGGAATCCTTTTCCCCTCTTGGCATTCAGTGGATTCTAATTGGGGTTACTCATATAACTGAAAGTTGTGCATCTTCAGGGTGTTTCGGTTAATTACTTGTGTCATTTCAGTAGGGAGAGGAACAATCTCTTCTTGGTGCATCACCTCCCTTTGTTTCAAGCAATTTCTCTCTTCTCTTTTCCTCTACAAGTTGTTAGGGTAGGCTTAGGAATTAGCTTTGAAGTGTTGAGTTGGTTCAACACCTGCACCTAGATAGAGAAGGAAGCCGGCCTTCTCCGGAGATTCAACCCCTTGCACAAGGTCCTAATAGAATATTAAAATAATGTTATTTTAGTATTAATGCTCAATAGTGTACATTCTATTTTAGTTAGATCGTCTTCGATCTTCTCAGCAGTTTCTTATTAGAAACTTGCTATTCTTATAAATATCCTTGCATTATTTATGAGCATCTTGCTCATTTTGTTAATACATCAATTCTTTGAAATCCATTGCGTGTCTCGCATTGTTTTATGGTATCAGAGCTATAGGAGAAATTTTTTCGGAAATTTTTTAATCCTAATTTCCAAATAGTGGAAATTTTCGAAATTATTTCTGGTTTTTAAAAAAAAAATCCATCAAGGTTTTTTTTTCTATTGCCTAGCTCCTGTGATCGACCTGCAGGGTCGTCGCGTTTTTCTTTTGCGACCTGTGTTCGCGCGACCTACAGGGTCGTCGTGACTGGTGTTCTGTCTGTCATCTCCGGCGTCGCGACCTCTGTATGCAACCTCTGGCGTCGCGACCTGCAACCTCCGGCGACGCGACCTGCATCCTTCGGCGACGCCATTCTCCTGCAATCCTCTGCAACCCGCGACCTGCACCTTTGGCGACGCCATTTTTTCTGAGAAAATCCATGGCTCCCACGACCTTCTGCATTTTTCGATTAAGGTGTTAACCTTTCAGTTTTTATCGAAAATCAATTATTCTTGCAGATTCGTGGTGGGCTTTTCGAACCCTAATCTGGGTAGTTGTCCGTTTTTTCTGGGTGCCTCGATTTTCGAGCCCACAGATCTAGATTTTGATAGCAGATTCCTTCTGGGTTTTTCGCACGAATTTGTGGGTTGTCTTTGGATTTTTTTGGGTCAGCCGAGAATTGTTTTTTGGGAAACGTGCAAATGGCTTCTCTCACCAATCTGATGTTAGAAGGCAGTCAATGCTTTAATGGCAACAATTACAACATCTGGAAACAGCGTATGTTGACCATTTTGAATATAGGCGTCTTGACCAGCTTGTTTTGGGAAAAGAGCTCAAACCTGGTACACCGGGTGCAGATCAAGATAAGTTTGATGAACGCAATCGGGAGGCAGTTATGCTTCTCAAACTCTCAGTGACTGATGATCAGAAACCGCAGATTCCTTCCGGCAAGACAACTTCTGACATCTGGAAGCATTTGAAGGAATTGCATGAGACATCCGACAAGAGTCGAGCATTCTTTCTAAAGAATCAGCTGTTCTCCATTATGAAGGACGAACGTATGTCCTTACAGGAACACCTCACGAGGATTAAGGACATTCGAGATCAGCTCGAAGCTATTGGTCGGACTATGGAGGAAGAAGACATGGTAGTAATCACTCTGAAAAGTCTTCCGAAATCGTATGAACACTTCATTGAGACCCTCAATATTACTTCCACTAATGTTGATCTAAAGTTTTCAGAATTGTGCACCAAACTTCTACAGCAGGATCGCTGGAAACAACAGTTTGGAAGTGGTACTACATCAGCCTCCTCGGAAAATGCCTTCACAGCTCAATCCTTTCACAAGGATAAAGGCAAATTTCAGTCCTCTCAATCTTCTCAGCAGAAAGGCTCTTCTCAGACACAGGATGGAGCTAAGAAGAAGAATGTGCAATGCAATTACTGTCACAAGTATGGCCATATGAAGAAAGATTGCCGTCAAAGGCTCGCTTCTGAACAAAAGAAGCAAGGAGGGTCACACCAGAAGGCGCATGTTGCTGAACATTCCGAGCAGAAAGAGTCTGCCTTTTATGCCTTTATGGCTAAGAGGTCTTCAGATCATGCCAGGTCTTCTGCTTGGTACATCGACTCTGGTGCATCACGTCACTTTTCTCATCGACGTGACTGGTTTACAGACTTCTCACCTTTCAGTGATTCCGTTGTATTTGGCGGAGGTGAGGAGTATACAGTTGTTGGCAGAGGCACTGTTCAGATACAGTCTGGTGGCAGGACTCCTTTTTCTAGATGTGTACTATGTTCCTGGAATGGAACTTAATCTGCTCTCTGTCAGCCAGATTATGAGGAATTCTCCTCAGCTAGATGTGGTGTTCAGTGCTCACAAGTGTTCCATTATTGATCGGGAGACTCGTCTTACTGTTGCTGTTGGTCTAGAGGATCATGTCCTATATAGGCTTCTTGACACTGGTGATTCTCCTGAAGTGGCTCTGGCAGCTCGTGTTTCTCCTCTCAACACTTTGTGGCATCAGAGATATGGACATCTCAACATTCAGTATCTCTCTCAGCTATCTTGGGAGAGACTTGTTTCAGGGTTACCTGATATTCAAACTCAGCATCTTGGAGTTTGTGGCGCCTGTCAAGCTGGCAAACAGCATCGGACTTCATTCACAAATGGAAAGTCTTGGCGCGCATCTAAGGTACTTCAATTACTTCATGCTGATATTTGTGGTCCTATGAATACATCTTCTGTTACTGGTTGCAAATACTTTTTGCTTATTGTAGATGATTTTAGTAGAAAGATGTGGGTGTACTTTCTTAAACATAAATCAGATGTATTTAGTATCTTTCAGAAGTTTAAGTCCTTTGTTGAAAAAGAGTCTGGACATAGTATCATTACTCTTAGGACAGATAACGGGGCGGAATTTTGTTCTTCTGCATTCTCCAACTTCTGTGATACCCATGGCATCAAACGCCAATTGACTACACCCTACACTCCTCAGCAAAACAGTGTTGTCGAGCGTCGCAATTGTACGGTTGTTGAGATGGCTCGCTCTATGTTACAACACAGGAGTGTTCCGAATAAGTATTGGGCTGAAGCAGTGTTTACTGCTGTCTACCTACTTAACCGTTCTCCTACTCAGGCTGTTAAGGGGAAGACTCCAGAAGAGGTTTGGTCTGGTCGGAAGCCTACGATCAGCCACTTGAAGGTTTTTGGCTCCGTTGCCTATGTTTGGATTCCAGATGCTAAGCGCTCCAAGTTGGATTCCAAAAGTCAGAAACTCATGATGATAGGATACAGTGATCACCATAAGGCCTACAAACTGATCGATATAGACACTGAACGTCTTATCTTCAGTCGAGATGTCGTATTTGATGAAGACAAAGGATTCTTTCAGTCCCCTTCTTCTGAGCAGAGTTCTGAGGATCAGCCTCACAGTGTTCTTATTCCATTAGGTTCGCCTGATGGGAGGGATGATGCAGAATCTATTTTCGCTGATGCACTACCTGAGTTCCCTCCGGAGAATAATCCTTCTCCTGCTGCTCTTGTTCCTGATCCTGAGCCTCTTCCAGCTCCTCCAGATGTTCGCACTTCTACTCTCCGGCCTAAATGGTGGGCCAAGACCATTGGTGATCTCAGGGATACTGAGCTCATTGAGGGTAGAACCTCCCGTAATAAGAGCAAACAGCAACATACAGTCAATTTTGCTCTCATGGCTAACATACACAGTGTTTTTGAGCCTCAAACATACTCAGAGGCTAAAGGTATACCTGAGTGGGAACAGGCTATGGAAGCTGAGTTTCAGAGTCTTCATTAGAATCACACTTGGGCCCTTTATGATCTTCCTTCAGGGAAGAAGCCCATTAGCTGCAAATGGGTGTACAAAGTAAAATACAAAGCTGATGGAACCCTGGACAAGTATAAGGCTCGTCTTGTTGCTCGTGGGTTCTCACAGAAAAAAGGCATTGACTACGAGGAGACTTTTGCTCCTACAGCCAAAATGAGTACCATACGGCTCGTTCTTGCCTTGGCAGCCCAGTTCAGTTGGAAAGTCCATCAGATGGACGTCAAGAGTGCTTTTTTGAATGGTGACTAACAGGAAGAAGTCTACATGACACAACCCCCAGGATTCAAGGTTGCTGGTCAAGAACAAAAGGTCTGTAGACTAGTCAAAGCACTCTATGGTCTGAAACAAGCTCCTCGGGCTTGGTACATGAAAATTGATAAGTACCTGACAGATCATGATTTTCAGCGAAGTCCATCTGATGCAAACCTGTATATCAAGCATACTAGTAATGATATTTTGTTTGTGGTTGTCTATGTGGATGACTTAATCATTACTGGCAGTTCAGCACTTTTGATCACTGGGATCAAACAGGATTTGTGCCGCACCTTTGATATGACAGATTTGGGACTTCTACATTACTGCTTAGGAGTTGAAGTCTGGCAGACTGAGAACAGTATCTTTCTCTCTCAGTCCAAGTATGCCAGAAGTCTTGTGGACAGGTTCAAAATGCAGGATTGCAAACCTGCCTCTACTCCTATGGAACCCGGGCTCAAACTTTCAGCTCAGTCATCTTCACCAGTTGTGGATGAATATCTGTTCAGGCAACTAGTGGGCAGTCTCATCTATCTTACTGCCACTAGACCTGACATCAGTTTTGCAGTGAGCTACATTTCACGCTTCATGACAGCTCCCAAGGCTGATCATTGGATAGCAGCGAAGCGTGTGCTCCGTTATGTGAGTGGCACTCCTGATTATGGACTTTTGTACACTCGGAGTTCTGATCCTATACTCGGTGGTTACACTGATTCTGACTGGGTAGGTTCGGTTGATGACCGTAAGTCTACAGCAGGGTATGTGTTTAGTTTGGGATCTGGTGCTGTCACATGGACTAGTAAGAAGCAGCAGGCAGTGGCTCTCTCCTCGACAGAAGCAGAGTATCGGGGAGCAGTTAAGGCATCTTGTGAGGCAGTTTGGCTTCGACGAATGCTTGCGGATATGCATGTCTCTCAGGCAAGTCCTACTCCCTTGTTTTGTGATAATCAGGGAGTGTTCAAAGTTTAAACTCGCCAAGAAATCAGTCTTCCATGAAAGAACCAAGCATGTGGAAACTCATTGTCACTATATTCGACAGCTGGTTGAAGACGGATCCATCCAGTTGCTGTATGTTCCTACCTCGGAGCAGCCGGCAGACATCTTCACCAAGCCCCTTGGTCCTGATAAATTTTTAAAATTCAGGGGGTCTATAGGTGTAGTTAATAGATTGAGCATTAAGGGAGGGTAATAGAATATTAAAATAATGTTATTTTAGTATTAATGCTCAATAGTGTACATTCTATTTTAGTTAGATCGTCTTCGATCTTCTCAGTAGTTTCTTATTAGAAACTTGCTATTCTTGTAAATATCCTTGCATTATTTATGAGCGTCTTGCTCATTCTGTTAATACATCAATTCTTCGAAATCCATTGCGTGTCTCGCATTGTTTTAGGTCCCACACTTTGGGGTTGTTTCCATGTTTCACAAGGTTGCTGAGTTGATAGCTTAGCAAGGGTGCAAGCTTTTGTGATAACAGTTTTTGGCACGCCCGGTGGGACTTATTCAATTCACATGCTAAGGATTTAGTGCTATTCTTAGTGTTTTGGCCTTTAGAGGCAGTCATCTCTCAAGCACTTGGCCACTCTGCTCAACGACCAGTTCGTGCTCACACAAGGTTCATAACTCTGGGACCCCGGAACCCCCAAGTTCCCAAGTCATCGTAACTCTGCTTACTCCAGAACCCCGGAACCCCTAGGTTCCAAAGTCAATGAAGCCATCTTACTCCGGAACCCCGGAACTCCCAGCTTCCTCACTCCTGAACTTCCTCACTCCGAACCTCCGAGCTCCCGAGGTGCCGAAGTGGTCATACTCCGCAACTTTGGACCTCCGAGCTCTCGAGGGTGGTTGCAGATTTCATGCCCAGAATTCATACAAGGGCATCTTCTAGGGGCAGTTTCCAATTCATAGAGCTTCCATCTGCAAGCTCTAGAAGGAGAGGTAGACCTTCATTATCACCAGTCAAGGGTGACGAGGTTGTAAACACTCCATCTCCCAAGTCTCGTTCTACTCCTCCATTTACAAGACCTTTTCGATCAAGGGCTCCGACCACTCATATCAATAGACCATTGTTTCACATGGCAAGAAATCAAGTCTTTGTTACCTTCAATGGGGGGAGTCCCCTTGTTTTGACTCAATGGAATGACATACCAGTGGCTGCGTTGAAGAGTATACCATACTTCATTGGTGAAACAGCTACTACACCCATTGAGCACATTCAAGACATTGCAAACATCTGCTCCGTCCATAACATCACTCAGGACGATGTTGCTGTCAGACTCTTGGCCACATCCTTGAAAGGCAAAGCCTTGCAGTGGTATAGAGGGTTGCCGTCTAGCTCCATCCACAATTGGGACAAATTGGGGGAGAAATTGTGCAATCATTTTGAAGACAAAAGTGATCACCTATCACTTGTGGAGTAGTTAACTACGATCAAGAGGGAACCCCGCAAGTTCATGGGAGACTTCAACTTTAGATTCCATAAGACATGGAATAGGATCCCGGCTCTAGTGAAGCCATCTCCAAATCATGCATTCTTGTATTATCTTAGAGCTCTCAACAGCGATATAGCTGTCATGATCCAATCAATGGGTGGAGCCTCTCTACCGGGTGCATATGACATAGCCATAAGAGCAGAAAATTGTTTGATCGAGGCTGGGAAGATAGCTCCAAGGCCTCCAATGCCTCTCTTCCCAGAAGCTCCTACTCAACAGCCAACCTTGGCTCCTATTCCCATGGCATCTGCAAGTCAACCATCCACGCCATCTACGTCCTCTAATGAGCTCCATGAGGTCAAGGCTCTATTACAAAACTTTGGCAATGAATTGGTGGCACTAAAAAGACAACAAACTCAGTATAACAAACCTTACCAAGCACAAGGTCAGAATTATCAGCAGAACAGGCCACCCTTTCAAGGGCAAAACCAATGGAGCAATGTCAGGCCTTTGAATATGTGAACCCTACAAACGCAAGCAACTCAAAGGCGATAGTTCCAATGCAAAATAACCTTGCCCAAGAGCAAGATTGGTGTCAACCATGTAATCAGCCACACAACCAAGGTGTATGCCAAAGTGGAGGGTTTGTCCAAACTTTAGTAGTGCAAGATGAGCCGACCACCTCTAGCCAGCAATATGACCCAAATCAGCCTAGTGTTGGTCCCCAGGCTCACTTACAAGGGGATTCTACCTTTGTCAATTGGCAGGAGGCAGAATTCTGTGGTTTGAACCAAACAACTGGTGAGTCCATGCTGCAGTATGCAAGGTCAAAGAAGAGAGCCATGGAGGCTACCTCACCTTCAACATCAGTCCAAGCTCCAACACCCAATGTAGCCATCCATGATACAAGCCAAAGTACCATGCAAGGGAACAAGAGGCAGGAGGAGACCCAAGTCATCCAAAGAGCAAAGGCGGACCTTGTAGCCTCAAAGGGGCCTCTAAAACCAGCTAGTGTCTCTTTCAACATAGTTGATCAAATGAAGAAGGCCAACCTCAACGTCACTATGTGGGAGGCCCTTTCAATCCCGTCTCAAAGGGATTTGCTTAAGGAGGCACCGAAGGAAATCAATCAATCAGATGAGGAGGCAGCAGTCAACGGAAAGACAGTCTCCACCAGTTTGGTGCAACCCAAGGAGGAAGAAGATTCAAGCAAGATCAGCAAGCCTCCCCCTTTTTATCTCTCCTTAATCGTAGGAGACAATTTGGTTCACAACTGCATGATAGATTCGGGAGCTAGTAGCTCAGTCATGCCTAAGAGGGTAGCTGATCTTCTTGGCATAGAATACGAACCTGTGACCAAAGGGGTGGTCCAATTAGATGGCACTTCTATAAAGACAGTAGGGGTGGTAAAAAAATTTAAGTTAACCTTGCATGCATGCCCTGGTTGCACTGTCTTGCAAGACATATCAATCATCGACCTCCCTGCCTTCTTTGCCATCTACTTGTCTAGAGACTTCACTGCGAAGATAGGTGGGTACCTGTCTTCCGACTGATCCCATATGCTATTTCGAACAAGGTATGGTACCAAGGTCACCATAAGGGCATAGCCCATTGCCCAAAACCACATTGAACCCTACACCCCTAGCCCTATAAACATGAATTGCACTTTGCATGAAGAGGGAGAGGAGTGTGTTGTCCATGAGCCTGCTACTCTCTTGCAGGAGGTTCCTGATTGCTTGCTGGACGAATGGGCCAATGCTTTTCAGTTTGATCCAGTAGCTGAGACTGAAGAGACCGGGCTTGGCACCTATTGTATCCATGAAGAGGATACTCCTATCCCTAACCTCATCAAGACGCAAGGAGATTCAGAGGGGTTATGGAGCATGTTTTTTGATGGTTCAAGAAACAAGAATGGTGCAAGCGCCGGGGTAATGCTTGTTTCTCCTGAGCAGGAGAAATATTTCTTCTCTTTTAGGCTTCAATTTGGTTGCACTAACAATGTCGTTGAGTATGAAGCCTTGATCCAAGGTCTCCAACTTGCACAAAGCAGAAAGATAAGATCTCTGCAAGTATTTGGAGATAGTGAGTTGGTTGTTAATCACATCCGAGCCCAAAGTGTAGCAAAAAACAACCTACTCAAATCATACAAACACAGGGTTTGGGACTTGATTGAAGGATTCAAGGCCTTCAATATCCAGAGCATTCCTAGGGGTCAAAACAAGCATGCTGATAGGCTTGCAGCAGTTGGTGCTCAATTTGACATACCAACGCATGTTGCACGAGAGGAAGAGCAACACATCAGACTTGTTGTGAGGCCTGCTGTCCCGGACAATCAAGTGAATTGGCAAGTGTTTGAAAGCGATCAGCAGATCATCAACTTCTTGCAAAATGAAGCAGAATTTTCTGCTAAAAATCAGTCCAAGCTGCAAGACCAGTATGGAGATCAAATCATGCAGCTCAACTCCAACAAGTTGCCAAAAGGTCTAGTTACTTTGGAGGGCATTTTCAACTCGGATGATCAGTTGAAGTAGAGGATGAACTTGGCTGCAAAGAGGGATGATTACAAGCCAGTTGTTGTTGTTGAGGGTAGGTCCTTGAACTTGGGCAAGGTGTGTTCCTCAACCGAGCAAGAGGCCTTCGTTGAGCTTTCAACAATATGATGACATAGTTGCTTGGACCTATGAAGACTTGAAGGGTTTTGATCCTAGCTTAGCCCAGCATACCATAGAGCTAAACCCGGATGCAAAGCCAGTTAGACAGAAACAAAGGCCAATACACCCCAAAATCGAGCCACTAATGAGGAAGGAGTTGACCAAGCTCATAGAAGCCAATATCATCTTCCCTATCAAGCACTCCTCCTAGGTGGCCAGCCTTGTCCCTGTAAGGAAGAAGAATGGGGAGATCAGACTATGTGTAGACTTTAGGGATCTCAATAAAGCCTCCCTTAAAGATCGCTATCGCCTTCCCTCTATGGAGCAGATTCTCCAAAAGGTCAGTGGCTCAGAAAGATTTTCATTCTTGGATGGGTATTCAGGTTACAATCAGATCTTGGTCCAGGAATCAGACCAATACAAAACTGCATTTACTACTAAGTGGGGCACCTATGCTTATTGTAAAATGCCCTTTGGGCTAACCAATGCAGGTGCCACGTTCCAAAGAGCAATGGACATGGCCTTCAAGGGTGTATTAGCAAGGTTTGTGCTTGTATACCTTGATGACATAACTGTTTATTCGAAGCATGCAGCTGATCATCTTGTTCATCTTGAGCAAGTGTTCATGAGATGCAGGGAGTATGGTGTGTCCTTGAACCCTAGCAAGTGTGTATTTGCTACTGATCAAGGAAGATTGCTAGGACACATCGTATCCAAGGAGGGTTTGACCATTGATCCAGAGCGAGTGGAGGCTATTCTTTCTCTTCCACTCCCCAGTCACAAGAAAGGATTGCAAAGTTTCCTTGGTAGGATCAACTTTGTGAGGAGGTTCATTCCCAACCTTGCCACCATGGTAAAACCCCTCACTTCCATGTTGAAGAAAAACTTGGTTTTCAATTGGACCAAGGAAGGAAGGGCCGGTTTCGAAGAGATCAAACAAGTAATTGCTCAGGCCCCTACCCTCGTCAATCCTAATTATCTAAGTTACCGGTTCGGGTTCGGGTTCGGGTACGGATTCGCGGATTCGGCAAAAAAAATAAATCTTGGGTACGAGTACGGGTGTCCGTACATATATATATATATATATATTTTTTTTAATTTTATATATATACCCATATACTATATATATGGTCAATATATACAATCCATACAAAAATAAAATATACAATGTGACTTTCCATACATAAATGATAAATCATAAATCCATAATTATTAATTGCCAATGCCAATAAATATTCATATATCGCAAATGTAATCAGTAAACTAATAACTAAAGTCTAATATCATATTCATAATTTGCAAAAAAGATAATATTCAAGTTTCAAGTCTTTTTTAAAAAGTCATAAAGGGGCGAATTAGAGTTTTATTATTAAAAAACTATTTTAAAAAGTCTTTTTTTATTGTTTCTTTGACTCGCGGGCCCCGTTTTTGAGAAACCACGGGCCTTGGTTCATGCGGGTCCTCCTGGATTCGACTTGGGTTCCACCCGGGTCCTTCCCAGGTGGCCGGGTTCCCTGTGGGTCCTGCGTTGGGAACCCGACCACCTGGGAGGAACCTAAGGAGAACCCGGGGAGAACCAGGACCGGGGCAAGAACCAGAACCGGAACCCAGGCCAAAAGGGGAAGAACCGGTAACTTAGCTAATTATGAAAGGGATTTTATCCTCTATACCTTTGGAGGAGAATCCAGCATTTCAGCTGTCCTAACCAAAGAAACGGGACTCGGACTCGGCAAGGCCGACTCGGACTCGGACTCGGCACTCGGCGTCAGACTCGGCTGGACTCGGGATAGTGAAAAACTCAAGAAATTTAGAGATTTTTAAATATTTAAAACTTGTTTCAGACACCCTTTATTGAATACACCTTAAAGACACAATAACATCATCAAACTCGGCTCATTTGATTACATACACAAGTATACATCAATCACATAAGCATAAACGCAAATTGTAGCTGAAGAAAATAACAAACATAGATATATAAATATTGTCAAATGTATACAATATTACAAAACTCATGGAATAAAAAATCCATGTCATCATATGATCATCATCAAATGTTTCATACAAATACCAAAGGTAAATACAACTACAAGTCTATGGCTCAGAGGAGCCTGCACCCTCCGGCCCCGGCCCCGGCCCCCTACGAAGGCATCTAAGGTAGGTCCTGGATGATTCGACTGCCATAGCCGCTCCCCGTGACACCATGCCATGCTCACCAACATCAGGAACATCCGTGTCACTATCTGCCTCTGAATCTCCTGTCTGTGCTCGTGCTCTCCGCTCCTCCTCTGCCATGGGTACAGTCTCAACCTCTATATCTACCTGGTCAATCCAATCAGTGTCAGACTCGGAGGTTAAATTTTCTCTACTTCTATCGACGCAGTTTCCCCCATATTTTTTGACGGGGGTTTGGGGGCAGCGCTCCCTATCGCGATACAGGGCGAGGTCGAGGGGCAGCGCCCCGCGAGGCCAATAAAACTTATTACAAGTCTGAATTAGGGTTTCTTTGAGAGTCTTCCTTAAGGCCTGGTTTTGCTCTTGTTGCTAATTGGGTCTTGCTTGGTGAGTGAGTATCATTCTTGAAGGTCCAAGCTAGGTCAAGTTGGTGAGTGATAAAGTCTGGAATGTCATCCTGATCTTCAAATGCCCTGAAATTTGGCTAAGTCTGGAATGTCCTGATCCTGAAATTTGACTAAGTCTGGAAAACTGAAGAATCTTCCAAAAACTAGATTTTGCAATATAACTCCTGGAGGCCCGAAACCACTCTCAAACATCCTGACAGTATATATGGAATATAACTTAAAGTATAAGAAAGAAGAAAGATATAAGGAAATTTCTTATACTTAAATGTTATATTCCATAAAATAATCCTGACAGAGAGACCAAAATGTCAAATTTCGCCCTTCCAAAAAAACTTATTACTTTTAAAAAAAACTTTTTAAAATGTTTTTTTTTTGTCATTTTATTAAACCAGCTAGTAGCCGAGTCTGGGGCTCAGGACTCGCTGAGTCTGGCGATTTTGAGCCAAACTTGCCAACTCGGCGAGTCTGGCGAGTTTACTCCCCAGACTCGGACGAGTCCGAGTCCGAGTCCCTAGGACTCGCCGAGTCTGGGCGAGTCCCGTTTCTCTGGTCCTAACACAGCTAAACGATGACAAGTTGGAGCAACCTATTGCTTTCTTTAGTGAGGGGCTAAAGGACTATGAACTTAAATATAGCTATGTAGAGAAGCAAGTCCTCACGGTTGTAAGGGCATTAAAAAAATTCAGGCACATGTTGTCCAACAACAGGATCCAACTCTTAGTTCTGCATGCAAGTGTCAAGGATTTCCTTCTAAACAAGGATATCAGTGAGAAGAGGGCTGGGTGGATAACCAAAGTCATGGAGTATGACATCAACATCAAGATCACCAAGCTTGTAAGAGGCAGGGGCCTGTGTGAACAACTTGTCTCATCTTCTGAGACTACTTTAGAGGTCGCCCCTGTGTTACAAGAGGATCAACCAACTGACAACAACACTCAATTCAATTGGGTAAGTGACATGACCACCTTCTTAATGGAAGGTAGATACCCCCAAGGTCTGGACCGGACCAAAAGAAGACATTTCAAGTTGCAGTCCATTCCCTATGTCTTAGTGAATGGCACTCTTTTTCGAAAAGACTCCAATGGAGTCTTACTAAGATGCATCGAGCAAAACCAAGTCAGCAGATTGTTAGAGGAATTTCATGATGGCTCTTCAGGGGGCCACTTCTCTGCAAGGACTACGACTATCAAAATAATGAGGGCTGGTTATTACTGGCCATTCTTATTCAGTGACTCACATAGATGGGTGAAGAATTACAAAAAATGTGCTCTCTTCTCTAGGAAGCAAAGACTAGCTGCCCTACCCCTTCATCCCATCCAAGCATATCAACCATTCGCCAAATGGGGTTTAGACTTCATTGGCATGATAAACCCACCTTCTAATACTGGCCATAAGTGGATCTTGGCCGCAACAGATTACTTCACTAGGTGGATGGAGGTAGTCGCATTGAGGGATGGCACTGAGGCCTCAGTGTTGGAATTCCTTGAGGGAATTGCGATGAGATTCGGTGTCCCCTCCACCATCATATTAGACAAAGCCAGGGCATTTGTTGGAACCCAAATCAGTTCTTGGGCAGTTAAGCATGGTGTATACTTGAAGACATCATCCAACTATTACCCTCAGAGTAACGGCTTAGTTGAATCTTCCAACAAGAACCCAGGATAATTAAAAGGACAATTGAAGACAATCAGAGGGCATGGCACACTAAGTTGAGGACAGCCTTATGGGCTGACGGGATCACACCCAAGAGGGCGATCGGTAACTCCCCTTTCATGCTAGTATATGGGAAGGAAGCAAGACTCCCAACTTCCCTAGAGTTACCCTCTCTTGAACTAGCACATCAGCTGGAATTAACAGAGAATGATGCCATGACAGTAAGACTAGCTGAGTTGATGGAGCTAGAGGAGGTTAGAAGTCAATCTATGCATACACTTAAGACTCATCAAGAGCAGGTTAAGAAGGTTTTTGACAAAAAGGCTACTAATAGGGTCTTCAAAGAGGGAGATCTAGTTCTCAAGTGGGATGCAGACAGAGCCAAAGCTGGGCGACGCTCCAAATTTGATGCTATCTGGAGTGGTCCATATGTCATTACTAGCTGCAAGAAGGCCAATGCATTTCATCTCTCCAAGCTTGATGGCGAAGTTCTTCCAATTCCAGTGAATGGGATTCATCTCAAGCCTTGCTTCTAAAGAGGGTGTTGATGACTATGTAAATATTAGACTAGAGGTTGTTTTGTTTTCATAAGTACTTATGCATGCGCCTCATTCTCCTTAAGAGGGTGTATGCTCTAGTTTTCAGTTTTCCTCCAAGTGATGGCACACATGTTTGGGCTTCCATGACTCAGTGCCCAATGGATGCTTAAGGCTTCTGGACTTCATGCTTAGCAAGCAAGCATCCCACAGAAATCGCCAAAAATGTTGTCATTTTATGACACCCTCGGTCCATCAGTGAGAACCGATCAGAGATATGTTCCATGGACCAGCACTGCCCAGTTGATCAAGGAGAAAAGCAGTGAAATCATGGTTTGAAGTGTTGTCTTGTCGGAAGTTCCTTGGCCCTCTCTTTCTCTAGCCCGAAACTTCGGAACCTCGAGGTTCCGAGTTTCTTTGCCTTAGCTTCTTTCTTTCCTGCTCCGGAACTCCAAGTTTCTGAAGTTCCCTTCCTTCCCTTAGCTTTTCTTCTGTTCTCTACCCTAGAACCCCCAGGTTCCGAAGTTCCTAAGTCTTCTACCTCGGAACTCCGGAACCCCCAGGTTTCGAAGTTCCTTAGTCTTCAACCCCGAAACTCCGGAACCCCCAAGTTCCGAAGTTCCTTGTCCAACTACGGAGACCCCGGTCCCTAAAGTTCCCCAACTATGGAAACCTTGGTCTGACCCCGGTCTCCGAAGTTCCCCAAGTTCCTAAGTCTTCTACCCCGGACCTCCGGAACCCCCAAGTTCCGAAGTTCCTTAGTCTTCAACCCCGGAACCCCCAGGTTCCGAAGTTCCTAAGTCTTCTACCCCGGAACTCCGAGAACTCCGGAACCCCCAGGTTCCGAAGTTCCTTGTCCAACTACGGAAACCCCGGTCCCCGAAGTTCCCCAACTACGGAGACCCTGGTCTCCGAAATTCCCCAACTATGGAGACCTATTGTGACGTTTTCACATATCGCCCCATTGCAAATGGGGACCCCCTCTTTTTGCTTTTTGTTTTGCCTATTCTTCTCTCTGCTTTTAGGGTTTTAAGTGAGTGAGTTGTTTGGGCTAAGGCTAAGCCTTAGGGGTTCCTTTTGGATATTTTTTCAAGCTGAGTCCAGTAAAAATTTTGAAAGTTATTAAGCGTCCTCCCGAAGATTGAGATTATTGAAGTAAGATAAGTCTGTCAGGAAAGTCAGATATGTCTCAGGTTAGGTCTAGTCAGGGTTCTTTTTGGGAAAATTCAAATTTTGTCTAAGTGTTAGCATTTTGAAGATGAAATTGTATATTCTTGCTTAGGTAAATTTTGATCAAATTTCGGAGGCAAGATGATGCCTGAAACACAAAAAGTGCTCCCGTCCCTCACTGAAGGACCATGCCACTTTTTCAAGATAACTGATTCCTGGCCTTGAAGATGACCTAACTTTGCCTTGTGAAATGATTGGAGACCTAAATTTTGAATATTTTAGCCAGAAAGGACAAAAGTGCTCCCGTCCCTCACTGAAGGACCAGAGCACAAATGTTATTTTATGCATATTTGTCACTGACTTTTCTATTTTGTTTTGTGCAGGGTCTTCCAGAATGATAATTGGACATGACTTGATACTTTTGAAGATTTTGAAGGCACAAAAATGGTGAATTCTGAAGGTTAAAGGAAAAAGTGCTCCCGTCCCTCACTGAGGGACCAGGGCAAAAAGACTTATTTGAGCCATTCCTGGCCTTGTTTGGTTAAATTGAGACATCAAAGGCATGGTGAAGGACGAAATGAACATTATAGAGCATCCAGACTTGATTGAAAACAATGAAATGATGAAGTTTTGGCCTAGAAGGTCAAAAGTGCTCCCGTCCCTCACTGAAGGACCAGAGCACTTTTCTTTATATGCACAATTTTAGACCTTTATTGGACATTAACTTCTATTCATAGCATGAAGTAAGATGAAATCTTCCCTAGCAAAGAAATTTCGAGGTGAAAAGTGAGACAATTTGGCTTAGAATGCAAAAAGTGCTCCCGTCCCTCATTGAAGGACCGTGCCACTTTTTTCAAATTTGCACTATCTTTGCAAGGTTAAGGTGATTTTATGATTTGAAGAGGTTAAGGGAAGCATATTTTGTCCATTGAATATAATTTAAGTAGTCTACAAAGGAGTAAATCAACCCAAATGACAAAAAGTGCTCCCATCCCTCACTGAAGGTCTATGCCACTTTTTCAAGTTTCTCTTCTTTGTTTGATATTTTATGGCAAAACTTGAGTTGGATGGGAAAGACGAAAGATGTTTTATGCCTTGGATGCAATTGAGAGATTTAAAGAAGAAAAAAAAGTATGCCAAGGTCAAAAAGTGCTCCCGTCCCTCACCAAGAGACCAAGACAAAAGTGCTCCCGTCCCTCACTGAAGGACCATCCCACTTCTCTAAAAATACAAATTTCTTGCAAAGGCAAGGCAAGTTGCGTGATTGAAATGAATGAGAGAAGGCAAGATTCATCCATTGAAGATAATTTCGAAGGCTAGCAAAGGACAGATAAGCTTGTAATTGCAAAAGTGCTCCCGTCCCTCACTGAAGGACCATGCCACTTAATATGTTATCTTCCCTTTCTCACCAATTTTGGACAAACTGAGACCAAGGCGCAAGTTTGAAAAAGTGTTTAAAATGCCTCGAAGTTGAATTGAGATGCGAGAGTTGCAAATTTTGACGACAACTGGCAAAAGTGCTCCCGTCCCTCACTGAAGGACTGTGCCATGTTTTCCAAATATGACCATTTACCTTGCATTTTGAAATGATATTTTTATTACCAGGGCTCAAGATGGTGTGAAATGTGATATTCTACGCCTTGAGGGTAAATTGAAGATTACTATGATCAAGAATTCATGCAATGGACTCAAAAGTGCTCCCGTCCCTCACTGAAGGACCGTCCCACTTTTTTTGAAAACAACAAATTCCCTCCGAGATTATGCTAAGGCAACGTTGTATGAGATGGGAAGAATCTTCTAAAGCATGGTGAACAAAGGTTTGACTTCAAAAATTGAGAATCCTAGCCTAAAAATGAAAAAGTGCTCCCGTCCCTCTCCAAGGGACCAGAGCGCTTAACATGTGCATTCTTTATTTTGCAATATCCCAACGTTGATATCCTCCAAATCACATGAAATGCCAAATTTGCCAACTTCGAGATTTTTGCAAAAGGAAAATTAATTAAATTGGCATTTAATAAAAAGTGCATAGCATTTAATAATTAATTTTAAGCCTTAGAAAATCGATTTTTTTATTATTATTAAGGCATTTAAAATTAATTTTTTATTAAATAAAATTAAAAGATGGAGCGCTTGGAGGTTTATTTTTATTCATTTTATCAAGTCGGCCTCTTCTTTTTTCTTTTTTTTTTTTTTAATTTTATTTATTTTTAGGCTTCTTTGCTAGGTCGGCCTCATGGTTGAAGAAGGTGAGCGCTCTATAAGAGAGGAGTGTTGTGGACAAATGTAAATCATTCATTCATTGTTTTAAAATGCGAATTGGAGGAGCAAATTGGAGAGGCGAATTTCTTGCTAGATTGGAGGATAATTTCCAGATTTTTGAAGGTATTTGAAGGCGAATTTCCAGATCTTGAAGAGGCTAGTGGAGTTTATTCTTTTCCAAGCTAGAGGAGGCGCAATTTGTTCAAGAGACGGCTTTGATCTACACTTTGCCTAGCGAAATCTTTTTTTTTTTTACATCATTTCTTAGAGTTTAAAACTCAAGAGGAGGTATGAAGAATTTTTTTTTTTTTTTTGAAGATCTTATTCAAGACTTATTGTGATCCCATTGCAATTTGTAAAATCTAAGTCTTGAAAATCCAATTTCCATTCATGATTAATTTGAAAATGTGTAATTCTTGATTTATCATGGCTTTTTTCAAATTAATATCTTAAGTTTTACCTTTGAAAGGTCTTAAATTTCATGCTTTGAGGTTTGATGCTCAAAAGACTAACTTTAATATTTTGTGTAGGCATCAAATGGAGATCCCGGAGTTGGAAAATCAAGCCAGATCAAGGACGGTTTCCTCCAAGACGATCAAGCAAGGACAAGGGCGACCTCCTCCAGTCTAGCATCGACAAGGATGGCTTTCTTTGATCAAACATCATCAGGATAAGGGCGACCTCTTCCAATCAAGCGTTCCAAGGCGAGGTACATCATCATCCTGCAAATCAAGGACACAAGAAGTCAAAGCAAAGGGTTCGTTGAAGAAGCAGATAGTTCCAGAAGAATTAATTAAGGCTAACTTCTCAACGTTAACCAAACTGAGTATCAACCAAGTGTCAAATGAGGTGGCATCCTAGTCATCACTTCTCCAGTCAGTGTGGTCCACCTCAGCATGTCCAGATTCAATGTACCTAACTCATGGAAGGTGGCACAAACTTCGATGTACCTACCCCGACTATTCATTGGTGGAATTTTCCAGAGAGGACATGTGTCCAAGCAATACAATTTTATCATTGGTCAAGCATTAAATGTTATGTAATGGTTGTAACAAACCCTAATTAGGGTTTTTATTATTGAATCCTGGCCATTGATCTCAAATTGATCTTAGCCATCGAATTGTATTGTGGGCACTATATAAGCCCTGGCATTTCATTTTGTAAAGGCAGTTAGAGAGTTGGAAGCAGTTAGAAAGGAGTTAGTGAATAGAGAGTAGTTAGCTAGTTGATAGAATAGCAATTAGAGTAGAGTAGAGAGAGAAGGCAAAGATTGTTGCCAAGATGTTGTTGTAAGAGACTTGTAAAACTTCATTGAAGAAATGGTGAAATTTATGGGTCGATTCGACAATTTGCATGGTCTTTATACTTCTCATATTTGATTTCATGTTATTAGATGAATGGAAGAAATGTGCTTGATTGATGGTGAAATTCGTATATCCATACTACTAGCAATTTGTTGATTGCAGACTTGCTTTGCGTAGTCAACTGGAATCGTTTAGCTTAAGCCTAACTTCAATTATCGCTTCTTCATTGATATGCATCAGCGTGATGGTGTCTATGCCTGTAGTGATGATGTGAACATCATAAAGCTTTCCTTCGAAGATCGCACTAGCCTTGTGGAGATGGTCCTGTGATGTCAAAACAAGACTTAGTTAGAATTTCATCAAAGATCATTCATTGCTCCTACATTCTTAGTATTAGGATTAGATTCTTTCCTCACCCTCATCTTTTTTCCATTTTTTCAAATCTAAGCTAGTGAAAATCATGTGTTCCAGCAATATTCAAAGCAAATCAGAAGTTCAGTCATCAAGTGTAAGTCCCCTTGTGATTCCAGCAAATCACATCATACCACTGGAGCTTATCCACACGTAGAGATCCTACAACGAAGAACCTTGGAGTCATCCTGATTGATCCTTTTTCGCGATATCTTCAGCAATCAGAGGCTTTACTCAAGAGAGGATAAGATACCTTTAGGTATTTTATTCTGTGTTTGATAGTGTACAAAATACACGTCAACAAGACCCCGGTCCCCGAAGTTCCCCAACTACGGAGACCCCGGTCTCCGTATTTCCCCAAGTTCCTAAGTCTTCTACCCCGGACCCCCCGGAACCCCCAGGTTCCGGAGTTCCTTAGTCTTCAACCCCGGAATCCCCAAGTTCTGAAGTTCCTAAGTCTTCAACCCCAGAACTCCGGAACCCCCAGGTTCCGAAGTTCCTTGTCCAACTACGGAGACCCCGGTCCCGAAAGTTCCCCAAGTTCCTAAGTCTTCTACCCTGGAACTCCGGAACCCCCAGGTTCCGAAGTTCCTTAGTCTTTAAACCCAGAACTCCGGAACCCCCAGGTTCCGAAGTTCCTTGTCCAACTACGGAGACCTCGGTCCCCGAAGTTCCCCGACTACGGAGACCCCGGTCCCCGAAGTTCCCCAACTACGGTGACCCCGGTCTCCGAAGTTTTCCAAACTACTTCTGACTTGCAACACTTCGGACGACGTGATCGACACTCAAAGCTTTAAATGCTCCGATAGCTTTGGTGACTTATGCACGTTTTTTGTGGAGCCACAGGGGGTGCATTTAATGTTTTTGGCAGGATTTCCATCAAGGGAGTTACGGGCCCATGCTTGGTGACCTATGTCATGCCTGACTTTGGAAGGTTAATCAATCCACCTCCTCAGGATTGCCCTTGTGGGTATGGCTAGGTTGCTTGCATGTACAAGTCAAGTGCATGCACTTCCCTGCACCTCCAGACTGACATGCAGGGATCATGATCACCATTGTAACCCATTTTTTCTTATGCTCTCCTCTTCTCTTGAAGACTTGTAATCTTTGCATTTCTGCAACTGTAAGATTGGTTTTCGGCCTTATGATTAATTGAAGAACACTATTCTTGCCTTCTTTCAACCTATATATGTTGTGTATGCTTTCTTACCTTCATCATAGGTGTATGTTGTGGCTCTTTCTCTTCATATATGCTGTGTTAACTGGTTTTCTGAGTGTGACTTGTGGGAATCCTTTTCCCCTCTTGGCATTCAGTGGATTCTAACCTTCATCTATGCATTGGGGTTACTCATATAACTGAAAGTTGTGCATCTTCAGGGTGTTTCGGTTAATTACTTGTGTCATTTTGGTAGGGAGAGGAACAATCTCTTCTTGGTGCATCACCTCCCTTTGTTTCAAGCAATTTCTCTCTTTTCTTTTCCTCTGCAAGTTGTGAGGGTAGGCTTAGGAATTAGCTTTTAAGTGTTGAGTTGGTTCAACACCTGCACCTAGATAGAGAAGGAAGCCAGCCTTCTCCGGAGATTCAACCCCTTGCGCAAGGTCCCACACTTCGGGGTTGTTTCCATGTTTCACAAGGTTGCTGAGTTGATAGCTCAGCAAGGGTGCAAGCTTTTGTGATAACAGTTACCATTTTATCATTCATTAATACTTTATAAACTTTTTTGTAAAATACTTTCTTGAATTGTTCCCAACTCTTAAAATGGCCTTTTTTGAACTCCACTACCAATCAATGGTGACATGGTTCATCTAAACAATCTTTGGTGCTCCATATTATTTCTTGAGTATTGCAATGAATATACTTTGGTTGTTGTAGCCCATAAACTTCAGCAATGTTTGACAGTCCATATGTTTCATATCCACTGGGTATAAATACCATAAACATATTTATTATTTAATGCTACAAATTGAAATACAAAATAGAACATGTAATTTAATGTAAAAGGATACTTTATGTATGAAACAAGATTCAAGGGTAAAGAAGAATACAAGTTGAATTTAACAATTTGCTACAAGACTTGGACTTGTCACTCAGACTCAGCCAAGACTCGGCAAATTGAAAAAACCATTAACTTTAGAGATTTTCAAGGATTAAAATGTCATGCCCCGCCACAAATACATGATCGCAGCCCATTTAAATTATTGCCCGGGCAATTAAATCGATAATAAATGTGGTTCCAAAAAGAAAATGCTAGCGCTTATGTGAAAGAATTTAATTAAAATTAAATTAAAAGCTTATCATGACTGGCAGTGATTAGATGTGAAGGGTTGTTACTCTTTCAAGGGCAATAGTGGTGATGAAGAGTTGTGACTCCATCGAATGTGAAATATAAAAAGAAGATCATTTCACTGTGAAGGGAACATCAATCAATTATCAATAATCAATCATAAATTTGCAACATATGAAGTGGATTGCAAGTAAATATTACAGCCAAAGAGGATGAAACCCCTCCAAAGTTAATTTGAGAGGTCTAAGGACGAAAATCCATATTTCTCATTATCAAGTTTTGGACAAAAACACAAATGTTGACCAGCAATTCATGTTTTTTATTTAATTTATACTTACAAATATAAATGCAATTATCATTTAGAAATTGAAATATTATTTTAAAGGCAAACATAAGCAATGTTCTAGAAAGGGACATTACAATTGGTATCAGAGCAGGAGTCCTGCCAGCCTGCAGATCTAAAAAATTAGTTTATGCAGTTGAGCCAGAGATAAATGGGCCTTGGAAAGAGAAAGAAAAAAGACTAGGGCAACATTACAAGAAACTAGCAACCAAATTAAAGGTAGAGGAAAGAATAAAATGGGTGATTGTGAGGTAGATCAAGAGAACAAATTGAAGGCTTATATGCAGCAACCAGAACAAACAATACAGTTGCTTCTTCAAACACTTCAAAATATGAATTATGCAATCAGTTCTCTTAGGTGTACACAAACCCATGGAAAAGATGTTAATTCAAACCATTCCAAAAATAACAATAGAACTCCATTTGGATCAACACCTAGAGTAACAAAGCCCACATTCTTACCTAGAGATGAGCAGTCATGAAAAGAAGAACCAAACATGGCAGCATATGACTTTGAAGAATGTATAGATGCATACTCAAGACTTGATCCAGACCTTAGAAGCCAAATTCCATTTAGAGAATATTATAAAGCAAGATCAAGAAATATCTCAAGAGGGGAAAATAGACAACCCAACAAAAATTTAAAGAAAAGATTAATTAAGATGACTCTCCCCACTTTAGATGGTTCAGGGAACATCACTGCACGAGCATGGTTCCAAAAACTAGATACCTATCTTTCTCTTAACCCCATGAAGGAAGACGAAGCCATTAAAATTGCCATTCTTCACTTAGAGGGAACGGCACATGAATACTGGCATCATGGGCTAGTTACACAGGGGCATCATAACATACATTGACTTCACATAAAGATTCGTAGAAAGGTTTGATAGAAAAAAATCAAAGATATATTATAAGGAGTTAACACAACTAAGGCAATGAGATATAGTAGGCGAATATGTAGCAAAATATTAAAAAATCTCAGTTATGGTGCCAAAGATTACCAAAAAAAGACAAGTTTTTATTTATCGAAGGATTTTTCAAAATCACTTAGGGGATTGGCCCAAGATTTTGAGACATCATCTCTACAAGATGCTATTCGAAAGGCTTTAAATTTGAAGTCACCACACCTAAAAACAAGACCTATCCCAGGAATATACCATCAGGATCACATAAGCAACCATTTTACAAAGATAATTTGCAACCAAAGCCATTACCTCCTTAATCTAACAAGGTGGAAGAATCCAAGAATGAGCTTTGAAGGAAGATATTGTGTTTTAATTGTAGGAAACCATGGGAGCAGGGTCATAGATGTGTTCCAAAAGGGGACAAATATGCTACATAGAAGCAATGATAAATGAAGAATCGCAGGAGGAAGAACTTGACCTGAAAGAAAGAAGCTAAAGTTCACAAGGGAAACATTGGCAACACTTTTAGGGGGACCCAAGTAACACCCTTTTAGAATTTGTAGTGTTTTACAAGGTCATAAGTGACTATCATAGTTGATAGTAGTGCTACGCATAACTTTATAATGAGGGGTCTAGTAATGAGGATAAAATTAAAGGCTGAAAACATTGAGTGTTTCAAGGTAGTTATGGTTGATGGATTCGCTACCCCTTGTAAACAAAGAATTCAGCAACTAGACGTCACTTTGGGGAGGCACCAAATAAGTGAAGATTTCTATGTGGTAAGAATGGGCAATATAGATGTGGTTTTGGGCATTCGATGGTTACATTCTTTAGGTAGATACTATCAAGATTTTCAAAAGACGGAACTCTGTTTCCAACATAATGGCAAAGAAGTAATTTTACAAGGTCTGTCAGAAGGATCTCCAAGGGTTGTGATTTCCAAAAGGATGGAGAGAGCATTTAGACATGGCCAAGTAGAATGGGCAGCACAGCATATGATCATCGATAAATTTTCTCCCAAACAAGGGAATGTTAGTTTTTAGGATCAGAAAATGTAAGTGTGTATTCGTCACATTTGTAAATGATTTGAGTCTCCTTATATATCTCCATGTTTAGTGAAATGATCCACCTCTTTAGAAAGGAGACATTATTTGAAAGGGTGTGTCTTTAGTGAACAACTCTATTAATTGTTGCCTTTGTTATAATGGCCTCTCTTTATATTTGCCCTTGTTTATACGAATCACTGCCTTTGTTAGTTTTATTATTTTAAATTTAGAGAAAAATATTTCCTAAAGCTACCAAACACTAACACTCCCTCTTAGCTAGGGAGATATTTTCCAGATATCTACGTCATGGAGTCTTTCAACATGATGCCCACAATGGCTACACCCATTTTTGGTAAGCACAAAGGTTCCTCACGGAGTCTCTCAACATGACATCCATCATGGCTATTCCCATGTGTGGAAAGAAACACACATATAAGTGCCCATCACGGAGTCTCTCAACGTGATGTCGTCATGGATTCACTCAACATGACGTCCACCATGGCTACTCCCATGTGTGGAAAAACACAAGTACAAAGAGTTCATCACAGAGTCTCTCAACATGACATCCACCATGGCTACTCCCAGAGGGTGGAAAGAACCACATCTCCTTCTCAGAGATGGACAAGGGCTTTCACCTCAAATTTCTTCGCCTCAGAGAAAAATGCATTAACAAGGGCTTTCACCTCAAATTTCTCTGTCTCAGAGAAAAATGCATTAACAAATTTTCATGATGATGTGATTCCCTTTGAAGCTCAAGTACTTGCATCAACCTCCTAACCTCCTCATCCAAGGTTGCCTCTGTTGGTTTGTCAGACTCCCTCTGAATCTCCAAGTACGTGCATCAACCTTCTGACCTCCTCATCCAAGATTGCCTACAATGCTTGCCTTAGAGGAATGGTTTCCGATGCACTCCTCTGGCACTACTGACAAGCAAGAGTTCAAGATTGTCCTTCTTGGCCTCATCCTGGATCACCCTATTATGAATAGGTTTGTGGAGCTATCAATGTTAAATCCCGATTGACTGTCTTGTGCAATTATGTTCTCTACAGCTAAAGAGGTCTTTCAAGGACTTAGTACCTGGCCTTGCAACACTACAACCTTCTTAGCTGACACCTTCACTTCTTCTCAAGGAGTCACAGAACTCCCTTTTGATCCCTACCTCGGAGATTGCAAAGAAATCCTCTGGAAGTGAACTCCGCTCCATTGATGGATTATAAGAACATAGGATTATAAGCACCCTTTTAGAAATCGACACTACTTACTTCTCAGACTACACCCACGTATGGCATACACATGAACTGATCACTACAACAATCTGAGCACACCCACTACCTACAAATGCAGCTGACCAACAATGCAAATATCTTTATTTTACTCCTCATCACAGATATACAATTTCAACAATGAGGCCTTCCTACAAAGAAGACTGAGATATGCAACTTATCTTTCAACATGCCTCAATAAGTGGTCAGAGTCACATCCAGCAACTCGATATCCATCGTGCCCGTCCATTGTTAGAGTCGATCATGTATATGAATATATCTTCACCAACAACCACATTATTTAGGCATAGTAACAATAGTGAATTTAGGAGCCATGACGTCCCCTATAGCCGACTCAGCTAGGATCCCATATATCTTTGTCTCCCATGAACTGCTGGAATTGCTCATCAACCATAATTTATCCCGCCACAACAAAGGATTCTCATGTGCACAGATATGTAACTGCATTGCTAGGCAGAGTAATGTTCATTCATTCTGATTATTCCTCTTCTGCCACGGGATGACAAATGTTGAATCGATAAATTTAGTGGACTTGATTCTCGAAATACGATGTTTTCAGGAATGGTGCATTTGAAGTTTGAACCAATGATCGTGTGCATACCTTCCACTATATTCCATATAACGTATCTTCCATTGTTGCAAATTTGGTTTGCCTTCTCCTGGTTACTGGATCAGCTACCCAAGTTGTGTCCAATCAATCGCTTTACAGATTTGAAAGTTCTCAAAGAAAAATTTGAACAGCAGGGCCCCGACAATCCAAGCGGGAAGTCAAACTTGCCGGGAATTGATGTGTTCGTGTAGACCCAGAGAAGGAGCCACCACTGGTGACGGCAAGCACAATTTTGTCTATCTTGGGTGCAGATTATCCCATGCAGAAGCTCACTTGCTATGTCTCGAACGCCAGCGGGGCTCTCCTCACATTTGAAGCCATGGCTAAAGCAGCGAGCTTTGCAGCTCTTTGGATTCCCTTCTGCCGCAAGCATAACATTGAGCCCCGCAACCCTGAGAGCAGCCTTCAACACCAAATCCTGCACTTTCAGTCGCTACCGATTTTCTCAATATGCCACCGCTGGAAGAGCTTGTTCCCATGATAAGCTTGGTGATTCCCCGCTCTGATACCATGTTAGTTTTTAGGATCAGAAAATGTAAGTGTGTATTCATCACATTTGCAAATGATTTGAGTCTCCTTATATATCTCTATGTTTAGTGAAATGATGTACCTCTTTAGAAAGGAGATATTATTTGAAAGGGTGTGTCTTTAGTTAACAACTCTATTAATTGTTGCCTTTGTTATAATGGCCTCTCTTTATATTTGCCTTTGTTTATATGAATCACTGCCTTCGTTAGTTTTATTATTTTAAATTTAGAGAAAAAAATCTCCTGAAGCTACCAAACACTAATAGGGAAGACCACTCATATTGATCCAATCTGATCTAGACAAGCATTGGGGGGTTTTCTACAATATTCTACCAATATTACCTCCAAAAAGGGGGGTTTGCGCACCCCATTGAACTAGAAGAGGGAGCAAAATAAATCATTACCACACTTACCACCACCCAAAAAGATATACGAGATTGAGAAAACAATTAAGGAATTGCTTGATATGGGTATATACAACCTAACTCTAGCCCTTTGCTTCTTCCGCAGTATTGGTAAAAATGAAAGATGGTACTATGAGGATGTGTGCGGATTATAGGGCACTTAATAAAAAAAATATCAAGAACCACTATCCCATCCCTAGGGTTGATGAATTAATAGATTAACTCCATGGTACAATATATTTCTCTAAGATCAATATGTGTTCCAGATACCACCAAATAAGAATGAGGAGAGAAGATGTTCACAAAACTGCTTTTAGGTGTCATTTTGGACATTTTGAATTTCTAATCTTACCATTTGGATTAACTAATGCCTCGGCTCATTCCAAACCAGTGTTCCACGGGGCCGCGTCTCCCCCCCTTTTTGGCCGCGTCTCGAAGATGGGGACATCTTCGGGATGGGGGGACAAGGACGTCCCCCGCCACCGCCACCCAAGCGCTGTCGGAGACGGGAAGACGTCTGGGCATCTCCTCGTCCCTCGAGAGACGTCCAAACGTCTCCCGCCACCCCACGTATATGCAATGTTTAAAATTTATTTTTTTTTAAAAGTGAGTTTTGTCATTTTGTCATTTGACTCTAGTCTCTTTTGTAATGCTATTGCTATTAGTATTTGTATTTGGCTACTCATTGTAATGATGAATCATGTAATCATCTTTATTATTATAGACTTTGCAATGGCATCAGATATTCATATTTTCCTTTTTCAATATAATAGAAGTCTCCAATTTGACAATTTCATTTGTCAAATTTTATTTAGCAATTAGCATCGAAGAAATCTTGGTATTTAGATTTAGTATTTCAAATTTCCTATAGTTTAATTTGAAATGTA